>NW_026526876.1:46431712-47631712 GCF_024362965.1 Panthera pardus | reverse complement strand
GTAGTTATTAAATACCAATAACTGTTATTAACTCTTACTCTAAACCCAGCTGAGAATCTTACCAGATATATACTGTGCAGGGTTACTACTAAAGCGATTATCCACAAGAATAAGAGCTCCCCAATCATTTTTGTGTCGAATACACCTTTAAAAAAAATAGGGAGAAAAATCAAACAAATAACTTTGAAAACAAAAGCCAGACTTCTTGTGAGACAGAAGATTGAGAAAAATCAGTGATGTCAGTAGTATATTCCTCTAAGCCTTGTTATTATGAGCAAGATTATAGAAACAACTCAATACAATGTACCAAAGTAGGTATATTAAAAATCTCCTTTTGCCAACTCTTGATAACTTACATCAAAAAATGTTTATATGCATTCTATTTTGAAAGCCAAAAATTTATAGAAAATATTTACAAACCCTTACTTAGCTAAACAAATTATTTTTTTTTTTACCTTCAATGTCATTTTAGTTGTAGAATTTATGTAGATAAACTTTGTTCTAGTTTAATGAGTTTTTATCATGAATGAATGTTTAATTTGTAAAACAAACAAACAAACAAACAACAAACTTGGGAAGAACCAATTGATTTGATCATGTAGTTTTTCTCCTTTAAACTGTTAACATGGTAGATCACACAGGCAAAATTTCAAATACAGACCTAGACTTTCATTCCTAAGATAACCACATGTTGTTATGGTGTATAGTCTTTTTATAGATTGTTGAATTTGGTTTGCTAAAATATTTTTTAATTTTAAAAATTATTTAAAAAATTTTGAAGTGTGTAATTCAGTGACTTTTAGTACATTTACAAAGTTGTGCAACCTACACCACTATCTATCACACAACATTTTTATCTCACCAAAAAGAAACCCAGTGTCAATCAGTCACTCTCTTTATCCAATTATTCCCCCTATTCCCTGGAAACCACTAACATACTTTCTATCTCTATAATTTGCCTATTTTGAAATTTTCATATAACCGGAATCATGCAACATACAACATGATTCTTTCAGTTAACATGATGTTTTTTCAAGGCTACTTGTTATCACATGTATCAGTACTTTATTCCTTTTTTTAGCTGAATAATATTCCATTGCATTTATCCATTCATAAGTAAATGTGCATCTGGGTTGTTTTCACCTTTTGACTATTATGAATAATGCTGCTATGAACATTTGGGTACAAGTTTTCATATGAATCCAACCAGAAGTGGAATTGCTGGGCTGTACAGTAATTCAATGTTAACTTTTTGAGGAACACTTTTGTCTGAAGCAGTTGCACAATTTTACATTCCTGCCAGCATTGTGTGAGATTTCCAATTTCTCCATATCCTCACCAACACTTGTTATTATCCATCTTCTTCATTAAAGGTACTCTAGGAAGTGCGAAGTGGCATTTCACTGTGGTTTTGATTTGCATTTCCCTAGTAACTAGTGATGTTGAACATATTTTCATGTGCATACTGGCTGCTTGTGTATCTCTTTTGGAGAAATGTCTACTAAAAGTATTGGTCCATTTTTAAATCGCATTATTTGTCTTTTCATTGTTGAATTATAAGAGTTCTTTATATATTCTGGATACTACAACCCTTAGACATATGATTTGCAAACATTTTCTCACATGTGTGAGTTCTATTTTTTAGCATTGTTCTTTGAAGAACAAACGTTTTAACAAAGTTAAACAAAAGTTTGACAAAGCCCAATTTATCTAATTTTTAAAGCTGTTTGTGCTGTTGATGTCATATTTAAGAAACCATTGACTACCAGGGTACTTGGATGACTCAGGCGGTTAAGTGTCCAACTTCGGCTCAGGTCATGATCTCGAGGTTCTTGAGTTTGAGCCCCACACTGGGATCTGTGCTGACAGCTCAGAGCCTGGAGCCTGCTTCAGATTCCATGTCTCCTTCTCTCTCTGCCCCTCCCCCGCTCATACTCTTTCTCAAAAATAAAATAAACATTAAAAAAAAAAAAGAAAGAAACCATTTCCTAGGGGCAACTGGGTGGCTTAGTAGGTTCAGCGTCTGACTCTCGGTTTCGACTCAGGTCATGATCTCTCAGTTAGTGAGCCCTGTATTGGGCTCTGCTCTGATAGCACAGAGACTGCTTGGGATTCTCTCTCCCTCTCTCTTTGCCCTTCCCCTGCTCATGCTCTCTCCCTCTCAAAATAGACATTAAAAAAAAAAAAAAAAAAAAAAAAAAAAGCAAGAAACCATTGCCTAATCCAAGGAGTCTAAGAAGACTTACACCTTGTTAGTCTTTCACCCATCTTGAGTTACCTTTTGTATATGGTGTGGGGGTAGAGGACTAGTTTCATTCTTTTATATGGATATGCAGTTATCCCAGCACCATCTGTTAAAGACTATTCTTTCCCCCATTGGATTGTCTTAGCACTTTTTAGGAGGGGGTGGTGGCTTAAACAACAGGGATTTATTTCTCACAGTTCTTGAGGCTAGGAAGAACAGATAGAGGTGCAAACTGATTTAGTTCCCTGGTGAAGGCTCTCCTCTTGGCTTACAGATGTCAGCCATCTCACTGTGTCCTCACATGGGTGGGGGTGGAGAGAGGGAGAAGAAAAGGAGAGAAAGAATCAAGTCCTCTGATGTCTGTTTTTATAAGGGTGCTAATCCCATCATGAGGGCCCTGCCCACAGGACCTCATCTAAACCTAATCACATTCCATAGGCCTCATCTCCAAATAGCATTATGTAGGGGATAAGGGCTTCAACATATGAATTTGAAGGAGGCACAATTCAGTCCAAGGAGGTAAGAAAATCATATGATATATGAAAAGATGCTAAGTGCTAGGGAAGAAAAACAAAAAGGGAAAGAGAAGAGGGAATATTGGCAGAGGGTGCTAAATTTTAAATAGGGTGATTTTTGAGCACCTGAGAAAACATTACTTGAACAAAGATTCTTCACAGGTAAGGGAATGAGCTGTGTGTGTATCTGGAAGGGAAGTGTCTAGCAGAGAGAAATGCAAGGGCAAAGTCTCTGCAGCAAGAGCTTACCTGACATGGTCAGGAAACAGCAAGGAGCACAGTATACCTTCTATGATGTACCCTCTTCTCTCCCTTTAGGTGTAGGGTCTTTCTGGGGTATATAGGATGATTTGGTAGTTATCTAGCTGTGTTCATGGGACATGAGGAGCCTAGGGTCCTCCTACTCCACCACCACCTTCCTCTCTCTCTGTCTTGGCACTAATAAGCTCACTGTAAACACGGAGGTTAGTTTCTGGACTTTCAATTCTACCCCCTGTCCTACATGTCTATATTATGCCAGTACAACACAAGTCTCAATTATTGTAGCACTGCAATAAGTTTGAAATCGAGAATGGTCAGTTCTCCAATTTTGTTCTTCTTTTTCAAAATTTTTGTGACTATTCTGGATTTCTTTCAATTTCCATATAAATTTTAAATCAGCTTCTCAATTTCTGCAAGAAATCCAGCTGGGATTTTGGCTGGGATTGCACTGAATCTCTACAGATCATTCTGGGGGGATGCTACGATCTTTACAATAAGTCTTCCAATCCATCATTACAGAATTCTTCCATTTATTTAGAAATTTCTTTCAACAATGTTTTGTAGCTTTTGGTGTACAGGTCTTGCACTTCTTTTGTTACAGTTACTCCTAAGTATCTTTTGACGTTATTGCAAATGAAAAATATTTATTTTTATTGAAGTACATAGTTGACACACAGTGTTACATGAGTTTCAGGTTTACAACATAGTGATCTGACAAGTCTACACATTATACTATGCTTACAACAAATGTAGCTACCATTTGTCACAACACTATTACAGTATGCAAGTAGAGTTTATTAATTTCATTTTTGGATTATTCACTCCCATTGTATAACGTGATGGATTTTTGTATACTTTTGTAACTTACTGAACTTGTTTATTAGCTCTATTAGTTATATTTTATGGATATAAATTTCCATGTAGAATATCATGTCATTTGCAAATTTTAAAATAATTTTACTTCTTTTCCAATCCAAATTAATTTTTCTTCTTTTTTTCTTGCCTAATTGCCCTGTGTAGAACCTCTAATACAATACTAAATATAAGTGGTGAGAGTGGACATCCTTATCCTGTTATCAAACATAGGGGCAAAGTTTCAGTCTTTCTTTTTTTAATGAATGTAATTTATTGTCAAATTGGCTTACATACAACACCCAGTGCTCACCCCAACAAGTGCCCTCCTCAATGCCCATCACCCATTTTCCCTTCTCCCCCAAGCCCCCATCCACCCTGTTTGTTCTCTGTATTTAAGAGTCTCTTGTGGTTTGCCTCCCTCCCTTTCTGTTTGTAACTATTTTTTCTCCCTTCCTTTCCCCCATGGTCTTCTGTTAAATTTCTCAAGATCTACATATGAGTGAAAATGTGTATCTGTCAGTATTTTATCATTAAGATGTTAACTACAGGTTTGCCATAGACGCTCTTCTATTTCTGCTTTGAGGGTTTTATCATGAAAATGTGTTGGATATTGTCAAACGTTTTCCTCATCTTGAGAAGATGTATTTTATTCTACTTAATCTATTACATTGATTGATTTTAGTTGGACCAACAAAATTGGCTGGATGTTGAATCAACCTTGCATTCCCAGGATAAATTCCGCTTGGTCATTGTGTATAATCCTTTTAGTAAGTTGCTGGATTCAGTTTTCTACTTTCTCTGTTGAGGATTTTTGCATCTATACCCATAAAAGATAATGCTGTGTTTTCTTGTGACGTCTTTGGTTTTGGTAACAGGCCAATACTGGCCTCATAGACTAAGTTGATATATGTTTGTCCTTCAATTTTTCATAAGAGTTTGTAAAATACTGGTGTTAATTCTTTAAATATTTGCTAGAATTCATCAGTGAAGCCATTTGGTCCTGGGCTTTTCTTTGTGGGAAGTTCTCTGATTACTTACTATCTCTTTACTTTTACAGACCTATTCATATCTATTGTATCAGTTGCAGTAGCTTATGTTTTCCTATGAATTTGCCCATCCTTAAGTTATAAAATTTGCTGTCATCCATTATTCAAGGTGTTCTTTTATAATGCTTTATGTTTTTGTAAGGTTGGTAGTTACATCCCCTCTTTCATTCCTAATTTTAGTAATTTAAGTTCTTTCTGTTATTTTCTCTTGGTCAGTCTAGTTAAAAGTTGTTAGTTTTCTTGGTCTTTTCAAAGAACCAACTTTTGTTATCCTTATTTTTTCTACTGTATTTTCTATTCTCAATCTCCTTTATGTCCATTCTAATATCTATTATCCTTTTTGATCTGCTGGCCTTGGGCTTTGCTTGCCCTTCTTTTTCTAATTCCTTAAGTTAAGAGGTTAGATCATTGATTTCAGATCTTTCTTTTTAAAAAATATAGGCACTTACAAGTATACATTTCTCTCTGAGCAATACTTTCATTTTATCAAAATTTTGGTACTGTGCTTTCACTTTCATTCGTCACAAGGTACATCCTAGTTTCTCTTATTTCTTCTTGGATCCATTGGTTAAGAATGTATTAATTTCCACTTATTTATGAATTTCCTATTTCTCCTCCTGTTATTATTTCTAGTTTCATTCCACTGAAATCAGAAAAAGTACTTTCTATGATTTTAACCATTTAAAATTTACTGAAGACTTATTTTGTACCCTAACTTATAGTCTATCCTGAAGAATATGCCACATGAACCTGAGGAGGGTGGAGTGTAATAGATATACGTTAGGTTTGTAATTCTTGGTTTTAAGTGTTCAAGACTCACATTAAAAAAAAATGTTTAAGGTGCCTGGGTGGCTCAGTCATTAAGCATCTGACTTTGGTTCAGGTCATGATCTCATGGTTTGTCAGTTCAAGTCCCACATAGGGTGAGCTTGAGCCCCACTTTGGGTGAGCAAGATACCTGCTCTGGATGAGCTCGAGCCCTGCTTCGAGTGGGTCCCGCTTCTCGCTCTCTCTGCCTCTCCCCTCTCCCCCTCTGCCCTTCCTGGGATTCTCTCTCTCAAAAGCAAAAACAAAAAAAGTTGGGGTGCCTGGTTAGCTCAGTCGGTTAGGCATCCGACTTTGGCTCAAGTCATGATCTCGTAGTTGGTGAGTTTGAGCCTTGCGTTGGACTCTGTGCTGACAGCTCAAAGCCTGGAGCCCACTTCCAATTCTGTGTCTGTCTCTCTGCACCCCGCCCCACCCCCCCCCTCACGCTCTCTCTCAAAAATAAAAACATTAAAAAAATTAAAAACAAAAAAATGTATTTATTTTGAGAGAGAGTGCAAGCTGGGGAGGGGCAGAGAGAGAGAGAGAGATTCCCCAACAGGTTCCATGCTGTCAGAGCAGAGCCCAACATAGGGCTCAATCTCACAAACTGTGAGATTATGACCTGAGCTGAAATCAAGAGCTAGACATTTAATCAACTAAGCCACCCATGTGCCCCAAACTCACATTCTTCATTGATTTTCTAATTGTTCTATTATTGAAAGTGGGGTAATGAAGTATCCAACTATTTAACTGTTGAATTGTCTATTTCTGACAGTTTTTGCTACTGAAGATTTAGGGCCTTTTTGTTAGCTGCATATATGTGTTTAATAGTTGCATATTATTCTTGGAGTGAAAAATTTATTATTATAGACTATTTACTGTCTCTAGTAACAGTTTTTATCTTAAAGTCTAGTTTGTCTGATACTGAGTATGAGCAAACCAGCTCTCTTTTGTTTACTGTTTGCATGATATGTCTTTTCCCATCCACTTACCTTAATCCGTGTGTGTGTGTGTGTGTGTGTGTGTGTGTGTGTGTTTTAACTAGAGTGTTTCTCTTACAGGCAGCATATAGATGGGTCATTAAAAAAATTCCATTTTGCCAATCTTTGCTTTTTGACTGTTGTGTTTAATGCATTTACATTTAATGTAACTACAGATTAAGGCAGGATTTACTTAGTTATTTCATAAATACTTTTTTTACTATTTGTTTTCTATAGGTCTAATTTTTTTTGTTCCACTGTTTTCCCATTATTGCCTTCTTCTGCATGCAATAGATATTTTTAGGTATCATGTTAATTATCTTGTCATTTCTTATTATTTTGAATTATTTTATTTGTGGTTGCTTTGAGGACAATTAACACCTTAACTTATAACAATTTAGTTTGGATTAATACCAATTTCAATAGTATACAAAAATGTTACTCCTATATAATGCTGTTCCTTCCCTCTTCATCTGTGTTATTACTGTAATATAAATTGCATCTTTATACATTGTACGCCTGTACAGAAAGGTAACAGGAGGCCAAAATGCTTATCCTAGGAAGGCCTGCATACAAGGTAGGTTTTGGTTGTTTTAAGAACTTAGGTTTCAGTAGGGTTCCAATCATTGATGGATAAGAAGGGCTCCCTGTGTCTAAAATGTTCATGCTAACAGTGATTGATGCTGACCACCCACTTTGCTTTTAAGAGGCTAAACTTTGGAGAAATGCTAGGCAGAGGCTGCCTATCTGACCAGCCCCAAATAAAAACACTGAGTGCCAAGTCTTTTGAGTTCTCCTAATTGGCAGTATCTCACACATGTCACCAAAATCACTGCTGGGGAATTAAGTGTGTCCTGTATTACTCCACTGAGAGAGGGGCCTTGGAAGCTTTGGCCTGGTTTTCCCTTGACTTTGCCCATGTGCCTATTCTCTTTGCTGATTTTGCTTTGTATTCTTTCAATGTAATAGATCTTACATATGCATGCAACTATATGATGAGTATATCCCTGCTCCTAGTGAATTACTCAAACAGTGGTGGTTTAGGGGGCCCCAAGACAATGCCTATTACCACATATTTAAAATGATTGCTTTAATGCAGTTGTTTAAAAAAAACAAATAGGATTTAAAAAGCTATAAAAATACATTTATATATATCGTTTATTTTGAGAGATGGTAAAGGAGCGGCAGAGAGAGAGAAAGAGAGAGAGAATCCCAAGCAGGCTTGATTCAGGGCTCAAACTCACGAACTATGAGATCATAACCTGAGCTGAAGTTAAACGTTTAACTGACTGAGCCACCCAGGTGCCCCATTTATATTGTTTTTTTTTTTAATATTTATCTATGAAATTACCTTTACAGATGTTCTTTATTTCTTTATATGGATGAATTACTGCCTAGTGTTTCACCATTTCAACCTGAAAAGGACTCCCTGTAGCATTTATGGTAGTACAAGTTTTCTGGAGATTCATTCTCAGTTTTTGTTTATTTGGGAATATCTTCCTTTCTCCTTCATTTTTGAAGGATAGTTTTGTTAGATATAGACTTGGTTGACAGTCTTTTTCTTTAAATATGTCAGTCCACTGCCTTCTGCTTGCCATAGTTTCCAATAAGAATTCTAAGGTTAGTGAGTATTGAGGATGTGAGGAATATGTGAGAAATTATATTATTATATTATATTATATTATTATATTATAATTATATTTAATTATATATAATATATAACATATATAATATATATAATTATAAATATAATTATATTATATGTGAGGAATTGTTTCTCTCCTGTTTTCTAGATTCTTTGTCTTCAGCAGTTTGACAATAACATATCTACGTAAGGATCTCTTTAATTTTTAACTACTTCAAACTTGCTGGTTCTTAGATTTGATGTTCTCCATCAAATTTGGAAAGTTTCCAGCCCTTTTTTCTTCAGCTAATCTTTCTGTTCCTTTCTCTCTTCTATCCTTCTAAAAGACTCCCAGTTGGGGCGCCTGGGTGGCTCAGTCGGTTAGGCGTCTGACTTCGGCTCAGGTCACGATCTCACAGTCCGTGAGTTCGAGCCCCGCGTCGGGCTCTGGGCTGATGGCTCGGAGCCTGGAGCCTGCTTCCGATTCTGTGTCTCCCTCTCTCTCTGCCCCTCCCCCGTTCATGCTCTGTCTCTCTCTGTCTCAAAAATAAATAAACGTTAAAAAAAAAATTTTTTTTTTAAATAAAATAAAAAAATAAAAGACTCCCAGTATGTGTACACTGGTATATTTGATGGGGTCCTACAGGACCCTGTGACAATGATCATTATTCTTCATTCCTTTGTTTTCAATTACTCAGACTGGATAATCTCAACTGACTTACCTTTAAGTAAACTGATTCTTTCTTCTTTCTGGTCAAAACTGCTGTTGAGTCCCTCTAATGAATTTTTCATTTGTTATTGAATTTTTCAAATCCAGGATCTCCATTACTTTTTTTTAAGTTTTATTTTTTTATTTTCAGAGAGAGAGAATCCCAAGCAGGCTCCACACTGTTATTGCAGACCCTGACACAGGGATTGATCACATGAACTGTGAGATCGTGACCTGATTCAAAACCAAGAGTTGGACGCTTAACCAATTGAGCCATCCACGTGCCTTTCCATTAAGTTCTTTTCACAAATTCTATCTTAGGGGAGCCTGGGTGGCTCAGTCATTTAAGCATCTGACTTCAGTCATTTAAGCGTCTGACTTCAGCTCAGGTCATGAACTCACAGTTTGTGAGTTTGAGCCCTGTGTTGGGCTCTGTGCTGACAGCTCAGAGCCTGGAGCCTGCTTTGGATTCTGCCTCTGTCTCTGCCCCTCCCCTACTCACGCTTTCTCTCTCTCTCTCTCCTTTAAAAATAAATAAACATCAAAAATTCTGGGGCATCTGGGTGGCTCAGTTGGTTACGTGTCCAACATCGGCTCAGGTCATGATCTCACAGCTCGTGGGTTCGAGCCCCGCATCAGGCTCTGTGCTGACGGTGCAGAGCCTGGAGCCTGCTTCGGATTCTGTGTCTCCCTCTCTGTCCCTCCCCCAACTCGTGCTCTGTCTCTTTCTCTCTCTCTCAAAAATAAACATTAAAAAACATTAAAAAAATTATATCTTATTATTGATTCTACCTTCTTTTTAAAAATTCTATTTGGTGAGGGGCAGCTGGGTGACTCAGTTAAGCGTCCGACTCTTGGTTTCAGCTCAGGTCATGATCTCGCAGTTTCATGAGTTCAAGCCCTGTGCTGGGCTCTGTGCTGACAGTGTGGAGCCTGTTTGGGATTCTCTCTCTCTCTCTCTCTCTCTCTCTCTGCCCCTCCCCACTTACACTGTCTCTATCTCTCTCAAAATAAATAAACTGAAAAAAAAAAAAAATCTATTTGGGGAGACATCATTTTCATAGTTTCTTATAGTTCTTTAGACAGAATCTCCTTAGTTTTTTGACTATATTTAAAATAGCTTTACATACTAACTACCTCAGGGACACATTCTATTGATTGCTTTTTTCCCATGTGTATGGGGCAGACATTCTTTCTTTGCATGTCATAATTTTTGTTGAAAAAAGTACATTTTAAATAATACAATGTGGCAATTGTAGAATTCTGATTCTTCCCTCTGTTCAAGGATTTTTGTTATTGTGACTTTTAAAAAAATGTTTCTTTAAAGTCTGTATTCTATCATGTGTGACCATTGCAAGATCTACTCAGTGATCAGTTAATGAGTAGACAAAATTTTCCTTAAACATCCATAACCAATATATGTCTTATTTGCCAAGAGGCTTTGTATGTCTTTTGACATGCTTTCGATCCTCAGCCAGGCAGGTGACAACTCTACCTTAGTCTTCACTTCCTGTTTCAACACAGCCAGAGGTGAGAGCACAGGGCCTTCTCAGTCTTTCTTGAGCATGTGTACATCCCTGGTTATATGCACCATTGTACAAACAGGCATGGCCCACTAGAGTCCGAGAAATACATGAGAACTTTTGAAACGCTCTATGGAGACCTCAGTTCCTAGCTTTTCCCATTAAACTGTTTAGTTAGCTTATTATTTGCCGGAAAATTTAGTCACTGTCTCAGGATACTGTGAAATTAAACAACTAATTGCCTGGGTGAACTCCTAGTCAGGTCAAATAAAGATAGCCTTGTGAATGGGGTCTTCCAAGAAATGGGGTCTCATGGAAGAGAGGTTCCATAATGACAATTCTCCAGGAATAAGATCCAGCTGCCACTGTGGCTAGCAGATTGCTTGCTTTCACCATGATTTACAACTATTATGAACTAGGAGAAAGGGAAATGGGAACTGGGCAAGTGAAAATGCCATAACACTCACAGTTCTTAATGAGATTCGGCCATTTTCATGAATGTTTCCTGGAATGCTGTAAACTGGTTAATTTACAGTTTTGAAAAAGTTGATTCTAACTATTTTGCTTATTTTCTCATTCCTTTGTTAAAGATTTTCAGAGTTCTTTTGTCATTTTTGTGCATCTAACCAAATTTGTAAATATTTTGTTACAAATATTTTCATCTAAGTTCATGACAGATATTAGTCTGTAGTTTTTCTCTTTCTTGTTTTTATATTGTCTTCATCTAGTTTTGGTAGAATAGTGCTGGCCTCATGAATTGGGAAGGGGTCTATTTTCTAGAAGAAATCATATGGAATTGGTGTTATTTCTTCTTTAAATGTTTGGTAATATTTATTAATGAACCTATCAAAGTGATTTTTTTCAAACTACAAATTAAATTTCTTTACTAGGCAGAGGATTATTCAGGTTATCTATTTCATCTTGAGTGAGTTTGGTATTTTGTGGGTTTGGGGGAGTTAGTCTATTTCATATAAGTTGTTGAATGTATGCATATATTTTTTCCTCATATTATCATTTTAACATCTGTAGAGTATATAGTAATATGACCTCTTTTATTCCAAATACTGACCATTTGTGGCTTCTTTTTTTGTCAGTTTACCTAGAGGTTTATCAATTCTATTGATCTTTTTAAAATCGATTTTTTAATTTTTAGCTTCACTGATTTCCTTTATTGTTTTTTGTTTTCAAATTCATTGATTTATACTTCTATCTTTATTATTTCCTTTCTTCTGTTTGCTTTACATTTATTTTGCTCTTCTTTTCCTAGCTTAAGATAGAAGCTGAGATTATTGATTTGAGAACTTTTTTCTTTTTCAAAATAAGCATTTAATGATATAAATTTCCCACTGAGCACTGCTAAAGATGCAGCCCACATATTTGGATGTATTTTCACTTTTGATTAGCTCAAAATATTTTCTAATTTTCCTAAGACTTTCTCTTTTACCTTTCACCTATGCATTATTTAGAAGTATGTTTTTAATTAACAAGTATTCAGACATTTTTTTTTTCTGTTATGTGTTACTGATATCTAATTTAATTGTTTAATTTCATTTTGGTCAGAGAATACTATGATATCAATTCTTTTTAAAAATGTAAACTTTGGGGCACCTTGGTGGCTGAGTAGGTTGAGCGTCCAACTCTTAATTTCAATTCAGGTCATGATCCCAGGGTCAAGCCCTGCATGGGGCTCCATGCTCAGTGTGGAGCCTGCTTAAGGTTCGTTCTCTCTCTCTCTCTCTCTCTCTCTCTCTCTCTCTCCCCCCCCAAATCGTTCTAAGATTAAAAAAAAAAAGTAAAGTTACTCATCCAGGATATCGTTTATACTGGTAAATGTTCCCTGTGCACTTGACAAAATATTTATTCTAATATTGTTGCACGTAGTGTTCTATAATATCTATTCAATCCAGTTGGTTAATAACATTGTTCAAGTCTTCTATATCTTTATTGGTTTTCTGTCTACTTTTAGTATCTATAACTGAGAGAGGATATAAAATCTCTAGCTATACTTGTGTATTTGTCTATTTCTCTATTCAGATCTGCCAGTAGTTCAAATATATTTTGAAGTTTGATTTTTAGGTGCATACACATTAAGGATTGTTGTATTTTATTGGCATATTAGCCTTTTCATCATCATAAGATTTTCCTTTTTAATACTCCAAGAATACTCTTTGCCCTGAATTCTACTTTGTCTGATATTAATATAGTTATTCCAAAACATTCACTTGTATTTTGAATTCTATTCTTCTTCCCAAATCTGCCTATTTACTTTTCACAGCACTCAAATAGCTGTTCCATGCATTCTGTCTAGGTTTTTAAGACAGTATGTCTCATGTGTGCTCCATCTTATCTAGAGTTGAAACCTCCAGACTACTTTTTAAAAGTTAATTTTAAGTTTGCACAGGCACCTGGGTGGCTCAGTTGGTTAAGCATCAACTTTTGGTTTCGGCTCAAGTCATGATCTCACTGTTCGTGAGATCAAGCCCTATGTCAGGGTCTGTGCTGTCAGCACAGAATTTGGGATTCTCTCTCTCCCTCTCGCTCTCTGCCCCTCCCCCACTTCTCTCTGATTCTTTTAGTAAATAAACTCTAAAAAATAAGTAAAAGTTAATTTTAACTTTGTAAATTTTAACTTTTAACCAAATACACAAGTATAGTTTAAAAGTCAAATAATAGTATAATAGTTAGAATTAAAAAAAAACCAAAACACCCAAACAATTCTTTTTTAATCTACTCACATCCTGTCTCCAGTTCCCAATCCTCAGGGGAAAAAAAAATCTTTTAAATATGTTAGTTCTTCCACTCATTTACCTCCATATTTCTAAATAACATTTAGAACTACTACTACTTCTTGGTTTTTAACTTTATGTAATGACTTTTCTTATACAAGATGTTCATTATCTTATATCACTGATACTTCATCATCTCTTCATTTTCCTGACAGTTATACCACAATTCTTGTGTCATCAATATTCAGTAGATTACCATTTACAGGTGAGTTATATTGTACACTACGATTATATTTTCTTTCTTGTACAAGATTTTTTGGTCTGCCTTAGAGTTAATAACTGTCTCTCTCTCTCTCTCTCTCTCTTTTTTTTTTTTTTTTGCTTAATTTTCTATGTATTCTATCATTAATTCCCAAACTTTGCCAAACTGTAAAAATTCTTCTCAATATAATTAAAATCTCTACCCTTAGAAACAAATCTAGACTGGCCACTATGGGACTGGTGCACAGCTGTCACCCCAGAGCATCCTTTCCTAATTTGAGAATTTCCTTTTCTTCTATTCTAGGTTGGAACTCCAGTTTCCTAAAACCTTGATATTCCTCTGTCTGAATTTTCTCTTATTTGATGAAGCATATCTTCCTGTAGCATCCTGAGAAAGTGTGCATTTGAAGCTAATGTTTTAAATCTTTCCATGTTGAAGACTTTATTCTATCTTGGAGCTTATTGATTGTTTGGGTTGTATAGAACTTCAATTGCAAGTCAAAATTTCCTTCAAAAATTTGAAGATAATTTAAAACTGTCTTCTAGCTTCTAATGTTGCTTTTTAAGAAGTCTCTTTCCATTGTGATTCCACGTCTTTTATAGGAGACCTCTTTGTTCCCTCAGGAAAGTTTTAGGACGTTTTCTTTATCTCAGGTACTTTGAAACTGCATGAGGTGCTCTGTAGCTTTTCTCTTACTGGTACTTGAGTGGGCCTTTTTAACCAAGAAATTATGTCCTTCAATTCTGAGTGTTTTTCTTGGATTATTTCTTTGATAGGTTTATTTCCTCTGTATTTTCTCTCGTCTCTTCATATAGGTTTCCTTTTTATCAGAAGTTGTCTCTTGAATACTGATGTTTAAATTGTTTGGTTTTTCTTTTCCATTTTCTACCTTTTTGTCATTTTGACCCAGGAAATTTTAATTTTATCTTTTAAGCCCAATTCTGCATTTAAAATTTGCTCCTATCATGTTAATGCCTAGAAACTTTTCTTACAATAAATCTGTTCTTGTTTCATGGAGGAAATATCTTACCTCTCTATGTATATTATTGTTACATTTTTTTTGTATTTTCTTCTAGGCAGGGGTTGGCCCACAAAGAAAATCTGGTCCATACCTTGTTTTTGTACAGCTTGCAAGGTTGGAATGGTATTCACATTTTTTAAGGATTAAAGAAAAAATAAAAAAGAATATGCATGCTGACTGTACATGGCCCCCAAAACCTAAAATATACATTGTCTGCTCCTTAACAGAAAAAATTTGCCAACCTACGTTCTATTGTGCTGTTTATGTTTTCTACAAGTTCTTCCACCTTGTTTTTCTTTTGTTGGTATAGTTCTGCTGTTGTTTTTTTCTGTATTTTTCATGATGCAGACTTTCTTTGAGTATCAAATGCTGACTGGTAGCTCTGCCTACATGGCTGTGGCTTATAAACTGGGAAGCTTTGCCAGAGTAAGGTACTCTGGTAGGAACAGGACCACTTTGATACTATTTTACTCACAAGGTAGATAGTATCCCTAGAACTGTACTTTCCTGCCTTAGAGATGTAAGATTGATTATAAGCCTATTCAGAGCTGAGAAGAAAAGAGGGGTGGAGTTCTCACATTCAATAAACAGACTTTCTTAACCCCCATCTTTTATGCATCCTTAGCTACAGCTGGAGTTGAAGAATATATAAACTCTCTAGTATAATCTCTCCAGAGAGTAAATCTCAGTGGAGGAGGGAGCTGTCTACTTACAGGAACTTGCAACCAATTCTTTTGTGATTAACCCTACTTCAAATGATACTTCAGTGTCCCCACATCCTGAGTTTTTCCAGGCCTGAATCTGAAGGATCTTGTTGGCTTTGCAACAGCCTTCTTTTGCCTGCTAAATCACTCAATCATTCATTTGTTCTCCAATGTTCAAAATTTGTTGACATCTCATCTGTTATTGTCCCCTCTTCCACTCTTTTTTTAACTCTGTGGTTGGACATTTTTATTCCTTTACTATCATGGAATTTTGAGAGGGGTGAAGATTAATATAAATATTTGATTTTTCCAGAAAATCTAAAAAATCTAAATTCTATATAACATTCTTTTTTGATATTAAAGTAATCCATAGGTTCTCAGGCATCACACCACAAAATTAGGCAGGAGAGGAAGATGGATACTGCCAATATTATAGAACAGTGATGAAAATCAGTGGAAAGTCAGAGTGCCACTCTATTTTTGATTCCACTTTGGTTTATTTTAAAGTGTCCTATGGTCCTAAAGGCATTTAAGTTAAAAAAAAAAACAGTTCAGAGAAAAAGAATTTCACATTTTCTTTTTTCCATTGTTTTCATACTGCCTTGTTCAAATGAATTATGCCCACTTCAGACAAAGATTATACTTTCAGCAAAGCAGACCTTTTAGGAAACTCATAGTTCAGTTGTAACCTGGTCACAAAACCATCTGGTGCATTCCCGAAGGCTGTTATTACATTTCACGGACTTATATTACTTCAAATACTCTAACAGTCCCATGTGGGCTTAAAAAGAGGATTTAAAAAAAAAACACCTTAATTTGTTTCTGCTTACTTTAGACCTTCTAGACTTATCCCTTATAAGAGGAATCCTGATTATAAGTACCTTTTATGTCAATCAATACACATTATGAGTTTTATCAAGTGATACAAAACACTCACTTGATTTTTAAATAGATATGTTTCTTTGTAGTAAGTTGCTACTTGTTGATACTGTTTCTCTCAAAATCAATACAATGACAGTTGGACTATCAATTTTTTAATTAATAAAATACTAAAACTATAGCATTATATGTAAATATTACAAATGTATTTTTAATGAAAATTCTAGGAAAAGTATGTTTTGAACCTTTAGAAGCTCTCTGGACAACATGGTATAGTGGCAAAAGTATCAAACCCACCATTTTCCACGAATTCAACAAGTATTTATTGAGCATCCATACCCTAAGCTGAGACACAGTTGGTTGCTAATAATGTACAAATGTATAACACATGTTTAAGGAAGTAGGCAGATATATAAATAGGCTATTACAACACAGTAAGATATATGCTATAATAGTAATAAACTACTATGGGTTTCCTAAGGAGTAAATCCTCAGAAAAGTAAAAAGAAATTTTCATAAAGAACATAACCTTCAACTGGTTTTGATTGGTAAATATGCCAAATGAATTGTATAAGTTGTATGCCAAGGCAGAGAGTAATGATGGGATATGGTATGTTTATTAGTAAAAGATTTTATGTTTAACAGTGAAAACTTCAGCACATAAAGGTAAGGTCTAAGGATGAAAAAGCAGGTCTTGAGGTTTTAAAAGTAGGTGGGGGCCAAGATGTGAAGGCTCATTTAGTAGTATGTGAGGTTAGATAAGTAATTTCATCTCTTACAACCTGTATAATATATGTAGAAAAGGTTTATAAATGACAAAGTAAATATATTTTTGCTTCAAACGATTTCTTAAAATTCAAGACACTGCCTACATTAAAGAGGAAAAATAATCAACTGAGGTAAGAATATTTATTTTCCTAAAATTAAGTATAGTGACTAAAATTCAGGAATATTAAATAATATTCAAGCTCCCATAGAAACTATTTGCTGAATATTAAAATACAAACAAAAGATGACAAAACAGGCTGATCACCAGGGAGAGACCAAGTAAGCAGATGAAATGCTTCAAGAACAATTTATAATGCAACTTGATGCCAAGTACCAATGGGATTTCTAGGCAGAGAAGGGCAGCAGCTTAACCATATCAGATTAATCACAGAACTGAATCATTCAGTTTGAAGGGAAACACCTGCAGAATATCGGAAGAGGGGCACCTGGGTGGCTCAGTCCAGTTTCGGCTCATGTCCTAATCTCACAGTTTGTGAATTCAAGCCCTGCATGGGGCTCTGTGCTGACAGCTCAGAGCCTGGGGCCTGCTTTGGATTTGTGTCTCCCTCTCTCTCTGCCCCTCCCCCACTCACGCTTGGTCTCTCAAAAATGAATGTTTTTTTAAAAAAAAAAAAATTAGTAGGAGTGCCTGGGTGGCTCAGTCGGTTAAGTGTCTGACTTCAGCTCAGGTCATGATCTCATGGTTTGTGAGTTCAAGCCCCACGTCAGGCTCTGTGCTGACAGCTCAGAGCCTGGAGCCTGCTTCAGATTCTGTCTCCATCTCTCTCAGTCCCTTCCCCACTCACCCCTGTCTGTGTCTCCCTCTCTCTCAAAAAATAAACATTAAACAAATTTTTTTTTTAATTAAAAAAAATAATGGGGTCTTCCCTTTTGAGGCCATGGCTGGAGCTACAGTGGTCCACATGAAGTTCAATCTGTTTGTGACCTCTGACCGGAGCAAGAACCATAAAAGGCATTTCAATGCACCTTCCCACATTCACAGGAAGAGTATGTCTTCCCCTCTTTCCAAGGAGCTGCAACAGAAGTACAACATTCAATCCATGCCCATCCCAAAGGATGACGAAGTACAAGTTGTGGAGGACACTACAAAGGTCAGCAAATTGGCAAAGTAGTCCAGGTTTACAGGAAGAAATATGTTATCTACATTGAACAAGTACAGCGAGGAAGGCAAATGGCACAACTGTCTATGTGGGCATCCACCCCAGCAAGGTGGTTATCACTGGACTAAAACTGGACAAAGACCACAAAAAGATCCTTGAACGCAAATCCAAATCTCGCCTAGTAGGAAAGGAAAAGGGCAAATATAAGGAAGAAACAATTGAGAAGATGCAGGAATAAAGTAATCTTACATACAATATTAAATAAAAAATGTTAAAATGGGAAAAAAAATAATGGGGAAGAAAGTGGGTGATGTGTTCTTGGGACTTAAATCCAGTTATTGTAGTCTTATGTCATTAGCTATCTGTAAATTTGAACCCAAATGCAATCTAATCTGCTTATGTGTAAATGGACTAACTAATGAACAAGATACTTGAGAAAAATTTTAATTCTGGATTTGGCTAGGTCAGATAATGGTTAGCGGTGGGTCTTCTGCCTGAACTGAATAGATGTCAAATGGTCATGTTTTCATGATTTTATTCTTTTTTTAAATATTTATTTTTATTTGTATTTATTTTTAGAGAGAGAGCAAGCCGGGGAGAGGCAGAGAGAGAGCAAGAAAGAGAATCCCAAGCAGGGTCTGCATTGTCGGCACAGAGCCTGATGTGAGGCTTGAACTCACAAACCACGAGATCATGACCCGAACCAAAACCAAGTGGGACACTTAACCAAATGAGCCACCCAAGAGCCCCTGATGATTTTATTCTTAACCTGTGTTCTTTTATTTTAATTATCTGAGTGCCTTATAGCCTCACAGGAAAATTACATGGTTTTAACTAATAATAATTTCATAAACAGAGAATATGAAATATTAAATTATATTATTAAAAATACAAGAATTACAGTGTTTATAAATTAAACGTTGATGTCCTACAATATGAAAATTATGCTATAAAATGGTGATTTAATAACTAGTTGTACAAAACACAAATCTTAATGGACCAGAATCCTTAGAAAAGAAGTATTACAATTAAATGTTATTATTAGTTGATGTTAATTCTTTAGTACCACGAGTATAGTTTGTTTTATCTCTTCTTGAATAGTTTGCTTTATACCCATAAAATCATCAATTGGGTTCTGATGTTCACAAGGTAAAACTTTTATTGTTTGAGATAGTGAACTTCTATAAACATTTATGGAGTACCTCTTCTGTGTGACATTCATTGATCAATTATAAATCTTTACATATTTTTTAAATCCTTTATTTTTTAAGTTTGTTTATTTACTTTTGAGAGAGACAGAGAGAGCAAGTGGGGGAGGGGCAGAAAGAGGAGGACAGATGATCAGAAGCATGCTCTGTGTTGATGGCAGAGAGCCTGATGCAGGGCTTAAACTCACCAACTGTGAGATCACAACCTGAGCCAGAGCTGAACGCTCAACCGACTGAGCCACCCAAGTGTCCCAACCACAAATCTTTAAACTTTAGCAGAGTTTGTAGAGTTTCATTTGTTCCATCGATTCTTTTTAGCTTTCACTTGTGACATCTATCATTAAAAATATACCAGTTCCAGGGGTACCTGGGTGGCTCAGTCATTTAGGAACTGGACTCTTGATTTCAGCTCAGGTGATGATCTCACAGTTTGTGAGTTTGAGCCACACATTGAGGTCTGTGCGGATGGCACAGAGCCTGCTTGGGATTCTCTTTCTCCCTCTGCCCTTTCCCGACTCACATGCATTCTCTCTCATTAACAAACAAACCAGTTCCTAAGGTTCTAGTGAAATACAATTCTATCAAATTTATTATAAGGATTAAAGTAGCAAGACTATCTCTTCTACAGCCCTGACCAAAGGTTAATATTACAGTTACATTACATGAAATTTCACTTACCTGCCTAGGGCCTGGTTTAAGGCCCTATATGCTTGAATTTCATACCACTGACGACCAGGTAAAAGACCTCTCAGTTTGGAGTGCTGATCATTGTACTGTCGCTTTAGTACAACCTAATAATTTAAAAATATTAAAAATATAGTAGATAATTACGGCTCAGTTAAAAAACCATATTAACTTCCAACATTCTGAATCATTTTATTAGGGTAGAGACATTTTGTTTTTCAGTATTTCAGTAATACATTTTTTTTCAGTTCATTTAAAACATGTTTATTCATCCTTATATTCCCTGAACTCCTACATGCAAATAATTAATTAGCTGTGTGATGAAATCAGTTTTATTGAGAAATAATTTACAGAAAATAAAATTCACAAACTTTCAATGTACATGTAGATAAGTTTTGACAAATACATAGTCACGTAACCACCACTACAATCATAATTTAGAATATTCTTACACCCTCCTAAATGTCCTTTCTATTCCTTTTCAGTCTCTCTCCTTCACTGCTGACTCTGTCAAACAATGATCTGCTTACCGTTTTGCCTTTCCTAGAATTCCATGTAAATGTTATTATATAGTATGTAATCGCTTGTTGTTTTCATTTAGCATAATGATTTTGGAATTCATTCATGATGAAATATACATCAGTGGTTCATTCTTTTATGTTTATCCAGCCTGATAATACCTGCTTTTTTGATTGGGGTGTTTACACCCTTCACATTTAATGTAAATATTGTTATGATTTCGTTTAAATCTACAGCAGCAGAACACACATTCTTCTCAAGTGTGCACGGAATATTCTCCAGGATACATTATATCATATAAATCATATAATGTATCTTTTACAACATCAATGGTATGAAATTAGAAATCTATTAACACAAGGAAAACTGGAATGTTCACAAACATGTGGAAATTAAATAACACACAACTGAACAATGGGTCAAAGAAGAAATCAAAGGAGAACTTAAAAAATATCTTGATACAAATGAAAATGGCAACACAATAAACCAAAACTATCAGATGCAGCAAAAGCAGTTCTAAGAGAAAAGTTTATAGCAATAAATATCTACAGTAAAAAAAAAAAAAAAAAAAAAGATCTCAGATAAACCACCTAACTTTCCACCTTAAGTAATTAGAAAAGGAAAAACAGCTTAATCTCAAAGTTAGCTTAAGGAAGGAAACTAAGATGAGAGCAGAAATAAACTTTGAAGCTAGAAAACAATAGATAAAAATCACTGAAATGAAGAACTGGTTTTCTGAAAAGACAAAACTGATAAACTTTTTGCTAACTAAGCAAAAGAAAGGGTCAAATAAAATTATAAATGAAAGAGTACATTTCTGGGATAACCCAGAAGGAATGGATAGATTCCTACAAATATACAACATACCAAGGCTAAATAATGAAGAGAAAAAATCTGAACAGATCTATTTTTTTTTTTTTTTTTTTTTTTATTTTTGGGACAGAGAGAGACAGAGCATGAACGGGGGAGGGGCAGAGAGAGAGGGAGACACAGAATCGGAAACAGGCTCCAGGCTCCGAGCCATCAGCCCAGAGCCTGACGCGGGGCTCGAACTCACGGACCGCGAGATCGTGACCTGGCTGAAGTCGGACGCTTAACCGACTGCGCCACCCAGGCGCCCCATGAACAGATCTATAATAAGCAAGAAAATTGAAGCAGTAATCAAAAGTCTCTGAACAACAACAACAACAACAACAACAACAACAACAACAAATCCTAGGACTAGATGGCTTCAATGGTAAATTCTATCAAGCATTTAAGGAAGAATTATCACTGTTCCTTCTCAAATGCTTCCAAAATATTGAAGAGACGGAAAAACTTCCAAACTCATGTTAAGAAGCCAGTACTACTCACATACCAAAGTCAGATCAGGACACTCCAAGAAGAGAAAATTACAGGGCTATATCCCTATAGGATAAACACTGTTGCAAAAATCTTTATCAAAATACCAACAAACTAAATTCAACATCACATTAAAAGGATTAGATACATGATCAAGAGGGATTTATTCCTGGAATGAAAGATTAATTTAACTATACATAAATCAATAAATGTAATAAACCACATTAACAAAAGGGAGAACAAAAATCATATAATCATCTCAAAAGAGGCAAAAAAGCATTTGCGAAAATTCAACATCCTTTCATGATTAAAACTCTCAATAAATCAGATATAAAAGGAATGTACCTCAACATAATAAAGGCCATATATAACAAGCCTGCAGCTAATATACTCTGTGGTGAAAAGCTGAAAACTTTTCTTCTAGTATCAGGAATAAGACAAATGTGCCCACTCTCACCACTTCTAGTCAACAAAATACTGAAATTCTTTGCCAGGACAATTAGGCAAGAAATAAAAGGAATCCAATCCAGAAAGGACGAAGTAAAACTTTGTTTGCATATGACATGATCTCATATGTAAAAAGCCCTAAAGACTCTACCAAAAAACTGTTAGCACTAATAAATGAATTTAGTAAAGTTGGAGGATACAAAAACATCATACAAAAATCAGCTGTATTTCCATACACTAACAACAAACTATCCAAACAAAAAGAAAAGAAAAGAAAAAGAAAAACAGTCCCATTTACAATAGCATCAAAAAGAATAAAATACTTTGGGATAAATTAAACCAAGGAGGTGAGGAGCACCTGGGTGGCTCAGTTGGTTAAGTGTCTGACTCTTGATTTCAGCTCAGGTCATGATTCCAGAGTCATGAGATTGAGCCCTGTTTCGGGTTCCACACTGAGTGTGGAACCTGCTTAAGATTACCTCTCTCTCTCCCCTGCTCACTCTCTCTCTAAAATAAAAATAAATCAAGGAGGTGAAAGATCTTTACACTGAAAACTTTAAGACATTGATGAAAGAAACTGAAGAAACACAAAGAAATGGAAAGATACTATGTTTATGCATTGGAATAATTAGTATTGTTAAGATGTCCTTATTGCCCAAAATGATCTACAGATTCAGTGCAATCCCCCTCAAAACCCAAATAGCATCTTTTACAGAACTAGATGAATGGTAACTGGCTAGTAACCCACATGAAAAGATACTTAACTTTATCTTTTTATTTTGCAAGAAATGCAAATTTAACAATCCCACTGTTTTTATCTGCAGAATACTGACAAATATTTACCACAAGTGTTTCTATTTTCCTACAAGTACAGATAGATAATATGTACAAGGATATTCATAGCATCTTTCTACTAAAGACAAATAAGAAACAACCTAAATGTCTAATTATCAAGTGGATAATTAAATGTTATATTACATTTATTCTGAGATAAATACTAATTAAAAGAAATAGATTTATATATTTTGACATGGAAATTTAGCCAAAATATATTTTGTAAATAAAAAATCAAGTAAAATACACACACACACACACACTCACACACAGTCAGGTATAATGTTTTTAAAAAGGACCATGATTTAGAAAGATGCCAATTCTAAACCAACTCCCAAAAAGACTTAAACCAAAACCCTGACAAAAATCACAGGGGAGACAGAGTTTAAAGATTATGTACTTTGAGGGATGCTTGGGTGGCTCAGTGGTTAAGCATGTGACTTTGGCTCAGGTCATGATCTCGCAGTTCATGAAGTTTGAGCCCCACACAGGGGTCTGTGCTGGGAGCCTGAAGCCTGCTTCAGATTCTGTGTCCCCCTCCCTCTCTTTGCCCCTCCCCCACTCATGCTCTGTCTGTCTCTGTCTCTCTCTCTCTAAAAAATAAACATTAAAAAAAATTTAAAGAGGGGCGCCTGGGTGGCTCAGTCGGTTAAGCGGCCGACTTTGGCTCAGGTCATGATCTCGCGGTCCGTGAGTTCAAGCCCCGCGTCGGGCTCTGTGCTGACAGCTCAGAGCCTGGAGCCTGTTTCGGATTCTGTGTCTCCCTCTCTCTGACCCTCCCCCGTTCATGCTCTGTCTTTCTCTGTCTCAAAAAAAAAAAAAAAAAAAAAAAATTTAAAGATTATGTACCTTGAGCTTTTCCAGAGTTCCCCTAAAAACTTGTCAAATAATGCCCATGTAAGTTCAAGATCATCAGCTACTAACCGAACTACCTACAAAAAACAAAAATCAATATTCTTCAGAGAATAACAGAAAACAGAATCTCTATAATGTACCATCTACAATGTCCAGTGTACAATAAAAATTACTAATAAAAATGTGAGCCATAATCAAAGAAAAAAAGAGTGAACAAAAACCAATCTAGCAAGGGCCCAGCTACTGGAATTAGCAAAGACCTTGTTGTAGCCGTTATAAATATATTTAAACAACTTAAAAATATATAGCTTAATAAATGAACTTTGGAGAAATGGAAACTATAAAAAAAGACCCAAATGGAAATTCTATACCTGAAAAATATAGTAACTAAAATAAAAATCCATTGGATGGGTTTAACAGATCAGAGAAGACAGAAGAACTGGTAAATCTTAAGACAGATCCACAGAAGCAATGAAAAGCATCAACTAGAGCCCCACACACCAAAGACATAGGTATGAAAGAATCAAAGCATGTGAAAGCAGTCAGTGATGATCTGAACAAATTTAAAATTCAGAGTTGAAACAGTACTAATACATTTGAGACAATACTTAGTACTTCAAAGGCTCCACTATTAAAGGATATCAAGAATCTCATACTTTTCCAAGTGGCTGAGACTATATTCATTTTCTATCTAGGTACTAATACACAGTACTAACACACAGAGACTGTTAAATTAAACTTCTTCTTTGCTGGAAAAGAGATCACAGTAAATCCTGCCGTCTAGTCAATTGAGCTTGATATTAAAATCATACTCCTTTTCTGGGAATGCAAGCTGGTGTAGCCACTCTGGAAAACAGTATGGAGGTTCCTCAAAAAACTAAAAACAGAACTAACCTACGACCCAGCAATTGCACTACTGGTCATTTATCCAGGGGATACAGGTGTGCTGTTTCGAAGGGACACATGCACCTCCATGTTTATAGCAGCACTATCAACAATAGCCAGAGTATGGAAAAGAGCCCAAATGTCCATCGATGGATGAATGGATAAAGAAAATGTGGTATATATATATAGATACAATGGAGTGTTACTCAGCAATCAAAAAGAATGAAATCTTGCCATTTGCAACTACGTGGATGGAACTGGAGGGTATTATGCTAAGTGAAATTAGTCAGAGAAAGACAAATATCATATTACTTCACTCATGAGGACTTTAAGAGACAAAACAGATGAACATCAGGGATGGGAAACAAAAATAATATAAGAACAGGGAGGGGGACAAAACAGAAGAGACTCATAAATATGGAGGACAAACTGAGGGTTACTGGAGGGGTTGTGGGAGGGAGGATGGGCTAAATGGTTAAGGGGCACTAAGGAATCTACTCCTGAAATCATTGTTGTCACTATATGCTAATTTGGATGTAAATTTTAAAAAATAAAAAATAAAATTAAAAGATAGGCTTTAATATCAATAGTGTACTTATATAAAACCGTAATTTAAAATTTTCTGTTAAAAGGACATTTTTTTTCCTGGACTATTCTATTCTAGGTAATAAGAGATTGTGAACTTGTAAAAGGTTTTTCTTTATACTTTAAGTAATCTTCCTAGACAACAATGATTTTGTATCTTACCAAAATAACTTCATGTTGTCTTTTTTATCAGGTCTTTGGTTACTTAAGAATACTGAGTCTTCTCAATATTAAAAGAGGTAAATTTTCCTTAAAAAAAAAAAAAGAATGTTCCTTCAGTAAGTGCCTGTCCTTACAGTCCCCATCTCAAGCTCGGCTTCCAGGGAAACAAACCCAAAACATGAAGACAGTAATGAAATGGAAAATGAAGAAGAGAGACATGGAAGATGGAAGGCCAGAAGATCAAGAAAGACAGACTAGAGGATAAATAACCAAAGAAATAAAAGGAATTTTTCTGGGTTGAAAAATGTCTTCAATTCTCTCAGATCCAAAGGATTCAACAAATGATAGGAATATCCAAAATCCACTGTCATCATGTAAGATTACTTGGAGATTCTAATCACTAAATGAACTAAGAAAAACCAATAGTACCAATTAGAAAAAAATAAACATCACCATTATTTGTAGATGATTTGAATATAAACCTAGAAAATCTAAGAACTGAAGTGGGAAATTATTGAAACTAATAAGAATTCTAAAAGATGGTCAAACTATGTAGTCAACCAAAAACATTAATAGCTTTCCTTCATATTACAATGACTATTTAGAAAACATAGTGAGGAGAAAATTTCATTCACAGGACCAACAGAAATTATCAAATTCCTAGGAATAAAACCAACAAAAATGAACTAGATCCATTTCTTAAAAGAATTTATAAAGCTTTGCTGAAGGACCAAAAACAAGATCTATATAAACAAATCAAGGTTCCTAAAGGAGACTATGGATGTCAAATCTTTCCAAAATAAGATATAAATATAATATACTACAAATACAACTGCCAAACGTAGTTGGGGGGGGGGGCAGTTTTGTGGTGTGTATACAGTCAAGAAATTAAAAATCAGGTTCATCTGGACAAATAAATTCTTGTTCTATTTAATTAAAGATACATTTTTTGCACAAGAGAATTAAAATTTTAAGAACTGCGAAAAAATAAATAAAATAAAATCATACTCCTTTTCAAAGATGGACTCAATTACAGCATATAATGCTACATTCCTATTAAAAGCAGTGTCACACCAAAGGATACCACATACACAGCCTTCATATGGTCTTCATAAAAAATGTTAAAATTACATCCTCCCAAGAGTGAACTACTTTTACACAAGGTCAGAATGAATGGAATACACAATTAGCTAAACACAAAGTCAAAATTGGAAAAGATGGGAACAACAGATTTTAATAATAAATGATAATAACATTTATTGAGCTCCTATAATGTTCTAAGCACAGTGCACAGGAGTAGAGCTGGGAACTGAATCTAGGTCTCTTTCCAGAGCTTGCTCTCTTAAGAGTGAAAACTCTGGAGTCAAGACACTATATAGCTTTCCTGAGTGATCTTGGGTAAATCAATTCTGTTGTGGCTTACTTTTCCTAATTAGAAATGGAATCAGTAAGAAAATCTAATTAAAGTAAAATTTAAAATAGTTCTCAAATACAACGACAGCAATTTATTCACCTATAACTATCTGCTAGTATTGGGAGCTCACAGAAATTGACTACAGGGGTGCCTGGGTAGCTCAATCAGTTAAGCATCTGACTCTTGATTTCAGCTTAGGTCATGATCTCACAGTTTCTGAGCATGAGCCCCACGTCGGGCTCCACACTAACAGTGTGGAGCCTGCTTGGGGTTCTCTGTCTCCCTCACTCTCTGCCCCTCCCCTGCTCTCTCTCTCAAAAAATAAATAAACATGAAGAAGAGGAAGAAGAAGAAGAAGAAGAAGAAGAAGAAGAAGAAGAAGAAGAAGAAGAGGAGGAGGAGGAGGAGGAGGAGGAGGAGGAGGAGGAGGAGGAGGAGGAGGAGGAAGGAGAAGAATAAGAAGAAGAAGAAAGGAGAAAGAAGAAGAAACAATTGACTATAATACCCAGCAACTAGTTATTGAATATGAAACAGCAGGAACTGCTCTTTCTTCACTTAGTCAACTTTTTAAGATCTCATATGTAGTATTCCTGGGGAAGTATATAGTATATTTTTGTAGTATAAGCCTAATTAAAGGTATAAAGAGTTACCTTCTTGGATAAACTCTGGACTTTCAAGATAAATTAACAAGTTAGTTTTAAGAAGTTGTGAAACTACTTAGGGCGCCTGGGTGACTCAGTCGGTTGAGCGTCCAACTCTTGATTTCAGCTCAGGTGATGATCTCATGGTTAGTGGGTTTGAGCCCAGCGTAGGAGCCTCGCAATTACAGTGCAGAGCCTTCTTGGCATTCTTTCTCTTCCTCTCTCAGTCTCTCCCCCTCCTCCCCTCTCTTGAAATAAATAAATAAAAACTAAAAAACAAAAAAAGTTGTAAAACTACTCAAGAGAAAACAAAGTCTCTTCAATACACTCTATATTACTATTAACTTTTTAAACAAAAGGACATGTGTTAGACGAGAAATCAGAAGAGTATACTTCTGACAAGTAGCTTTCAAATTGGTAGGAAACAAACTGTACTTTATATCCTCTCAAAATAACCTGTCAAATTTCTATATTAAAACTTTATAACTAGAATACAAAGGAAGTACACTTTCCTTTAAGTGTTATAGGTTATATTTTAAAAAATAATATAATAATATGGCATCATAGGAAAGGTTAGATAATAGTATGTAAAAGTAACAATTCAGTGATAAAGTATATTATAATATGTAGAGATTAAAAGAAAATATACTTTAAAAATTCTATCCAACTGGGAAAAATGTATATTTCCTACCTATCTCTCAAAATATAACTAAGTAGTTTCTTTATATTCTTTGAGGGTACCTGCCAACCCCTGCCAAATTGTAGCATTTATCCTTTGTTAGACATAATAGCTTAAGGGCTTTCAAATTTCCCTACACCTTATTCCAAACAAATACTTTATAAAGATCACTCTGCCTATGATAACAGTTGTTCTAGGATATGTTAGTTATAAATGAAACAGAGATAATGTAGCAACTATTAGATTAAATAAACAAAATTATCTCTCCTTAGTGTTTTAGTTTTCATTAAAATGAACTAATTTTTATGTTTGACAACATGAATTCAATTTCTTATAAGTTTTCAAATATTCTCTACCATCCAAATAGCCTTTAAAATACTGTGAGTATTTTACCCAGGAAAATTATTTTAGGCGAAAAGAAAAAAAAAAAAAAACTTTTGAAGGTAAATATATATATATATATGTATATATATGTATATATACATATATATATATCAATTAACATTTAAATATTTTTTATTATATAAAGAAACAAACTCCTAAAAATTAATAAAAAGAAAAAATTGTCTTGGGGAAACACATTTCATTAGGGAAAGCAAGGTTAAGGGTTTAGAAAAGGTAGGAAGATCGTATATCGCATTATAATGACATCAGAATCTATTACACTGTACACTTAGGGATTATCAGGCATGAAAATCAATGCCCAATTTAAAATGACATAAAGCATATGTGAAAAAGTCAGTTTCTCCTGCCAGCAAATAGCCTAAATGTTAAGTAAACCAAAGGCTGGAAGGGATTAGTTGAAATGTCAAAAGACAACCTTTTACTTTTACCTGCTCATCCTTATAAATGCATTCTCATCCCTCAGGCATGATTTCCAAACAAATAGTTTCAATGTGCAGCAGCAAAAGGCCCATGGCAAGCTCTGCCATCTTGTAACTGTCAAAGAGATTAGTCTTTGATCTATTTGGGAGGTCATGTCCACATTCACATTAGCAATACAGTCTAACAACATTATACCTGTTGACCAATCCTTTAATGCCTAACGAGACAGACATTTTATATTATGGAAGTTAACTGTGAATGTTTTTTCTAAGTTTTGACAGAAAGTAAACACTATAAACTAAGCTGAAGTGTGGTTTGGAAAGATGATCTTGTAGACCAGTTAACATTACTTTTCAAATACATTTTACAAGGCTTTCCCAAAATAGAAAGCTATATTTAATTGTACACTCTAGAAAGAGTTTAAACCACTTGGTCCCCACTCCCAATAAATTAGTATATGTGTAATTCTGGAGGGGTGTGTAAACAGCAGAGAGAAATCAAACTATTTTATCAAAGGTTGCAAACTGAGGGCCCAAACTTACGTTTCATGTGGCTCTTACCATAGCTTAAAATAATTTGAACTATTTACCAACCCTCAACTAGCTCACTCATTTAAATAACCTGTTTAACTCCTTTAGTGGCTTGAGTCTGCAACCCATTGGTTCAGATGCTGCACTGAATTTTTTTTTTTTTTCCATAATGAGTTTAAGTTCACAGAAAATGAAAAAAAAAACAACAAAACAACCCTTAATATAGTAGTTTCTGGGCAACTAAAAATATCTGTGCATCAAAAGCTAACCTGATGTAAGCAAAGATGAGATCCTGAATAGCAGACACAGATAATCAAGACTGAGGTGACACTTAGAGAATTATGTAAAAATACCCAGATAACTATTGTCAAGCAGAAGTTAAATGGTTCTGGATTCTGATTTTACTATTACACTATAATATACTTGAGATCAAACAGTAAGTTTCTCAAGTCCTTTAATGACTCAGTTTTATTGGAGACAGTATACGTACTACACTACTGAATGGGTATAGAATATATAAAATAACCAAAAGGATTATACTGTATATGTCAACAAGAAATTTAAGTCACACTTTTGAACACTAGATTATTTTTTCAACTTAGTCAAACCCAACAGTGTGGCCATAAGTAGCTCTGCATGATGAGAGTATCATTTTACACATAGCTTCTGAAGAAATAAGTGGTGTGATAAATATGAACTGGAATTATAAATGCATCTCCTCACTTTACTGCCTCATATAAAAGACCGGGGAATTTATCCCAATTCATATGAATATATATTATGATTTCAGTATTAAATGCTTTTCTAAAAGCAATCACTATAGGCAGAATATATTTTTTTCTCATATGTAAGCTTTAAAACAGAAGTTCAAGCCTCAAAATAAGACTGACAACAATCAGCTAAACTTATTATTAAAAATATTTTAAAACTTTGCTTCAAAAAAATAAACACATTTGTCCAGCAAACACTCAAGATGCATAGTTTTATCTTTCGCCAAGGTAAAGGACCTAAAACATAAACATTTATAGCAAACCAAATCTGGAGACAGAGACTGTGCATTAGAGACATTTACTGCTTTATATCATCACAGTATAAACACTTTTTATCAGGGTATCACAATATAAATTCCAATGGTTAGAGTTCTAAACTCAGCATAAGATCTTGTATGTAAAATAATTTAGCTAGATAAAAGGAATATAGCTGGTTTTATTTCATCTGGCATATTTTCAAGATTTCTGAAACACCAAGTTAACCAAATATAGTATATATATTTTCTTAAAAGGGGAAAAAATGGATTTCTGCCAAGACTTAAGAAGCCAGGCTCCCTTTTAGAGTTTAAAAAAAAAAAAATACACACAAAAAACCACACACACATTGGAGATGGTTTTCAATTGTTACTTACTTTTCTTGTTACAATAGGAATTGACCACAATAATCTACTAAGAAATAAGAATCAAGACATAGTAACAGACACAGTATCAGTAACATAACTTATTTCACATATGCTTTAAGGCTGCTTTGGGTAACACACTTTGTACAGAAAAAATCTATATTGAACTCTGTGTTATAAATTATCATTGTTAAAAAAAAATGGCCTAGAAATTTCAAATATAAGAAAAAAACATTCTCCTCAAACTAGGCATCTCTTATTCTCGACATACTCAACATATTTTACCTCAACTAGTTATAATAATTTAGCTAGCTTATTGGTAACTCAGCAACATCTAAGTAATTCTGAATAATGCAAAAACATTCTGTCAGTATGGTGCATTAGATCTTTGGGTTTTTTTATTACAAAAATAATTTTTCAAGATAAGATAATGAACCCAGAAAAAAGCAGAAATTAATATTTTTCTATTAAAAGAAAAAAAAAGACAGTTAATATTTTAAAACATGTAAGAAACCTTAAGTTGAATACACTCATTCTATAAAGGGCAAAGTTTAAAAAAATTCTTTTAAATACTAAGTTTTGTGGCAATTCAGTTAGGCTACCCATACTAAAATATCATCTATATAAATCTGAAAATGCTTAAGTTATCATCTCTAGAAAAGGTCATATATATATTCATGCTATAGTAGGTTCTGAGGGAAGGAGGTATAATGGAAAAAATACACAGCTTGGATTCAAGGCTTTGACACTAATTAGTTGTTTGACCTTGGGCGAGGCACAGTACCTCCTCAATTTAGCTTTCTTTCTTAGTTTCCTCCTTTGTAAGTGGAAGAAAACAAGAAAACATAAGAAAATAATTCCTGCCACACAGAGTTGAAGAAATAAATGACACACAAAACAGTAAAGCATCATCACATATTGGAGGTAAGTGGATTGGAGTCATTACATATCCCATTATTTCTAAAATCCAATGGTTTGGGTGGGCTTTACATTCTGTTATACTATATTGTTGCACATATATGAAAGAAGTCACAGGACTAATAGAGACAATGTGGGCCATCTAGCCAATGTAGGCCATCTCTTAGGCTGTTCACCTCAAATTAGGGCTTTACCACCTGGATCAACTCCCTATGAAGACATTTAAACTGTTCTATTCAGTATATAGGCACATTATCTTAGGTAACATAAAATAAATTTCTTCAGTTTATGACGTAGCTACTTTTTCATCAAATATCAATGAAAGTATGTACTTTGGCAGGACATAGAGAACAGCATTCAGTTTTGAAACACAATTTTTGCTAAATAATTTCTGCAATTGATCTTAAATTTTCTGACAAATTATAACACTAGCACTTTTTAATATCTTTCATAATATTCTTTATCACTTTGCAACCCATGAGCTGTATTTGAACTATATACATATAAAATACATTAGTGATATAATCTATGGAATGAATGCATGACTGCTACTTTATTAGTCTGAATATTATCTCATTCGCATATCTTACGATCTAGAGCTTCCCTCACTATGAATAAACTTGTCTAGCAATAACAACCAATAAAATGAAGTAATATCATATGTAAGAAAGCAATGTGAGGCTGTAAATGGAACTCCAGGCTCTTAAAGGAATAAGCTAATATTAAGAGGCTTTGATGGGGCACCTGGGTGGCTCAGTCGGTTCAGCGTCCAACTTCAGCTTAGGTCATGATCTCGCAGTTCGTGAGTTCAAGCCCTACATTGGGCTCTGTGCTGACAGCTCAGAGCCTGGAGCCTGCTTCTGATTTTGTGTCTCCCTCTCTCCCTGCCCTTCCCCTGCTCATGCTCTCTCTCTCCGTCTCAAAAATAAACAAACATTAAAAAAAATTTTTTTTTTAATAAAAAAAAAGGCTTTGTTAAGGGAATGAGTAGTGCTGCATTCAGCAAGTGACAGAAACCTGCACCTACTCCTATGTATCTCTGGATGGCAAGATCTCTCATGGAAGAAGCTTGTAGATGCTAGAAAATGCAATACTAAGCACTTTGGCCCTGGGGTGGAGTGGGGTGGGAGAGGGGGTGCTGGATAAAAGTTTTATGGCAATGGCAGGCATAGAAAGTAGAAGGTAATCACAGTAAGAGGAGGCTCAGACTCAGATTTCACATGATTAAACACTGTGACATTTAAAAACAAACATGGTCACAAGAAAGTGTGCATGTAACAAAGATTATAGAAGTACTGAAAAATACTGCAATACACTTAAAACCTTGAAACTTATTACCTCCACAGCCCAACAAATGAATTATGATACTTTCTCCACCTAGATTTTTATTACATCTAAATTTATCTTTCAAATATAAGTATATACTTGATTTTTTAGAACAATTATTACTTTCTACCTTTACAATATTATTGTTAGGAATATTTGATTTAGAGCTTCTCAAATGTGCTTGTAGAAGTGTGGGAATAAAGTATACAGGATCATAGATTTTATTTATTTATTTATTTATTTATTTATTTATTTATTTATTTATTTAAGTTTTTAAGTTTATTTATTTTTGAGAGAGACAGCGGGAGTGAGGGAGGGGCAGAGAGAGAGAGAGGGAGGGAGAGAATCCTAAGCAGGCTCCACACCATCAGCATGGAGCCTGATGTGGGGCTAGAACCCACCAAACCATGAGATCATTACCTGAGCCGAAATCAAGAGTTGGACTTTTAACTGACTGAGCCACCCAGGCACCCCTGGGATCACAACATTTTAAAATCCCATACTTAATCTTACAAAGTAATGAAGACTTCTAGTTTCAGAAAGGAAAAAAGAAAGACATAAAAACTTCTCCAAACTTAAAAGACAAATAAGAGAAACAGTCTTCATCTTCAATTAAACTAAGAGACGTCTGCAAACTCAAAACCTGATACATGAATGTGAAAAGCAGATGGACAAAAGGTGTATGACTGAGCAGAGAGGTGAAAGTTCAAACCAAAGTACCCACAGAGCTACTGATGGGAAATAAGCCAGTTAGGCCAGCAGGAGTCCAAAAAAGCTCAGGAAATGAAAGTATAGATAAACTGCCAGAGGACTGTACTATGAAGATGAAAACATTTAGGAAGATTTGAGACTCAGGAAACTTATGATCCAACACAGAAGATAGGCAAATCAAATTCCCAGGATGACAGCAAAAGGAAATCTCAGGAATCTGGCAGTTAAGTGGGCTAAAGAACAACTTGGTCTTGCTTGATTGAAGTAGGAGATCAGGAGGCTCCAGGAGCAATGTCTTCAGAGGGAAAAAAAGGACTGACCTATTATCTCACAGATCTGATAGGAAAACTGTATTGAGAGGTGTTGCATATATTCATTGAAGGGTGACCCAAAATTAATTTAAAGATATTTTAGGGGCACCTAGGTGGCTCAGTTGGTTAAGATTGAGCCCCACATGGGGCTCTGCGCTGACAGAACTGAGCCTTCTTCGGATTCTCTTTTTCCCTCTCTGCCCCTCCCCTGCTCATGCTCTCTCTCTCTCTCTCAAAATAAATAAATAAACCTAAAAAAAACCCCCAAAACACCCAAAACAAATATCTTTTGAAAAGGAAAAAAGGACAGAGGGCATTATTAATAGGAAGATAAAAAGTTCAAGAAAGGAAGGAAATTATTTGACTACAATGAACAATATTTTCATAGTCATGATGTGAATATTGATTATGGATTTAATTTTTAAAACGTGATGTAACTATGTTAGGAGGAAAAAGAAAGAAAAGGTATATAGTAAGCTAAAATCCTTATCTCAATATAACAAATAAATACTTAGGTCTAAAACTGATTAAAGAAAGATAAAATATGGAGTAAATACCAGACAAAAATAGCTAAAAGAAGCAAAATTTGCTGCCTCTCAGAAGTAAGGGCTGGGAATGGGGCAGAAGCCAAGATATTGTTAATATAAGAAACAACTGTATTTTGTATAAATTAGGCTCTTAGTAAAAGCTTTATTGAACTTTTTTTCAACTTGATAAAAAATAATTAAAAGATAAACAGATTGCTCATTTTAATTCATGACACACACCCATATGTCTCTCTCTCTCTATATATATATTTATATATATCACACATAAATATTTTTAGAGAGAGACAGCATGAGCAGGGTAGAGGGGCAGAGGGGAAGAGAGAGAGAAAATCTTGAGCATTTACCGTGCTCAGCACCCTATGCAGGGCTCAATCCCATGACCCAAGGATCGTGACCTGAGCCAAAGTCGAGTCAGATGCTCAATTGACTTAATTACCCAGCTGCTCCTATGCCTTATTATATAAAGCAATGGTGCTCAACTGACATTGATTTTGTCTACCAAAAGATTTTGGCAATGTCTACAGACATTTTTGGTTGTCACAACTAGTGAGGAGAGAAGGGTCTGCTACTGGCATCTATAGGTAAAGGCCAGAGATGCTGCCAAACATCCTACAATGCACAGAACATTGCTCACAACGAGGGGATTTGATTAAGTAAATATAAATAGGCCAAAATCCACTGCAACAAAAAATTCTACTCTAAAGAAAAAGAAGACTTTCAGAGAAGTTAAAAGTCAATTCCACCACTTCCCTTGAGGTCAGTGGTGCTGATTATGCTCTAGGCCACTGGAAGTAATGTGTCAATCAACCTCATAAGTTCCCAGGGTGATAATATCACTTTTAAAGCCTTCAACCTACTATGAGAACAAAAGTAAAATACAAAAGTCAATAAAGTTCTTGTTCTTGCCAACAAGATGCACATAAGAAAATATAATTTCAAAAATTTTCATAAACCAAAAGTTTTTATTTGTTAAATATCCAAAGCTTTAATTTGTAGCTATATTCAGGCATGGCTTTTTATCTGCTCCCCCCCCCCCCCCCCCCGAACTAGAATGACATGATTATTGGGAGAAAAAGAAGGAAAAAGGCTAATGAAAACTGCTTGAAATTTTGTGATTTTAAATGTTTCTTCCCCTGATCCCAAAACATTCCTTTAAGAAATATGGGAATTTTTTAATTTAAAAATTAAAAATACCTCAGCCATTTATTTTTGTGATTTTATGCTTGTTTGTTTTTAAAAAAGGATGGGAACAAGGGTTTGGTTATCTCAGTTTTCACTGTCCACGGCAAATTACAAGTTGTCAACCCACATGGAATAATTAGATTTCAACTAGATTCTAATTTTGTTATTTCAAAGTGCACTTAAAACCTACTTTAATAATACTTTTGGCCAAACTATCTTGAAAAAAAAAAAGCGTTCTGAGGAGGAAAAAAATGTTTAAGTAATTGAGGATAAACTCATTCTAGACCTTCAGAGGTGACATGGTTTTTCTTCCATATCTGTGCTTTGGTCTAAGTGTTTCCAAAAATTCCGACAGCAAATTGCTGAACTCCTAAATGTTGGGAGTTTAGTATTACAGCCCTTTAAGTTTATACACATAGCCATTTCCCCTGGGTAACCACATGTTATTATTGGGGCTAGATCCAGGTGGGTTTCTGTATCAGATGCTACACTATAACTAAAAATCCACTACACTCTGACCTCAGGCTCTATTCCCAGATCTGGTTTCCCACAGGACAGCTTAGAATTTCCCTTGGCTTAGAATAGTCTCAAATCCTTAAAATGGCATACAGAGTCCTAAATGATTTGGCTCCTTAATATCTCTCCCAGTCTCTATTCACATGCCATTCTCCCCCACTCTCCACCTCAGCCTCTTTCAATTCCTGGAAACTGCTTATCCTCTTTCACACCTTAGAGCCTTAGCATAGGCCACTCTTTCTGCTGAGAATACTCGTACCCATTCTGTTCATCTATATAAGTCTTAGCCTTCTAGGACAGTATTTAAGTGTCAGCCTAAATATCACTTCCTCAGGAAGTCTTTCTTTACCCACAAACACTAGCTCAGGATCCTGTTATACATTCTCATAGTTCTTGTGACTTTTTCTTATAGCCTTTATCACGACTGTAATTAACTTCATTATTTTAATGTCACTATTCCTTGCTAGACTGTAAGTTACATGAGTCAGAGGGCTATAATCTGTATAGTGGTTCACTGCGTCACCAGTCTATTAAAGTACTTGGTACTCTTGGCAGATATTTAAAAAAATGGTTGTTTCGGTATTCTGAATAGTCTTAACGATATTAATAGTCTTATTGTAATCTGACCTTTGGTGAGGCCATTCCATTTTATCAAATGTTTGTATGCTTCAATATCATTGTAGACAAGATTCAAATATCATCTCTCTGTCTCCATCTATTTTAGGCAAACCTAAGTAAATGGATATCTGGATGACAGGTGAAAGAAAGGTATTCCTTAATTTTACTTTCTCTAAGCATTTGAACACTCAGATTCAATCCCACCAAACACTGTAATACATTCATGTCCTTCACTAAAGACTTTAGTAGTATAGAGATAGCATCATGTTCATTTAAAAAAAATTTTTTTTAAGGTTTATTTATTTTTGAGAGAGAGACAGAGTGTGAGTGGGGTAGGAGCAGAGAGAGAGGGAGACACAGAACCCGAAGCAGCTCCAGGCTCTGAGCTGTCAGCACAGAGCCCGATGCAGGGCTCGAACTCATGAACCGTGAGATCATGACCTGAGCCGAAGTCGGACACTTACCGACTGAGCCACCCAGGCGCCCCAGCATCACGTTCATTTTTATACCTACTGTGTTTAGTACAAATTAGGCTCTTAGTAGAAACTTATTACATGAATGAATACATGAACGCTACAATACTCAAGATCATCAGCACAATTATGGAAGTGATACAAAAGGAATAGATAAACCTACTTAAAATTAAGAATAGTTTCTGTTTCCGAAATTGTTTGTCTTGATATACTATAGCCCTTTACATTCCTGCCTTCATTCATCTACTGATGAAAATACACACTGCTGCCAAAGGAACAAGGAATAATGAGGAATCAACAACAATCTCCTTAAAAAGAAATGTCAGATTTAAGAATTCATATATTGCTATCATCTAATAATACTTTGATACTTGAGGTGGCTCAGTCCGACTCATGCTTGCTCTCTCTCTCTCGCTCTCACAAAAAATAAACATTAAAAAAAATTTTTTTAATTAAAAAAAAGTACTTTGACACTTGAAAACACTGGTTGAATGTGGTTCAATGTGCACTGTTTTATTAATGCTGATATCTTTTTAAAAATGTTTATTTTTGAGAGAGAGAGAGTGTGAGCAGGGGAGGGGCAGACAGAGAAGGGCAAAGGATGCAAAGCGGGCTCTGTTGTGACACCAGAGAGCCTGATGCAGGGCTGGAACTCACAAACCATGAGATCGCAACCTGAGCTGAAGTTGGACTTAACTGACTTAGCCACCCAGGCACCCCAATGGTGTTATCTTCTGGGGGCATGCAAAGGCTAACAAATCCTTTTCTGAGGTTTATAAAATGCCAAGGATGCATGGAAGTCTATAAATTTATACATGTTTGTTATAAAGTCAATAACTAATTTAACATGCCTATATTTTTCAATTATGAGTATAACTTTTAAAAATTGATTAAAATAATATATTCATATAGTTCAGTACCTTCAGAGCTAAGAGAAGTTTGCTAAAAAAAATAATAGTTACTGTATGTCAAAACTAAGATAACTAATCAGATCATCCTCTGAATTGTAAATAGTTTCCAAATAAAATCAATTTTAATAACTCAACATATTATATTAATAAAGAAAAATAATAAGCACATAAAATTTGTCATCTTAAGTTATTTCAATTGCTATAAGAGCACTTCTGAAATTGAATGTTACCATCAAATTTTATGAAACCAATTATAAAAATCTAAAATACCACTTGAACATTTTTAAAGTATAAGATTTTTTTGCCATATTCTGTGGTTTTATGAATTTTCCACAGGGGAATTAAAGGCACAATATCCACGAAAAACAAATTTCTATATACTACCAAACTATGTTAAGGAATATAAATAAAATTTAATTTTAAAATCTAAATATTGTACCTTATAATGTCTCACAAATTATGAATATGCCACCAATTTGAGATGTAGATGTCTGAATTAGAAAGTTGAAGGTTTTTGTAGCTTTTAGATCATACTAATTGGCCAAAGGATTTGCTTTAGATATCCATTAAATGGCAGCCTTGTTATACTGTGACTTAACCGCATTAAAAAAACTTTTCTTTCAGTTATACTTTTCCACCGACATCTAATCATATAAAGGCCTTGGTTCACTTTCCTGCCCCTCAAATACTATGGTTTAGTGCACAGAAAGTTTTCTTTTTAACTATTACACGATTAAGTATGTCCTTATAGAATGATCAGAAGCATCTGGGAAAAGTGGAAGTGAAAAAAACCCTCACTGGGAAAGTTAGCTTAATGCTTGCCCTTCAGAGTGGCCCATTATCAACATTTCATAGTGGGTTTCTTTATTTTCAGGTCCCTGAGGTATGGGCAATAAATTACGACTTGAACTAAACAAGTCACACTTGGCTCCAAAATGAAATTTTCCTACCTCTACTTTCTAGTCCCCAAGGTGGGAAGAGGAAATCCTGGTCACAGCCAAAGAAGTCATATTTTTGGCTCTAACATACATTTTCCTGCTTCTCTAAAAGCCAAACTCTGCAACTGAGACTATAAGAGTCTTAAGTAAGTATTTTAAACTGTATTTTCATTTTTATTTCCATAATCTGTGTCTCAAATTTAAGAAAAAAATTTTAGTATCATAAAATTAATGTCACTGTTCTTTTTCCCACTCAAATCACTTTTCTAACTCAAACACTGATCTTAATCTTCTAAAATATGAATTCAAATGAAACAATGAAGAAAATAATGTAGAAATAGATTATTTCATTTCCAGAAGCTGTAGTATTTAAGGTTTTCAATATAAATAGCTTCCACTTATTTCTGTGTGATAGACTGAGTATTAATATAAAAGTCCTATTAATAAAGTCCTAAGTTATAGTCTAGTAAGTAATTTGAAGCACTATTTTAGTTTTGGAAGAGCCATTTATGGAAATCATTTAGTTCATCATCTCATTTTACCAAAAACAAGAATATGGCAAACATACCATAAGGTGACTCAGAGAGTTGTGTCTTATATAATCTTCTCACCTTAAGTATGAGCAGAACCTGTGACTTGCTTCTTATCTACCTTGTTGACCTTGTGAAGAAGTTAACTGCCATGTGGTGAGAGGGCTTGTGAGAAGGCCACAGGGCAAGGAACTCTGCATAGCCTGAGATGAGAGTTGCCCCTGGTTGGATCAGTCCTACAACCATAAGGAATGAATTCTGCCAACATCCTGGATGAGCTTGGAAGAAGACCCCAAGGTCCAGATAAGAACACAACCCAGCCAACATTTTGTCTGCAGCCTGTGGAAGCCTGAGGAGAGAAGCTGGTTAAGCCATACCTATATGCCTGCCCTACAGAAACTGTGACATTTAAGAAATGTGTATTGTTTTAAGCTACTATGTGATCATACTAATGCAGCAACAGAAAAATAATATATAAAGAGTGACAATCAGTATAACCAATATAAGACACCCCCTTCATTTATGATGTTCTACTATGTATTAGTATAAAATGGTACTGGGATTGAGCATTTTCTTCTGTAACTCCTTTAATGACTGTAACAACACACCATGTTGCCTCATTTAAGTCATATTAATGTTCACTAATGTCCTATTATCATCTAATAATGATTACTATCATTACCATGTTTTAATTAAAGTATATAGAACTGGAGGATTTTTTTAAAGTTTACTTATTTAGAGGGGTGCCTGGGTGGCTCAGCTGAGCGTCCGACTTCAGCTCAGGTCATGATCTCACGGTTTGTGAGTTCGAGTGCCGCATTGGGCTCTGTGCTGACAGCTCAGGGCCTGGAGCCTGCTTCAGATTCTGTGTCTCCCTCTCTCTCTCCTCCTCCCCTGCTCACACTCTGTCTCTCTCTCAAAAATAAATAAAGATTAAAAAAAATTTTTTTAAGATTTTTGAGAGAGAGAGAGAGAGAGAGAGCGCATGTGCACATGTACAGGAAAGAGGCAGAGACAGAAAAAGAGAGAGAATCCCAAGCAGGCTCCATGCTATCAGTGCACAGCCCAAAGTGGGGCTTGAACCCATGAACCATGAGATGAACTGAGCCAAAACCAAGAGTTGGATGTTCCATTGACTGAGCCACCCATGCGCCTTAGGATTGTTGTTTTTAAATAACAGTGTCAAGTAAAACAAACAACAAAACTAAATACTATTTTAATAACTTATATTAAATAGAAATAGACACCTCAGAGATATTATGGGTTTGATTCCAGACCACTGTGATAAAGCAAATATGAAAATAAAATGAGTCAAGTGAATTTTCATTTCTCAGTACATATAAAAGTTATGTTTACACTATACTGTAGTCTATTAAGGGTGCAATAGCATTATGTCTTAAAAAAAAAACAACATAAATGCCTTAATTGCTAAAAGTGCTAATCATCGTCTCAGTGAGTCAAAATCTTTCTGCTGGTGGGGTTCCTCCCTCAGTGTTGATGGCTGCTGACTGACCAGGGTAGTGGTTGCTAAAGGCTGGGGTGGCTATGGCAATTTCTTAAAATATGACAACAATGAAGTCTGTCATATTGATTGACTCTTGCTTTCACGAACTCTCTCTATAGCACATGGTGCTATTTCATAGCATTTTACCCACAGTGGAATTTCTTTCAAAATTGGGAATCCATTCTCTCAAACCCTGCCACTTCTTTACCAACTAAGTTAATGTAATATTCTAAATCTTTTGCTGTCACTTCAACAATCTTCACAGCATCTTCACTAGGAGATTACATTGCTCATCCATACGAAGCAATTCCTTTTCCATTAAATTCTTATCATGAGATTGCAGGAATTCAGTCACATCCTCAGGTTCTACTTCTAACTCTAGTTCTCTTAGTATTTCTACCACATTTCCAGTGAAGTCTTTTTTATAATTTTTTTAAAAAAAATTTAATGTTTATTTTTGACATAGAGAGGGAGAGAGAGAGTGTGGGGGGGGGGGGAGGGAAAGGGGCAGAAGAGAGGTGGGGACACAGAATCTGAAGCAGGCTCCAGACTCTGAGCTGAAGTTGGGTGTCCAACCAACTGAGCCACCTAGGCACCCCTCCACTGAAGTGTTGAGTCCCTCAAAGTCATCTCTGCAGGTTGGTATCAACTCCTTCCAAACTCCTGTTAATGCTGATATTTTGACCTCTTCCCATGAATCATGAATGTTCTTATTGGCATCTATAATAATGAATCCTTTCCAGAAGGTTTTCAGTTGACCTTGCCCAGATCCATTAGAGAAATCCCTATCAGTGGCAGCTATTACCTTATAAAAATGTATTTCTTAAATAGTAAGACTTGAAAGTCAAAATTACTCCTTGATCCATGAGTGCAGAATGAATGTGGTATTAGCAGGCATGAAAACAACATTAATCTCATTGCATTTCTCCATCAGAGCTCTTGGGTGTCCAGGTGCATTGTCAATGAGCAGTCATATTTTGAAAGTAATCTTTTTTTTTTCTTTTTTTCTGATTAGTAGGTCTTAGGAGTGGGCTTAAGATATTCAGTAAACCATGTTGTAAATAGATGTGTTGTCATCCAAGCTTTGTTGCTCCATTTATAGAGCACAAGCACAAGCATTTATAGAGCAAGAACATAATTCTTATGGGCCCCAAGATTTTTGGAATGGGAAATGAGCACTGGCTTCAGCTTAAAGTCACCAGTTGCATTAGCCACTAAGAAAAGTCACCCCATCCTTTGAAGCTTTGAAGCCAGGAATTGACTTCTCTTTTCTAGATGTTCCAATACTAGATGGCCTCTTTTTCCAGTATAAGGTTGTTTCATCTACATTGAAAACCTGTTGTTCAGTGTAGCCACCTTGATTAATTATCTTTGCTAGATCTTCTGGATAATTTGCTCCTTCTACATGAGCACTTGCTGCTTCACCTTGCACTTTGATATTATGAAGATGTCTTCTTGAACCAACCTCTGCTAGCTTCAAACTTTTCTTCCTCACCTCTCTCATCCTTCATAGAATTAAAGATAATTAAGGCCTTACTCTGGATTAGGTGTTGGCTTAAGAGAATGTTGTGGCTGGTTTGATCTTCTATCCAGGCCAAAAAAACTTTCTCCATCAGCAATAAGGCTGTTTTGCTTATCATTTTTGTGTTCACTGGAGTAGAATTTTAAATTTCCTTCAAGAACTTTTGCTTTGCATTCACAACTTGGCTAACTGACACAAGAGGCCTAGCTTTCAGCGTATCTCAGCTTTCGACATGCCTACCTCACCAAGCTTAATCATTTCTAGCTTTTGATTTAAAGTGAGACATGTGACATTGAACACTTAGAGGTCACTGAAAGGTTATTAACTGTACCAATTTCAATATTGTGGTGTCTCAGGAAACAGGCCCAAGAAGAGGGGGAGAAGTGTACCAATTTCAGTATTGTGGTATCTCAGGAAATAGGCCCAAGAAGAGGGGGAGAGATGGAGGAACAGCCAGTTAGTGGAGTAATCAAAACACATGATGAATGGATAAAGAAGATGTGGCATATATGATGGAATATTACTCATCCAACAAAAAGAATGAAATCTTGCCATCTGCAATATCATGGATGAAGCTAGAATGTATTATAGTAAACAAAATAAGTTAATCAGAGAAAGACAAATACCATGTGATTTTACTCCTATGTGGAATTTAGGAAACAAAACAGATAAATATATGAGAAGCAGTGGGGAGAAGAGAGAAAATTAACAAGAGACTGTTAATGCTAGAGAACAAACTATGGGTTGACAGAGGGAGGTGGGCGGGAGATGGGCTAGGTGGGTGATGGGTACTAAAGAGGGCACTTGTGATGAGGACTGGGTGTTGTATGTGTGAATCACTGAATTCTACTCCTGAAACCAATATTGCACTGAATGTTAACAAACAAAAATTTAAACTAAAAGAAAAAATTTAAAAAAGAGGTATGCCTGAATATTAATACATATTTAACTTTTAGTTCTATTTTAATTTATTTCAATCAATATATTGAATATACTTAATACTTAAATATAATAAATATATTTAAATATGTTTAAATATGAAACATGTTTAAATATGAATGTTTAAATATGAAAATATATGTATTTAAGACTTAAATATATTAAATGAGTTTATATTAAGTGTTAATAAAATCAACATTTATTGAACACTCACTACATTCCAATTATAGAGACAAAGATGTTTAAGAAATTATCCTAATCCTTGAAGTACACCATATAACAGATTACAAAGTGCATTTATAAACACTAAAATATAATATAATGAAGGCAATATAGTAGGAAGTACTTCAGTTTAGCTTAATACTTCCTACTATAGTAAAGGAAGTAATAAAGGGCACTGGTAAAGAGAACTGTGTAGTTAAACATACAAGCCAGTATTATTATACTTTTAGTTTGTAATTCTTTTTTTCTACATGATTTAAAAGGCAAATGTGTAAAACAATAATTATAAATTATGTTAATGAGCATACAATGTATAAAAATGCAATCTATGACAGTAATGATATAAAACAGGAAGGACAGAGGTTAAGATGTTACTTGTAATCCCCAAGGTAATACTAATAACTAAACAATGTACACAAAAGAAAAGAAGGGGACCAAAATAGTACACAACAAAAAAACCCAACTAAATACAAAAAGGGGTAATACCGAAGCAACTGAGAAACAAAAAGCACAGAAAACAAATAGCTAAATAGTAGAACTAAGTCCTTCCTTATCAGTAATTACTTTGTGAATAGATTAAACTCTCCAACAGAAAGGCAGAATTTGGCTAGATGAATTAAAAAAACTATATGGTGTCTATAAGTGACTCATTTCAGATATAAGGAAGCTGAACTCTTATCTTACGTCATATACAAAAATTTACTCAGGGCACCTAGGTGGCTTAGGCAGTTAATTGTCCAACTCTTGGTTTCGGCTAAGGTCATGATCTTACGGTTTGGTTTGTGGGATCCAGCCCAGCGTAGGCCTCTGCGCTGACAGTGCGGAGGCTGCTTGGGATTCCCTCTCCCTCTCCCTCTCTCTCTCTCTCCCCTTCCCTCTCTCTCTGCCCCTCCCCTGCTCGTACTCTCTCTCCCAAAATAAATAAACATTAAAAAAATTTTACTCAAATGGGATCACGTATCTAAATTTCAGAGTTCAAACTATGAAACTCTTTGAAGAAAACTGGGACAGATCTGCATGGCCTAGATTTGTCAAGTTTCCTAAATATGCCACCAAAAGCATAGGCAAAAACAAAAAAATGAAGTGACTTAATTATCAAACTTTTGTATTTCTTTTATATTTTGTTTATATTTGTATATATGTATATGTATATTTGTGTACGTATACGTTTATATTTTTATTCTTTTATATTTTATGTTTATAAATTAAATAAAATATATTTTTTATTTAATATAATATACAATATATAAATATATGATATACTTAATTATTTAATATATAATATATTTAATTATTAAATATATTTAATTTATAATTATAAATTTATAATTTATAAATTTAATTTATATATTTTTTTCCTTTTTTATCCGAAATAAATATCTTCAATAACTTGTTGGATCACTTACGAATTTTAAGAAATCACCCATTGGGAATGCAAGCTGGTGCAGCCACTCTGGAAAACAGTATGGAGGTTCCTCAAAAAACTAAAAATAGAGCTAACCTACGACCCAGCAATTGTACTACTAGGCATTTATCCATGGGATACAGGTGTGCTGTTTCAAAGGGACACATGCACCCCCATGTTTATAGCAGTACTATCAACAATAGCCAAAGTATGGCAAGAGCCCAAATGTCCATCGATGGATGAATGGATTAAGAAGATATGGTATATATATATATATATATATATATATATATATATATATATATATATACACACACAATGGAGTACTACTCGGCAATCCAAAAGAATGAAATCTTGCCATTTGCAACTATGTGGATGGAACTGGAGGGTATTATGCTCAGTGAAATTAGTCAGAGAAAGACAAAAATCATATGACTTCACACATATGAAGACTTTAAGAGACAAAACAGATGAACATAAGGAAAGGTAAACAAAAATAATATAAAAAAAAGGGAGGGGGACAAAACAGAAGAGACTCATAAATATGGAGAACAAACTGAGGGTTATGGGAGGGGGATGGGCTAAATGGGTAAGGGGCACTAAGGAATCTACTCCTGAAATCATTGTTGCACTATATGCTAACTAATTTGGAATTAAATTTTAAAAAATAAAAAATGAAATTAAAAAAAAAAAGAACGCTTCTTTCTACTTGATACAAGAAATATGGATCCCTGGTAGTGATCAGAGAGAACCACCGAAGATGATTTGTGCTGATTTTTTATACATTTCGAGAATCAGAGAATTTTTTATACATTTCGAGAATCATCAGTAAGCATAATTGCAACTACAGAGCAAAATGTGGTGTACTGAGCACTGATGTTACAAAGAACCTGGAATGTCATATAATCTAGCCATTAAAATTTCCCAAATAATTACCATTCTTCAATATTCTATTTTTATTGCTTCATCCCTTCATTTAAAGTTTTATACTACTCTCTACCAATGCTCCACATATTGTCTACTAATACACCACCTTGCTTATAACTTGAAATGAACTTTTAAACAATTTTGAGTTACTCTAGCAGGTGTCAGTGAGGTGTCTGGTAAATATATCAATAACAGTTATTCAACGGCATTAACAGCATTAATTTCTGTCTTCAAAAATTATGTACTATATATTTTAAAATATATAAACTTATGTATCTAAAATTATATAAATTTATGTATTTTTCTGGTAACAAGGGTGTTACATGGCCACTGTAAAATAACTAAGCAATATAGAATATATGAAGTTGAAGATTACTTTTCCATAGTTTCACTCCCAAGAGAGAATCATAGGTTTCACTTTGATGTGTACTCTTTTGGATTTTTTAAAATACATATTCAAGATTTATACCATGTATTTTACAAAAAAAGGGTTCAGATTATACACATTTTGACCATTAAAAATCACTTATCAGTTATCATTCCTTGTCAGTATGTATAGATATAACTTACTATTTCCGCAAATGTGTGATAGTCAATAGACAACTGCTATATGCTTTTTAGCTAGATTTCAGTTGATAGGCAATTAGGTGGTTGCCAATTTTTTTATATGAAAACAAAAGTGCAATTAATACCTATAAACATATATCTTCCTACATTTGTACAACTATTCCTTCAGGAAAAATTCTTAAACATGGTGTATCTGATTCCAAAATTTATCAATAGCTTAATTCTGAAATTGACGTTTCTTTAAATAGATATTTCCAACTGCTCTCAGTAGAGTGTGTTAACTTATACTTCCACCTTCTAAAATAGTCTATTTCCATCACTGGCATCATCACTCATTTCAATCTTTTCCAAGACAGATATCTCATTGTTTGAATTTGCATTTCTCTCTTGGGTCAGGAGGAACATCTTTTTTTCATATGTTTCTGGTTATTTGCACTTTTTTCTGTGGATTATGTTTTATGACTTTTGCATTTTTCTTATTCCATTTAGTTATTTGATATTGATTTGTAGTACTTCTTGTAATTTATGGCAATTAACCTGTCAATCATATATATAGTAAATATTAATTCCAAGTTCAGAAAAAAAAAAAAAAAGAAATCACCCATAATGGTGTTCTGATTTATTTCAAGTATTCAGAAAATTTAGGTATTGATGGCTATATTCTGGTCACTTCCAAATGATAAAAGAACTTCCTAATTATTATAAAAATTGTATACCTATACTCCTAAAGCTTATAAACATCAGTCTTTTGAATGGATGCTTTATAAATATTCTTTAGTTATTAAAACAAAAAAAGCCAAAACTCCTTTTTGGAGTCTTGATTCTAAGCCCTTTGCCATGTGTGGTAGAAAATAACCACACCCCACCCCTTGATCTAGACTTTGGGCTTAGTTAGGCACATGACATGCTTTGGGCAATAGGTTAGCAGATGTGATATAAGTAGGTATTTGAAAAGTATTTGCACAATCAAGGCTGCCTTCTTCTATCTCTGACAAGGTATAAAACATGGTAAAATGTTCTGGCTAGTCTGCTGGTATACAAAGGATGAGATATATGTAGAGCAGAGCTGACCCAGTAGGGCCAAACCTACATTGGTGAAACCATAGCAGGGTGACTAAGCCCAGCTGAAATCAGCAGAGCAGCCCAGCCAAGTTCACTCAGATCATTTACCACCCAGCTACCACCCCCCACCAATTGATATGTGACTCATAACAGATGGTTGTTTTAAGCCATTAAATTTTAGACTTGTCTGCTACATAAGAAGAACTGATCTAGACATAAGGCAGTAAGAAATACACTTCCCTTACATCTGGTATTGCCAATAAAGAATTTTCCTCTCTATCTGTCCCTTGTCCCTGCAGTTAGGACTACTCTTAGGTCTACTCCACTTGCCCCTTTCAGGAACTACTGGGGAAACTTCTTTAGAACCACCCTCCCCCTCTGCACCCAGATTGCAGTGAAGCTTGTTGTTTTGCTGTTCTGTATAACTACAGTCAGTCATTGTAATTCAGATAAGCAGAAATGTAACAAGCAAGACCATTATTAAGGAATGTCAGAGCAGGTTACCAGCTATCTTTTTTGTATGACAGAGTGAGACACTGCCTGAGAAAAAATAATGCTGAGGAAAGAGAGCAGTAAGAACTCAATACCGGTGCAAAAACAATGCCCATAATCATAGTTGTTGGGAGTGAGAGTAGAGAAAATATAAGGTAAATGTAATTTTGTTCACAAGTAACATTTTCTTTAAATGTAAATTTTTTTCAAAGAATGACATAATAAACATCTTTATTCTTACCATATTCTCTTAAAACTTGTTTTCTACTAAAACAAATATAGGAAAAGTTAAAGTCCCTTTTGATAGCTACCCACACCATCATTCCTTTCTCTTCTCAGATGTAACACGATTGAGTTTGATGTGAATTAATCCCTTCAGGATTTGCTATTTTTGTGAGCATATTTTGTACAACCTAGTATCAGCCAAAAAGTTATCTTCTTTTATGGTCCTCAAGTACTCATACATAGGTCCAAGAAAGAGAGGGTATAATAAGCAAAAATTTAAAGAGCTAGTTTTAGGGAAAAAATATATTTAAGACATTAGGAGAACGTGTGGTACAAAGAGGGGAAAGGGATTCTCTCCACTTTAACAAAGTGGCATTAGTGCAACGATATAGGGCCAAGGTAAAATGATAAGACATCAAAGAGAGACAGTAACACTGCCAATAGCAGTACCATCAGCAGCATTCAGCTTCAATGGAATGTGGCAATGAAAGCTGTTGATAGTGAACACAACGGTTTTCTTGACTGGATGTCAACTATTTCATCAGTAGTCAGAGGCAGCATTAACCATTTTAGGATAGGAGCTCTGGGCGTGATTGTCAGCACTCTCAGTAAGAGTCACGGTACTTGAAGAAAGGTAGTGAAAGCCACCAAAGTTAGTGAAGGCTGAAAGAATTAGGTAACCTCCTAAGGACTTTCAGAAACTTTCAAGAAATCCAGAGGTTAGGGAAGAATAGGAGCTAACCAGAGAAATACTGTTTATTACTGTTAATATTGTATAATTCACAGTGTCTGCTGAAGTATTAATAAATGTAACTGTAAGGGAAAGAATTCTTGCTTTGGTATGAGACCCTAACAGACTGTACCCTAGGAAGAGGGATACAAATTATGCTCAGCTCAAAGGCCAGAAAACCTGAAGTCTGGGTCTCAGATGGCTAGAACCTTCAAATTCCAGCAGGGAGTAAGAGAAAATCCTTCGTGATGGAAAATAACATCACCTTAGGCTTCAAGTTATTGCTGCAAATAATTTTTCAAATATAATGGTTAGCAATCAGTGATAATGAAGCAAAACTCCTGTTTCTGGCTTTGACAGAATAACCAGTTTGGGATCCCTCCTCCCACTGTTAAGTAAATGTAAAACTGGACAAAAGAGATAAAGCAACTGCTTTCAGGGAGTAGATATGAGGTAGCATAAGACTATAATCTCTGAGATAAGGGAAACCATTAGGTGAATTCCATGATTTTTAGCTCTCTTCCTGGGTATAATTTCCTGACAAAAGCACAGAGCACTGACATACAGGCAGAGTATGGTGGTCCTACTGAGCTGGGGTCCAAGAGATCAGATTTTGGAGCAGCTAAAATCACTGAAATCAGCAGGGCTGGGCATAGCACTGAGAGAAGGGAGACAGAGAGAAAGTCCCCTAGAATTCCCTGAAGAGCCTTTGTAAGTCTGTGGCTAAGAGCTTGATAAAACACAAATTGCTAGGCTTCAGACTGAGCTGTATATTTCTATCAAGTTCCCAGGTGATTCGGATACTCCTGATCCAAGATCACACTTTGAAAATCACTCTTATTGAGCAAAAGACAATATAAGTTAAAAATAAAATAAATCCATATCTACCAAACCTTTCTCACTCATTCTGAATCACCAAAGCATTTAAATATCTCAGGATATAAGAAAAACATATAATCAACTTTATGTAAAGATAAACAACTTCTGCATCTAAAACTAATATTACACTGTATGTTAACTAATAGGAATTTAAGTAAAAACTACAAAAAAAAAAAGAAAAAGAAAAAGAAAAAGATCAACAACCTCTGTGGTAAATAAAACTTAAGGCTTTGATGGCTTACCTGTAGATCTTTCACATTCGGAAAAGGAATCCCTATTGTTATGACAGCACGGGCATTGTCATCTGAGAAATCCAGACCCTCACTCACTTTACCACGACAAACTGCTACCAAGAGGGCTCCATCTTAAGCAATAAAAAATAAATATTTTAAAAACTACATCTAAAATTCCTCAAAACTGCTTATTCTTGTCATTTTGAAAAGATCTAATTAAGTACTCATCATAGCAAATTTTAAAACATCAAAATAAAAAACTATGATGAAATAAAGTTTTAAAAGGGCCACAAAATTGCATTTCTGTGTAATATGGTACCAAACCAATTTACAAACTGTATCTCCCAGATAACTTCCACAGAAAAACCACATCAGAGTAGAATTAGCTTGCAGATGAACTGAGAAATTTTAGGCACCAACTGTTTTATCTTTAAGAGTGTAACTGCAATCATTACTTTTACCACCAACATTGTAAAGGCCTCAGATTGATTTAAACAACTCTAGTTTGTACTATATATTATATTGATCACTATTATATTGGAAAGCATTTAAAACATACACACAGAATACTCTGTATCATCTCATCATACTGACAATATTGACAATTATGTTACAGTATCTTTAAGATGGTGCACTATTCATGTGTTATTACTATTAGCTCTTCCTGTCAAACTTTTTATGGACATTCTCTAAACTTGAAATTAAGACTTCAGCTATGCTTTGAAAACTCAAATTTACCTTATGTAATAGAATGTAAGCATAAAGTACATTATTTACATCAAAATGCAGGACTCATTTGGCTACTAAGGTAGATATTTATGCATACTCCATCCATCCTCTTTCACAAAACATTTTAGGTAGTGTAGGGAAGACTATACTAAATGTCTTCCTAACCTGAATATATGCTGTTTCTCAAGTTGAACTGGCATCTCCAATGAAAATATCCATAGAAGAACAACTCCAAATAAAAGAGTTTCTTCAGTTTATTTTCTTTTCACCCAGATTATAAAATATAACTTTTCTCTTAAGTGAAATTCATTTAAAAGGTAACAGAATTCTGACAGCATCAACTTCTTTATGATAAAAAATACTTTTTGATTGGCCATCAAATAATTTCCAATTACCTTTCTTTCCTTTGTATTTGATTGCATCATAGTACATCTGTAGTAATTCATCAAAATCAATTTTTTCTCCTGCCGGTGGTTCTATGATGACTGTTTTCACCAACTCTAGATTATGCCATAAACCAGTAGAGAGCCAACGTTCTTTTAACTTTTCTAACAACTGGAAAGGAAAAAGAAAAAAAAAAATGAACGTTTTGTGTGTCCAACTGAACTTACCTTGGTTTGCTGAAAGAAAATGTGACTACAATGTGACTATGGCAAGTGAATTAATAACCTGTGTTTTATTTTTTCTCATCTATAAAATGAGAAAAACAATAATATGCCATAGTGTTATTAGTGGGTTAAATTCATGAACTGATTTAGATAGCTTTGAATGATGCCTTGCACACTGTAAGAACTCCACAAGAGTTAACTGCTACTGCTGCTGTTACCATTTCTATTACTACTAACATTACTTCTGCTGCTGCTGCTGCTACTTCTATGATTGCTATTTTGGGGTTTCAAAAACAGAAAAATGACTTCTGACAAAGTAGATAAATTTTAAGTTATCTCTTTAAAATTATTTTTTTTAAATATGAAATTTATTGTCAAATTGGTTTCCATACAACACCCAGTGCTCAACCCAACAGGTGCCCTCCTCAATGCCCATCACCCACTCCCCTCCCCCCCCCCCACCCCGCCCTGCATCAACCCTCAGTTTATTCTCAGTTTAAGAGTCTTTGGTTTGGTTCCCTCCCTAACTTTTTTCTTTTTCATTCCCCTCCCCTATGGTCTTTTGTTAAGTTTCTTAGGATCCACCTAAGATCAAGTGTAGTATCTGTTCTTATCAGTTTAAAATGATTTTTTAATGTTTATTTATTTTTGAGAGAGACAGAGAGACACAACATGAGGGGGGGAAGGGCAGAGAGAGAGAGAGGGAGACACAGAATCCAAAGCAGACTCCAGGCTCTGAGCTGTCAGCAGGGTCTTGAGCTCATGAACTGCAAGATCATGACCTGAGCCGAAGTTGGACACTTAACCAACCGAGCCACTACCCAGGCACCCCTTAACTTACCTCTTTACACCTAAAGTGAAATTCCTTAATTCCCTCAACTAAAGATTCTTAAAGATCATTTTACCTAGTCCATAGGCAGCTAAGCTGTTTAAAAATTTGATCATCATTAATAAACTGAATTAAGTAAATACATAAACAGAGACTCAGGTAGCTAACAAGTAGAAAATATACAAGCACGAAAGAACATTTATTAAAAAAAAATAACCACATACTAGATTACAAGATGACTTTCAACAAATTTCAAAGAACCTTTATCAGATTAACCACATATTCTGGGGCGCCTGGGTGGCTCAGTTTGTTAAGCATCCAACTCTTAATTTTGGCTCAGGTCGTGATCTTAGAGTTTGTGAGATGAAGCCCCATGTCAGCCTCTGCGCTGATAGCGCGGGGCCTGCTTGGGATTTTCTCTCTGCCCCTCCCCACTCATGTGCTCATGCACAAGCATGCACACTATCTCTCAAAATAAATAAACATTTTAAAAAAGATTAACCACATATTCTAACAACAGTGTAACTTTAGACTAATAGACAATACAAAGTTAGTGGGGTAAAAAACCCAGCAACCAAACTCAACACTAAAGATTATATTCTTAAAGAAAACATGTGTTATATGTCAATTATATCTCAATAAAACTAGGGAAAAAAAGAACATATGGTTAAAAAAGAAAAACACAGAATTAATGATATCTTTAGGTATGAATAAGAAAAGCACTCACCATTCAAAATACGGGATTCAATACAGATAATACTTAGAAATATACTTTGGGCTTAAGATGTATTTATTTTAAAAACCTGAAACTGAATGAAGCATTCTTTTGAAGAATGCTAGAAAATCAGGGTACCCTGGGTGGCTCAGTAGGTTGAGCCTCTGACTTTGGCTCAGGTCATGATCTCACAGTTTGTTGAGTTTGATCCCCACTTGGACTCTCTGTCAGTGCAGAGCCCTCTTCAGATCATCTGTCCCCCTCTCTTTCTGCCCTTCCCTGGCTCATGCTCTCTCTCTCAAAAATATATAAACATTAAAAAGAAAAAACAGGGCGCCTGGGTGGCTCAGTTGGTTGAATGTCCGACTTGGGCTCAGGTTATGATCTCGCAGTTTGTGGGTTCGAGCCCACATCGGGCTCTGTGCTGATAGCTCCAAGTCTGGAGCCTGCTTCGGATTCTGTGTCTCCCTCTCTCTCTGCCCTTCCCCTGCTCACACTGTGTATTTCTCTTCTTCTCAAAAATAAACATAAAAAAAAAAATCACAAAAAAAGAAAAAAGAAAAATGGAAAAAGAAAAACAAAGAATAAATGCAAAGAAAGTAGAAGTTAATAACCGTAAGAGCTGAAAAAAAAAAAGCCAATATTAGGATTATCATTAAAAAAATGTTTTTTAACGTTTATTTATTTTTGAGACAGGGAGAGACAGAGCATGAACGGGGGAGGGTCAGAGAGAGGGAGACACAGAATCTGAAGCAGGCTCCAGGCTCTGAGCTGTCAGCACAGAGCCCGACGCGGGTCCAGAACTCACGGACCGCAAGATCATGACCTGAGCCGAAGTCGGCCGCCTAACCGACTGAGCCACCCAGGCGCCCCAGGATTATTATCATTTAAACCGACCTGTTTTACCCACTTGTTCTATGCAAACAGTTCTATGCAATGTGGACCAGTTATTATATCGTAGGCAACAGGACATTACCCCAAATTCTCTAGAGAACAAAAACTAATTTTTATAAGATGACTTATTTCCTCAGAACTTCACCCTATCTATTTTCAGAAGTAAACTTAATAAGATCATAAGACAAAATTGTTATCACTGCTATAGTGTAAATGTTTGTGTCCCCCTCAAAATTCGTATGTTGAACTCATCCCCAAAGATGATGGTATCATGAAGTGGGCACTGTGGGAGGTGATTAAGTCATGAGGGTGGAGCTTTCATGAATGACATGAGTGCTCTTATCCCACAGAGCTCCCGGCTCTTTCCATCATCTGAGACACAGCCAGAAGGCCCTAGCTACCAACCAGGAAGAGGGCCATCCTCCAACCTGATCTTGGACCTCCAGCCTCCAGAGCTGTGAAAAATAAATTTTTGTTGTTTATAAACTACCAAGTCTGCAGTATTTTGTTATAACAATTGGAACAGATTAGGAAAACCACTAATTGGTAAAACACCTCATTGTGTATTATATAATGATCAGGGTACCCTGATTAATAAAAAGAAAAATTCTCTGTTAACACCATATGATTTAGGTTAAAAAAAAAAAAAAAAAAGTAGGGCTATCATTAATCTAAAAGTACTTTTTGAGTGCCTCAAGGATTGGCTATTAAAATTTGCTTTTTGAATATGCACTGTTTCTGAATCAGTCTCTCATTAGTGCTAGGAACTATTAAATCTTGTGACAGTATTCAGAGCTACAGTGTCTATGGGAGAGTCAAACCAAGTCTTCAACTGAAAAGACAAGACTATTATAAAGTTGATAATGCTCAGAATAATATATTAATTTCTTTACATTTTCTATTGAATAACCAGTTTAGAAGAGGATATAAATATCCTAAGAATGTAAAACCAGATAAAATGTGTCATGAATTTGTGTAATTACTGATACTTAATGGAATTTAATCTAATGATATACTGTTTTCTGTCATCTGAAAACATAGCTAGCATTTCATCTCTGATTCCTTGATCTTGAGATAACTGTCAGTACATTATGTTTTTAACATTCAAGATCTGAGGAATACTTCTTACTTGAGGGAGATCATCAAGTTGGTAATTCCAAAATATATTACATAAAATCTATTTAAGAAGGCAATTTGAGAAATAACAAAGAAATTAGTTCAATGTACAACATTTACCTCCAAAGAAATTCCCATTATATAGAAAAGAATTGAGAACATCAAAGAGTCAGAGGCAATTTAGAAAATGTCTAACAAAAGTTTAAAAAATTTCAAAGCAGATATGATATAAGCAAAATTTCAAAATTTGTTATAATGAATGAAGAAAAAAGTCTACTGCTTTTTTGGATTCTAAAAACTTCAAAAATTTATGGACAATGAAAATGCCCACATATCTGTAAATAAATCACGAATATTGTAATTAAAAAGTACAAAATGCACTATCAATCACTTCAGGAAACTTCTGTGGCAAATACAAAACAAACTGTCTATGTTATTGGGTCTTTAAAAAATTATTTGCAAAATAAGCCTGTTAAAGTTTGTTGCTATATCTGAAGGAACTTTTAGTTCTAAAGCTCTTTAATTCTATTAAATTTCTAAAACTGAATTGTCAGGACATAATATTTACATATAAGATTATAATTTCAGAGAATAGGAGAGAACAAAAATGGAAAAGGTGGGACACACAAAGATAGGATATTTTTTTCTAGGTTTGCATTAGGGTTGAAAAGGTTTACTGGTAATGCAAATCTTATAACTAGGACCAATTTTTTTCCCTACATAGAAACCATTCAAATGTGCTTAAATTGAAAAGGAAGAACTACTTTTTTTCCAGAAAAAAATTTATGCAGTTTGACACCTATCAGCCTTTCCAAACTGCCATACCAGTTAAAGCCAAGTACAGAGAAATATTTTGGGCAACTCAAGCAAAGATGAGGCAGGTAAGACACAAATAATTGAGCATAACTAGGAGAACACTTAGTCAGAAATTTACTTTTCAGTTGTATCTATTTTTAGTAAGTGTTGGTGAGAATATGTAGAATTGGAACTCTCATATACTGCAGTGAAAATGGTGCAGGTGTTTTGGAAAGAAGCTCTAAACATAGAGCTATCATATGACCCAGCAATTACACTCATAATTAAATACCCAAGAGAAATGAAAACATATGCCTACACAAAAACTTGTACATAAATGTTCATAGCAGCATTATTCATAATATCCCTAAGTAGAAACAATCCAGATACCTTATTTATACTAGATAAATAAAACATGGTATATTTGTGCAGTGGAATATTATTCAGCCATAAAAATGAAGTACTGATACATGCTATAACATGGATGAACTTGGAAAACAATATACAGCCAACCCTTGAACAACACAGGTTTTAACTGTGTAGATCCACTTATATAAACAGATTTTTTTCTGTTTCAATACAGTACAGTACCATGTATATCTTTTCTCGTCTTTATGATTTTCTCTAGCTTACTTCTAGCTTACTTTATTCTAAGAATATAGAATATAATACACATCAACTGTTATATGTTCAACTATTTGTGTTAATATATGTTAATCAACTGTTAATGTTATGGTAAGGCTTCTGGTCAACAGTAAGCTATTAGTAGTTAAGTTTTGGGGGAGGCAAAAGTTACACACAGATTTTTGACTGTGCAGGGAGTTAGTGCATTGTTCAAGGGTCAACTATACCAAGTGAAAGGAGTAAGACACAAAGGATCACATCCTATACAATTACAATATGTAAGTTCCAGAATAGGTTAATGCATACAGACATAAAGTAAATCAGAAGTTGCCTATGGCTGGGGAAGGGAGAAAGTTCGAGGGAAAATGGAGTGATTACTAATGGGCATGGAGTGATGAAAATGTTCAAATATAGTGGTGGATTACTTGCAGAACTTTGTGAATCCAATAAAAACCAATGAATTTACACTTTAAGTGAAGTGAGCTATCTGTAAATTATATCACAATAAAGATGTCACGTTGAAAAAATGATAAGTGGGACACAGAACTCCCAAATCACTATGATGAAAAAGGACAAAAGCCCATATTGACTGAATAAGGTAAACAAAAGGGGAAAATAGGTAAAAGAAGGCACAATATAAGGTGGTAGAAAATATGTCCAAATGTGCCCAGAATCAAAGCAAACACAAATGAATTTAACTTATTAAAACTGAGACACTCAGATTGTCTGGAAAAAAGGCAGAGAGGAAGGGAGGGAGGGAAGAAGTGGGGAGAGAGAAAGAAAAACTCATCCATTTGTTGTTTATAAATAGAGACATTTAAAATTAAACCACACAGAAATCTTGAAAGTGAAGATACGGAGGAAGAAATGCAATGCAAATGCCAAAAGAAATCAGGTAAATCACAGTCATGAAAAAACAGACTTCAAAGCAAAAAGTTTTCTAATAAATATACATTCCATATAGTTAAAAAGTGCTGGGGCGCCTGGGTGGCTCAGTCGGTTAAGCGTCCGACTCGCTCAGGTCATGATCTCGCGGTCCATGAGTTTGAGCCCGGTGTCGGGCTCTCTGCTGACAGCTCAGCCTAGAGCCTGTTTCAGATTCTGTGTCTCCCTCTCTCTCTGACCCTCCCCCGTTCATGCTCTGTCCCTCTCTGTCTCAAAAATAAATAAAAGTTAAAAAAATTTTTTTTAATAAAAAAAAAGTGCATCCACTAAAAAGATGTAACAGTCATGAATCTTTTTTTTTTTTTTTAGGTTTATTTATTTATTTTGAGAGAGACAGAGAATGCATGAGCAGGGGAGGGGCAGAGAGAAAAGGAAAGAGAGAGAATCCCAAGTAGGCTCTCTGTGCTACCAACACAGAACCCAACACAGGGCTTGAATCCACAAAACTGTGAGATAATGATCTGAGCTGAAACCGAGAGTTAGATGCTTAACCAACTGAACCACCCAGGCACCCCTGTCCTGAATCTTTATGCACTTAAAACATAGTTTCAAAATACAGAAAAGAAAAGCTAACAAGAAATACAAGGATAAACTGATCAATTGCCTAAATACTATAGAAGATTTCAACATACCTCGGTTAGCTATCTATAGATGACTTGGACAAAATTAGTAAGAATACACAAGATTGAAGTTTATAAGAATCATCGACCTTGCTCTAATATATGTAGAGAACTTAGTGCTAAATGGAAAATAATGATTCTTTTCAAACATGGAACAATACATGTAAAGTCACAAAGAACATAGCAATAAATTTTTAAAATCTGGAATTGTACAGATTCACTGGAAATGAGTATTAACAGAAAGGTCTTCTATATCAAAACAAAATAAAATTTATCGACATAGAAATAAGAAAAAAATTTTTTCCATACAATTTCTAGGTTCAAGAGGGGAAAAAAATTTAAAACATTTGGCTATCCTAGGTCTTTTCCGTATAAATTTTAAAATCAGCTTCTCAAATTCTACAAAAATGTCAATAGTAGCATTATTTAAAAAGCAAAATAACCAAAAACACTGATTAAAGGTAATATATAAATTGTTTCATATTCATACAATGGATAAGCAATAAAAATAACTTCTACCATGGATTAGTGAAAAAAAGCAAATGGCAGAAAATTATATACCATTCCATTTTTTAAAAGCTCAAAAAAAAAAAGCAAAATTAAGTAACATTGTTTAGGAATACATATGTATTGTGGAATACATATGAATGTGGTAAGACCATTTTTTAAAAAAAAATGAATAATTACAAACTTCAGGACAATTATTAACTCTATGGGGGGTAGGCAAAGGGATGGGATTGAGAAGGGGCATCCACATAGCTTTAAATGTAATATTTAGTTCTTAAGTGAAGTTTTTGATGTTTTCATTTTATTAATATACTTCATAACTCACATATACATTACATGTGCTCTTATATAAATATGAAATATATAATGACTGTGAAAATGAAGCAAGATGTATTTCTTTCACATGTTTTTAGTTTTTAGTAATACCAGGGAGTGGGGATGGAGGATAAAGATAAGGAAATAAACAATAAACATATTTAGCTTCTACAATGTGGCTGAAACATAAAAAAAATCTAAGGATAAAGAGGCAACATCATAGAAAAGGTACCTGCCTACATACACTTACATTTCAGTGACAGAATATTATATTCCTAAAGATGCAGAATCAATATGGTCTGAAACTACAAAATTTGTATCTATAGGTTGCTCCTCTATATGCTATATTCATACATCCAACACCCTGGTCAAATTCACCAGTTAGACCTCAAAGGCACCTGAAATGTTTCATACAAGACCAAATTTATAACATTCTAATACTGCTTATTTCAATAAAGGATATCACCATTCACTGAATTGCCTTTGCTAGAACACTGAGTCATCCTTAACAATTCCCTCTCCTTCTCATTGCCCATATACAGTCTATTACAAACCCTCTCTGAATTTTTGTCTTCTATCTCTCCATACCTAAAACCACCACCCCAGTCTAAGCTATTAAAATCATTTGAAAAACTACTCCAATAATCTCCTAACTAGATTTTCTATTTCTTTTTTTTTTTTTAATTTTTAATGTTTATTTATTTTTCAGAGAGAGAGATAGCAGGAGAGGGGCAGAGAGAGAGGGAGACACAGAATCTAAAGCAGTGTCCAGGCTCTGAGCTGTCAGCACAGAGCCCAATGCAGGGCTTGAACTCATGGACTGTGAGACCATGAGCTGAAGTCACTTAACCGACTAAGCCAGCCAGGTGCCCCTGGATTTCCTATTTCTTATCTATCACTCTTAGGTTGTTACATTTCAGCCAGAGAATATTTTCAAAACACAAATTTTATCACATCCACTCACATCTCCACTTTGAAAACTCAATAAAGTGTATATCAACAAACTCTCTTTGCCCTCATGGAAACTTTGATTCAATAGCAATACATGGACCAATTACTTTTGTGAAAAATCCGGAAAACAGTTAAGAGGCTCTTGCTCCTAGATGACTGTGAAACCAGCTGCAAAGAAGGTAGAAAAATTTGTGGCACCACTTGCCTTAGTCCCTCTCCCCAGCTCAGTATGGTGTGAGTCAGGGAAAACTTCCAACTCCTGGCTTTTCCCCAAGGAGGGAAAGAGAAAACTGAAACATACATCCAATGTACAGACTATTAGGGGGCTACCCAGGGGACTGGTTTCTGTCTTACCTAAATCTAAGCACTGATAGGAAATAGTGCTGGGTTGGGGACCACTGGGCACAAAGGCTAAAGTTTAGCCTAGAATGCACTCACTCACCATAGTCTCTCCCCACTGGCTCAAGTCTTAATTAAGGGGGAAAAAAACCCAACTCCCAATTTCTGCAGGGGAAGGAAACAGTTGGGACCATATATTCAATGTTCCACTTTCTCAGGAAGCTACCTGAAGGACTGGTGGTTTCTGTGCACATGTCTCAGAGCACTGACAAGACCCTAGATGACATACCCTAGCATACCCTAGCTAGCATACCTTATCTAGCATACCTTAGATGACAGGGGACCACTGAGAACAAAAGAGAGCTAGGAAGCTTGGTGCCACTCCAGAGGACTAGCAGTACAGCAGACAGACCAAGACAACTTGGTGGTCTCCTGGATGGGTAGTAGAGAAGAGTGGACTATGTGTACAATATTCCACTGGGAAGGCATGCTGCCCGAGGGGCTGGTTTCTGTCTTGCCTGACTCAGAGAGCTGATGGGACCTGACATACTCTAAAGGCCTGGGGGCCGCTGAAAACAAAAGAGAGCTGGGTGGCTTACAGCACTCCACAGAACCTGTAGTACCATAGACTAAAACCAGAGGGAAGAAGAAATTACGAGCTCTTGGAAAAAAATGGGAAAATACCTCTAATTAGGGATCTATACATATGAGTCTAGAGAAGAACATCCATAGGAAAGGTTTGGGAAGTCCCCAGAATCTGTAGCTACAAAGCCAGTCCATAAATTTTTTTTTTTCAAATGGGTAGATATAAAGGAACAAAATAAACCCCAGGAATCAACCATAAAGAAATGGAAGTTATGAATTACCTGATAAAGAATTAAAAATAACCATTATAAAGATGCTAAATAAGCTCAGGAAAATGATATATAAACAAAATGAGAATTTCAAAAGAGAAACTAAAAAAGAACCAAACAAATTTTAGAGCTGAAGAATATAGTAGCTGAAAAATTCACTAAAGAGATTCAACAGCAGATTTGATCAATCAAAATAAAGAATCAGTGAACCTGAAGACAGGTCATTTAAAGTTATGTCGTTGGAGAAGTAAAAAAAAAAAATGAAAAAGAGTGAATAAAGCCTAGGGTATTTATAGGAAACCATTAAGCAAACAAATATACACGTATGGGAGTCCTAGAGGGAGAAAAAAAGTGAGAAGGGGGTACAAAGTTTAATTAAAGAATTAATAGCCAAAAATTTCCCAAATGGGGGTTAGGGGTGAGGAATGGACATCCAGCTTCAAGAAGCCAACAGACACCAAATAAGATGAAAACAAAGAAGGTCACACTGAGATACATTGTAAATAAATGTATCAAAAGTCAGAGACAAAAGAGAATTCTGAAAGTAGCAAAAGCAAAACAAAACCCCCCCATAAAACTGAGTGGATTTCTCAGCAGAAATCTTGTAGGCTAGAAGGGGGTAGAATGATATATATGAAATGCTGAAAGAAAACAAACTACCAACCAAGAACAAAATATCCAGTAAAGCATGAAGGTGAGATAAAGACTTCCCCAGAATAACAAATTATTCCCCAGAATAACAAAAACTGAGGGAGTTTGTTTCATTGCCCCTAGACTTGCCTTATAAGACATATTAAAGAGAGTCCTTCAAGTTTAAATAAAGATGCTAGACAGCAACACAAAACCAGAAAAAATGACTTTTAAGTGAACAACTGTTAAAGAGACAAAGATATTATATATTGAAATAAGTGTCAACGCATGAAGATGTGATTATAAACATATAAATGCCTAAACGCAGAGCCCCAAAACATATGAAACAAAAACTGACAGAATAGAGAAATAAACAGTTGCACAGCAACAGTAGGAGACTTCAATACCTGAATTTCAATACTCAACAAAACAACCACACAGAAGTTCAGTAAAGAAAAAAAGAGGACTTGAAAAACACTATAAAATAATTGGCCTAACACATATATAAAGAACATTCCATCCAACAAAGTAGGAATACACATTCTTTTCAAGTACATGTGGAACATCCTCTAGGATAGACCATAGATTAGGTCACAGTAGAAGTCATAATAAGTTTTTAAAAGACTGAGTGGCTTTTTTGACAATCATGAAATGAAACTAGAAATCAGTAACAGAAGGAAAATTGAGGGGCCCCTGGGTAGCTCAGTCAGTTGAGTGTCGAACTCTTAATTTCTGCCCAGGTCATGATCTCACAGTTGTAGGATGGAGCCCTGTATCAGGCTCCACACTGAGCATGGAACCTGTGTAAGACTCTCTCTCCCTCTGCTTCTCTTCCATGCTTGAGCTCTCTAATATTAAAAAATAATAAAAAATAAATAACTAAATAACTAAATAAATAAATAAATAAATAAATAAAAGGAAAATTGAAAAATTCACACATATGTGGAAATTAAATAATATACTATTACAATTTTTCTAAATGTTTGTTTATTTTTGAGAGAGAGAGAGAGACAGAGAGACAGAGAGCACAAGTGGAGGAGGGGAAAGGAGAGAGGGAGACACAGAATCCAAAGCAGGCTCCAGGCTCCAAGCTGTCAGCACAGAGCCCCATACAGGGCTTGAACTCATGAACCGCAAGATCATGACCTGAGCCAGTCAGATGCTCAACCAACTGAGCCATTTAGGTGTCCCTAAATAATATACTCTTAAATAACTACTGGAACAAACTAGAAATCAGAAATCACTAAGGAAATTAGAAAATATCTTCAGACACATGAAAACAAAAATACAAAAACGGCAAAACCTATGAGATATAGTGAAACAGTGCTATGAAGGATATTTATAGCCATAAACACATACATTAAAGAGCTCAAATTAATCTTAACTGTACATCTTAAAAAACTAGAAAAAGAATAGCAAGTTAAACTAAAAACTAGCAGAAGGAAATAAAAAAATAAAGAGTAGATAAAAAATAAATGAAATGGAGAATAGAAAAAATTGCGAAATGAAAGTTGGTTCTTTGAAGATCGACAAAATTGACAAATCTTTGATAGATTGACTAAGAAAAAAAAAGGGAGACTAAAATGACTACAACCACAAAAGAAAGTAGAGACATAACTACCAATTTTACAGAAATAAAAAGGACTATAAAACAATACTATGAACAAAAAACCAAATTGGATAATCTAGACATAATGAATAAATTCTTGGAAACACATGACCTATGAAACTGAATCATAAAGAAAAGAAAATGTAAATAGATCTGTAACAAGTAAGGAGATTGAATCAATAATCAAAAACCTCCCAAAGAAAAAGCTCTGGATCAGATACCTTCACTGGTGAATTCCATCAAAGATTTAAAGAAGAATTTATATATATATATACATATATATATATACACACACACACATATGTATATATATACACATATATGTATATATATATATTTCCATATACTTAATTCCATATATATGTATATATATGAAATTAATAGCAATCCTCTTCACTCCCAAAAAACTGAAGGAGAACATGTCCTAATTCATGCTAGAGGCCAGCATTATCCTGATACCAAAGGCAGACAAAGATACCACAAGCAAAGAAAGCCACAGGCCAATATCCCTTATAAATACTAATGTTAAAATCCTCAACTAATACTAGTAAGCAAAATTTAGCAACATACAAGAAGCATTATATATCATGACCATTTGGGATTTATTCCTGGAATGCAACGTAATGCACTAATAAAAATCAATGTAATGCACTACACTAACAGAATGGAGGAAAAAAATACGCATCTCTATTGATGTATAAAAAGCATTTGACAAAATTTAACATCTTTTCATTATAAAACCACTCTAGGAATCAAAGAAAATTTCCTAAACATATCAAAGGTCTTTTATGAAAAGTTAACTTTTATGAATACCTAACTTTTTGAATACCTAACATCATACTCAATTTAGGTGACTAACCTAAAGCTTTCCCCCTATAATTAGAAACAAGATAAGGAGGCCCCCAGCTTCACCACTTCTATGAAACAGAGCAATAGGCATAAAAACAAAGAAAGGGTATTCAAATTGGAAAAGAAGTAAAACTATCTCTGTTACAGATGCCATGGTCTTATATCTAGAAAATATATATATCAAAGAATACACATCAACCCTGACCCCCCAACCCCCCCCGAACAAAAACCCCTGTTACAGCTAATAAATTAAATCAGCCAAGATGCAGGATATAAAATCAACATGCAAAAATTGGTTTTATTTCTATACACTAATAACTATAAAAAGAAATGAAGAAAAAAATTCCATTCACAATAGCATCAAAAAGAATAAAATACTTAAGAATAAGTTTAACTAGGGGTGCCTGGGTGGCTCAGTCGGTTAAGCATCTGACTCTTGGTTTCAACTCAGGTCATGATCTCATGGTTTCATGAGTTTGAGCCCTGCATCTAGCTGATGGTGTCAAGCCTGCTTGGGAATTTTCTCTCTCTTTCTCTCTCTCTCTCTTCCTCCCTCCCTCCATCTCTCTCTGCCCCTCTCCAGCTCATGCTGTCTCTCTCTCTCAAAAATAAACTTAAAAAAAAAAAGAATAAATTTAATCAAAGGGTGAAAGACTTGTATACTCAAAACTACAAAACACTGTTGAAAGAAATCACAGAAACATAAATAAATGAAAAAACATGCCATGTTCATGGACTGGAAGACTTAATATTGTTAACATGACAATACTACCCTCCAAAGAGATTTATATTCAGTGCAATCCCTACCAAAATCCCAACCTTTCCTCCCCAGAAATATAAAAACCTTAAAATTCACAAGGAATCTTAAAAAAAAAAAAAAAAAAAAAAAAAAAAAAAGAACAACATTGGAGGACTCACATTTCCTAATTTCAAAAACTTAATACAAAGCAACAGCAATCAAACAGTGGGACACTGGCCTAAGGACAGACATACAGACCAATGGAATAGAACAGAGAGCTAGAAATAAGCTGTCACATATATGGTCAATTGGTTTTCCACCAGGATACTAAGACCATTCAATGGAGAGAATTTTTTTAACCAATCAAAAAAAAAGGATTTAAAAATGAATTCTTAGATATGACATCAAAAACACAGTGAACAAAAGAAAAATATAGATATATTCAACTTCATCTAGATTTAAAAACTTTTATGCATCAAAGGATACTATCAAGAAAGTGAAAAGATAGTCCACAGGAGAAAATATCTGCAATTCATTTATTTGATAAGGGATTAACATCCAGAAAATATAAAGAACTCCTGTAACTCAAAAACAATCCAATTCAAAAATGGGCAAAGAACTTGAATAGACATTTCTCCAAAGAAGATACACAGAGAATGAATAAGCACATGAAAAGATGCACAACTTCACTAATAATTAGGGAAATGTAAATCAGAACTACAATGAGACACCACTTCATAACCATTAGGATGGCTACTATAAAACAAACCAACAAAGAAACAAAACCAGAAAATAGTTGCTGCAAGGATATAGAGAAACTGGTATCTTTGTACACTGCTGGTGGGAAAGTAAAGTGGGATAGCCACTGTGTAAGTTTGGCAGTTCCTCGAAGAGTTTATAAACATAAAATGACCATATGATTCAGCAAATTCCACTGCTGGGATATATCACCAAAAGAAGTGAAGGCAAAAAACTCAAACAGATAGTTGTACATCAGTGTTCATAACAGCATTATTCACAATAGCGATTAAGCTGGAAACAACTCAAACATCCATCAACAGATGAATGGATAAACAAAGTAGGATATCCATACAATGGAATATTCAGCCATAAAAAAGAATAAAATTGTGATACACGCTACAATGTACATAAACCTTGAAAACATTATGGTAAGTGAAATAAAGCAGAAACAAAAGAATATTTTATGATTCCATTAAAAATTTTTTTAATGTTTATTTATTTTTTGGGAATGCAAGCTGGTACAGCCACTCTGGAAAACAGTATAGAGGCTCCTCAAAAAATTAAAAATAGAACTACCCTATGACCCAGCAATTGCACTACTAGGTATTTATCCAAGGGATACAGGTGTGCTGTTTCAAAGGGACACATGCACCCCCATGTATACAGCAGCACTATCAACAATAGCCAAAGTATGGAAAAAAAACAAAAGTCCATCGATGGATGAATGGATAAAGAAGATGTGGCATATATACATATGTATACACATGGATACACATATACATACATACATACATACACACATACATACAATGGAGTATTACTCAGCAATCAAAAAGAATGAAATCTTGTCATTTGCAACTACGTGGATGGAACTGGAGGGTATTATGCTAAGTGAAATTAGTCAGAGAAAGACAAATATCATATGACTTCACTCGTATGAGGACTTTAAGAGACAAAACAGATGAACATAAGGGAATGGAAACAAAAATAATACAAAAACAAGGAGGGGGACAAAACAGAAGAGACTCATAAATATGGAGAACAAACTGAGGGTTACTGGAGGGGATGTGGGAAAGGGGATGGGCTAAATGGGTAAGGGGCATTAAGCAATCTACTCCTGAAATCACTGTTGCACTACATGCTAACTAATTTGGATGTAAATTAAAAAAAAATAAAATTAAGTATTATGTTGAAAAAAATGTTTATTTATGAGAGAGAGACAGAGCATGAGCGGGGGAGGAGCAGAGAGAGGGAGACACAGAATCTAAAGCAGGCTCCAGGCTCTGAGCTGTCAGCACATTAGCCCGACACAGGGCTCAAACCCACAAACCGTGAGATCATGATCTGAGTGCAAGTTGGACGCTTGACCGACTGAGCCACCCAGGCACCCCCTATGATTCCATTTTTTATGAATGGAATAGACAGATTCATAAAGAAAGTAAGTAGAACAGGAGTTGCCAGGGCTTGGGGAGAGGAGAAAATGAAGAGTTAATAGTTTAACAAATACAGAGTTTCTAGATTTGTAATGATGAAAATGTTTTGGAAACAGCAGTGATGTTGTACTATATTATAAATGTACTCAACAACATGGAATTGTATACTTCAAAAACAGTTAAACAGCAGGGGCACCTGGGTGTCTCAGTTGGTTAAGTGTCTGACTCTTGATTTCAGCTCAGGTCACAATCTCATGGTTCATGAGTTTGAGCCCTGCTTGGGATTCTCTTTCCCCCTTTCTCTCTGCCCCTACCCCACTTACGCATGCGAGCTCTCTCTCTCTCTCAAAATAAATACACTTTTTAAAAAATGGTTAAACAGCAAATTTTATGTTATATGCTTTTCACACCACCGTTTTAAAAATTGAAGAAAAAAAAACCCACACCTACACAAAAACAAATACTACACAGGAGTGTCAATGAATAAATTAGTAACATGTGAAACAACAAAGATGAACACAAAGCTATAAAAATTACAGAGGGGTGCCTGGATGGCTCAGTGGGTTAAGCAGCCAACTCTTGGTTTGGGCTCAAGTTGTGATTTCACTGTTTATGAGATCCAGCCCTGCGCTGGGCTCTGTACTGACAGCGCGGAGCCTGGTTGGTCTTCTCCTTCTCCTTCTCCCTCTGCTCCTCTCCCACTCATGCACAAGCACTCTCTCTCTCAAAATAAATAAACTTTAAAAAACAAAGCAAATTACAGATAGATAACAAATGATTTCATTCATATTAAGTTCAAAAACAATATATTATTTAAGCATGTACATATACACACACATATACATACTATCTTTAAAAATGTAAAACTATTATCCCTTGAGATGGAAGGATATGATTGTGAAGGAGTACATGTGTTATTCTACTGTTAAGAGTAATGTTCTATTTCTTAAGTTGGTGGTAGATATGCCAATGTCAATTTTATTGTTTAAAATGTGTATGTTCCCCTGAAAGATAGATACCTTATGTTTTCACTCATATGTGGATCCTGAGAAACTCAACAGAAGACCAGGGAGATGGAGAAGGGGGAGGAAAAAAAAAAGTTACAGACAGGGAAGGAGGCAAACATAACAGAGTCTTAAATACTGAGAATAAACTGAGGGTTGATGGGGGGTGGGGGGGGGGAGGGGAAAGTGGGTGATGGGCATTGAGGAGGACACCTGTTGGGATGAGCACTGGGTGTTGTATGGAAACCAATTTGACAATAAATTTTATATAAAAAAAATAAAATGTGTATGTTTGTTTTATATACTTCATATGAAGGCAAAGGCCCATCCAAGGATTATACAGGGAAGTGTACTTTATTAAACTCACTGTTGTATTCCTATAAGTGGCCTATAAGTTCATAGTTCTTTAAATACTCTCATTAGCCTAACATCATACTCATTCCCTCATTTTTCAATAAACTGAATAAACTGTTTGACATTAATCAATAAACTGAATGAACTCTTTGAATAAAATTTACTTTATATTTACATGTGAGTCATGATTTTACCTTTTTGAAAATTATACTGTAGAGAAAGAAAAGTGAGCAAGTTACAAAAATATTTAAAATGAAATATAAGATTGGATATGACAAGGGGTGGGGGGGGAAGGTTCACAGATGACCCCGATTATATGATTAGTCCAAATACAGATTGTGGTACCATTCACTCATAGAAGCAACACTGGAAAAGGACCAAGATTGGGAAGAAAGATCACAACTTTTTTGCCTTTGAGATACTCATATTGACATGTTTATCTGTCAGTTCAATATACGGCTGTGCGTGATGCTGTGATTTATAATAAGAAATCTATATTTTGGTTTGTATCCCTGTTCCTGGCACACAGCTCCTAAAACCCTTGGAATTTCCTAAACAATAAGAGCTGTAGGGGTATCTTTTGTTCCAGTTCCTAAAATAGCTCCAGAACCATAAAGGTGAAATTATGTATTCATAACAAGCCTCTTCAACTACACCTGAGTATATGTTAATTAGATGATTTCTGGACAGCCCCCAGGTAAGGATGGCAGCTGGTTGCGGGAAGGGGGAGAAGAGCCAACCATGTGATTAGAAGGTTGGCACTTTCAGCTTCCACCTCCAACTTCCAGGGAGGGGAGAGGGGCTAGAGGATGAATCAATTGACAGCAGCCAATGATTTAATCAATCATGCCTATGTAATAAAGCCTGCATTAAACCCAAAAGGATAGAGTTCAGAGAGCTTCTAGGTTGGTGAATGCATCCACGTGCTGCAGGGTGATATACCTCAGATCCATGTGAACAGAAGCTCCTCTGTTTGGGACCTTTCTAGACCTCACCTCATATAGCTCTTCATCTGGCTATTCATCTGTATCCTTTATATCCTTTATTATAAACTGGTAAACATAAGCCAATGTTTCTCTGAGTTCTACAGACCACTCTAGCAAATTAACTGAACCTGAGGAGGGAGTGGTGGGTACCTCTAATTTACAGCCAGTCAGTCAGAAATACAAATTAACAATCCGGACCTGAGATTGGTGTCAGAGTGGGGGCAATCTTGTGGGACTGAACCTTTAACCTAGGGAATCTGATGCTCTGTCTGTAGGCAGAAAGTGTCAGAATTAAGTTAAACTGTAGTCTGATGCTGCCTCTAGGTAGACAGTGTCGGAATTAAGTTAAACTATATAGAACAACCACACACCTGGTGTCAGAAGTAAAGGTGTATTATAGCAGATTACCAAAAGGAGGCACACAAGAAGTGAGTTTTCTCTTTAGAATGTGGTAGAGGAGAGGGGAGAATTGGATGCGAAATCAGGAAACCAAGACAACCGATGTAACTAAAATAATGAACACAGATGTGACTAACTAGCAGGAGAGTACAAATACAGAAAAAAGCCCAGCAAGAAAACCTCCCTCCCTCCCTTTCTATCACATTGGACATCCAATTCATCAGCAAATCCTGCCAGCACTACTTTCAAATCATATCTAGACTCTAAACACTGCTACCACAGCAGTCCAAGCCACCATCTATCATAGGAGATATTACAGTAGACTCCTACATAGTCATCCAGCTTCTTCTATGTAATCTCTGACAGGCCTTCTAAACCATCCACTTAAAATTCTAAACCACTTTTCCCCACTCCCCCAAGAGTTTCATTTTCCCCTTCTTGGCATTTTTTACCATGATCTGTACTAGTCCACTCAGGCTACTATAAGAAAATACCACATAATCATTTTGTTATAGACACATGGAATCAAATAATCACATTGATGGGATGTCAACAATTTACATAGGTTATATCAACAATATCTCAATAAAGATGGAAAAAAAAATACCACAGACAGAGTGGCTTAAACAGAAACATTTCTCAGAGTTCTGGACGCTGGGAGGTTCAAGATCAAGATGCTGGCTGACATAGTTGCTGGTGAGGCTCTCTTCCAGGCTTGTAGACAGACATCTCACTGAGTCATCATATCACTTTTCCTCTGCTCAGATTGCAGAGAAGAGAGCAAGATTTCTGGTGTCTATTCTTGTAAGGACACTAATACTACTAGATCAGGGCTCCATCCTTATGACCTCATTTAACCTTAATTACTTCCTTAGAGACCCCATCTCCAAATACAGGGAGTTAGGGCTTCAATACATGAATTTGGGGTTGGGGTGGGGGGACACAAACATCCAGTCCATGACATCATCTAATATGTTAATTTATCTTTTCTGTGTGTCCGGTTTATTTTCTTCCATCCCTGGAATATAACCTCTTTAAGGACAATGACTTTTGTTTGTTTTGCTCAGTTGATTGTCCAGTACCTAGAACAGTACCTGACACACAGAAAGTACTCAATAAGTATTTGTTGAATGAATTCAATAAATGAATGAAAAACGGAAGGCCCAAGATAATGGAAGGTCAGAGAGGGGTGTAAGAAGGGGAAAAAAAATTCCTGTAGAATCCAGTGCCAATGGCCTTAATAAAGGAAGAGTATTCAAGTGATTTGTCACATGTTGATAAAGATGAAAGGGAAAGGGCGATATATGTCAAAAGACATGAGCTCAGAGACTAGAACTTTTGTTGGTGAGTTTTTTCCTCTCTCTTTACATGTATCTCTCTTCCCCATATCCTTCCCTCTCTCTCTCCCTCCTTCTTTCCTTTCCTTCCCTCCTTCAGAAAAAAATGGAGAGGTAAAGGTTTAGAAAAAGCAATGGAGAGTAAATAGGGTATCACCTGAGTTACTACAGAGGAAACATAGTCACAACATGAAAGAGTTAATGAAGAAATGACATGTCCTCTGGGTATATGCAGATTTTAGTTTAGGTAAGGAAGCACAAGGAACACTGTGAAAAAGAGGGAATTTGATAATTGTGAGACATTTTCACAGAATATAATGTGTTTATTTTAATCTCTTCAGTGGAGGTTTTAAAAAAAGTATCTTAAAAGCCTTCTGTTAAAGATTATACAGAAGGGGTGCCTGGGTGGCTCAGTCAGTTGAGTGTCCGACTTTGGCTCAGGTCATGATCCCACAGTTTGTGGGTATGAGCGCCGCATCGGGCTCTGTGCTGACAGCTCAGAGCCTGAAGCCTGCTTTGGATTCTGTGTCTCCCTCTGTGCCCTCCCCTGTTCGCACTCTGTGTCTCTGTCTCTCAAAAATAAATAAAGATTTAAGAAAAAAAAAAGATTACACAGCGGCTACATGCACATGGAATAGTAGCTCTACAGCAAAAACATACTGATTATTTTGGTGAAAATGGTCTGTAGCAAATTTTCAGTTTTAGATAACAGAATATTTAGATATATAGCTTTTCCATTCTCACTGCAGGTGACACTCAAATTATCCATTTATACATCTTAATTACTCCCCCCCCCCGCCAGAAAAATCATATAGATAACTAAAGACACACATTACTCAGTTGATTTTTAAATTCTCTTAAGTATCCCAACTACACACCTAAAAATCAAATAACTTAAGAGGAAAAAAACACTGACACAGAGTCATCTCTGTCATAGTTTACTTAGCTTATAAAAAACAAATACTATTCACATACAGACTAGCTCATATATAATAATATACAGATGACTTAATCTATTAACTGAAGTTCACATCACTTGGATTTGGTAACCTCACTTTTTTTAGTCAGATCTCACAAATTAAAGGACACTTTGGAATGTTTATGCTTTAGCTGGATATTGTTATTTTACTTTTCCAAGCTTCTTAAATAGTATCTCACTAGGGAGGCAATAAGTTAGAATGCAACCTAGTGGGGAAATTCTGCATTTGCTCAACGTCTATAGCTTTTACACAGTTCCAGATGTTCGTACATTAATAATGTTCTAACTCAAAGCCTCTTTTTGAAACTTTAGAAAGTGTAAATTGCATTAAGACCTCTTTGCCCTCATTAATGGTATTGTTACAATCCCAGTCCTCTGGAAAATGTTTTTTGGCATGTGTTTAACTTTATAATATTGCCATTTACTCACTTTAATAGCCAGTACTCAAGTCTTAATGCTTTTAATAGGCCCGCCTAAACAGACTACCATCTTTTGTAATCTTTTTCACATGATTTATTTCATAGGTAAAGCCTGTCATATTTTCCATCTGAGGAGGATTCTTCACTATTCATTCCATGAGGTACTAATATTAAAGAAATATTTACTTTCTTTTACTCAGTGTATATGTGCCTATCTATAGATGACACATGTTAGAAATAAAGTGCAGTTCCCTTTATATTTTTTAAGGTTATTTATTTATTTTGAGAGAGAGAGAAATCATGTGCAAGCGAGCAGGGGAGGGGCAGCAGAGAGAGAGAGAGAATCCCAATCAGGATCCGTGCTGTCAGTGTAGTGGCTGATGTGGGGCTTGATCTCACAAACTGTGAGATCATGACTTGATACGAAATCCAGAATCTGGACGCTTAACCAACTAAGCCATCCAGGCACACCTAGCTTCTTTTAAATACAAATAAAAAAAGGAAAATAAAGTAGTGGTATTTTCTACAACTTTTATAGTAAAAATAGGCATATCCTAATCAAATGTAAAATGTGAAAAAACCAAAAATATAAATACCTATTAAACTCTAGCTATTTGGTGAGATTTGACTCGGCATCTTCAGCTCAAGAGACCGGGTTATATTTCAGGATCAAATTTTCAACGCATATAGGAGTAGTCAGAAAAGCATAAGGAAGAATATGGAGAAATACTGTCCCAAGTGAGAGTAAGTAAGATCCCTTGTAGCTGTTGGCTATCTAAATGGAAATGAAAGGTCCTACAGTCCTCTCTGACAAAGCATTTCCTCCCATAAATTTGTTAAGAGTGAGGACTCTGAAAATATTAGAGCTGCACTACTGATACTGCAGCAGTCATTTATTGATACATTCTGATAAAAGTACACAATTATTTACAATGTAAAAAATTTCAAATAAAATGGAATTTCAGAAATAACTCATACATTTCCTCACAACAATCTACTTGGTTGAAATCTCTTAAAAGGAAAACAATGGTTATTTATGTATGCAACAAATTATTAGTTCTCTAAAACATGAATTCTGAATTTCTGTTGACTGGCCAGAATAGTTAGTTCATCAGTATCTGAAATAAGCATATGGTTAAAATGTATAAATTTGATCAGTTTTGCTACTTTACAGTCAAGAAGTATTGGCTTAGTAAATTTGGCTGAACTTGGAATGAATAAATTTATATATATATATATATATATATATATATATATATATATATACATATACATATATATATATATGTTTCATTCCTTATCTGACAAAATTAATTGCAGGCAAAAAAGGGGTGGGGTATGTGACTTGCATTCTATCCTCTGTTAAAAGGTAACAATTAAAGTAAACTACAATGTAGTCAGTGCACCTGTACTACTAGAATCTTGGTAGAATGCAGACTGAAAGAAGAAAATGAGTAAGAAGAAATCACTACAAAGTTTCCTAAAAGTTACTACTTTCAGGTACTGCCAACACGAATTTACTATAAACCTGTTGCTGTAAATCCTGAAGATCAAATGCTCTACAAAAAAACACTACTTCACAATCTAGTGGAGAAGCGCCCCAAACCCCCACACCAATGCTTAAAATGTAATGTAGTAAGTGCTATTATAGACGTATGAGGCTAGGCCAAAGAGTGACTAACTTTGCTTTAGGGTTAGGATGGCTTAATAGAGTTTAAGGTTAATAACCTTTTAGCTGGATATAGAGCATAACGTTTCTGGATAATAATAAAGTCAGAGAGTGGATTTCAAAAAGACACAAAACTATGAACATGACATAGTCTGTGTAACAAATGATTCACAAACTTAGCGACTTAAAACGATACCCATGTTTTATTGATTTTAAGTTTATTTATTTATTTTGAAAGAGAGAGGGAGAGAGTGAGCATGATCTCGGTGAAGGGGGCAGAAAGAGAGGGAGAGAATCCCAAGCAGGGTCCACACCATCAGCATGGAGCCTGATATGGGGCTCCAACTCACGAACTGTGAGATCATGGCCTGAGCCAAAGTCAGAGGCTTAACCAACTGAGCCACTCAGGCGTCCACAATATCCACTTTTTAATTTTTTATTATTTTTTTATTATTTGTTTTTAACATTTATTTATATATTTTTTTTCAATATATGAAATTTATTGTCAAATTGGTTTCCATACAACACCCAGTGCTCATCCCAAAAGGTGCCCTCCTCAATACCCATCACCCACCCTCCCCTCCCTCCCCCCCCCCCCCCCCCCCATCAACCCTCAGTTTGTTCTCAGTTTTTAAGAGTCTCTTACGCTTTGGCTCTCTCCCACTCTAACCTCTTTTTTTTTCATTCCCCTCCCCCATGGGTTTCTGTTAAGTTTCTCAGGATCCACATAAGAGTGAAACCATATGGTATCTGTCTTTCTCTGTATGGCTTGTTTCACTTAGCATCACACTCTCCAGTTCCATCCATGTTGCTACAAAGGGCCATATTTCATTCTTTCTCATTGCCACGTAGTACTCCATTGTGTATATAAACCACAATTTCTTTATTCATTCATCACTTGATGGACATTTAGCCTCTTTCCACAATTTGGCTATTGTTGAGAGTGCTGCCATAAACATTGGGGTACAAGTGCCCCTATGCATCAGCACTCCTGTATCTTTTGGGTAAATTCCTAGCAGTGCTATTGCTGGGTCATAGGGTAGGTCTATTTTTAATTTTCTGAGGAACCTCCACACTGTTTTCCAGAGCGGCTGCACCAATTTGCATTCCCACCAACAGTGCAAGAGGGTTCCTGTTTCTCCACATCCTCTCCAGCCTCTATACTCTCCTGATTTGTTCATTTTGGCCACTCTGACTGGTGTGAGGTGATATCTGAGTGTGGTTTTGATTTGTATTTCCCTGATGAGGAGCGACATTGAGCCTCTTTTCATGTGCCTGTTGGCCATCCGGATGTCTTCTTTAGAGAAGTGTCCATTCATGTTTTCTGCCCATTTCTTCACTGGGCTATTTGTTTTTCGGGTGTGGAGTTTGGTGAGCTTTTTATAGATTTTGGATACTAGCCCTTTGTCCGATATGTCATTTGCAAATATCTTTTCCCATTCCGTTGGTTGCCTTTTAGTTTTGTTGGTTGTTTCCTTTGCTGTGCAGAAGCTTTTTATCTTCATAAGGTCCCAGTAATTCATTTTTGCTTTTAATTCCCTTGCCTTTGGGGATGTGTCGAGTAAGAGATTGCTACGGCTGAGGTCAGAGAAGTCTTTTCCTGCTTTCTCCTCTAGGGTTTTGATGGTTTCCTGTCTCACATTCAGGTGCTTTATCCATTTTGAGTTTATTTTTGTGAATGGTGTGAGAAAGTGGTCTAGTTTCAACCTTCTGCATGTTGCTGTCCAGTTCTCCCAGCACCATTTGTTAAAGAGACTTTTTTCCATTGGATGTTCTTTCCTGCTTTGTCAAAGATTAGTTGGCCATACGTTTGTGGTCTAGTTCTGGGGTTTCTATTCTATTGCATTAGTCTATGTGTCTGTTTTTGTGCCAATACCATGCCATCTTGATGATTACAGCTTTGTAGTAGAGGCTAAAGTCTGGGATTGTGATGCCTCCTGCTTTTCTCTTCTTCAAAATTACTACGGCTATTCGGGGCCTTTTGTGGTTCCATACGAATTTTAGGATTGCTTGTTCTAGTTTCGAGAAGAATGCTGGTGCAATTTTGATTGGGATTGCATTGAATGTGTAGATAGCTTTGGGTAGTATTGACATTGTGGCAATATTTATTCTTCCAATCCATGAGCAGGGAATGTCTTTCCATTTCTTTATATCTTCTTCAATTACCTTCATAAGCTTTCTATAGTTTTCAGCATACAGATCTTTTACATCTTTGGTTAGATTTATTCCTAGGTATTTTATGCTTCTTGGTGCAATTGTGAATGGGATCAGTTTCTTTACTTGTCTTTCTGTTGCTTCATTATTAGTGTATAAGAATGCAACTGATTTCTGTACATTGATTTTGTATCCTGCAACTTTGCTGAATTCATGTATCAGTTCTAGCAGACTTTTGGTGGAGTCTATCGGATTTTCCATGTATAGTATCATGTCATCTGCAAAAAGTGAAAGCTTGACTTCATCTTTGCCAATTTTTTGATGCCTTTGATTTCCTTTTGTTGTCTGATTGCTGATGCTAGAACTTCCAATACTATGTTAAACAACAGTGGTGAGAGTGGGCATCCCTGTCATGTTCCTGATCTCCGGGAAAAAGCTCTGTTTTTCCCCACTGAGGATGATGTTAGCTATGGGCTTTTCATAAATGGCTTTTATGATCTTTAAGTATGTTCCTTCTATCCCAACTTTCTCGAGCGTTTTTATTAAGAAAGTGTGCTGAATTTTGTCAAAGGCCTTTTCTGCATCAATTGACAGGATCATATGGTTCTTATCTTTTCTTTTATTAATGTGATGTATCACGTTGATTGATTTGCGAATGTTGAACCAGCCCTGCATCTCCCAGGAATGAATCCCACTTGATCATGGTGAATAATTCTTTTTATATGCTGTTGAATTTGATTTGCTAGTATCTTATTGAGAATTTTTGCATCCATCTTCATCAGGGATATTGGCCTGTAGTTCTCCTTTTTTACTGGGTCTCTGTCTGGTTTAGGAATCAAAGTAATACTGGCTTCATAGAATGAGTCTGGAAGTTTTCCTTCCCTTTCTATTTTTTGGAATAGCTTGAGAAGGATAGGTATTATCTCTGCTTTAAACGTCTGGTAGAACTTCCCTGGGAAGCCATCTGGTCCTGGACTCTTATTTGTTGGGAGATTTTTGATGACTGATTCAATTTCTTCGCTGGTTATGGGTCTGTTCAAGCTTTCTGTTTCCTCCTGATTGAGTTTTGGAAGAGTGTGGGTGTTTAGGAATTTGTCCATTTCTTCCAGGTTGTCCAGTTTGTTGGCATATAATTTTTCATAGTATTCCCTGATAATTGTTTGTATCTCTGAAGGATTGGTTGTAATAATTCCATTTTCATTCATGATTTTATCTATTTGGGTCATCTCCCTTTTCTTTTTGAGAAGCCTGGCTAGAGGTTTACCAATTTTGTTTATTTTTTCAAAAAACCAACTCTTGGTTTCGTTGATCTGCTCTACAGTTTTTTTAGATTCTATATTGTTTATTTCTGCTCTGATCTTTATTATTTGTCTTCTTCTGCTGGATTTAGGCTGTCTTTGCTGTTCTGCTTCTATTTCCTTTAGGTGTGCTGTTAGATTTTGTATTTGGGATTTTTCTTGTTTCTTGAGATAGGCCTGGATTGCAATGTATTTTCCTCTCAGGACTGCCTTCGCTGCATCCCAAAGCGTTTGGATTGTTGTATTTTCATTTCCATTTGTTTCCATATATTTTTAAATTTCTTCTCTAATTGCCTGGTTGACCACTCATTCTTTAGTAGGGTGTTCTTTAACCTCATGCTTTTGGAGGTTTTCCAGACTTTTTCCTGTGGTTGATTTCAAGCTTCATAGCATTGTGGTCTGAAAGTATGCATGGTGTAATTTCAATTCTTGTATACTTATGAAGGGCTGTTTTGTGACCCAGTATGTGATCTATCTTGGAGAATGTTCCATGTGCACTCGAGAAGAAAGTATATTCTGTTGCTTTGGGATGCAGAGTTCTAAATATATCTGTCAAGTCCATCTGATCCAATGTATCATTCAGGGCCCTTGTTTCTTTATTGACCGTGTGTCCAGATGATCTATCCATTTCTTTAAGTGGGGTGTTAAAGTGCCCTGCAATTACCACATTCTTATCAATAAGGTTGCTTATGTTTGTGAGTAATTGTTTTATATATTTGGGGGCTCCTGTATTCGGCACATAGACATTTGTAATTGTTAGCTCTTCCTGATGGATAGACCCTGTAATTATTATATAATGCCCTTCTTCATCTCTTGTTACAGCCTTTAATTTAAAGTCTAGTTTGTCTGATATAAGTATGGCTACTCCAGCTTTCTTTGGCTTCCAGTAGCATGATAAATAGTTCTCCATCCCCTCACTCTCAATCTAAAGGTGTCCTCAGGTCTAAAATGAGTCTCTTGTAGACAGCAAATAGATGGGTCTTGTTTTTTTATCCATTCTGATACCCTATGTCTTTTGGTTGGCGCATTTAGTCCATTTAGATTCAGTGTTATTATAGAAAGATATGGGTTTAGAGTCATTGTGATGTCTGTATGTTTTATGCTTGTAGCGATGTCTCTGGTACTTTGTCTCACAGGATTCCCCTTAGGATCTCTTGTAGGGCTGGTTTGGTGGTGACGAATTCCTTCAGTTTTTTTTTGTTTGGGAAGACCTTTATCTCTCCTTCTATTCTAAATGACAGACTGTTGGATAAAGGATTCTCAGCTGCATATTTTTTTCTATTCATCACATTGAAGATCTCCTGCCAATCCTTTCTGGCCTGCCAAGTTTCAGAAGAGAGATCAGTCACGAGTCTCATAGGTCTCCCTGTGTATGTTAGGGCACGTTTATCCCTTGTTGCTTTCAGAATTTTCTCTTTATCCTTGTATTTTGCCAGTTTCACTATGATATGTCGTGCAGAAGATCGATTCAAGTTACGTCTGAAGGGAGTTCTCTGTGCCTCTTGGATTTCAATGCCTTTTTCCTTCCCCAGTTCAGGGAAGTTCTCAGCTATTATTTCTTCAAGTACACCTCAGCACCTTTCCCTCTCTCTTCTTCCTCTGGAATACCAATTATGCGTATATTATTTCTTTTTAGTGCATCACTTAGTTCTCTAATTTTCCCCTCATACTCCTGGATTTTTTTATCTCTCTTTTTCTCAGCCTCCTCTTTTTCCATAATTTTATCTTCTAGTTCACCTATTCTCTCCTCCGCCTCTTCAATCCGAGCCGTGGTCGTTTCCATTTTATTTTGCATCTCGTTTATAGCATTTTCAGCTCCTCCTGACTATTCCTTAGTCCCTTGATCTCTGTAGCAAGAGATTGTCTGCTGTCCTCTATACTGTTTTCAAGCCCAGTGATTAATTTTATGACTATTATTCTAAATTCACTTTCTGTTATATTATTTAAATCCTTTTTGATCAGTTCATTAGCTGTTGTTATTTCCTGGAGATTCTCTTGAGGGGAATTCTTCCGTTTGGTCATTTTGGATAGTCCCTGGAGTGGTGCGGACCTGCAGGCCACCTCCCCTGTGCTGTGGTGTATAACTGGAGTTGGTGGGCGGGGCCGCAGTCAGACCTGATGTCTGCCCCAGCCCACCACTAGGGCCACAGTCCGACTGGTGTGTGCCTTCTCTTCCCCTCTCCTAGGGGCGGGATTCACTGTGGAGGGAGTGGCCCATCTGGGCTACTTGCACACTGCCAGGCTTGTGGTGCTGGGGATCTGGCATATTAGCTGGGGTGAGTAGGCAAGGTGCACGGCAGCAGGAGGGACAGGCTTAGCTCGCTTCTCCTTTGGTGATCCACTTCAGGAGGGGCCCTGTGGCAGCGGGAGGGAATGAGACCCGCCACCGGAGGGGTGGGTCCGCAGAAGCACAGAGTTGGGTGTTTGCTTGGAGCAAGCAAGTTCCCTGGCAGGAACTGGTTCCCTTTGGGATTTTGGCTGGGGGATGGGCGAGGGAGATGGCGCTAGAGAGTGCCTTTGTTCCCCACCAAACTGAGCTCTGTCCTCCCAGGGCTCAGCAACTCTCCCTCCCGTTGTCCTCCAGGCTTCCCGCTCTCCGAGCAGAGCTGTTAACTTATGACCTCCCAGATGCTAAGTCGTGCTTGCTGTTGGAACATACTCCGTCAGGCCCCTCCGCTTTTGATGGCCAGACTCGGGGCTCTGCTTGGCTGGCGGGCCGCCCCTCCACCCTGGCTCCCTCCCGCCAGTCCGTGGAGCGCGCACCGCCTTGCTGCCCTTCCTACCCTCTTCTGTGGGCCTCTTGTCTGAGCTTGGCTCCGGAGACTCCGTTCCGCTAGTCTTCTGGCGGTTTTCTGGGTTATTTAGGCAGGTGTAGGTGGAATCTAAGTGATCAGCAGGACGAGCTGTGAGCCCAGCATCCTCCTACGCCACCATCTTCCCTAACGTTTATTTATTTTTGAGACAGAGAGAGACAGAGCATGAATGGGGGAGGGTCAGAGAGAGAGGGAGACACAGAATCCGAAACAGGCTCCAGGCTCTGAGCAGTCAGCACAGAGCCCGACACGGGGCTCGAACTCACGGACCGCAAGATCATGACCTGAACTGAAGTCAGATGCTTAACCGACTGAGCCACCCAGGCGCCCCAATACCCACTTTTTTAAATTGTGGTAAAGTATACATAAAATTTACCATTTTAAGCATTTTTAAATGTATAGCTCAGTAGTGTTAAGTACATTCACATTATTGTACAACCAATCTCCAAAACGCTACTTACCTTGCAAAACCAAAATTATACCCCTTAAAAACTCCTCATTCCCTCTTCCCCCAGCCCCTGGCAACTACTCTTCTACTTTGTCTCTATGAATTTGCCTACTCTCAGTACCTCAAATAAAGGGAATCATACAGTATTTGTCTTCTTGTGACTGCCTTATTCTATTCAGCATAATGTCTTCCAGTGTCATTCACGTGGTAGCATAAAAATACCATCATTTATTATCCCAGTTTCTGAAGATCAGATGTCCGGTCATAGCACAACTAGATTCTTGCTTAGGTCTCATAGGCTCAAATTAAGGTGTCTGTCAGGACTACAGTTTTCATCTGAAACTGGATTTTCTTCCAAGGTCACTGGTTGTTGTCAGAATTCATTTCCTACTGGCTTCAAGACTATTCCGCCCCATTTTTTGCTATCTATGGACCGCGATGTCTCTCAGCAGCTAGAGGCCATCTGAAATACCTTACCACATGCTCCACCCCTCCCACCAGTTTACAACACAGATGTCTGTTTTCTTCCAGGCTAGATCATGTGTCTCTGACTTCCTTTTCTGCAACCAGCTGTAGAAAATTCTGCTCCTAAAGGGTTTGAATGATTAGATCAGGACCATCTAGATAATCTCCTATCTTAATGTCTACTGACTTAAAAAACTTTTTTTTTTCAACGTTTTTTTTTTTTTTATTTATTTTTGGGACAGAGAGAGACAGAGCATGAACGGGGGAGGGGCATAGAGAGAGAGGGAGACACAGAATCGGAAACAGGCTCCAGGCTCCGAGCCATCAGCCCAGAGCCCGACGCGGGACTCGCACTCACGGACCACGAGATCGTGACCTGGCTGAAGTCGGACGCTTAACTGACTGCGCCACCCAGGCGCCCCTTAAAAAACTTTTTTTTAATGTTTATTCATTTTTGAGAGAAATCAGTTAGAATGAATGCAGCTTCTAGATTTATTGCTTGACCCTTGCCTCTTTCAACTAGGTTATCTAGCCATCCTTCACTCTAGTTAATCTTAACTTCCCTGCTCTTATTCTCCCTAGGTTTTTCACTTAAAAAATTGTAATCAATATATTTTTATAAAGGTCTGTTGAAGCTAGATGTGACATAAATGTACATATTTTTGTTTACAGAAAAACTGTATGAATGATTATATACATGCATAACATTAAAAAAAGCAAAAAACCTGGTTGTTTAAATAGATGATTTCCGAATGATCTATTTTCCAGAATATTTAATCAGTCACTCATTAAAGCCACTTTCAGCATATCCCTTCAGAGTAGCTCTTATGTCTACCTTTCTAAGGATAACAGTTTAGCTCACAAGCAATGGTAGAAGTGAAAAGCAAAAATAAATACTGATATACCAGTATATAGGTATTTGTATAAATGTGTGTATTATTTTAAGTAATAATAGATCAAATTAATATTTACCATATCAACTATATTTCATATATTAAACTCTAGAATGCTATTATGAACACAGCACTGGACCAGAAAATCAAGAGTTCTAAGGCAAATGCTTTCATTAATTAAACATACAACTTTGGCCAAGTCGTTTGAGTTGTTTACTCAGAATGTAGTTATGTGCCCAATGTTTGTTAAATAAATAAAATCAGTGAAGGAATGAACAAATGAAGGAATATTGTTTAGTTAAAAAGAGAAGTTCTTAAGAACTACACCTAACCTCTCACAATCCCAAAGTCCTCAACACCATGAACATTCCTTCTCCTTTACATTGTGGGGAAAATGTTCCTCAGAAATGCTTGGTTGATTAGTTAAATAAGGCAAATCTATAATCTATAGAAACATCAAGCATCTAAATAAAAAAAAAAGAATAACATTTTAAATGGAACAATTTGGTTCCAACAATCTGGCTGAGCATCTGACTTCGGCTCAGGTCATGATCTCATGGTTTGTGAGTTCGAGCCTGCACTGGCCTCTGCTGCTGGTGAATAGCCCACTTCGGATCCTGTTTCCCTCTCTCTCTGCCCCCCCTCTGCTTGCACACATTCTCTCTCTCTCTCAAAAATAAACGTTTAAAAAAGTTGAATGGAACAATTTGGTTTCTCCTTCAAATTAAATGCAATATAGCTCAAAAATGAGAAACATATCAAACTAATTTCTTTCAACATACACATTTAATATTAAACAATACTTATAAAAATTCTAACTAGAGACTGAACAGAAACATTTGCATTTTATTCCTTATCTGACATTCAGTGGTCAATGCAAAAATGTTCCCTCAGGGAAAATGGTTTATATATTTTACTCATAAAGATGTAACAAAAAATCAGACTGAAATGAATTAAAAAGGTTCAAGTTGCTACTTTGGCACCAGAGAGTCTCTTTTCAAAATAATTTTTTGGAAACTTTTCTATCCATAAAAAAAGTTTAGAAAATCTTCTACCCATTAACATGATCTCTCTTAGGGGCGCCTGGGTGGCTCAGTCACTTGAGCATCAACTCTTTATTTTGGCTCAGGTTATGATCTCATGGTTCATGAGATTGAGCCCCAAGGTGATTGGATAATGACAGTGGATTATGATGGAGAGAGCTGTAATCTCAGACCCTAAGAATGAGTTTTGGGGGATAGTAACTCAAAAGTTCATGAAAAATAAGTAACAGAAGTAAATATAAAGTAAACATAAGAGACAGTATAAATGTATTTTTTGTAACACTTTTTGTCTATTTGATTAAAAAAATAAGTACAAATGCAGTAATTATAAATCTTTGTTGACAGGCATACATGTATAAAAATTTATGTTTATGATAATATCACAAAGTAGAACATAATACAGCTATACAGGATAAAAATGTTTATATCCTATTGAAATTATAGTAGTATCAATCCAAACTACTGTATATTGTTATAAATTAAGATGGCTATTATTATTCCCAGGACAACCATTAAAAAATAACTAAAAAATAGGGACTGGGTGGTTCAGTTGGTTGAGTATCCAACTCTTGATTTCTGCTCAGGTCATGATCTCTCAGTTCGTGAGATCAAGTCCCATGTCTGGCTCCATGCTCAGCATGGAGGCTTCTTGGGATTCTCTCTCCACCCTGCCCTCCCCCGCCTCTCGGCCACTCATGCTCTTTCTCTCTCTTGCTCTCAAAATAAAGAAATAAACATTCAAAAAAAATTTTTAAATAACAAAATATATATAGTAAAAAAAAACCACCAAGGAAATTAAAATGACACACTAGAAAAATTTAAACAGCACACTAGAAAATACCTACTTAACACTTGTATTCCTCCTACTTGTAATGGAGGAATACAAGGGAGAAAAAGACGACATACATAAAACAAATAGCCAAGTGGCAGATATAAAAGCTACCTTATCAATAATTACCCCAAATCTAAATGAAGTAAAAACTTTAGTTAAAAGGCAGAGTAGCAGAATGGATTTTGAAAAAATGAACATGCTGTCCATAAAAGACACACTTTAAGTTCAGAGATACAAATATTGAAAGTAAAAGGAATATTATTTAATCATAAAAAGGAATAAAGTACTGATTCATCCTACAACACAGATAAACCTTGAAAACATTATACTAAGTGAAGAAGCCACCAAAAAGGCCACATATTATATGATTCCATTTATATGAAATGTCCAGAAAAAGCAAATCCATAGAAACACAGAGTAGTGGTTACCAGGGGGTAAGGGGAGGTAAGAGGAAGAAATGACCACTACTAGATAAGAGGTTTCTTTTTGAAGTGAAGAAAATGTTCTAGAATTAGACCATTAGTGGTGATGGCTGTACAACTTCGTAAGTATACTCAAAACTACTAAATTCTATACTTTAAAAGGGTGATTTATATGATATGTGAACTGTATCTCAAAAAAAAAGGTTTATGAAAACAGGAAGGAGACCAACTTGAGATTAAGAAAAAATAAGTTAAAGACGGAAAAATTAGGAGGTTTCCGAATTTTCAAAAATTCAAGATTTTGAAACATTATAATAGGAGTCAATTGGTAATTACAGTAATTAGATAATAAGAACTAGTTGAAAATTATGAATAAAGAAAAATTGTCTCCTCTGTGCTGTAATATTGATTCTTCAAAATCTTCTCTGTTTTAAATATCTTTTTTAAGGGGTGGGGTTGGGGGGGGGGAGGGAGGGAGAGAGAAAGAGAGAAAGAGAGAAAGAGATAGAGAGAGAGAGAATGAGAATCTTAAGCAGGCTCCATGCCGTGTGGAGCCCAACGTGGAGCTCGATCTCACATGAACGGAGAGATCATAACCTGAGCTGAAATCAAGTCAGATGCTCAACCAACTGAGCCACCACCCAGGCACCCTACACATACTTTATATTTATTTTTTAATTTTTTTTTAATGTTTTATTTTTGAGACAGAGAGAGACAGAGCATGAACAGGGGAGGGTCAGAGAGAGAAGGAGACACAGAATCTGAAACAGGCTCCAGGCTCTGAGCTGTCAGCACAGAGCCTGACGCGGGGCTCGAACTCACGGACCGCAAGATCATGACCTGGGCTGAAGTCGGACACTCAACCGACTGAGCCACCCAGGCGCCCCCATACTTTTTTTAATTTTGAAGAAATATTTGGTCTTAGTATTACAAACCAAATTTCAAAACTTCTCATGTCTTTAATAAAGTTCTTATGCTTCATGATGAATTATTATGATAATCACATTCTAATCAGGAAAAAAAACCCTGTTAACCCATATATTGTGTCTCTTTTTAGATCCATACAGCATAATCACATGATATAAAAACTCTATTACTAAGTAACATTTAAGTATGTAATTTTTATTATAATAAAACTAATGTTCTTGTAATTTTACTTAAATTTTCACTTATTTAGAAAATATACTTTTACTATAAAGCTGTGTTACAACTGTCATGTTTAATATTTTTTTATTGTTAAGACAAGGTGAATAAATATACCCTAACAAGATTATTTATGGTAAAAATCAGTAGCAATGCTAGCAAAAATAACTTTTCAAAATGAGTATCAGAACTGATACTCACTGGGTACCAAAGAGTATCAGAAAGTACAAGTTAATTAGAATTAGAAGATGCTTTTAAATAAAATTAAGATAAAAACCATTAGTGTTCATGTTGTCAATCTGTCTACATTAAGATGTAGAAAGGCCTGGTGCCTGGTATCTTATCAAAGACTAAGTACCCAATGAAGGGAAAAGTGATAATGCCTATACATTTAGTTGATTCATCATCATAGTTACTCATCTTTCTAAGGAAGCTGTTTACAATATTATAATTAAATATGCTTTTAAATTGTGAATTATAGGTCTGTAACACAATAATATTTTACCAATTGTGTATACTATGTCATAATTATGGAATGGCATCTAATTTAGATATTAATAGCATCCTGATCTTTAAGTTGTCATCAATATAGACATGTTATTCATTAATGAAAAACAGAATTTCATCATTTTGTTTGCCATTTTTAAACTTTTAAACATCTTTCCCCCCTTTTTTTTTCTTTCTGGTTGATAATTTTCTTTAGTTGAATTCCTGCCTGACTCTGGTACTTACATTATTAACTATTCTAGACTTCATAAAGGTGAAGTAGAAGCTTGTAGGGAATGTGAACTATAAGACTGATTACCTAAAAACTCATGGAATGTCAACTTGTATAAACAACAACTCTAAACATTCATTTTAAAACTGAATTTGAACAATATTTGAACATATAAATTTTCACAGCAAAAGCTATTTTTTCAGTTATTTATATTGGCATACCACATGACCTAATGAAAGGTAGAATGTATCTGCTTATGCACTTTTGTTAAAGGGAAAGTATCGGGGCAACTGGGTGGCTCAGTCAGTTAAGTGTCCAACTTCAGCTCAGGTCATGGTCTTGTGGTTTGTGAGTTTGAGCCCTGCATCAGGCTCTCTACTGACAGCTCAAAGCCTGGAGTTCCCTTTTTCTCTGTCCCTCCCCTGCTCACAATCTCTCTCTCAAAAATAATATAAACATTAAAAACTTTTGGGAAAAAAAAAGGGAAAGTATTAAGCACACTGTTTTATTGTTGGTTTAACCACCTAATTTTACTGAAGGATACAAAAATACTGCATAATATAGACACACATCATATCCTATGTGGGAAGATCTTATATTATACTTTCCAGATAAACATATTTGAATAACATTTTCATCAGATTTGCAATGAAAATTGTATTTTTTTCTGTTTTGCTTGGGCTGATGTTTTGCTGCTAAAAAAGCAATTTCATTGGTGTATAATTACTTATAACAAAATGCATTCATTTTAAGCGAGTAATTCAATGAGTTTTAACAAATTCATGTACCCAAGAAACTCTTGCCATAATCAAAATATGAAACATACATTTTCCCAAAAAGTTCCTTTGTACCATTATGGACTGAGATTTTCTCACTCAAAATTTATATGTTGAAGTCCTAATCCCCAGTATCTCAAAATGTGTCTATATTTAAAGATAAGGTCTTTAAAGAAGTGATTTCAGTTTTTATGTTTTGGCTTTTTATGTTTAGGTATGTGATCAATTTTGAGTTAATTTTTTGGATAAGGTTATGAGGTGTCAGTGTTCACTTTATCCCATAAGGATGTACAAGAATCCCATTTTCTGCAAAGACTTCCACTTATCTAATAAATTACCTTGGCATCTTGGGGTACCTGGGTGGCTCAGATGGTTAAGCATCAGATTCTGACTCAGGTCATGATCTCATGGTTCCATGGGTTCAAGCCCTGCATAGGGATCTGTGCTGACAGCTCAAAGCCTGAGCCTGCTTCAGATTCTGTGTCTCCCTTTCTCTGTGCCCCTCCCCCACTCATATTCTGCGCGTCTCTCAAAAATAAATAAACGTTAAAAAGAATTTTTTTTTAAATTTTTTTTCAACGTTTTTTATTTATTTTTGGGACAGAGAGAGACAGAGCATGAACGGGGGAGGGGCAGAGAGAGAGGGAGACACAGAATCGGAAACAGGCTCCAGGCTCCGAGCCATCAGCCCAGAGCCCGACGCGGGGCTCGAACTCACGGACCGCAAGATCGTGACCTGGCTCAAGTCAGACGCTTAACCGACTGCGCCACCCAGGCGCCCCTAAAAAGAATTTTTTTAATTACTTGCATCTTTGCCAAAAGCCAGTTGACCATATATGTATATACATATGAATCAACTTCTAGATTCTACTTTGTTCCACCGATATATATGTTGATCCCTATGCCCAGTATCCCTGTAGCTCTACAGGAAATCTTGAAATCAGTTATTTAAGACTTCCAACTTTGTTTTTGCTTATTTTTCTAAATTTTTAAATAATCTAAGTTATTTGCACTTTTGTGTGAATTAACAGAATCGTATCAATTTCTTTACCAAAAAAAAAAAAAAAAAAAAAAAAAGGCCTATTGAGGGGCGCCTGGATGGCTCAGTTGGTTAAGTGTCTGACTCTTGATTTTGGCTCAAATCATGATCTCACAGTTTGTGAGATCAAACCCTGTGTCAGGCTCTGCACTGACAGACTCCTCTCCCTCTCTCTCTGCCCCTCCCCTGCTCGTGCTCTCTCACTCTCTCTCTCAAAATAAACAAAACACTTTTTTAAAAAGGCCTATTGAAATTTTTACTAAGATTGGCTTGAATGTACAGATAAATTTCAGGATAATAGATACCTTAACAATACTAAGACAATACTAATACTAAGACTCATAAACATAGTATCTCTTTATATAGGTATTATATACAGTCTTTAATTTCTCTCAGCAATGTTTTGTACTTTTTAGTGTTCAGGTCATGCATATCATGCACATAATTTCATGCTTTTTAATGTTATTTGAACTGATGCTGATTTAAATTTTATTTTCCAATAGGCCATTACTATTATAGATAAACAATCTGTTTATGTATGCAGTTGATCCTTGAACAATGTGGGAATTAGGAACAACACCCCTGCCCAGTTAAAAAGCCATATATAACTTCTGACTCCCCCAAAACTTGACTACTAATAGCCTACTACTGTCCAAAAGACTTGCCAATAACATACCTGATTAATACACATTTTGTATATTAAATGTATGATAGTGTTCTTATAATAAAGCAAGCTAGAGAAAAGAAAAATATTATTAAGAAAATTGGGGCGCCTGGGTGGCTCAGTCGGTTGAGCTTCCGACTTTGGCTCAGGTCATGATCTCACAGTCTGTGAGTTCGAGCCCCATGTCAGGCTCTGTGCTGACAGCTCAGAGCCTGCAGCCTGCTTCCGATTCTGTGTCTCCCTCTCTCTCCGACCCTCCCCCATTCATGCTCTGTCTCTCTCTGTCTCAAACATAAATAAACATTAAAAAAATTAAAAAAAAAAAAAAAAGAAAATTATAAGGAAAAGAAAACACATTTATAATATTACACCATATTTATGAAAAAAATTGACATATAAGTGGGCTTGTGCAGTTCAAACCCATGAAAAGGGGTGCCTATATTGACTTTCTCTAGACTGAGAACTTGCTACATTCAGTTATTAATTCTAATAGCTTTTTTTTATTGATTCCTTAGTATTTTATAAATACACAATCACGATGTCTGAGCAAAACCATTTTCTTTTTCTTTTGAAATCTAACTTTTATTTCCTTTTTTTGTCTTACTATTCTAGATACAGTACAATGTTGAACAGAGTAAGAAACAGATATCTGGGGGTACCTGGGTGGCTCAGTCAGTTAAAAGTCTGACTCTTGATTTTAGCTGAGGTCATAATCTTGAGGTTCATGGGATGGAGCTCCATGTTAGGCTCTATGCTCGGTGTGGAGACTGCTTGGGATTCTGTCTCTCTTTCTCTCTCTCTCTGCCCCTTCCCCACTTGCGTGTACTCTCTCACTCTCAAAATAAATAAATAAACGATAAAAAAAAAAAAAAAAAGACATCTGAGCCTTATTCCTGAAAGTGGACAAAAAACATTCAGTCTTAGAACATTAAGCAGGATGTTAGCTGTAAGTTTTTCAGATTCCCCTTTATCAGATTGTTCTTTATTTCATAGAAGTTTATATTATGAACTGGCAGTAAGTTTTGTAAAATGCTATATCTGTGAATTTTTAGAGAAACATGTGTTTTTTTCTAATTTTTCTAACTTATTCCACTGATGAACTGAATTATACAGGTGGATTTTTGAATTATTATTAGCTTCTTAGGATAAATCTCACTTGGTCATGATATATGATCCTCTTTATACTAAGGGATTATATTTACCAATTTTTTGTTAATGACTTTTAGGCCCATGTTGGTCCATAGTTTTAATTTTTTATAATGTCCTATTTGGCTTTAGTATCAGGGATAGTTTGCCTGATGACATGGGAAGTACTCCCTCTACCTCTATTTTCTGAGTTTGAGTAGTAATGGTACTTTTTCTTTATAGAATTAACCAATAAAGACATCTGAGCCTACAATTTTCTTTGTGGAAAGGTTTTAATTACTATTTCAATTTGTTCAACAGATATGTTATTTGAATTATCTGATTCTTATTGAGTCAATTTTGGTAATCTGTGTCTTTCAAGGAATCTATCCATTTCATAGAAGCTGTTTATCTGCTTGGCATAAAGTTGTTAAAAATATCCCTTTATTACCTATTTAATTCAACAAAATCTGTAATGATATTCCCACTTAATTCTTAGCATTGGTAATTTTCCTTCTCTTTTTATGTTGTGTGGTCTTGTTAGATTTTATTAGCTTTATTAATACATTTTAATAATGAGTATAGCTCTTGGTTTCACGGATTTCTTTATATTATTTATTGGTTTTCTATTTTATTATTTCCTTTCCTCTATTTTGTTTATTTTTGTTTATTTTCCTCAGAAATTCAGATTATAAGATCTTTCTCTTTTTTTTCTAATAAGGATTAAAAGCTATAAATTTCCCTCTAAGTATAACTTCAGCTACAGTACATAAATTGTGACATTTTGTATTTCCCTTATCTCTTAATTCAAATATTTCAAGAAATAATGGCTAAAATTTCCCCAAATGTGATGAAAGAAGTGAGTCTACAAATCCAGAAGGAGTTCAATCAGTTCTAAGGAGTTCAATTAGAATAAATCCAAAGCAACATACACAAAGACACTTTGTAATTCAACTGTCAAAAGATGAAAAGCAAAATAAATACATAAACAAACAAATGAATAAACAGATGCAAAAGCAAAGCAACTCATCTCATACAAAGGATTCTCAATAAGACCATAAGCTTATCTCTCATCAGAAACCTTAGAGGCCAGAAAGCAATGGGATATATTTAAATTGCTAAAGAAAAAACTATCAACCAAGAATTCTATTATCTGGAGAAACTCTCCTTCAAAAATGATGGAGAAAAGTGAAACCAATACTACACTATGTTAACTAACTTGAATTTAATTTTTAAAAAATGAGAAATTATGACATATCCAGATAAACAAAAGGTGAGAGTTTATTACACTAGACCTTACTCCAAGAACTGCTAAAGGGAGTCCTTATTTTGAAATAAAAGAACACAAAACAGTAACTTACAGTGGTATAACAATATAAAGATCTTCAGGAAAGATAAAAACATGAAAAAATATAAAGCCACAATTATTGTAATTTTGGTTTGTAACCCTATTTTTATTTATTTTTTTTTAATTTTTTTTTAATGTTTATTTATTTTTGAGACAGAGGGAGACAGAACATGAGTTGGGGAGGGGCATAGAGAGAGGGAGACACAGAATCTGAAACAGGCTCCAGGCTCTGAGCTGTCAGCACAGAGCCCGATGCGGGCTCGAACCCATGAACCGTGAGATCATGACCTGAGCCTAAGTTGGGCGCTTAACCGACTGAGCCACCCAGGCACCCCTGTAACCCTATTTTTAATTTTCTACAGGATTTAAAAGGCAAATGCATGAAAATTATTATAAATCTTTGTTATTTGGCATACATGTAAAAAGAAGTAACTTGTGACATCAGTAACACAAAGGAGAGATGGAGCTGTTTACATGGAAGTTTCTGTACATAAATGAAGTTGGTATCAATTCAAATCTGATTGCTATGATAGGATGCTAAATAGGTAATCCCCACTCTAAGCGCAAAGAAAGTATCTATAAAATATATATAAAGCAAAACGAGAAAGCAAAATGTGTAACTATAAAAAATCAAGTAAACAAAAAAGAGGGTGGTGATGGAGGATATAAAGAACATAAAAGTTGTAAGACACACAGAAAGCAAATAACAAATGGCAGAATGGATTTAAAAAGATGGCTCAACTATACACTAACTATAGGAGATTCACTTTAGATCTAAAGACATGAAGGCTGAAAGTAAAAGGATGGAAAAGCTATTCCAAACAAATAGTAACCAAAAGAAGAGTAGGGTGGCATTACTAATATCAGACAAAATAAACTTGAAGTCAAAAACTGCTACAAAGGATACTATACACTGATGATAAAAAGGTCAATTATGAAAAACATATAACTGTAAATATAATACACCAAAATTGAAGACCCAACATATATAAAGCAAACAATGGCAGAAAGGGAGAAACTGACAACTATACAACAGTTGGAGACATCAATAACCCACTTACACTAATGGATAGAAACTGCATAGAGATGAGAAAGGAAAAAGAGAACTAGAACAACACTGTCAATTAGTTGGACCTCATAGACATGTATAGAACTTCAATCACAACAGAGAATACACATTTCTCCAAAAGGGACAGGGAACATTCTCCTGAAAAGACCACATGAGTCCATAACACAAGTCTTAATAAATTTATAATCACTGTAGAAGAAATGGACAAGAGACATGAATAGACACTTTCCCAAAGAAGATATCCAGATGGCTAACAGACACCACAAAAAATGTTCAACATCACTCATCATCAGGGAAATACAAATCAAAATCACAATGAGATACCATCTCACACCAGTCAGAATGGCTAAAATTAATAACTCAGGCAACAACAGATGTTGGCAAGGATGTGGAGAAAGGGGATCTCTTTTGCACTGCTGATGGGAATGCAAAGTGGTGCAGCCACTCTGGAAAACAGTATTGAGGATCCTTAAAAAGTTAAAAATAAAACTACCCTACAACCGAGCAATTGCACTACTAGGTATATATCCAAGGGCTATAGGTGTGCTGTTTCGAATAGGCACATGCACCCCAATGTTTACAGCAGTGCTATCGACAATAGCCAAAGTATGGAAAGAGCCCAAATGTCCACTGACAGATGAATGGATAAAGAAGATGTGGTACACACACACACACACACACACACACACACAGTGGAGTATTACTTGACAATCAAAAAGAATGAAATCTTGCCCTTTGCAACAATGTGGATGGAACTAGAGGGTATTATGCTAAGCGAAATAAGTCAGTCAGAGAGGGACAAATATATGACTTCACTCATGTGGAATTTAAGATACAAAATTAGTGAACCTAAGGTAAGGGAAGCAAAAATAATATAAAAACAGGGAGGGGAAGAAAACATAAGAGACTCTTAAATACAGAGAACTGAGGGTTGCTGGAGGGGTTGTGGGTGGGGGGGCTGGACTAAATGGGTAAGGGGCATTAAGAAAGACACTTGTTGAGATGAGCACTGGGTACTATACATAGGGGATGAATCGCTGGAATCGACTCCTGAAATCATTATTGCACTGTATGGTAACTAACTTGGATGTAAATTAGAAAGAAAGGAAGAAAGAAAAAAAAGAAAGGAAGGAAGGAAGGAAGGAAGGAAGGAAGGAAGGAAGGAAGGAAGGAAGACCACTGTAATCATACAAAAGATCTTTTCTGGTCACAATAGAATAAAACTAGAAATCAATAAAAGAAGGAAAACTAGAAAACTCACAAATATAAGGAAATTAAATAACACATATTAAAAAAAATTTTTAAGTTTATTTTTCCATTTTGAGAGACAGCAAGCAGGAGAGGGGCAGAAAGAGGGAGAGAATCCCAAGCAGGCAGCACAGAGCCTGATGCGGGGCTCAAACTCACAAACTTGAGATCATGACCTGAGCCGAAACCAAGAGTTGGATGCTTAATCGACTGAGCTACCCATGTGCCCCTAAACAACACATATTTTAAACAACCAACAAGTCGAAAAAGAAATTACAAGAGAAATTAGAAAATACCTTGAGAAATATGAAAATGAGAACACAATATACCAAAACTTAAAGGATGCAAAGAAAGCAGTGCTAAGAGAGATATTTATAGCTATAATGACATGCTTTAAAAAAAAGAAAGGGGCACCTGGGTGGCTCAGTCAGTTAAGCGTCCAACTTCGGCTCAGGTCATGATCTCATGGTTTGTGAGTTCAAGCCCCATGTCAGGCTCTGTGCTGACAGCTCAGAACCTGGAGCCTGCTTTGGATTCTGTGTCTCCCTCTCTCTGTCCCTCCCCCACTCATGCTCTGTCTCTCTTTCTCTCTCAAATACATAAACATTAAAAAAATTTTTTTTTTAATAAATTTAAAAAAGGAAGATCTCAGGGTGCCTGGGTAGTTCAGTCGGTTAAGCATCTGACTTTGGGCTCAGGTCATGATCTCATGGTTCATGAGTTCGAGCCCCACATCAGGCTCTGCACTGATAGCATGGAGCCTGCTTGGATCCTGTCACCCCCCTCTGACTACACCTTCCCTGCTCTCTCTCTCAAAAATAAACATTTAAAAGTAAATAAATAAAAATTAAAAAGGAAGATCTCAAATTAATAAACTAATTTTGTGCTTTCAGGAAGTAGAAAAAGAAGAGCATGCTAAATCGAAAACTAGCAGAAGGAAGGAAATAATAAAGATCACAGAAGAGATAAATGGAAAAAAAAAAGAACAGGAAACAGCAGAGAAAATCAATAAAACCAAAAGTTGGTTCTTTGAAAGGGTAAAAAAAAAAAACTGACAAACCTTTAGCTAGAATGACTGTGGGGGGGAGGGGAGGGTAAGACTCAAATTACTAAAACCGCAAAAGAAAGAAGCGACCTCACTACCAATTTTACACAAATAAAGATTATAAAAAACATCATAAATAATTGTATCTCAACTTGGATAGCCAACATAAAATGGACAAATTTGAAGAAATACACAATCTACAAAAACTGAATCATGAATAAATAGAAAATCTGAACAGACTTATAACTAGTAGAGAGATTGAAACAGCAATCAAAAATCTTCCAACAAAGAAAATCCCTGAACCCAGTGGATTCATTGGTGAATTTTACAAATCCTTTAAAGAATTAACACCAATCCTACTCAAACTCTACCAAAAAACTGAGGAGTAGAGAATATTTACTAACTTATTCTATGAGGCTAATACTACCCTAAGAGCAAAGGCAGACAAAGATATTAGAAGCAAAAGAAACTGGGGCGCCTGTGTGGCTCAGTCAGTTCAGCATCTGATTTTGGCTCAGGTCATGATCTCATGGTTCATGAGTTCAAGCCCCATATCAGGCACTCTGTTGTCAGCGCAGAGCCCGCTTTGGATCCTGTATCTCCCTCTCTTTCTCTCCTTCCCTCACTTGTGCTCTCTGCCCCTCTCCCACTTGAGATTTCTCTCTTTCCTCTCTCTCTCTCTCTCTCTCAAAAAGCAAAAGAAACTATAGACAAATATCTCTTATGAATACTGATGCGAGAATCCTCAACAAATTCAGCAACCAAATTTAGCAACATACTAAAAGGATTATAACCAAGACCAAATGGGATTTATTCCCAAAATTAAAGAGTAGTTCAACATATGAAAATCAGTTAATGTAACATATAGAATTAATAGAATGAAGAACCCCCCCCAAAAAAAGCCACATGATTATTCTCAATTGATACAGAAAAAGCATCAATGACAAAAAAAAAAAAAAAGTCAATAAACTAGGAATAGAAGGAAACTTCCTCAACATTATAAAGCAATATATGAAAAACCCACAGGCTAACATCACACTCAATGAAACAACCCACAATGCCAGTCTGCACCATTTTATTCAATATAGTAGTTTAAGTTCTAGCCAGAAAAATCAGGCAAGAAAAAGACATCCAAATTGGAAAGGAAAAAGTAAAATGATCTCTGTTTGCCAATGATATGATCTTATAATTAGAAAACTAAAGATCCCTCCCCAAATATAAAGCCAATAAATTTAGTAAAGTTGCAGGATACAAAATCAAGACACAAAAATCAGTTCCCTTTCCATACAACAGCAATGAACAACTGGAAAAGGAAGTTAAGACAACAACCCATTTACTACAGCATAAGAAATACTCAGAAATAAATTTAACCAAGACGGTTAAAGAGTTGTACTCTAAAACTACTAAATACTGCTGAGAACAATTAAAAAAAGACATAAATAAAAGGAAAGACATCCCATGTTTATGGATTGGAAAAATTAACATTATTAATAATACTACCAAAGCCAGATACAGAGTCTTTGGAATCCCTATCAAAATCTCAAAAGCATTCTTTGGCAGAAAAAGAAAAAATCCATTCTAAAATGAATAAGGAGGGGTGCCTAGGTGGCTAGTTGGTTGAGCGTCAGATTCTCGATTTCAGCTCAAGTCATGATCTCATGGTTTGTGAGTTCAAGCCCTGTGTCAGGGCTGTACTGACAGCACAGAGCCTGCTTTGGATTCTCTTTCTCCTCACTCTGCCCTTCCCCTGCTCGTGTGTGCTCATGCTCTCTTTCTCTCTCTCAAAATAAATAAAAATAAACTTAAAAAAAATGCATAAAGAATCCTGAGGAGCTCCAAATAACCAAAACAATCTTGAAAAAGAACAAAATTAGAGGATCCACATTTCCTGATTTTAAAACTTACTTTAAAGTTAAAGTAATTGAAACACTAATGGCATAAGGATAGACTTACAGACCAAGGACAGAGAATAGGAAGTCTACACATAAGTCCTTGCATATGTGGTCAATGGATTTTCAATAAGGGTACCAAGACCGTTCAATGGAGAAACGGGAAACTTTTCAACAAATGATGCTAGGAAAAGTGGGTATCCACATGCAAAAAAAATGAAGTGGACCCATACTTTACACCATACATAAAATTATCTCAAAATGGCTAAAATACCTAAATTTAATACCTAAACTATTAAGTCCTTAGAGAAAACATAGGGGGAAATCTTCATGACACTGGATTTAGCAATAATTTCTTGGTTATGACACCAAAACACATATAACAAAAGAAAACAATAGATAATTGAACTCGATCAAAATTTCACAATTTATAATTTTTGTGTACCCAAGAATGCTATCAACAGAGTGAAAGACAACTCCTAAAATGGGAGATGATATTTATAAAGCATGTATCTGGTAAGGGATTAATATATAAAATATAAAAAGAACTACAGCTCAACAATAACAACAAAAACCTTATTCGAACATGAGGAAAGGACTTGAATTAAACATTTCTCCAAAGAAGATACACAAATGGATAATAAGCACAAAAAACATCACTAGTCATTAGGGAGATACAAACCAAAACCACAAGGAGATGCCACTTGTGGTTTCCATCCATTCATATCCATTAGGATGGCTATTATCCAAAAAATAGTAAATAACAAATGTTGGCAAGAATGTGAAGAAATGGAAATCTTTATGAAATGCTGCTTTCTGAATCTAAAATTATACAGTTGCTGTGGTAAACAGCATGATGGCTCCTCAAAAAGTTATACAGATTTACCATATGATATAGCAATACCATTTCTAGGTATATATTCCAAAGAACTGGAAGCAAGGGCTCAAACAGGTATCTGTATACCAATGTTCACAGCAGCATTATTCATAATACTCAAAAGGTAGACCCAACCCAAGTGATCACAGAATGGATAAACAAAATGTGGTACATACACAAAATGGAGTATTATTCAGGCATAAAAGTGAAATTTTAATACATGCTACAACATGCATGAACCTTGAAAACAAAAATTATATTAAGAGAAATAGGCCAGATACAAAAGGACAAATATTTTATGATTCCATTTATGCCTAGAATAGACAAATTCTTACAAACAGAAAGAATAGAGGGACTGTGGGTAGAGGATCTGGAGAGCTACTATTTCATAGCTACAGAATTCCTGTTTGGGAAGATGAAAAAGTTGTAGAAATAGACAGTGTTTATGGCTGAATAAATTACAAATATATTTAATGGCAGTAAATCATACACCTAAAACGGTTAAAATGATAAATTTTGTTATGCATATTTCACAATTTAAAAAAAAGGAATAACAATAAATATCAGAGGAACAGATCAAAGATTTGAGAAGTCTCGAGGTATAGAAATGGAAAGTGAGAAGCCAGAGGACTATTGGTTTTCATTATAATCATTTTATATTATTTGTGTATAAGAATTAATTTGATAGCAAATTTATTTTTTAAAGCTTAAAAAAAGAAATTATAATAATGAATTCAACAAATGAAAAACTGGGGAAATGTTGATATGTACTATAGGGAATTAATACCCACGTGATTAAGTCCATAAAAATTAATAAAAAAGATACAGTATAAACAGACAATAAATTAAAATAAATAAGCAAACCCCCCAGAACTATCAATCTACTATTAATAAAAACAATTAACTAAGACAGAAATAAAATGTTTGAAAGCTTATTTGATTATCTTCTCATTCTTTTTAGTTGAAAAAGTAGAAACAGAAAATTTTATAATCCATTCATTATGCCAATTTATAAATCTGATAAAAAAGTATATTTAAATGTTACAGTCTCTATAGTCACCCAATAATCAATCATCAATTTCAGTAACTGTAAAATTAATACTGTGCTATATCTATTCCAAAAATTAAATTTAGGAGGTAATATTCCGTTTATATTTAGAGTAGTTACTTTTCTTCTACCAAGTAATGTATTTCACCTCAATATATTAATAATTAGGATGTATTTTCAAACTGCTGAACCCAGCTAACAAAAACTACATCATTTGAGAACACTGCTACAATATGATATGGCGTACTGTTCAACAGTCTGTTTTCTTTCTCACTGTAACTTTTCCAATGACAATTGTATTATTGTCGATTTAAATACCTTTATATTAGATTTGGTTTTCCTCCATATATACACTAAAAAACTCAAGAAACAAAAAACAAAACCCCAAAAAACCATACCAAACTGCTTACTAGCATATAAACAATCATTCTTACCATGTCTTTGAAGCCTAGTAGAATATGAAATTATTTATTCAACTGGGCATTTCATGGCTCACTTTTGTGATCATGATTGGGAAATATAAAAAGGTATGTATTAATGTACTGAGATTTTACTTTTCTTTAGCTCCAAGCTTAATTATTAGTTTTCTTTAACATAGCTGTTTGGTGTAAATGTTCACACTTTGGGATAAATATTGCTTTCTTTTAAGAATTTTTTAAATGTTTATGTTCATTTTTTTTCTGGATATTCTTGTAAAAAAAAAAACACAACTATCTGATTAAATTTCTTCTGAAAGCAATTCTTTCAATTTATCTACAGGAAGACTAATTTACTGTATCGGGCTAAAAAAGTATGTGCCGGGGCGCCTGGGTGGCGCAGTCGGTTAAGCGTCCGACTTCAGCCAGGTCACGATCTCGCGGTCCGTGAGTTTGAGCCCCGCCTCAGGCTCTGGGCTGATGGCTCGGAGCCTGGAGCCTGTTTCCGATTCTGTGTCTCCCTCTCTCTCTGCCCCTCCCCCATTCATGCTCTGTCTCTCTCTGTCCCAAAAATAAATAAAAAAACGTTGAAAAAAAAAAAAAAAAAAAAAAAGTATGTGCCTTGGTCCCATTTGGGCTGCTATAACAGAATACCTCAATAGCTTTTAAACATAAGAAATGTATCACTTACACTTCTGGAAGCTGGAAAGTCCAAGATCAAGGCACCAGCATGGTCACATTTGGTGAGGTCCCTCTTTCTGGTTCATAGCTGGCATCTATTCTGTATGTCCTCACATGGTAGAAGGGGCAAGGTTTCTCTCAGTGTCTCTTTTATTAGACACTAATCCTGTTCGTAAGAATTCTAACCTCGGGACTTAAGCACCTCCCAAAGGCCCCACTCATAATGTCACCATCTTTAGGGGTTAGGATTTCAACATATGAAACTTTGGGAGGACACATTCAGGTAAAGCAGTATGTACATAAATGGAAAACAGTAGCAGAGTCAAAAGTATTTCAGTATTGCCATTCAAATATATTATTTATTTATGCTACTATCCTTACGTATACAACTTCCAATGAGAAAATAAAAGGAAATACCACTTTTCTACACTGGAATTTAGCTTGGATTTTGATAAAGTATGATTTTACTCTCAGAAATTATATGTAGTTTTAATGCTTTAAATATTAGGACTAAAATACACTATGTAACTCAATTTTACACAGTATTATTAAAAACCAGAGTGACTTTAAAAACAAAAATGTCTAGCCTCGCCAAATACATGAAGTAAAAAGATGGGCAACAAAGAAAGTCTGATTTTAGATTCAGATTAATGAAACATTCAAAAGTATAATTTGTGAAAGTGAAAATGAATATACTTTTTCCCGTCTACTATGAAAAAAATCAAGCTGCCCCTAAAAATAAAAATAATGTACACATCATAAACAGTCCTCATATAACAAACACTGCTTGAAGACTTTTAGTGTTTTAGAGTTTCAAGTAAAACAGTGAATGGACTATCTCAATCAATAAATAAGTAAAATATATGATACTTAGAAAATTATAATTCCTGTTGCTTCCTGGAAACTTACCATGGTAATCCCATGTGATTTTTTAAAGGCAAGAGAAACAATAAATATTCCCTTACCTTGTAAGATGGCAAGAAACACAAAATTCCTTGGCTCACAGCCTGACACACAGATAACACAAGTGCGCCCACTTCATCCTGAAACTCGAAAGTTTCTGTGTGCTGGAAGGTAGCACAGAGATTCCGACCCTTGGGACCTGACCCAATGGTGCCAACCCAAACCTAGAATATAAATATGTATTAGAGTCATGCCTGAACCAGGCAGGCAAATTAGCATTTAGTTGGGAGCCTTAATTACGCATATTACGTGTAGTCAAAAGATCAAGAAACAAGTTTAGAGAAACTTTATTTTTAAATTGTTGGTGTTTCTCTATTTTCATTAATTAATTATATATAAATCTAAATTATAAAAGTTTTACTTTAAGCGCATCACTGACCACTCAGGATACAAGAAAAAATTACTTTTCTATTTCCTAAACAGCTTTGTAAAACTAAACATGCAACAAAATTTTGTTGGATAATGTAAACAAATGAAATGAATAAATCAGAAATGATTCCAGACTATTAGATGAAGGCTTGTATGATCTGCTATAGGTAAGTCTTTAAGACTTGACTATGGTAAGAGTTATGAATACACTCAACAAATTTACAAATTCACTGATGCTCAAAGATCTATAGTCTTAAAAAATCAGACCCACCAAATTTTAGTTATTTGCAATTCATTTATATTCATACAGATCTAGTATTAGTGTGATTTGACTAAGAGAAACTAAAAACTTGACTGGTAATCTACAGACAATATAAACACTTCAGATTGTTGAAACTGTAATAGCCCTATATTTTCAAATAATGTATGAGACTGAGGTACATTTTACAAGATGACGTCTAATGGATACCAGTTTAACCAACTTTTAACTAAATGATTAACTAGTAATAAGATAAACTGATATTAAGTGTTTCCTGACATGATGCAATGGGAAGTAGCAATATCATATCACCTATATAGTATTGTTACCAAACTGTTTAACCTGAATCTTATCAACAGGAAACAATCGGATAAAATCCAGATTATAAGACATTCCTCAAGATAACTGCTAACTTGAATTCTATAAAAATGTCATGAAAGACAAAAAAAATAAAAGGCAAAACAACAGTTTTAAAGACTAAAGAGATATGAAAGTCAAATGCAATACATAATACTTGATTGGATCCTGGGTCAAGAATAAACAAAATAGGCGCGCCTGGATGATGGTCAGACTTCAGGTCAGGCCATGATCTCTACGTTCGTGAGTTCCAGTCCCACATCAGGCTTGCTGCTGTCAGCGCAGAGCCTGGTTTGGATCCTGACCCCTTCTGTCTGCCCCTTCCCCACTTGCGGTGTGTCTGTCTGTCTCTCTCTCTCAAAAATAAACATTAAAAAAAAAATGGGAATGCAAGCTGGTGTAGTCACTCTGGAAAACAGTATGGAGGTTCCTCAAAAAATTAAAAATAGAACTACCCTACGACCCAGCAACTGCACTACTAGGTATTTATCCAAGGGATACAGGTGTGCTATTTCGAAGGGACACATGCACCCCCATGTTTACAGCAGCACTATCAACAATAGCCAAAGTATGGAAAAAGCCCAAATGTCCATTGATGGATGAATGGATAAAGAAGATGTGGTATATATATACAATGGAGTATTACTCGGCAATCAAAAAGAATGAAATCTTGCCATTTAAGCTATGTGGATGGAACTGGAAGGTATTATACTAAGTGAAATTAGTCAGAGAAAGACAAATATTATATGACTTCACTCATATGAGGACTTTAAGAGACAAAATAGATGCACATAAGGGAAGGGAAACAAAAATATAAAAAAACAGGGAGGGGAACAAAGCATAAGAGACTCATAAATATGGAGAATAGAGGGTTACTGGACGGGGTGTGGGAGGGGGGATGGGCTAAATGGGTAAGGGGGCATTAATGAATCTACTCCTGAAATCATTATTGCACTATATGCTAATTTGGATGTAAATTAAAAAAAATAAAGTATTATGTTTAAAAAAAATTAAAAATAAAAATAATTTTCAATTCATGAAGCATACCAAAAAAAAAAAAAACAAACAAAATAAAAAGATATAAAGACATTTTGGAAATAAATAGATAAATATAAATATTGACACTATTGTACCAATTTTAAATTTCCTTAGTATGATCATGGTATTGTGGTTATACACGATTATGAAATTGTTCTTTTTTTAAAGTTTATTTGAGAGAGAGAGAGAGAGCAAGCAGGGGAGGGGCAGAGAGAGGGAGAGAATCCCAAGCAGGCTCTCCATTGTCACCATGGAGCCTGATGCGGGGCTTGAACCCACGAACTGTGAAATCAAGACCTGAGCAGAAATCAAGAGTAGGATCCTTAACCAACTGAGCCACCCAGGTGCTGCAGATTATGTAACTGTTCTTGAGAGACAGTCTCAACTAATTAAGGGCAAATGTCATGATGTCTACAAATTACTTTCTAATAGTTTATTAAAAAATGTACATTATACACATACACATATATAATGTGATTGTTAACATTTTGCAGTTTTCCTCTTCTCTCTTTCATATATACACATGAAAAATGTTAACAATTGATGAACCTATGTGAAGGGTATAAAGATGTTCACCATATTAATACTATTTTTTATAACTTTCTGAAGTTTATAATTGTTTAGAAGTTGAGGGCATCAATAAATGAATGGACAACCAAAATGTGGTATTACATACATACAATGGAATATCATTCAGCCTTAAGAAGGTAGGAAATTCTGACTCATGTTACAACATGGATGACATCATGCTAAGTGAAATAAGCTAATCACAAAAAATATCTATGATTTCACTTATATTAGAGTATCAAATTCATAAAAATAGAAAGTAGAAGGGTGGTTACCAAGGGCTAAGAGGAGGGGGAAATGGAGAATTGTTGTTTAATGGGAAAAGAATTCTAGTTTTGCAAGATGAAAAAGTTCTAGAGATTGGGTACACAACAATGTAAATATACTTAACAAGATTGAACTGTACCCTTAAAAATGGTTAAGATGGTAAATTTTATGTTATATATATTTTATTACAATTAAAATAAAAATCATGTTTTATAATCAAAAACTCAAAAAAAGCCAAGAGTTTACTCTTTAAAAAGATTAATAAAAAGGATAAACTGTACCAACACTGATAAAGAAAAAACATAAAACCAGAGAATACAAATTGATAATATCAGGTAGGGATAAGGAGAACATGGCTACAGAGTTCATAGATATTAAAAAGATAATAAGACATTTTATAATAAAAAATAAGTTTTAAAAAGTTGGGTGGGGGACACCTGGATGACTCACTCAGCTAAGCACCTGACTCATGATTTCAGCTCAGGTCATGATCTCACTTTGTGAGTTCAAGCCCTGCACTGGGCTCTGTGCTGACAGTGTGGAGCCTGCTTCTCTCTTTCTCTTTCTCTTTCTCTCTCTCTCTCTCTCTTTCTCTCTCTCTCTCTCTCTCTTTCTCTCTCTCTCTCTCTGCCCTTCCCCAACTCATGCATACACGGTCACTCTCAAAAATATATAAAGAAACTACAAAAAAAGAAAAAAACATTAGGGGTAAATGTTACAATAGAATTCAACTGAACAATTATCATTTTTACTATTACAATCCATTGACATTATAGGTTAAATAGGCTTTTGTGTACTAGTTTGAGAACTTAGAGCCTATAATACCATTCTTATGAGAAAATATACTAAATTTATTAATAGCTTCCCATGTTTATTTGAACTCTGAAGGAAGGTACTTAAAACTGTGGAGCATAAAGTGCTTGTGATGAGCACTGGGTGTTGTATGTAAGTGTTAAATCACAAAATTCTACCCCTGAAACTAATATTACACTGTACGTTAACTAACTGGAATTTAAAAAGAAAGTTTAAAAAAAAGTGGAACATATATTTTTCCTTCACTATTGTTTACAGCAATGTTTCCAAAGAGGAGTACTCTGCCATTATAGAAAGCACAACTCTTAGTTATATAATAGCTTAGCATTCCAGGCCCCCACCTACTAAATATCAATAGTTCCTGCCAAGTAATTGTGAAAACCAAAATGTCCTCACAAATACACCTTGTTGGTTAAAAACAACAGCTTTATAAAGAACTAGAATTGTGTTAGGCACACAAATGATGCTCAATATGTAGCTAACTGCTTTAAATGACTTCATAAAAAGAAAGAGGGTAGATTGACAAATGACAGCTCAAATGTTCCTAGGGAATTAAATAACATTTATTGTTCTAAAACATTAAAATTTTAAGTTATATGACTCATGAGAGTTTTCAATTCATTTCAGATATTCAAACATATGCTGAATATCTGGTAACTAATGCCAGGTATTAATCTAGGTGCAGTGGAAGAATGGGAACATGGAAGGAATAAAATAATACCACTGTCTAATGGAAAAAAGAAACACATGAGCAAAGAATTATGCATAGGAACTATGGTAAAGATGTTAAATTTTTTAAGTTTATTTTGAGAGAGACAGAGAGAGAGAGAGAGAGAGAGACACAGCGTGCGTGGGGGAGGGGTAGAAAGAGGGAGAGCCTCTGCACTGCCAGCACAGAGCCCAATGAAGGGTTCCAACCCACTAACTGTGAGATCATGACCTGAGCCAAAACAGAGTTGGATGCTCAACTGACTGAGCCACCCAGGAGCTCCTTGTTTTGTTTTTAATTCTCATTTTTAAAAAAAAAAACGTAAAAAATATTTAAATGAGGAAATTGCAATATAGTCTTTGCATCTAAAGTGTGTATTTTTACTCACTAAACTCAAGGAATGCTATTTATCAGTATTTCCCTTGGTTGACACTACCGAGTAGCTGACAGATTTTCTTTTATTCTAAAGCTAAGATGTTGGATTTCCTACAGGATCTGTTTGCTAGTATTTCAGGTATCTTCTAATTTTTTTTATATAAAATTATATTGATGTAAAAAGATTGAGAGCCTTCAGAAGACTAACCTGTGAGTTATTAATGACATGATTAGCCTCCAGTTGGATACTAAAAGTAACACCAAGTTCTGATGAAAAGGATTTCATTGGTGATAATGTCCCAGATGTCAAAACAATGGTCCAAACTTTGCCATTAATATCTGAAAAGGCCTAAAAGGAAACATTATTAGATACATAAGATCATCTTTAAAACAGTCAAACATATTTATTTAATTGTTGGTACCGAGCAAGATGACAAAATTTTCATTTACAACATGATAGGCTTACCACAGCTGGATTTAAGCACCAAAAATTTAGCACACGAACTGCAGTTTTCTGTCTTACACGTTTCCTACTTTTTGCTTGAGCAAAGAATTCATTTTTATCTGAAGAATCAGTCTGATTTATCCAAGAATAAGTCTGTTGAATAGCAACTTTATAATCATCTGCAAATCTGCATGAAAATAAAATGGTAATTAAATGCAAAACTTCATGAAACATATGATGTCCCAGATACATACAATGTAAAAACTGGTTATATTAAAACTAAATTGAAAGTCGTGGTATCTTCCCACTCAAAGATAACATTTTCCCCACCAACAACCCCCACCACTAATTAAATTAAACTCAGTAACTCTGATAGAAAATGAATCATTAAATCTTACAATCAACTTTCTCACTTAGAGATTAGATATTATCTAAATATCCACCCCTTACCATTTCCCATTCCTACGTTCAAACAATACATAAATCATGGCCGAAACAGAATTAAAATCCAGGTCTCTAATTCCTAGTCCAGAGCTCTTTGCATTCTGTGCTACATTATCAGCTACAAAACAGATAATAGGGTATCATTAAAGAAACGAAACAGTGGATTATACTTTTTTATTACATGAGAAAAATGGAGAGAATTTTTACTGAAGATTTCAAAAGTTTAGGAAACTAATTACAAAATTTAAGTTCCTTTAAAATATGGGTCTCAGTCTTCATTAACTTTTAATGAAGATATTGATTTTTGTGATGCCATCCAACTTACAATTTCTTTCAATAAGAGGCTATATACACTTCAACTTACAGAATAAAACTAGTATTCCCTACCATGTCCTCACAATAATATTTACTGTTAACTTCATCTCTAGAGAGATCAGATCTCAAAGTTCAAGTCAGGACCCTAAAATCTGTGGAGAGAATTTTATAAAAGTACAGGGAGCTAAAAACTATAAAACATTTAGAAGAAAACATAGGGAAAAATTTTTATGATACCATATTTGGCTACATTTCTTGTATATACCAAAAACACAAGCAACAAAAGAAAAGACAGATAAACTGGGTTTCATCAAAATTTAAAAACTTTTGTGCATCAAAGGACACTATCAGAGAATGAGAAGACAACCAAAGAATAGAAAATCTTTGGGGCGCCTGGGTGGCGCAGTTGGTTAAGCGTCCGACTTCAGCCAGGTCACGATCTCGCGGTCCATGAGTTTGAGCCCCGCGTCAGGCTCTGGGCTGATGGCTCGGAGCCTGGAGCCTGTTTCCGATTCTGTGTCTCCCTCTCTCTCTGCCCCTCCCCCGTTCATGCTCTGTCTCTCTCTGTCCCAAAAATAAATTAAAAACGTTGAAAAAAAAATTAAAAAAAAAAAAAAAAAAGAAAATCTTTGTAAAACATGTATCTGATATGGGATAATATCCAGAATATATAATTAACTCTTACAACTTCACAACAACAACAACAACAAAAACCACAACCCAATTCAAAAATGGGCAAAGGAGGAGCACCTGGGTGGCTCAGTTGGTTAAGTGTCCAACTTCAGCTCAGGTCATGATCTCGCAGTTTTTCAGTTCGAGCCCCATATTGGGTTCTGTGCAGACAGCTCAGAGCCTGGAGCCTGCCTCAAAGTCTCTTCTCTGCCCCTCCCCCACACGTGCTCTCTCTGTCTCTCTCTCAAAAATAAATAAATACTTTTAAAAATGGGCAAAGAGGGGTGTCTGGGTGGCTCAGTTGGTTGGGCATCTGACTTTTGGTTTCAGCTCAAGTCAGAAACTTGCAGTTTGTGGGTTCAAGTCCCACATGGGGCTGTGCACTGACAATGCTAAGCCTGCTCGGGATTCTCTCTCTCTCCCTTTCTCTCTTCCCCTTCCCCGCTGGCTCTGTCTCTCTCTCAAAATAAACTTAAAAAAATTTTTTTGTAATGGGCAAAGGATGCAAATAGACATTACTCCAATGAACACCTGCAAATGGACAATAAGCATATGAAAAGATGCTCAACATTACTAGCCATTAGTGGAGGGTGGGTAAATCAAAATTATAAGCAGATACCACTTTATACCCATTACGATGGCTATTATCCAAAAACCAGAAACAAGTATTAGCAAGGCTGTAGAACAACTAGAAATGTTGTGCATAACCATGGGAATCTAAAATGTGCAGCTGCTATGGAAAACAGTATGTTGGTTCCTCAGATAGTTAAATATAGAATACCATATGATCCTGCAATTCCACCGCTAGAGACTCAAACAGATACTTGTACATCAAAATTCACTGTAGCATTATTCACAATAGACAAAAGGTGAAAATAATCCATGGTACATACATACAATAGAATAATCAGCCATAAAAAGGAATGGCATTGATCTATATTACAACATGGATAAACCTTGAAACCATTATGCTAAGTGAAATAAGTCAGATGCAAAAGAACAAATATATGATTCCACTTTTGGGAGATATCTAAAGGACAAATCAATGGAGATGAAAGAATAGAGGTTACCAGAGGTTGTGGGAAGAAAGAAATGAGATATAGAGATCCTATTTGGGCTGATGAAAAAGTTCTGGAAGTGGATGACTGCACAACAATGTGAATAAACCTAATGCTACTAAAATATATATTTGAAAAATGGTTAAAATAGTAAATTTTATGTTATGTATATTCTGCCATATAAAAAAAAAAACAGGAACCAAATAGTACTACAATTTAATAAGGGGTAGAGTGAGGGGAGTTAACTCTTTCTCATATTCCACATTTCACTAGATAGAGGCTTTATGCAATAAGAAAGAGACTTTCTGACACTGGAAGAAACATATTTAAAACTACACTTAAAAGGTAAATGTTTAAGTTCAGTCATATACAACTAAAAATTTAATGCTGAATTAACTAATAAGATGTATTTCAAGTATATTTATTTCAATAATCATTTTCATTAATAAAGACTAATTTCAATTGATCTAAGTCTGTGCCAATAAGTAAGAGTAATATTTATACCACTTATTTACAATGATTGTAGGTACTCACACAAAACAAGTATGGATTAAATACATACTAGTACCCAATAAAATTAATATTTTTAAGATGAAAAATACAGAGGCGCCTGGGTGACTCAGTCGGTTGAGCATCCGACTTCAGCTCAAGTCATGATCTCATGGGTCCGTGAGTTCGAGCCCCGCGTCGGGCTCTGTGCAGACAACTCAGAGCCTGGAGCCTGTTTCAGATTCTGTGTCTCCCTCTCCCTCTGACCCTCCCCTGTTCATGCTCTGTCTCTCCCAGTCTCAAAAATAAATAAACGTTAAAAAAAAAAATTAAGATGAAAAATACATATGTATTTACTTACTTGCTGTTTTGCCTAAAAAGATAGTCAAACACCATAAAAAGTCCTTTGAGTATTATTTGAGTTGAAGCACTAATAATCGGTACTTCTCTTGTCTCCTCTCTACCATGAATTGGTAAGACTTTTTCTTCTTTTTGAAGGACAGAAGAAAAATGTCCCTGAAAGAAATTACTGTTATTAAGTATACTGCAGGAAATGGGAAGAAGAGGAAAAAAACCTCTCAATACTATAATAAAACACAAATGAAATATACATTGAAATTTGAGGAAAACATTACCAATACACAAGTGCTAAAAGTGTGTTTTAAATTCCCACATATTCCAAAATTCTCTTCAGAGTTCAAGACTCTTTAATAATAAGTTGTACACTTAGGAAGTTCATTACTTCTTCAGGCAATTAGGGTATTATTTAGCACCCTTCAAAAGTCATGAACTAGGCATGTCTAGTGGGCCCAGTTTTTAGAGCAGGCAACTCTTGATCTCAAAGTTGTGAGTTCAAGCTCCATGTTGGGTGTAGAGCTTACTTTAAAAAAAAAAAAAAGAGAGAGAGAGAGAAGAGAAGAAGAGAAAAGTAATGGACTAAATAAAAATGTACCAAATGGTTTCTCCAAGGAGCTTAAGAGTTGATACGCCACCTAAATGCCTGAAATATTTCCAGGGAGTATTCCAACAATGAGAATAATATGACTACATGACAAGGAAAATCTTAAAAGTGACTCAAGGAAATAATACATGCTAAATACAGAATGTATACTAACTGGCTCACTTGTTTTCATGTGACTAATAAGTTTTAATACAGATAGAAGTGTGGACATAAAAGGGGCGCCTGAGTGGCTCAGTCCGTTAAGCGTCTGACTTCGGCTTAGGTGATGATCTCGCGGTTTGTGAGTTCGGGTCCCTTGTCAGGTTCTATGCTGACAGCTCAGAGCCTGGAGCCTGCTTCAGATTCTGTCTCCCTCTCTCTACCCTCCTCCGCTCGCACTCTGTCTGTCTGTCTCTCTCTCTCTCAAAAATAAATAAATCTTAAAAAAAAAAAAAATAAAGTGCTTAAAGCAAACTAAAAAAAAAGAAGTGTGGACATAAGAAAAAAGAAAAGTATGCACTCGCACATTGTGAAAACTCTGAATATTGAAGCAAAAGATATTGGTGACAACTCTGATGTTTGACAATAAAGTATGTGTTCAATAAAAATAAAATGGGAAAATAGTTAAGATAAATTAAGACATAATATTAACATTCAGATATATTTTGAAATAATACACATCTAGAGTAAAATTAGTTTCCACTGAACATTGAAGGATACAAATAGAAAGATTTTTGAAAAAGAAAAAATGAAAACATTAACTTGGAAAAACATTCAGGACTACAAATTATTAACGAAAAACAAGTATTCAATTGTTCTTCTTTTTTTGTTAATTTTTTTTAATGTTTATTTATTTTTGAGAGACAGAGAGACACAGCCTGAGTGGGGGAGGGGCAGAGAAAGAGGGAGACATAGAACATGCAGCAGGCTCCAGGCTCTGAGCTGTCAGCACAGAGCCAGACGCAGGGCTCGAATTCATGAGCCATGAGATCATGACCTGAGCCAAAGGTGGACGCTTAACCAACTAAGCCACCCAGGTGCCCCTCAACTGTTCTTTTTAAAAATCAAGTCCCCTCAGCAATACTTTATATAAAGGTACAATTCTTCCCCAACATTGGCAGAACACTGGCAATTTATTCTGTAAAACTACAGAACTTCTGAATAGACATTTTTCCAAAGAAGACATTCAGATGGCCAAGTCGCACATGAAAAGATGGTCAACAACTAATCATTAGGGAAACATAAATGAAAACCACAGTGAGATACCACTTTACACCTGTCAGAATGGCTAGACTCAAAAAGACAAGAAATAAAAAAGTGTTGGTAAGGATATGGAGAAAAAGGAACCCTCTTGTATTGTTGGTGGGAATGTAAATTGGTGCAGCCAATGTGGAAAGCACTATGGAGGCTCCTCAAAATATTAAAAGTAGAAATACATTATCCAGCAATTCCACTATTGGGTATTTAGCCAAAGAAAATGAAAACACTAATTCAAAAAGACAAATGCACCCCTATGTTTACTGCAGCAATATTTACAATAGCCAAAATATGGTAGCAATCCAAGTGTCCATACATAGATGAACAGATAAAGATGTGGTGTATATATACACACAATGGAATACTACTCAACCGTAGAAAAGAATGAGGTCTTACCATTTGTGGCAACATGGATGGACTAGAGGCTATTTTGCTAAGTAACATAACTCAGAGAAAAACAAATACTACATGATTTTACTTACATGTGGAATCAAAAACAAAACAAATGAATAAACAAACAAAAAGCAGACAAAGACCCATAAATGCGAAGTACAAACTAATGATTTGCCAGAAGAGGAGTGGGAGATACAGACTTCCAGTTTGGAATGAATAAGTCACAGGGATAAAAGGTACAGAATAGGGAATAGTCAAGGTACTTTAATAGCATAAGATTGTAGCATAGCATAACATAAAGACTTGTTGAATCACTAAGTTGAAAGTAATGTAATACGTGAAAACTAACGGAACGTTGTGTGTCAACTATACTTTAAAAAAAAAAAAAATTTGAAAGAAAGCCCAAACTACAGAAAATCCTCAACTACTGAAGGTAAGGCAATGTACTAAAAACACATGGACTGAATGAAATTCTACATATTGAATCATGAAACTACTCCAAGACTACTTCTGCCTAGGTTACCTAAAAATTGACAAGTGGGTTTATAGATAAACAGAAAACTAAGCATATTTATTTACCAGTAATTATTACTTCACAGGACACATAAAGTTGTATACAAATTTAACCTAGTAAGCTACATGATAGTTACTATCATAAGCTATGATAATATGTATACACGATAATGACATACACACCGAATATTAATTATGGTGAAAGAATGAAGAGAGGAGAAAGGTAAAGAGAGGAAAAGTAGAAAGAGAGAGGAAAAAGAGAGTGAGTGTGTGAGAGACTGAAAGGGAGAGACAGTGTGTGTGTGTAAAGGAGATAATGCATCATCATACATTATAGGAAGTCAATAGAGAATATCTAAAATTGAAAACTCAAAAGCAGCAGAACTCAAATGTTATTTAGAAAACGGGTTAAATATCAGAAGAAATCACCAGAAGAGTTAAATGTGCCACTAGGAGGGCGACTGGGTGGCTCAGTCGGTTGAATGTCAGATTTCGGCTCAGGTCATGATCTCGCGGTCTGTGGGTTCGAGCCCGCATCAGGCTCTGTGCTGACAGCTCGGAGCCTGGAGCCTGCTTTGGATTCTGTATCTCCCTCTCTCTCTATCCCTCCCCCGCTCATGCTCCCTCTCTCTCTCTCTCTCTCTCTCTCTCTCTCTCTCTCTCTCTGTCAAAAATAAATAAATATTAAAAAAAATTTTTTTTAAATAAATCAAAGTGCCACTAGGAAGTGAAAATTGGGATTGAGAAGGAGTGGGGCAGATGAATGCTTTTCTTGATGGTACTGACTCTTTAAATTATATACATGCTACTTGTGTAAAAATTAACTTCTAAAAATTTAATAATCACAATGTTGAGTTTCTTAGCTAGCTAGGATTAAAGGAAATTTCCTTAACCTAATAAAAATATAACTATAAAAATCCTACAGCACCTATTGAATGGGAAAAAATTTACAAATCATATATCTAATACAGTGTTCATATCCAGAATATATAAAGAACTTACAGTCAATAATAAAAGACAACCCAATTTCAAAGTAGGCAACAAATTTGAATAGAGATTTCTCTAAAGGAGATATATAAATGGACATTAAGCACTTGAATAAATGCTCAACATTAGGAATTATGAGGGAAATGAAAATCAAACTACACTGAGGTACCACTTCATTTCCCCTAGAAAACTATAAGAAGAGATAACAAGTATTAGTGAGGATGTGAAAGAAATCAGAATCCTTATACACTGTTGATGGGATTGTAAAATGGTGCAGCCCCTTTGTAAAACAGATTGCAGTTCCTCAAAGTTAAACACAGAACTCTCTCAAAAATAAACATTAAAAAAAATATTTTTTTAAAGGGGGGGGGGGGGGACGACGGCACCAGGGTGGCTCAGTGGGTTAAGCATCTGACTTCAATTCAGGTCATGATCTCACGGTTCATGAGTTCAAGCCCCACATCAGGGTCTGTGCTGATAGCTCAGAGCCTGGAGCCTGCCTTGGATTCTTTGTCTCCCTCTCTCTCTGCCCCTCCCTGCTGTGCTCTGTCTCTGTCTCTCTCAAAAATAAGCATTAAGAAAAATTAAAAAAAAAAAGTTAAACACAGAGTTACCAAATGGCCTGGCAATTCCCCTAAGTATATACCCAAGAGAATTAAAAATATAAGTGCACATAAAAATTTGGACATGAATGGTAAAAGCATTATTTATAATAGACAAAAATAGAAACCACCCAAATGTGTCAAGTGATAATGAATAAACAAAATGCAGTAGATTTATACAATGGAATATTATTTGGTAATAAAAAGGGAATGAAGTATTCATGAATGTTATGACATACATAGATGAACCTTGAAAACATACACAATGAAGGATACCAGTCACAAAAGCACCATATCATGTTTCCATTTATGTGAAATGCCTAGAATAGGCAGGTCTATAGAAACAGAATGTAAATTAGTGGTTTCCAGGAGCTGGGGGAGAAGGAAATAGGGAATGCTTGCTAATGGGTACACAGTTCTTTATGAGGTGATGAAAATGTTCTGAAATTAGATAGCAGTGATAGTTGCATAACTCTGTGACTATACTAAAAATCACTGAATTGTATGCTTTAAAATGGCAAATTTTATGGCATGTGAATTATATCTCAGTCTAGCTGTTAATAAAAAATAAAAGAATTTTAAAACAATACAGTAGACATGTTACTAAATGATGTAACACTAGTAATATAACCTCTTCTGGGTAGCAGTAAGACCAAAATGTGTTTCACTGCCCGTGATAAACAATGCTCTAAAAGTTGAAGCCAGCAAAGAAATAAAATGTGATGGAGTTGGAAAGAAAATAGTCATTACTCATAGACAATAAAATTACATGGAAAATTTAAGAATCCATAGGCAAACCTATAAGATAGTTTAGCAACATAGTTACTTACAAGATAAATAAATAAAAATCTACCATTTTTACACACCAATTAGAAATTAGAAAATGCAATTTTTAAAATATACTATGTGAAAAATAAACAGAAACTTTAACTTACTTAGGAATAAATCTACCCCAAAACACCTAAGACTTTTAAAAATAAAATCATAAAACTTTATTGATATATAAGACATAATAAATGAAGAACTTAATATACATTGTGAACAGAAAAACTCTGTATTGTAAATATGTCAATTCTTTATAAATTAATCCATAAACTCATTGCAATTCCAATCAAAATTCCAACAGATTTTTCATAGAAATTTACAAGCTAATTCTAAAATTCAGTTGAGATCATCCCAAAGGAAAAGAACAAAGAGGAGATACGCCCTACCACTATCAATATTTTTCTAATGCCAGAGTAGTCAACAAATATGACAGTTTAGATAAACAGAATCATAGAACAAAGTCCAGAAATTAATTCACAAATAAGAGAAAATTAGATATAAAGGCAGAAGTGTCATTATAAATCAGAGGAAAATGGATGGATTATTTAGTAAATGATGCTGCGAAAATTATCCATAGAAGAAATAAAATGGATTCCTAACCTCACAATATAAACAAAAATGAATCCTAGGCTAATTAAAAACCTTTATTAAAAAAATAGTAACACTTTTAGAAAATGTACCACAAGATAGGGAAAGACTGCTAAAACTAAACTCAAATACAATTCACAAAAGAAAACACTGATAAATTTGAATGCACTAAAATAAAAAACACTTAGAAAAATACTCTATAAACAAACCATAGATACAAGAATATACATACAATGCAATAAGCAACAAAGAATTAGTATTTTGAATATATAAAGGAATAGCAATGTATACAAAGATACATTTTCAAGGATGTTCACAGCAGAATTGTTTCTTATCCTTGGAAAACTGGCAACAACTTATATTTCAAATGACAGATTATCAAGTAATTTAGAATATGTGTACTCACAAAAATGCTACACGGCAATTAAAACTCATGTGAAAAAATCTTTATTAAAATAGTAAAGTACTCATAGTACACTGTTAAGTCAAAAGAGGCTATAAAGAAACATGTATCATATCAGAAATCTATTTATGTTAAGGATATATGCATAGAATAAGAGAGATGGTCATAAATCCAAAAGTTAATAGTGATCATGTTTGGTAGTTTTTCTTTTTCCTTTGTTTTCTTTTTCCTTTCCATGTCTTTGTACTTTCCTAATTTTTCCTTGACATGTATTTTATCTGTACCTGTTTAAAATTAACGTATAATACACAGAATGCACTAATCTTAAGTATACAGCTCCCTAAACACACACACACACACACACACACACACACACACGTAACCAACACTCACTAAGGAAACAAAACATTTTTTGAATCCCAGATGGTTCCATTTTGCTCCTCTCAGCCCAAATTGCTCCTTACTGTTGCACAGTAGCAACCAGTATTCTGAATTTGGCTAACATAATTATGTTTGTCTCTTTTTAAAATTCATAAAAATAAAATCATACAGTTTTTACTCTTTTGTGTCTGGTTTCTTTTATTCAACATTATGCCTGCAAGATTCATTTGCATAGTGGCAGTGGTTCATTTTTTAAATTGCTGTCTAATATTCTACTATATGAATATCTCACAATTAATTCATTTCACTGTTGATATGAACCTTTAAAATGCAAAGTTTATGCAAAACAGTCATGAAAAGATGTCACAATATGGACAATATTTATGATACCATATTGCATTTTAAAAGCAGGCAAAAAGTATAAATATCATCTAATTAAAATACATTTTTAATGCTCATATGCTCATATGCTAGTGGTTATCATGCTAGCCATAGTTTCTATCTGTTTGGTTCAAGGACCTCTTCAAATCCAAATGAGGGAAATTACAAAACTCTGATAAAAGAAATCAAAGATCTAAACAAATGGAGAGATACTTCCTATTCATAGATAGAAAGACTCAATATTGTTCAGCTGTCAGTTCTTCCTAGTTTGATCTGTAGATTCAATGCAATTTCAATCAAAATCCCAGAAAGTTACTTTGTGGATACTGACAAACTGACTCTAAAGTTTATTTGGAAAGAAAAAAACCAGAATAATCAACACAATACTGAACAAAATCAGAGAACTGACACTACCTGACTTCAAGACTTACTATAAATCTATAGCAATTGATAGTGTGGTATTAGTGAAGGAACAGACATATCAATTAATGGAAAAGAATAGAGAGCCGAAAAAAGGACCCATAATAATACATTCAACTGATCTTTAACAAAGGAGCAAATATAATCCAATGGAGAAAGGATGGCCTTTTCAACAAATGGTGATAGAATAATTGGACACCTACATGCAAAGAAATGAATCTAGATACAGACCTTATATACAACACAAAAATTAACTCAAAGTGGATCACAGACCTAAATGTAAAATGCAAAACTATAAAATTTCTAGAAGAAAAAGACAAGAAAATCTAGGTGGCTTTGGGTTTGGTGGGGAGTTTTTAGATACAATACCAAGAGCATGATCTGTCAAAGAAAAAATTGTTAAGTTGAACTTTATTAAAAGTAAAAAAGTTCTATAAAAGACACTGTTAATAGAATGAAAAGACAAGCCACAGACTGGAAGAATATATCTACAAACATATATTTGATGAAGGACTTGTATACCAAATATACAGAGAACACTTAAAAATCAACAACAGGAAGACAAAGAACCCAACTGAAAAGTAGGCAAAGATCTGAAGAGACATCTCACCCCAAATAAGATATATAGATGGCACATAAGCATGTGAAAAGATGTTCCACATCAAATGTCATTAGGGAATTGTACACTAAAACAGTAATAAGATACTACTACATACCCATTAGAATGGGTAATATTCAAACCACTGACAATACCTAATATTGGCAAGGATATAGAATAACAAGAACCCTCATTCACTGATGATGGGAATATAAAATGGCACAGCCACTTTGGAAGACAGCAGTTTCTTACACAGCTAAAAATGGTCTTACCATATAATTCAGCAATTGTCCTAAGTATTTACTATTTACACAAGTGAGAAGAAAGCATGTACATATAAAAATATGCACACAAGTATTTATAAGAGCTTTATTCAGAATTTCCCAAATTTGGTAGTCACCAATATATCCTACAGTAGGTGAATGGATAAACAAACAGTGTGTATACATGCAGTGAATATTGTTTAGCAATAAAAAGAAACAAGCATCAAGCCACAAAAAGACATGAAGGAACCTGAGTATGATTCCAACTAAATGACATTCTGGAAAAGGCAAATCTATGGAGTCGGTTGAAAAAAAATCAGTGGTTGCTAGAGGTTCAGGAGGGCAAATGAGATGTGGTGAAAGGATGAATTAAGAAGTATAGCACAGAATATTCTTAAGGCAGTGAAAACATTCTGTATGATATTTTAAGAGTAGATACATGACTTTGTTTATATCAAAACTCAGAACTCCGCAATACAGAGAGTGAACCCCAATGTAAACTATGGACTTCAGTTAACAATAATGTAACAATATTGGTTCAATTGTAACAAATGTACTATACAATTGCAAGCTGTTAATAATAGAAACTGTATAGTGTATGAGTGTGTGTGTGTGTGTGTGTGTGTGTGTGCGCGCGCGTGCCTGTGGGCATGCGTGCGCCACACGTGTGGCTAGGGTTAGGGGAATATGAAAATTCTGTCCTTTCTGCTCAATTGTTCTGTAAACAACAACTAAAACAACCACTCTTAAAAGCAAAATCTACTGGTGGCTCAGTCGGTTGAACATACGACTTTGGCTCAGGTCATGATCTCACGGTTTGTGAGTTCGAGCCCCACATCAGGCTCTGTGCTGACAGCTCAGGGCCTGGAGCCTGCTTCGGATTCTGTGTCTCCCTTTCTCTCTGCTCCTCCCCTGCTCACACTCTGTCTCTCTCTCAAAAATAAATAAAGATTTTTTTAAAAAATTAAAAAACAATCCATTAATTTAAATAAGTAATTAAGAACAAAAATGATAAAAACATTCTTATCTGGGGGGGAGGGAACAACCTCTTTCAGAATAGAAGTTATGAAGCCTCTACTAGAAAAAAGTACAGAAGTGCATACTCATAAAATTTTGCATACAATTTCGTAAGATTCACAGACTCCCCCAGCCCACTCATGATCCCCCAGGTTTATAACCTCTAACTAAATTAAGGAGAACAAAAAATGAATTTACCTTTTTATTTTCTAAATTTTTAACTTGTATAACTGACAAAATAACTTTTATTACAACCTAAACATATTGACTTGTTTTAGACTGGAATAAAGCAATTCATTCCGTTAAGCCTTATTTCTTTCACTAATGCTACTTTTTCATCCATAAATAATAATGATCAGTTATTAATTATAAATGAATTATAAATAATTTATCAGTTAAAAATTATCAAACTTAAATAAAATAAAATTAAAAAAAAATTAAATTGCTACTTTTTTTAGTCTGTATTAATTTATTCACTATTAAACCATTCACTAAATAAATGTCACAGATAGAAAAATGTCTTACCTGCAAAATGGGAAAAGTAGCAGTGGTGATACCCATTTTGTGTAAATTTAAGAGCATTTCACTTCCACTCCATATTTTACAGGATGATTCATAATCCCTTTCCATAAGATGTTCAGAGTTTGCTTCTAACCAACTAAAATAAAACAATTCCATCAATCAGTATTATCCTTATGTGCACTATTTCAATAAAACAAAGAGAACTGTGATACATTGATCATATTCCTTGAAGCTCTTAGAACACAAATGCGGATTAAGACATCTTTTAAGATGCATGCATGTCTCATATTGCAAAATAAACATTTATATAGCTAAAAAGTAAGCTTTTATTCAGAAAAGAGAAACATGTAGGTGATTTCCCAATTGTGTTTTATGGATTCACACTGCTTTACTTGACTATCTCTCCAACTGACAGCCAGGTCGTAGCATATCCCAAATGCACATAAAGGAAATACAAAACAATCTAATAAAGAAATTAAGGTGTTACATATTAACACCAAAAGGGAGTTACTAGAAAATATATTCATTTGTATGTAAATACACACATTTTTATATTCAGCCAGTGCTTAAATGTCTATATTATTATACAGTCACATACTGTACTGGGTACTGGAAATACAGTAGTAAATAAAATAGGCAAGATCCTCATTCTCATAGAAATTACATTCTACCAAAGGGAGAAATAAACTTAGAAACATATACATGAAACAAGAAAATATCAGATAGTGAAAAGTGTGATACAATGAAAATACAGGATAAAGTAATGATATAGGATAAATGTAGTGATATAGGATATAATGTAATCTAATTGCTATTTTAATTTGAATGTCAAAGAAGTTCTCCATGAGGTAACATTTATTCTAACAACTGAATGCAAAAAGTACCCAATCATGAAAAGATCAGGGGGGTGGGGGTGGGGGGTAGTATTCCAAGCAGAAAGAACAGCTAGTGCAAAAATCCTGAAGTGGTTAACAAATTTTACTTATTTAAGGATCTGATAAAAAGCCAATATAAAGTTGCAACACAATGGGCAAAAAAGAATAACATTATGATCAATGTTAAGAGTGATAAGCAGTATTCAGGTCAGGTTAAGCCAGGGTTAGGAAATCTGGATTCTATTCAAAAGTACAATGGGAAGGTTTTAAATGAAGGGTTTTAAATAAGAGAGAGACAATCTAAGTGTTTAAAAGATGATTCCAGTTTCTAAGCCAGACTGGATTAGAGGAGAAAGGCAAAAATGAAAACAGAGACTGTTGGAGGCTGTTACAGAATTCTACTTGAGAGATGATTCTGAGATGATAGGAGACTGAAGGATTTGGGACATACTGTACAGGTGGCATTTATTAAACTTACTGATGAACCGGATGAAGTGAGGCAGTATCAAGGACAACAGATTTCTGATTTGAGGAACTGCTTGGTAATGTTTGCTTAGGTAAGGAAGACAGGGAGCATTTGAGGGGAGTAGGTAAGGAAAAGGAAGGAATTTTGTAAAGTTGAAATGTGATATCCATATCCAAACAGACACATAAAGTACAGTTGGATATATGAAAATAGCATTCCAGAGACAGACTAGAACCTAGATTTATTAAAGACCGGGCTAAACACAGATTTAGGCGTCACTAGGACTGCTATGGTACTTGGTTATGTAATTTAGGCAAACTGCAGAGACAGAGAAGAAATGAGGTCCCAGGACCAAATCCTGAGGCACTTCAATATTTACATATCAAACAGAGTAAGAACTATCAAAAGAAACTGAGAAAGAATGGACTGTGAGGAAGACGAAAACCAGGTGTCATAGAGGCTATCTAGGAAACACACTCCTATGTTGTCTCCTCTTGTCTCACTACTTCACCTCTGACACATCTGGTCACTAAATGTATGTGGCATTCTTCTTTCCTTACACCAAGCAATTCTCAAGACACTAGCTGGGTGTCCTATAATTCAATTCAATTCTGACACTAACTGGAGTTAGAATTGGCACAGACCCCAAAGGCTAAGCATTCAGCCTCACCAGACTGTCCTCCCCACCTCTTCATCTCAGATGCCAGCATAAAAGTCCAACTTGTCATTTGTACTTCTGACCAACCAGCTATAGATCAGAGGTTCCCATGACCCCTCCTCAGGTTTAATCATTTACTAGAACAACTCACAGAACTCCAGGAAACACTTATGTTTACGAGTTTATTATATAATAAAGGATACAGATAAATAACCAGAAGAAGAGATATATGGGAAGAAGTCTGGAAGGGTCTAAGCACAGGAGCTTCTGTCCCAGTAAAGGCAGGGTGCTCTAAGCACATAAATGTGTGTACCAGTCTGGAAGCTCTCTGAATCCTGGCGTCATCATGTAGGCATGATCGATTATTAACTTAATCTCTACCCTTCTCCCTTTCCAGAGGGAAGGTGGAGCTGAAAGTTCTAAGCTTCTAATCATAGTTTAGTCTTTCCAGTGACCAGCTCCATCCAAGAGCCCACCAAACATCACCTCATTGGAATAAAAAACAGTCCTATCACCCAGGAAGTCTCAAGGGATTTAGGAGCTCTGTCAGGAACTGGGGTCGAAGACCAAATATTAGAACAAAAGATGCTCCTAACACAAAAGTGTTACCACCACTTAGGAAATTACAAGGGTTTTAGAAACTCTGTGCCAGGAACTGGGGACAGAGAGCAACTCTGTTATATATATATATATATACATATATATATATATATATATATATATATATGTATATATATATATATATATATATATATATGTATATATATATATATATACGCCAAAAACATTTTCATAGAGGTGGTAGTCAACAATACCCAAAGAACACTGCTGACAGGCTGAGTAAGATAACAGAAAAATAACCTTTGGATTTGGCAACATATGGATCAATGGTGACCTTGATAAAAACAGTTTTAGTAGAATTCTGCAGACAGCAACACAGCAGAGATCAATGAGGAAAGACCAGGGAGTGAGAAAATAGAATTAGCAACTATAGGTAACTCAACAAATCATGCTGTGAAATAAAAATGACAAACTGCTACATGGCAAAAATACCATAAGGAAAGACACAAGCACATGGCAAAATAGGGGAAAAAATATTGCAACTCTTATCACAGGCAAAGGGTTAATTTGCAAAGACCTTGTACAAATCAATAAGAACCATAACAAGAACAAAAAGAGGACACAGAGGTCAATAGACAGCTGACAGGAAAGGAAATATAAATGGCCTATTAAGGCGCGCCTGGGTGGCTCAGTCGGTTGTGTCTGACTTCGGCTCAGGTCATGATCTCACAGTTTGTGGGTTCAAACCCTGCATCAGGCTCTGTGCTGACAGCTTGGAACCTGAAGCCTGCTTCAGGTTCTGTGTTTCCCTCTCTCTGCCCCTCCTCTGCTCATACTCTCTCTCAATCTCCCAGAAATAAATAAACACTGAAAAACATTTTTTTTTAGTAAACAAATAAATGGCCTTTTAAAATGCTTAATCTCGGGGCAGCTGGGTGGCTCAGTTAAGCATCTGACTCTTGATTTTAGCTCAGGTCATGACCTCATGGTTTGTGAGACTGAGCTCCAAGTCTGACTCTGCTTACTGCACAGAGCCTGCTTGGGATTCTCTGTCTCCTCTTTCTGCCCTTCCCCTGTTCAAATTTTCTCTCTCTCTCAAAATAAATAAATAAACATAAAAAAATAAAATGCTTAATCTCAATCCTATTCAGAGAAATATAAGTAAAAACTACAGTGGGATACAAGTTTTCACCCATCTGACTAGAAAAAAACTTTCATGCTCTCATATATTGCTCATAGGAGTATAAATTAGTCTTCTACCCATTCCCCTATTGTGTAAGTTTTAGAAATATCTATCAAAATTACATGTAGATCTATGCTCTGACCCAATAATCCCACTTCTAAGAATTTTCCTATATCTTCCCAAACATGTGACATATGTTCAAAGTTATTCATTACAGTAATGTAACAGCATAGGATTATAAACCTCAGTACCTATTAATTAGAGGCTAGTTAAAGAAATTAGTGGACATCCATGCAATGGCATTTTAGGCAACGATTTTTTTAAAACTGAGAAAGCTTTCTAAGTCTTGATATGGGAAGATCTCCAAAATATATTGTTAAGCAAAAAAAGGCAAGATATAGGAAGACAGAGGTATAAAGTACAGTGCCAAGAGTTAACAATACTATACTATATACTTAAATATTTGCTAAGAGGGTAGATCTTACATTAAGTGTTCATATCATAAAAAAATAAGAGGGCAAAGGAAACTTTCAGAGGCGATATATTTATGGCAAAATTGTGGTGACAGTTTCATGGATGAATACTTATCTGAAAACTCATCACGTGTATACATTAAATATTTACAGCTTTGTGTACCCCAATAAAAGGGCTTAAAAATAACATATTTTTATGCTTAAAATGGAGAAGACAAAAAATGGAAGTATAGTATGCTATCATTTGGGTAAAAAGGAGAGAAAGGGGAAAGTATATTGCTTCATATATGCACTGAATTGCTCATAAATATGGACTGAACGACAGATAAACTTGTTCAGGAGGAGAGAAACTAAGCAGATAGAGAACAGGGTGGGAAGGAGTTTTTACAACATAAATTTGTATACCTTTTATGTTCAAACATGAGACTGTACAACATTCAAAAAAATTTTAAACACTTTTTTAAAGTTTATTTATTTTGAGAGGGAGAAAGCATGCATGCAAGCAGGCACCCCAACATTCAAAAAATTTTTGAAGTATACTGTGAGGGAAAAGAAAAGTGCTGCAGGGGGAGCCTGGGTGGCTCAGTCAGCTAAGCATCCGACTCTTCATTTTGACTCAGGTCATGATCTCGTGGTTTGTGGCACTGATCCCCAAGTAGGGTTCCATGCAGTCACAGAGTCTGCTTGGGACTGTCTCTCTCCTCTCTCTGCCCCCTCCCTGGCTCACATGTGTGCTCTCTCTCTCTCTCTCTCTCTCTCTCTCCAAATAAATAAATAAATAAACTTATAAAAGGAAAGAAAGAAAGAAAGAAAGAAAGAAAGAAAGAAACAAAGAAAGAAAGAAAGAAACAAAGAAAGAAACAAAGAAACAAGAAAAGAAAAATGTGGCAGTAAATGGAATGGGACATAGTATCAAGGTCTAAGATAAAGAGATTCTAGATCAACAACCTAATATCTAATAAAAAGGAATTTATCTAACATAAATTTTAATAAAATTATTACCAAATCTATTATTTTAGAGTATTGAAATTTTGGTTAATTAAAACTCATCCAATCAGAATCTTACTCAAACTGGAAGATAAAGCAATAAATTAAAGCCATAATATAAAATTTTAAAATATGTTGGACACCTGGGTGGCTCAGTAGGTTAAGCATATGACTGTAGCTCAGGTCATGATCTCGTGGTCTGTGAATTTAAGCCCCACGTTGGGCTCTGTGCTGACAGCTCAGAGCCTGGAGGCTGCTTTGGATTCTGTGTCTCCCTCTCTCTGCCCCACCACCCCCACCACTCATGCTCTGTCTCTCTCTGTCTCAAAAATAAACATTAAAAAAAATTATAAATTTAAAATATGTTAATTAAAACCATGTTTAGTTTATTGTCAGCTCAATGTCTTTTATACATCAAATATGGGGCTATTAAATTATTCTGTTAAATTAGAAATAATATTCTCAATGATCAATTTAAAAATCAATTGGTTTATCATATTCTTTTCAACAAGACAAAAGTTCGGACTGGCCTATTTCTAAAAGTTTAACTGGCGAGGAACAACCCATTTCCCAAGTAGCCTGGTCAAAGTTAGTAATTATAAAATACTATGGCATAATGAAACATGTTGTTAATACATAGGCAGTATAAATGACAGACAAATGTTCTTACTTAATTAGGCTATAGCACACAGCTCGTAGGGGTTCATGATCTTTTTTCCTTATATTATTGTTGACCATGGTATCTAATTCATCTCGAGCAAACCAAAGTTGAACTTCTGTTACACTGTAACTTGCTGACTCCCGAGCACAGTCCTCAATGTTATGAGCTTCATCTAAAATGACAATCTGTTCTTTCAGATTGATATCCATCTATAAGACAAAAGAATTTTCCTGTAAAACATTCAGCAAAATGGATTTAACAGCAGTAGGCAAGATATTTCATTTAAAACTTTGCATGACAGACCAATAACAAGGGTAATTATATAAGCAACTGATTCTAGGTCTTAAAACATTTGAAACACTAAGGCTAACAAGTATCAACTCAACATTACCGGTTCCCATTTTTCACTATCAAAATATGTGTTATGTGAGCCTGGATTAAAGTACAGCTGGCCACACAAAGGGGTATAAAAATCTCACTATGAATTGGTGCAGCCGCTCTGGAAAGCAGTGTGGAGGTTCCTCAGAAAATTAAAAATAGACCTACCCTATGACCCAGCAATAGCACTGCTAGGAATTTACCCAAGGGATACAGGAGTACTGATGCATAGGGGCACTTGTACCCCAATGTTTATAGCAGCACTCTCAACAATAGCCAAATTATGGAAAGAGCCTAAATGTCCATCAACTGATGAATGGATAAAGAAATTGTGGTTTATATACACAATGGAATACTACGTGGCAATGAGAAAGAATGAAATATGGCCTTTTGTAGCAACGTGGATGGAACTGGAGAGTGTGATGCTAAGTGAAACAAGCCATACAGAGAAAGACAGATATCATATGGTTTCACTCTTATGTGGATCCTGAGAAACTTAACAGAAACCCATGGGGGAGGGGAAGGGAAAAAAAAAAAAAAAAAGAGGTTAGAGTGGGAGAGAGCCAAAGCATAAGAGACTGTTAAAAACTGAGAAGAAACTGAGGGTTGATGGGGGGTGGGAGGGAGGGGAGGGAGGGTGATGGGTACTGAGGAGGGCACCTTTTGGGATGAGCACTGGGTGTTGTATGGAAACCAATTTGACAATAAATTTCATATATTGGAAAAAAAAAATCTCACTATGAGGGAATCTCCAACATAATGTTAAAAGCAGAGTAAAAAAAAAAATTTTTAAACTAAAATACAAGATTCAAAAGACTCTCAAAATGTTAATATAATATAGCATGTATCTATTTCATTTTAGACTTTCTTACAACCCTTCATTTTGAGAATTGTTCTTCCCCAATTCTGATGTGATGTTGATAGAACTATTAATCTGTTAATCAAGGGATATCACCACTCTCACAACATAGAATTCAGGCTTATCAATTAAATAAAATATTCCATCCCTCTGTGGTCACAGGTTTAAGAATGGAGATGGGGAGGGCGCCTAGGTGGCTCAGCCGGTTAAGCATTGGACTTCGGCTCAGGTCATTATCTTGCAGTTCATGAGTTTGAGCCCCGTGTTAGGCTCTGTCCTGACAGCTCAGGGCCTGGAGCCTGCTTCAGATTCTGTGTCTTCCTCTCTCTCTGTCCCTCCCCCACTCACACTCTGTCTCTCTTTCAAAAATAAACATTAAAAAAAAAAATTAAAAAAAAAAAAAAAAAGAATGGAGGTGGGATTCAAGGTAGGCCAACCAGAGAAATCTAGGGTGATGAATAGGAGATGATGTTCTTTTTTTCCAGGTTAGGTGGCTGCTTGTGGTTACCTTTGTTTCCACTAGAAAGAACCTGCCTGAGAATAAAGCCATCGCAATAAAGTCAGCCAAGTATTTTTTTCTTAAGTTCTGGTGCAGCTGGATTTGTATCACTTGCAACTGAAAGAGTCCTGGCTAATAGAAAGAAATGTACAAAGCAATTACCAGTGAGTTAGTCTGAAGAAAAAATATACAGAGGGTTGACGATGACTGAAAAAGAACCATGGAAGAGTAGGAAATATATTGGGGTTTATAAAAGGAATAGAATTTGGATTTGTATAGATAAAAGGAGTAGGGCATTTCAATATAGGCATCATCAAAAGCAGAGATATAGGAAAGAATAAGGTGTCCTCAGGGGGGTATGAGGTAATTTTTGTAGGGTTCAAGTTTGTAGCAGAGATGTCTGAAAGATGTCTGAAAAGGCAGATTCAAGCCAGACTATTGAACATTTTGAGAGTAAGCTTAAGAAATATGGACTTTATCCCATGAGCCAAGAGTGCAATAGATTTTCAAGCCAAAGAACGATGTAATAAAAGTAATATTAGAAAGACTGACATGCCATTGATATGTACAGTGGCTCAGAGGAAAGGGTCTAGATAAGAGGCAACCAAATAAGAGGTAGGACAGTAGAGATAGTAAACATAATGCCTATTAATTTTAAGCTTAAATAGGAAGTTAGTAAGTAGTCAGATCTAAAGAGAAGAATAATAATTGAATATACTAAGTTATTCACTTTTTGTCTTATACTGTAACAACTGGATGTTTCTAAGAAGAACCATGCAAATAAACACAAATGCTATATCCAAATTTCATTTATCAAAAGCTCACAAAGCATAATTTGCATGTTATACATATTCTCCCCACACAAATTCTTCAAACTATAGATTCTTCAGATGAATGTTTTAAAATAATTCTGATTATTCATAAATGGAAGGAGTGATAGTTATCAATGGGCCTCAAATGGGGATAACTCTGCTCCTACCCGCCCTCCCCCACCCGTATACTTGGCAACATCAGGAGACATTTTTGATTGTGACAGCTCTAAGGATGCTACTGGTGTCTAGAGGATAAAACCAGAGATGCTGCTAAGCATCCTACAGTGTGCAAGAGAAACCACCACAACAAAGAATCATCAAGCCCAAAATGTCAATACTATCAAGGTTGAAAACCTGTGCTATAATCCCATTTCAAAATATTTACTACTCTGGACATTAAAATGACAAGTTCTAAAATTCAGTTTTTAATACACCTCAGAATGTTTTCAGTACTCTATTTATATATGTACATAAATATAAAGCAAAAAATAAAAAGTGAAACATCTAAAAGCTTTCATATTGATCACTTATATTCCAGTAAGTGGGAGAAAAGTTTGAATTTTCATATAGCTACTCACACTTTCCCTTATTTGTGCATCTAGAAGATAGTTGTAGGGACAAAATACTATGTGAGCATCTTCTATTAGTTCCCGTGCTGTGTAATACGGACATGCCTTTAGTTTTTTTCCCAAGCTGACAAGTTCTTCTATATCCCAGGCTTTGCACATCCCTTCCAGAGTCTGTAATGTGTGTTGATCACTAATTTTATGTACGCCATGATAAAAATAGCAGGATTTGCCCTAAAAACAAATACGCATAACTGAAATATGAATCAACATTGCAACAAAGGAATAAAGCAAGTTTATCTCAGAATTTTCAGAACATCATTAAAGCCACATACAGGAGAAATGATACCATACCCACAATCACAACCATTTCAAAGAAAAAATAGTAGTTGGGGCACCTGGGTGGCTCAGTCTTGATTTCAGCTCAGGTCATGATCTCAGTTTGTGAGACTGAGCCCTGCCTCAGGCTTTGCACTATTAGCTTGGGATTCTCTCTCTCCTTCTCTCTCTGCCCCTCCCTCATTTGTACTCTCTCTCTCAAAATAAATATATTTTAAAAAACATTTAAAAAACCATAAAAACATAAAAAAAAATAAAGTAAATTAAAAAAAACAACTGTAATGGTCGACTCAGAGCTCCAGATCAGTATAGCTCTAGATACTCCAAATTAACCTGAAAAAAGAAAAAAATTTAAATTATGTTTGTTGTACCATTGTTCTGATTAAACTGATATTGGAGAGCCTAGGAGACTCAGTCAGTTAAGCGTCCAACTTCAGCTCAGGTCATAATCTCGCAGTTCATGAGTTTGAGCCCCGCATCAGGCTGTGTGCTGACAGCTCAGTGCCTAGAGACTGCTTTGAATTCTTTGTCTCCCTCTCTCTCTGCCCCTTCCCTACTCAGAGTCTGTTTCTCTTTCTCAAAAATAAATAAACATTAAAAAAAAAATAAAGAGATTTTAGGCAAAAATATTTCTTGAAGGATATACAAGAACAATGGTATCACTGGTTGCTTTCAAAGACGACAGCTAAGTGACTTGGAGACAGGAGCGAGAGACATTTTTCTCTATAGATACTTTTATAGTTTTCAGTTAAGCCATGAGAGAGTATTACTTAATCAAATATATGTAAGGAAAAAAGGAGAAAGGGAAGGAGGGATGTCTTAGGGGAAAAAAAATAAAGAGTGTTCACTACAAAATATTTGGAAAATACAAACAGTACCAAAAAACTCACTAAATTATCTATAAATCTACCATACAAAGAATGTACCAGTAACATTTGATATGTTTCATTTCATAATTCTTATATTCGTATGTACATATGAATACAACTCTACAATGTGATCTAATATTTAAACGATGAGAACAAAGCAAATTTTCCCCAGGCATCAAGGATTATTAACAATTTAGCCACAAAAAATAAAGCCACAATAAATTTTTTATAAAACCAGAATCATTTTTTTTCTCTCCATCTGACTAAAAATCCTATCAGAAATATTTTCTCACATCACTAAGTAGTTTTTCATTGTTGCCCACATATGTACATTGAATTAATAGTTATAAACCAGTTTCATTATTGCTGGGCATTTAGACTGTTACCAATTTTTACATTATAAATAATGCTTCAACGAGAATTTCAATTTAATGCACATTTCTCAACATTTTCTTAGTATACAATTTTAGATATGGCATTATAAGACCAAACAGTACAAAGTAGTTTTAAGTTTCATAAAAACTATGCCACCAAATTATCCTCCAAAAAGCATATAGCATTTTACATTACCCTTTCCCCATAACTTTATCAACACTAATATTATCTTTTCTATCTTTACCTATTTTAAAGGTAAAAAATAGAATCTTCTTGCTTTGACTTTTTTTATATATTCCAGCAAGGTTTAACACTGCTATTATACTATATGAACATGCTAACAAGTTTCAACAGTAACTTGCATTTCTTCTTTCATGTACTATCTGCTAATGTCCTTTGCTAATCTATTATTAGAAGTAAAAAATTTTATTAATATATGCTAATCAAAAAATAAGAGAAAATAAGTCCTAGCAAGTGTGTCATATCCTATTAAAAGATGTATAAAATTAGAAGTATAAATATACATTATTAGAAGTATAAACTTCTATTAAAAGCACACAATTTATCAATGACTACCAAAATTTAAAATTTCACCATTCATGTGAATATGTATATAATGCAATGTTTAATGTCTATCAAGAAGGGACATGTTAAATAACTTATGGTAAATTCATGTAAAAGATATAGCCCTTAAGAAATGTGTTAGATTTGTCCATGTGCCAATGTACTTGAGCTTTTAAAAGAGTATATACACATATAACAAATGCATATTTTAAGTGTTTTGGAAGAATATACATAAAACTTTACAGTAATTTCCTTGAAAGGTTAAGAAAATGGGAAGAGTAAAAAAAAAGAGATTTTTCTCTTTTTATGTTACACCTTTCTGTAATTTTGAGTCTTCTAACCACAAATATATTATTACTGTTTTTCAATTTTCATTTGGGACTAAGTGGTAGAAGAATGGGCCGTTTTTATTTTCACTAATTCTATGTACCAATAAAAAAATTAAATGATTGTGAAATCCAATATTTATCATCTCAGTTTGCTGTCCTTAACAAGTGAAAAGGAATTATATATATACAATTGTTATATATATACACATAGTACATTCTTATCTACAAACTATCCAAAAGCCAAATCTACGTTTTCAAAACATATTTACTCATTACATTCACAAAAATACCTAGAAATTACTAGAGATGGAGTAAAACATAAAAGGTTCATAACCTATAAAATAATGTCGCCAATTCCAGGACAAGGCATGATCAGCCGAGGGACTACTAGTTCTACAGCTTTGTATTCAGTCATGTAAAAAGAACCTCCAAGGTACTAACAATAAAAATCAAGAGGAAAGGGTTCACCTAACGTTTATTTAGTTCATTCTTTCACTTCCTCTGTCCCATCTCTACTACTCTTTTTTACTCCTCATGCTGTGTCATCTTCCTCATTTCATAAGCCACCTTTTGTTTTCTTTCTAGTATAATCAAAATAACAACGGCTAGGAGTTAGAAAAGTTGTCTTTCTTGCTAACTCGCTGTCAGACATTGGACAAACTTCAGGGCCAATTTTTCTCATGTGATGAGGCATCAATAGCGTAAATGAGACAGGAGCCTATTAAAGATTCCTCAGACCCAAAGGCTGCTATTTCTAAGGTTCCTCTAAAATCCTGATTGTGGGATCCAGAGACAGATGGAGACATGCCAAATATCTTTCATACTGACTTTGATACAGATTGAGTTTAAAAATACATTCGCCATTTCTTCATTCCAAGTATCTTCTGTACTATGCTAAAAGCTTGTATTTGTACCAAATGATCACCAAGATGCCTTCAGAGTATGTGATTATTAACTGTTAAATCTCATTTTCACAAAAAACCATATTTTCCATATCGAGAATAATTTTTTAGAATTATTTCTGGGGCTAATTAAGATGATTTTTTTGTTAATTGAAACAAAAATTAACTTTTAGCAGATAAGTGCATTGCTTTTCCAGTACAGGAGCACTTCTGCAAAAGAAACCGAACAAAAACACATGTGCCTTTGGATCAAGCCAAAAAATCGGAAAGTTTACACTTCAAGGGCACTTAGAATGACACTCCTGTGCAGGCTGATAGCAAAACCAGAATGGTTCATCCATTTTAGCAGTGTAACACAACCCTGAGGGGAGTCTGTCAATTGAAGTGTTATCACACTTTAAACTCTTTTTCACTCAAACTGTCAGTTATCTATTTATCATTTCACTTTGGTGATTCAGCCATAGTAAACATAGACACCTATAGTGACTTTGTAATTGGCATAATTACGATACCAAATTACCTTCAGGACTTGAGAACAAGAAAAAGAATGTTCATGTATGCCTATGAGCTAAGCATTCTGAGGAAGAATAAGGTCAAGACAAATAACCATAAGCACTGAAAAAGAAATGCATAATACAAAATAATTTATTCAAATTACATGGTAGAAGGTGATCTATCAATTAAATAAAACTCCAGGGCTACCTATGGCTCACGGCTTTTTGTGTAGAACCAACTCTGACAAAATATTAGCAAAAGATAGAATAACTTTCAAAACATATTAAATTATTATAGGTAATTTCATAGACTATCAATTTACAGTTCACCAATAATCTGAGTATATTCCAGACTTGTAATTTCAGTTTCAGAGTAAACAAGTTATTAAACTGTACACAGACTAACAAATACCGCCAAAAAACTATTAAAAAATCGTATGTTTTTACTAAGAAAGACTTCTCAATTTCCACCTTGCCCAAATTCATATTATTCAAGATTTCCCTGGAAAACTTCAAAACCATTAATGACGTATCTTTAAAGTTAATAATTTAATAACTTTTTTTTGAAACAGAAGTTTGTACTAATCAGAATTGTAAGATAGGATAATCATTATATTTCTCATTCAATGAAAAAGTATTTTAAAAATTTACTCAAGGGAGAGCCTAAATAAACTATCTTCTTTTGAAGTTTTAAAATACTGCACATAAAATATATTAATTAAATCTAATTAAATTCAATCACTTAAATACTTTCATCTCCTCCTATGACATCATCCATGTTTGAATATTTTTGGTGGCAGGATTTCAAAGAAGAAGACACCTAACTAAAATATCCCCAAGCTTTAGAACGAAAATCTATGATTTTAAACTCAAAGAAAAAAAATTTTAAAGAAAATTTTTTAAAGACAATTTTACCATAAGAAATCTATCAGTACTAGCAAGTAATTTGATTTTCATAGGTTAGATTATCACTGGAAATACACATATAAAACATAAGATGAACACATAAAAAACTGAGTAAACTGAATCTTTTCAGTCTTGTTTTTCCTCTGAAACAAAATAACTTTACTCACATTTTTTCCATCCAGCAACTCCATGCACTTTTCATTTCTGTTGAAGTTGCCCACTACTTCTGGATGGACACAAGTATGATCCCTGCTGGAAAGAATAGTCATTGGGACCCCTGAGTATGCTGTTCTCCGGAGCTCTCTAGTAATCTGAGCAATCTGCTTGTGTGTGCGCGTCCCAAAATATATTTTGGGTATCTTGGATTTCCCCCCATGATCCTTCTTAGTGGTATTTGAGTAACCTTGACTGTTTCCTTGTTTAGTAGAACAACAACACCTGGAACAGTGACCAGGGGGCTGTAACAAAGAAAAGAAAAGACAACTCATGTCTGGTATACCACAAAAAATGTTATTAAACCTCTCACACAATCAGAAGCTATAAGTAATAAATCACAACTGTCAAATAAAGAGAGTATCAAGATGTTACATCATCTAAAACTTACCATTAAAGAAAAAACTAAAAACTCCATTTCAAATCAGTTCTGTTGCACTCTTAGAAGTTATAAATGATGTTTCCATATTTACATGGCTTTCTAACATATCACTCCAACTGTTGAATTCCAAATGTTTTAAATAGATTTTAATTCTCCTCTTTCACAAATTGTAAAAAATAAGACAAAATGGAGAACAATTTTCATTTTTGCTTAGACTTCAAGTGAACACGCAATATTAGTTTAGAGTTGATAGTGCTATTTTTGTTTACAGAGTAGCCCATTCAAATATCCTGTAATATACCAATATTTTAAAAAGCATTTTAAATATAGCTTACAAAAAAATAGAAATATCAAGTTGAATCTAAAACATCACTAAAAACAAGAAAACTATTCTCTAGCAAAGGGATAAAAATGAATGTAAATTATTAATACTTAATAATGAAGTATATCGCGCGGAACAGTCTTTCTGAAATTAAATTACCTGTCATGGAATGCAAATCCATCAGTAAAATTATACAGGATAGCTTTTTCTGGACAACTTTACTCATAATTTAGTTCCATAATTAAAATAGATATATGTCTCCTTAAGCATACCATTTGGAACATCAAGAATATAGTCCATTATTTACCTGACTTTTCTCTTCTGTTTTCAAATTCTCAAAAATAAAATAAAAAGTTCAATGCTGTATTTCAGAACCATGGGTTCTTAATAACTACTCCCTTTTCAACCTCAATTACTACACAAATGAGACAGAATGCAGCCTCATTTAAGAGAAATACTGTGAGGTGGTTAGTTTTATATTAGTGGTCACTGATGGGAAAAAAACTAGCACAGTAGCTTAAGAAAATGTGTGCTGTAGAGTTTTAGTTTAGTAGAACAAATACACCATTTAACTGAATTTTTTTTTTTTTAATTATAATCAGTAAGAGTAGCCTTCATAAACAAATACTAAGTCATAGCATGTTACACCACAATACTGGGGATCAAGCTGTCTTTTAGCCTCAACTCAGTGGAAAAGCAAGTTCAAATTACTCCCAGTCTCGCTCAACCTTGTCCACCATTAAATATTACAATACATGATAGAATGGATGTAAATGTGACCCTTCTGGAGCTGTCACTCACAGGGATAAAAGGTTCACTGATGTGCCAAATAAACAGTCAGTCAAAGCAGATAAAGTTACAGCCATGCTGGAATTGTTACATTCCCCTCTCAGGTTGCCAGTAGCAGCAGATTTCATTACAGAGTGCTGCCACATTAAATAGCCAGTTCCAAATATCCTGCCTTCTATATTGAATAATTACTTATTCACTGAAAGGATAAAAAGAAGAGTTATGAATGGGACTCTTGTCAACAGTGAGGCAGGAAACAGCTGACATGTGGTTTATGTTACATATGTTGCAATATATAACAATTTATGGTCACAGAAAATGGAATGCAAATTATATCATGATATTTCTGACTGAATTCTTTTTTGGCCTTTGCAATGATCACGTTAATTAACCTAGTTAATGAATTGAGATAACTTGAGGTAGCAGAAGTAGTTTACTCTTCTGTACCTCCACTCTTTTCATTCAATTATAGTATTTCTCTTACCGTATGATATAGTAAATTAAATACTGAATATTAAGTTGAATATTGGAATGCTAGGGTCTAATGCATTGTTATATACTATATGGATATATTATATCCAAGCATAAAAGTAATCCAATAAAGTGTTGTTTTCTCAAAGCTTAGAAGACCTCCTTTTTGATGAAACGCTTTCAAAATCAATTTCACTTAAAGCTTTATCACCTACTCCTTTTAATTCCACTGTTTTCTAACCAAAAAGTCCAAACAATATTGAAATAAACAAAATAAGTCAACCCCCTATGCCAAATTATCTAACACATAACTTGTAAACCTTCATACATATACATCTACCACACAATTTTTTTCAAGCAAAAAGAAATGCTATTATACAGTTTAGTAACTTGCTGTTTTATATTAAAACTTTTTACTTTTTAAAATTTGGCACTAATAAATTAAAATAAAGGATCTCCCTATCTTAAAATGTTATGATAGTAGCTATAACTAACAAAAGCTAAAGATCAAGAACTAGTTTTAGAAAACTTTTGCCAGTAGAGCAGCTTTATTTAGGTACCTTAAATCTGGTTCTCACCCCATAACTGAGAAAATTAGAAACTATGGCTAATTTTATGGCTAATTTACTTCAGACCAGTGTAAAACTTAATAAAACATGTTTTTGTTTATTAAGTTTTACACTGGTCTGAAGTAAATATATCATCTATGAATTTGAGGCTGACTCTCCTTAAGAATATGATTTTTCCGTGGGTGGTTATGCAAGTATTGGAGAAAATAGAAATTAAGAAAGAAAATTCATTGTTTTTCCTTTGCAATATTAAAGAGGAATTATTTCTTCAGAAGTGATCTTCTATTGAAGCTTCCATTCAAAGGATTTGATACAATCAATCCTATTTCAGATGGAAAAAATTTAATGTGGCAAAAGAAAAAAGGCATTTATTTAGCTACAAAAGAGAATTATTTGTACCAAAATCACCAACTTTCAATTCTGTAAGAAAACTAGAGAAAGAATACTAAAAACAGCAATGTCAGGAAGTCATAATATCCTCAAATCCAATTAATAGGCTAACACTTTATGGCCTCTTTCTGAAACACTTTGATCTAGCCGTCTTGAAATAATAAATGGATAAATTAAATTTTGTACCTTTCATTAAATATTTCTCCTACTAACAAGCTATCAGCTTTATCTTTCATAGGGATATTTTTCTTTTGCTTCTGACCTTTGAATTTACAGAAACCGCATTAGTAAACTGGAGAATAAATAAAAAAGTGTTCACTCTCACCCAACATATCTGAATATCAAGAAAGATAAAACATACAGGTTCCCCAAAACCTATAATCTCTAAGACCTGAAAGTGGCGACACTGAGTGGCAGAACCAACCTCTTTAAGAGATGACTGCTTTTCCTATAACTAGAAACTGTCTAGAGTCCTTTTACTTCAACAAAAGGCAAGAAAACCCAAGCCAAATAACACCAAAATTCTATCATTTAAAGAGAAACAAAAAACAAAACAAACAAAAACTATTAGGGGCCCCTAATAGTTCAGTAAGTGGAACATGCAACTCTTGATCTCAGGGTCATGAGTTCAAGCCCCATGTTGGGTGTGGAGCCTATATATATACATAAATATGTATATTCATAAACAGAAACATAAGAGACATACGTTGGTGTGACAATTGTATTATTTCCATATGCAGGAGGTCAACTGTTTAAAAATACATTTCAGGGGCACCTGGCCAGCTCAGTCAGTAAAGCATGTGACTCTTGATCTCAGGATTGTGAGTTCGAGCCCCACACTGGGTCCATGGAGATAACGTGAAGATAAAATCTAATACATACATACATACATACATACATACATACATACATACATACATAAATTACATTTCAAATCTACAAGAGTCAAAACTCTTCTTGGGGCACCTGGGTGGCTGAGTTGGTTAAGCATCAGACTTCGGCTCAGGTCTTGACCTCGCAGTTCGTGGGTTAGAGCCCCACGTCAAGCTCTGTGCTAACAGCTCAGAGCCTGGAGCCTGCTTCAGATTCTGTGTCTCCCTCTCTTTCTGCCCCTCTCCCACTCACACTCTGTCTCCCTCTCTCAAAAAGGAATAAGCATTAAAAAAAAAAAAATTTAAATCTGTTCTTAGAAGGTCAGCAACCAAGGATCTTAGGAAATCCTCTTCATGTCTACAAGTTCTATTCTCTCTCTTGTCATACTATATATATATAGAAACATATATCTAAATTTTTGAAAGGATAAAGAAAGATTATAAGATTTGATTTTAAAGACAGGCCAACTTCTGAGTCCTTGACACTATTCTTTTCACAAAGTTATAATTAGAAGGTCAAGTAGATTAAGGGGCGCCTGGGTGGCTCGGTCGGTTGAGTGTTCAACTCTTGATTTCAGCTCAGGACATGATCCCAGGATCATGAGATTGAGCCCCTCATCAGGCTCCATGCTGAATGTGGAGTTTGACTGAGATTCTCTCCCTCCCACCCCTCTTCCTCCCCCTCTGTCCTTCTCCAACGCTTTCACTCTCTAAAAAAAAAAAAAAAAAAAACAGTTCAAGTAGATTAAGGTATGATACAAAGTCTAAGGTTTCATAATTTTCTGCAACTTTTCTACACAACAACAAAAAAGTTACTATGCCTAAACAGCTGAAAAACAAAAATGAGCATGGTGACTAAATACATTTAAAAATGGAAAATAATAAAAGAATAGCTAGAAACTATTACATTGCCAGAGAAGTTATTTTGCTAATTCATAAATCAGAGGACCTTCTAAAAGGAGGCTATGAATTGAATTCTGAACACAGACATAAAAGGATATATTTAATGTGAAAAATAAGTGTATAAAAAAAGTGGAGAGCAAAAGAGACCCAAAAGAAGTTTATTTGTAGGAAATAAAGGGAAAACTAGGCCCATGAAATAGAAACATACTTTTCTGAAACTTTCCACATGTGCATGTTTTGTCTTTCAACCACACTGCAAATTCCTTAAGGAAAGAAACTATTTCTTATATTTCTTTATATAACTCATTCACTGAACATGGTGTTTTGCATAACTGTAACTGAAATCTTTTTAAATTGATGTACTTTGACTAATGTCCCTAAGCCAAATACTGTACATGTACTGCATTTTATTTGTCTGATAGATGCATAATTGATGTCCTAGTTTGAAGTTCTCCACATATCAAAAAGTTACTTCAAAATAAAAAGGTTAGCTTTAAAATAAAAAGTACAGGGAAATTTGTTATTTTCAAAGCCAAAAAGAAAAATCATCTTGTTATGCTAATATTCGAGCCACTTTTAGTTGTGAGTGACAAATATCCTGATATACTCATTAATAATAACTATCATTTATGAAGGCTGTCCCTGTGCTAAACACTTTACATGTACTATTTCATTTATTCATCCATCCATACATTCATTCAAGAAACATCAGAATTCTTGATATATCGAACCAACTAGAAGACAATGACAAGGGTCACCTCATCTCACTGACAAAGACTGCATACTCTTTAATTTTCAACAAAGCATAGTTTGCAGATTGTTTACCAATACCAGTTTGACTCATGAGTTACAGAACTGTTTAAAGTCAGTACTTTAAGTGCATTATTTTCTGAATGTAATTACAAAATATTCCTAAGAGTAAGCTATAAAATTTACTTCAAAAAACGATTTTAACTTATTATTAGCTGACATTTAAATCAAATATTTTCTAACAAGATTTACATTATGTTCCATAAGGGAAAAAAAAAAATCAAAACTCTCAATTAAGAGATTCGTTAAAGCATACATCAACATAAGTTTTCTGTAAAGGGCCAGAATTGAAATATTTTATGTTTTGTGGGAAATAAGGTCTCTGGCCCTGTATAGGAATATATTTGTATGATCCCAATGTGGGAAAAGATTTCTTAAACAATATACCAAAAGCACAATGACTGAAAACACAATCTCTTACAATGCAAATTTCTATTTAAAACGGCACTCCCCTTTATAAGAAAAAAAAAAATGGGAAAAAAAAGGCAGCACAAACTAAGATACTTGCACTGTATATAACCCAGGACCAGTATCCATAACATACAAAGAATTCCAACAAATTAATTTTAAAAGACAAATCCAATAGCTGGCCAAGAATAAGAAAATCACAAAAAAGCTGAAAGGCCAATAAACATCTGAAAAGATGTGTAATCTAATGCTCAACCTCATTATTAGTTAGGAAAATGCAAATTAAAATCATAATTCGATCCCATTTCACATCCATCAGATAGGGTGTTAGAAAGGATATGTATGGAACAATTCTCACAAACTGCTGACCCAAGTATAAAGCAGCACATCCACTTTGTAGAGCAAATTGGCAATCTAGTGAATCAAAGATACATAGACACTGTGACCGTGCATGACACCACTAAGTATACATACTACAGAAACTCTTGAACATTAAGACAGATACAGCAGGGATACTCTTTGCAGCACTGTTTTAATAGTGAGGAAAATAAGCTAAGTGTATCAACAGAAAAATGGATAAATTGTGAAGTTTTTTTCAATTAATGGAATACTATATATAATGAAAAAATAAAAAAAAAACAAAACAATATTGAACAGACTGAGTATAACTTAAATAAAATTTAATTCTCCCCATAAAATTCCAAACAAAGTGATGATAGGAATATAAACTATAAAACTTTAGGTACAGAATTAAGAATCCCTACTGTGGTAGATCCTCTTTGGAGCTAAGGATTCTAGTGGACAATATACCTGAAAAATGCTAAAAAGAATTTCAAAAGAAACACAGCACAGCACAGTCTATTCTGGTTCGTCTTTAGCTGCTTATGAAAGCAGGATCGTTTTCATCTTAACATCTCTTGATCAAAAATTTTTAACCTAATTTATTAGGAAATAGATTCTTAATTTAGGGTCCATGAACTGTTCCAGAAGAAAGGGTTTGAGATCACCCAGAAGCTACAGACACAATTTTGTGTGCATTTCCAGAAACTAAGTCCATAACTTTCATCAGGTGCTGAAGAAGACTCTGACTTATTGGGTGAGGGTTTTATTCAAGAATTTATGTCTGATTTTATAATGAAAATCAAATGGAAACAGCATTTTCTTTACAACCAACTTGCTCAGACCCATTTATTCTGTAAAGGAATAAACAAGTTGACAGTCCAAAGAAGACAATTTTATAAAGGTTTCTCTACTGCTTATAAATTCATTTATCTTTTACGTTTGTTAATTACCTGATATTAACATATAATTCTAAAACACCTAGTTCACTTTTTATTTCTAATTCTATTTTACAGATGAAAAAAATAACATCTAAGAGTTCCTCAAATTATCACAAAATACATGATAAATTTGTAGAGAAGTTGGAATCATAAATGTAAATGTCAAAACAAAGCTTTAACAGGATCATTTGCATCTACAATGTAACTTGGCAAAAAAGCAAAACATTGCCCTTTTTTATTTCAGAACGCCACGCACATAAAAAGCTAGTGGTAAAAAGCCAATGAATGTAGAATGTTACTAAGATCTTTGAGGCATAAAAAAGAGGGTTTATTTAAAAAAAAAAAAAAAAAAGAGGGTTTATTGTTAATCTTTATCAACCAATTGCTGTTGTCCAAGCCATCTAAACAGGTACTGAATGCCTGTTGTGCAAAATCTCACATAAGCACACACTCTAGTAAGATAGCAAAAGTGACATAACTATACCTTTTCAACTATTCTTTTTAAAAAATTCAAACAGTAGTACTCTACTGCCAGTTTCATGATTAAACTGCACAAAGCAGCTGTTTATCCACTCACAGCAACCAGCAGGTGAACCTGATTCAATATTTATCACAGGCTTTCACAGATCACTGCTAACCAAGCAAACGTTTTAATTAAGCTGGAACTTGCTTCAAAGAGCTCATTCAAGATGTCAATCAGCAGGTAAGGGATCAGATACAGTGTCAGGTGAGAGTGTGTAATACAAATCCACAACTTTCTTCATCCCATCGCTGTAAATTAGCCTGCTCTAAAGTTCAGACTCTGATTGTAACAGACTGCCAGTCTCCTGGAATGTGTAACTGAAGTCACTCAAATTCTATTGTGAAGGTTGTAAGCAATATGTTAAACTGCAATGGGCTAGCACATTAAGACAGATCCTTTTCACGGTTGTTTTTTGATACCATAAGTGTTTGTTACCCTACTCTCCACTTACTGTTTACTTTCTTGTCTGGTGTAAATGGGAATTCCTTAACACAGTTGCCCTAGTTTCTGAAAAGTTTATGTTTCAATAGAATTAATCAAGAAAGATCCAAAGTGGAATAACTTTTTACCTAAATTTATAGCTATTCTATACAAATCCTCAGTTTGAGAATAAACACATGATGAAAATGACCAAATTGCTAAAAAGCAAAAATTCTCTTGGTTTAAAAGCACTTTACACAGAAGTGCCCATGGCAACAAGTCTCAAAGTCACACTGGCGAACTTCATGAGACATACCTGGAGTATTTATAACAAAAAAAAGAAAAGAAAAAGAAGAATCAAAGAATGTAAGTGGAAAAGGGAAAGCTCTTCCTTAAAGACTGCCAGCTGGGGCACCTGGGTGGTTCGGTTGGTTAAGCATCTGCAGCTCAGGTCATGATCTCATGGTTTGTGGGTTCAAACCCGGCATCCAGCTCTGCACTGACCATGTGGGGCCTGTTTGGGATTCTGTCTCTCCCTCTCTCTCTCTCAAAATAAAGAAATAAACTTAAAAAAAATAAAAATAAAAAGAGAGGCACCTGGGTGGTTAAGCGTCAGACTTTGACTCAGGTCATGATCTCATGGTTCATGAGTTCGAGCCCCGCGTCAGGCTCTGTGCTGACAGCTCAGAGCCTGGAGCCTGTTTCGGATTCTGTGTCTCCCTCTCTCTCTGCCTCTCCCCCACTCATGCTCTGTCTCTGTCTCTCTCTCTCTCTCAAAAATAAATAAACATTAAGAACTTGGTGATTAAAAAAAAAAAATGCCAGCTAAAAATTGTATGTAAACAGAATGATAGAATTTTAAAACTCACCATCATGCAACTCCCATGTACTGAGTCCTGCAAGCTACCTAAATGGATGCTAAAATCAGTGAGAAAAAGTTGTTGGGGAACAAGATATTCACACAGCCTCCAAAAATGACCCCACAGATTACTTATCAATTACAAAAGAAAAAAATGTGCCTTCATAATGGAGACCAGGTAGTCACCAGTTTAACCAAATGGTCAAATTTATCATTAACAGTGTTCAAACTGGCATCAACATGCCTCTTGATGTGATATTAGAAATACACTTATGTGCTCTTCTTGAACAAAACTACATGATTATGTAATCCAAATAATCCAGACATGAATCAAGCAGAACCTAGAAATAAAGAAACTGTGTTAAAGAGATGTATTATTAGGTTGGTGAAAAGTAATCCAATTACACACTTACAAGTTTTTCAAACTTCCTTCAATGAACCTTTTAAAACGAGAAAACAAAGATATACTGTGACATTATCTTCCACACATAATTGACCAAATGCTACAAACAAAACCTACACAAAATAGAGATTTTTGCCTTTCATGAGCATTAGGAAATAGATAAGTTATTATCAATATACAAGCCTTTAAATTTAGCAGCACTACCCGACAGAACTTTATGCAATGATAAAATGCTCCGTATCTGCACTATTCAATACACTTGCCACTATCACATGTGGCTAGTGAGTACTTGAAATGTAATTAGTGCGACTAAAGAACTACACTTTAATTTTAATTAATTTAAGTAGTTACATGTGGCTAGTAGCTACCATATCAGACAAGGTAGATTTAAAATACTGCCATAGGTGCTCGGAGCACCTGGGTGGCTCAGTCGGTTAAGCCTCTGACTTCAGCTCAGGTCATGATCTCGTGGTCCATGGGTTTGAGCCCCGTGTCGGGCTCTGTGCTGATTGCTCAGAGCCTGGAGCCTGCTTTGGATTCTGTGTCTCCCTTTCTCTCTGCACCTCTCTCACTTGCGTGCACATGCTCACTCTCTCTCTCTCTAAAATAAATAAACATTAAAAAAAATAAAATACTATCTATCACAGGTTCTAAGTTTAATCTGGAAAATGAACTAGTGAGAATAACAAAAAAATATTTGGAAAAATAAGATGGGCAAGAATGGTATATATTTTTATATATGTAAGAATTTAGTGTACATGATAAAGATGTTGTGCTAGGCACTTCTTTAGACAGGTGTCCAACCCTATACTTTTAAAAGAGTTTAAGGGCACCTGGGTGGCTCAGTTGGTTAAGCGGCCAACTTCGGCTCAGGTCATGATCTCACCGTTTATGAGTTCAAACCCCACGTCAGACTCTGGGCTGACAACTTAGAGCCTGGAGCCTGCTTTGGATTCTGTGTCCTTCTCTCTCTCTCCTTCCCCCTTCCTCATTCTCTCTCTCTAAAATAAATAAATAAACATTAAAAAAAAAAAGTTTATTATAGTTCCTGCTAAAAAGGTGGATCTAATAACATACAACCATACCCAAACACACTCCCAGGCATAGCAAGACCAGTAAGACTCACTTACTCAGGAACTTTTATTTGGGGCATTTAGATTGAGTTGATTAACTACAAGGAGCAGACAAGAACATTTCATAATTCAAGGCTTTCATTCTGACATGTCATGGTAAGGACATAAGACAAACCAAAAAATAATAATAATGAGAGAACTCTGTAGAGAAAGGAAGAGAAGACACACTTAAGGCCTCAAAGAGAAGAAAAAAGCATCCTAAAACTTTTCAGTTCCAATAAAAGCCAACTGTACTCCCTACTTGACCTTTCTTTGAGTAGGCTTCCATTTCTTCAAAAGCAAATCATTCCTGATAAAGTCCATGTTTGAAATTATCAAATAACAAGAGACTTTCCCTAGGCTGAAGAAGTCTGAGTCTTCAATATAATAAAACCTAGTAAATAGCTAATGTATATTAATGAAAATGTATCTCACCTAAATATCCAGCCATAGACTATAAACATAAATTATAGAACAGTCATTCAACAAAATGCAATATAGTCATTAAAAATCATGAAGAGGGGCACCTGGGTGGCTCAGTCGGTTAAGCGTCCGACTTTGGCTCAGGTCACGATCTCACGCTCCGTGAGTTCGAGCCCCGCGTCGGGCTCTGGGCTGACTGCTCAGAGCCTGGAGCCTGTTTCAGATTCTGTGTCTCCCTCTCTCTCTGACCCTCCCCCGTTCATGCTTTGTCTCTCTCTGTCTCAAAAATAAATAAACGTTAAAAAAAAAAAAATTAAAAAAAAAAATTAAAAAAATTAAAAAAAAAAATCATGAAGAATTGGGGCTCAGTAGGTTGGGTGTCTGACTTCAGCTCAGGTCATGATCTCATGGTTCGTGGGTTCGAGCCCTGCACTGGGCTCTGTGCTGACAGCTCAGAACCTGGAGCCTGCTTCGGATTCTATGTCTCCTTCTCTCTGCCCCTCCCCCACTCACACTCTGTCTCTGTCTCTCAAAGATAAATAAATGTAAAAAAAAAAAAAAAATGATGAAGAATATAAAATGACATGAAAACATGATCCTGACTCATTATCATAAAGAGAAATAATTGGACATTATTTGCCTGCTGGGTGATGCAACAGTAAGCATGTAGCACTTTGTGTTATTCCTAAAAAACAAAAACCAAGGACAAAATCAAACCGGAATCTAATTCACTCTCTAGATCTAATTATCATTACTAGAAATCTGGGGACAGAGCACTATCTTAAATAACACCACCAGGATAAATTCAAACAAATCCTGAATATAAGAAATCCTACAAGACAAATAATGCATTTTCAACAAATAAATGCCATGCATGTATCTTGTTTAGATTCTCATTTTTAGAAAGCCAACTCTAAAACATTTTTAAACAAACAAAAACTGTAAACAGACTGCATATTAGACAAAGAATTATTGTTAATTTTCTAAAGTGTAATAATACTATCTTTAAAATGTCACTGCTATGTCTTTAAAAGTCTGTGTCCATTAGGGGTGCCCGGGTGGCTCAGTCGGTTAAGCGTCCGACTTCGGCTCAGGTCATGATCTCACAGTTTGTGGGTTTAAGCCCCGCGTCAGGCTCTGTGCTGACAGCTCAGAGCCTGGAGCCTGCTTCGGATTCTGTGTCTCCCTCTCTCTCTGCCCCTCCCCCTCTCATGCTCTGTCTCTCAATAATAAATGAACATTAAAAAAATTTTTTTAAATAAATAAAAGTCTATATCTGTTAAAAATATATGCTAATTTACGCATGGGTAAACGTATGTGAAATCTAATAGTTGTTTGAAAACCTTCCAGTCTCTCAATCCTATGTTGGGTGTAGAGATTACTTAAAAAAACAAAACAAAAAAAATAATAATTAAAAAAAATAAAAGCTTCTTTTGGGGCACCTGGCTGACTCGGTGGGGCATGTGACTCTTGATCTCAGAGTTGTGAGTCTGAGCCCCAAACTGGGTGCAGAGATTACTTAAAAATAAAATCTTAAAAAAAAAAGTCAAGGGCACCTGGGTGGCTCAATCGGTTAAGCCTCTGACTCTTGATTTCGGCTCAGGTCATGATCTCACAGTTTGTGAGTTCAAGTCCCATGTCCAGCTCTGTGCTGATAGTGCAGAGCCTGCTTGGGATTCTCTCTCTCATCCTCTCTCTCTGCCCCTCCTCCATCACAGACACCCACAAACGTTCCCACTCTTTTTTTAAATAAACTTAAAAAAAAAGTTCTAGGGGCGCCTGGGTGGCTCAGTCGGTTAAGCGTCTGACTTCAGTTCAGGTCATGATCTCGTGGTCTGTGAGTTCAAGCCCCACATAGGGCTCTGTGCTTACAGTTCAGAGCCTGGAGCCTGCTTCAGATTCTGTGTCTCCTTCTCTCTCTGCTACTCCCCTGCTCATGCTCTATCTCTCTGTCTCTCAAAAATAAAAAAAACATTAAAAAAATTAAAAAAAAAAAGTTCTAATCCCTCACTCTTTCTTCTTTCTTCTACTGATCCTTCCACAAAAGAAAAAAAAAAAAATAACAATGGGTAAATAAAACAAATAGGGGAGGTAAAATGGCAAAGTATTGATAATTTTTAAAGTGGAGTGATGGGCACAAGGAGGTTCATTATGCTGTCCTTTCTGTCTGCTTTGTGTATGAAATTTCCTTAATAAAATATTTTTAATGGAAGGAGTGTTTAAAAATCCATTTTTATAAAACAAGTACAACATTGATCCTAAAGCAAATTTAGATAATCTTTCTTTAACTAAAAATATGAAGAGATCCATACCATCAATACATAAATAGTGAAACGATTTCTAAATGTAATAGCAAATAGGATTCTTGTACATGTGTACACACACACACACACAACCAAAAAGCCAAAAATGAAAGGATAATTCAGTGTTAAGGTCTAATAGTATCATTTAACATATTTTAGGGGCGCCTGGGTGGCTCGGTCGCTTAAGCGTCCGACTTCGGCTCAGGTCATGATCTCACGGTCCGTGAGTTCGAGCCCCGCGTCGGGCTCTGTGCTGACAGCTCAGAGCCTGGAGCCTGCTTCAGATTCTGTGTCTCCCTCTCTCTCTGCTTCTCCCCTGTTCATGCTCTGTCTCTCTCTGCCTCAAAAATAAATAAACGTTAAAAAAATTTAAAAAAAAAGAAAAAAAACATATTTTAAAAATGTGTAAAATCATATTCATATCCATAGTTTAATATTCATTCTTGATGAAAATGCTGAATAGGAATAAAATCATTCTTCTCAACCATGACAAAAAATCATATTTAAAAATTATATTTAAAATTATAATTAAATCTATGATTTACATATAAATATAACTTGTATAATTTAACATATTTATATATTTATACACTTATATAACTTATAGTAATCCAATAATTTATATTTATATATATATATATAATTTTCAAAAGCCACTTCACGTTTAATGAAGGAAACCATAGAAGTATTCCCATTAAAGTCTCAAAGAAGACAATGATGACCATACTTGGAATGTGCCAAGGAAAATCTCAGTTTATATCTGTTGTTTCAGGTTTATTACTAATAATGTACCCCACCACCTTTCATTCTCAAAAGTGTCCTATTCTGGGCAATAAATATATTCTTCTCTTACTATTATTACACTTAACATTGGAAGTATTATATAAAATTGCAAAATAGGTAAAATGATCACTATGTACAGATGATTATATACTTGGAAAACCTGAGAAAATTTATTAGAACTATTCTAATAAAAGAATTCATTGACGTGGCTCAGTAAAAAACAAAAAACAACAAAAAAAAACACACAGTAAATGGAGTTCAGTAAAAAAAAAGAAAGTGAAATTAATAGACTTTATACATAAAACCATAACAAATTAGAAAATGTAACTGAAGAACAAAATTCCAATTATATAGAAATAAAGGATAAATTCCCTAGGAATCAACTTAAGACTATATTTAAGTAGTAACAGGATATGTTACATGAGGCAAATCCTTTCACAACCTATATGTATATCAAATCATCATGACATATATTTTAGATACCTTCTGCCCCTGCCCCACGCACGTGCTCTCTCTCAAAAATAAATATAGGAAAAAATCTTTAAATATCTTACAATTTTATTTGTCAATTACACTTCATTAAACCTGAAAAAAGTTGGTATGAAAATTTTAAACACTAATTAAGGAAAGTTAAAAAACACAAGCAAATAGACAACATCATAAAGACCTCAACTCTCTTCCAAATATCTATAAAATATATCAAGAAGCTAGACAGTCTAATTATTTTTTTAAAAATGTTCATTTATTTATTTTGAGAGAGAGAGAGAGCAAACAGGGGAGAAGGGTAGAGGGAGAGAGAGAGAGAGAGAGAGAGAGAGAGAGAGAGAGAGAGAGAGAGAGAGAGAGAGAATCTTAAGCAGGCTCCACACTCAGTGCGAAACCTGACATGGGGTTTGATAAAACAAACCATGAAATCATGACCTGAGCCGAAATCAAGAGTCATATGTACACGTAACCAACTGAGCCACCCAGGCACCTCTGACATCTAATTCTAATACACATATAGGAATATCATCCCCTCTGATAATCTCAAGTACGGCTTTAGATACAACAACAACGGCACAACACATGAAAGAAATAACTGATAAGCTGGACTTTATTACAATTAAAACGTTCTGTGAAAAACAATGATGAAAAAATGAGAAAACAAGCCACAGACTAGAAGATATATTTACAAAAGACTTATCTGGTAAACAACTATTATCCAAAATATACAAAGAACTCTTAAAACTTAAGAAGAGGGGCACCCGGGTGGCTCAGTCGGTTGGGCGTCCGACTTCAGCTCAGGTCATGATCTCACAGCTCATGAGTTCGAGCCCCGGGTCGGGCTCTGTGCCAACAACTCAGAGCCTGGAGCCCACTTCAGATTCTGTGTCTCCCTCTCTCTCTGCCCCTCCCCTGCTCATGCTCTGTCTCTCTCTGTCTCAGAAATAAATAAAAACATCAAAAAAATTTAAAAAAAAAAAACTTAAGAAAAATAACCCAATTTTAAAAATGAGTTTTTCAACCCTTTAGATCTTATTAAACATTTCACCAAAGAAGATATACAAATGGCAAATAAGCGTATGAAAAGATTCTTAACATCAGATATCATCAGGGAAATGCAAATTAAAACAAAATACCACTACACACATATTAGAATGGTCAAAATCCAGAACACTGACAACACCATATGCTGATGAAAATGTGGAGCCACAGGTACTCTCATTCATTACTGGTGAAATACAAAATGGTACAGCCACAATAGAAGACAATTTGGTAATTTCTTAAAAAAATAAATATACTTTTACCATAAGGTCCAGCAGTCATGCTCCTTGGTATTTAACTAAAGGAGCTGAAAACTTATGTCCACAAAAAAACCTGCACACAGATGTTTACATCTACTTTATTCATATAAAATTTGGAAGTGACCAAGATATCCTCAAGAAAGTGAATGAATAAGCAAACTGTGGTACATCCAGACAATGGAATATCCAGCCATGAATAATGAGTTATCAATCCATGAGTTAAGGTTCCACAGAGGAACCTTAAAAGCATATTACTAAGTGGGGCTCCTGGGTGGCTCATTTGGTTGGGTGTCTGACTTCAGCTCATGATTTTTTGGTCCATAAGTTCGAGCCCTGCGCCAGGCTCTGTGCTGACAGCTCAGCGCCTGGAGCCTGCTTCAGATTCTGTGTCTCCCTTTCTCTCTGTCCCTCTCCCAGTCACTCTCTCTCTCTCTCTCTCTCTCAAAAATAAATAAACATTAAAAAAAATTAAAAAATAAAAAGCACATTACTAAGTAAAGAAGCCAAACCAAAAAGACTACATACTGTATGACTCCAACTATATATAATATTCTGGGAAAGGTGAAACTATGGAGACAGTGAGTGAAAAGATCAGTGGTTGCCAGGGGCTTGGGGTTAAGTGGGGAGTAAAGAATAGGCGAAGCACAAAAGATTGTTAGGGCAGTAAAAATGCTCAGTATAACATCATAATGTTGGAAACATGTTATTATACATTTGTCCAAACCCACTGAATATACAAACACTGAGAGTGAACTGTAATATAAACTATGGACTTTGGGCACTTAGGATGCGTTGATGTAGGTTCATCAATTTTAATAAGTGTACCATTCTGGTGCAGGATGTTGATAACGGGGTGCCTATGCATGTTGGCAGGGGGCAAGGCATGTACAGTAAATCTCTGTACTTTCTCTTCAATTTTGCTGTGCTCCTTAAACTGCTCTACAAAAATTAAATCTCAATAAAAAAAATAAAACTTGAAACATATAACTGATGATTTGAAAATGTAACAAAATACTGTATTGTTCCAAAAAGTTGCCAAAAGATGAGGATAGAAATGAAAATACAGTGGTAGAAGATTCTTATATATTATATGTGAAGTAAACTATTTTGAAGTACAATAAGATGCAAATTATAAACCTTAGAGCAACCCCAAACAAATGGTTATAGTTAAGAAAGCTAAAACATGATCAATTAATCAAAAAGAAAGCAGAAAAGGAAAGGAGAATAAGAAACAGTTGTGGCAAATAGAAAACTTACAACAACCATATTGATGATTACACTAAATGTACAATAGTGTCAAATTGGTGGGAAAAGATTCAACTATGTACAAGAAATGCATTTAAAAAAAATTTTTTTTTAATGTTTTTACTTATTTTTGAGAGAGAGAGACCGAGCACAAACAGGGGAGGGGCAGAGAGAGAGGGAGACACAGAATCAGAAACAGGCTCTAGATTCTGAGCTGTCAGCACAGAGCAACATGCAGGGCTCAAACTCATAAACTGCAAGATCATGACCTGAGCCAAAGTCAGACGCTTAACTGACTGAGCCATCCAGCTGCCCCAAAAAATGCATTTTAAATGTAAAGACACGGATGGGTTAAAAGTAAAAGGATGAAAAAAGATATACTGTGCAAACACTAAGCGTAAGAAAGCTAGCTGGCTATATTAATTAGACAAGGTAGATTTAAGAACAGACTCTTCCAGTGACAGATGGGTTAACTCACCATGAAGACATCTTAAATGTGTACACAGGTAATAACAAAACTTAAGATCTAGGAGCTAAAAATTGACAGAATTGAAAGCAGCAGCAAATCCACAATTATAAGGCCCTCAGCACTCTTCTCTAATTTATAGGTAGATCAAAAAAATCAGTAAGGATATAGAAGACATAAACAACATAATAAGCCAACCTGACCTGACATTTATAGACTACTACACTGAATAAATGAGTAGTAGTCTATAAATGAATACACATACTTAGCAAGAACTCTGAGTATTTATCAACAGATCATTAAATCTAAATGAACTGAAATCATATAGAATGTTCTCTAACCCCACCAAATTAGAAAACAACATGAGAAAAATATCTGTAGAGAAAACACCTATTTAGTGTTTATTTAGACGTGTAAATAAATCCTCGGTCAGAGAAGAAATCACAAGGAAAGTTAGGGAAAAAAGTAAACTAGTATCAAAATCTGTGTGATACAGATAAACCAGTGCTTAGAGGGAAATGTAGAACTTTCAATGGCTGTCTTAGAAAGAAAACAAAAAGGTCCAAAATCAATTATGCTTAAGCCTCAAGAAGTTAAAAAAAGAGCAAATTAAATCCGAAGTACAACAAAGGAAATAAAGATAAAAGCAGAAATCAACTTAGTAGAAAATGGAAAAATATTAGAGAAAATGGAAAAACAAAGTTGTTTTTTAGAGATAATACAACTTATCGACCTCTGCCTACGTTGATCAAAAAGAGAAACACAAATTATAAATATCAGAAAGGAAGAGCTATCACTACAGATCCTGTATTTTTCAGAAAGGCTATTCTGAGCATTATATCAATGAATTTAAAAACTTGAATGAAATGGACAAATTTCTTGAGATGCTAATTACCAATTCAAGAAGCAACAGAAATTCTGAATAGTCCTATATTTATTTCAAGAATTAAATGTGTAAGGCACCTGGGTGGCTCAGTTGGTTAAGCGTTCAACTCTTGATTTTGCCTCAGGTCATGATCTCACGGTTCATAAGATCTAGCTAGCCCTGCAATGGGGCTCTGCACTGACAGCATGGAGCCCTGTCAGCACCCTGTCCGCATGGAGCCTGCTTGGGATTCCCTCTAGCCCTCTCTCTGCTCCTCCCCCACCATGCTCTCTATCTCAAAATAAACATTAAAAAAGAAAAATTAAGTGTGTAAGTTTTACTTACACAGAATAAGATAAAAGTCCAAGACGGCTTCACTAGCAAATTCTATCAAAAAATTAAGGAAGAAATAATATCCATACATCCCAACTCATTTTATAAGGCTAGCCTTACCCTGATATCAAAACCAAACACATTCTAAAAAATAAAGACCAATATCCTTAAGAGCACAGATGCAAAAACAGCCTTAGCAAATTTAGCAAATCAAATCCAGCAACATATTAAAAGGGTCCTACACCATGACTAAGTGGGTTTTACCACAGGAATATGAGTTTGGGTCCACAACCAAACCAATCATTATAACTCACCATATCAACAGGATATAAGAGGAAAATCCTATGATACCAATGGATGCAATAAAATTTAAAACAGAAAATTCAACATCCATTCCTTATAAAAACTTTCAGCAAACTAGGAATAGAAAAAAAACTTCCTCAACCTGATAAAAGGTAGATATAAAATACTGATGACAAATGTCATATATAATGGTAAGAAACGTGAAAGATGCTTTCCCCTCAAGATGTAAACAGGCGAGAATATCCACTCTCACTACTCCAATTCAACCCTGTACTGTATATCCTAGCCATTGGAATAAGGTAAGAAAATATGTTAAAAGTGAAACATTATTTAAAAAGTAAAATAATGTGGGGTGCCTGGGTGGTCATGATCTCACAGTTCATGGGTCCGAGCCTCACGTTGGGCTCTGTGCTGATAGCTCAGAGCCTGGAGCCTGCTTGGGAATCTGTGTCTCCCTCTCTCTCTGCCCCTCCCCTGCTCATGTTCTGTCTCTGTCTCAAAAATAAATAAAACATTTAAAAAACAATTTAAGAAAGTAAAACAATGTTTACTAGAGGATGTAAATATACAATTCTGTGCACTTAAAAAGTCCCACAAAATCTCCAATACCAACTAGAACCAAAAAATCACTCAGCAAAGTTGCAGGTTACATGGTCAATACACAAAAAACAAACTCTATCTCTACGGGCACCTGGTGGCTCAGTGGGTTAAGCGTCCAGTTCTTGGTTTAGGCTCAGGTCATGATCTTGCAGTTTCATGAGTTCAAAACCTTGTCAGACTCCACACTGATAGTGCATAGCCTGCTTAGGATTCTCAGTCTCTCTCTCTCTCTCTCTCTCTCTCTCTCTCTGGCCCTCCCCTACTCACACTATCTCTCTCTTTAAAATAAAGAAATAGGGCGCCTGGGTGGCTCAGTCGGTTGAGCGTCTGACTTCGGCTCAGGTCACGATCTCACGGTCGGTGAGTTCGAGCCCCGCGTCGGGCTCTGGGCTGATGGCTCAGAGCCTGGAGCCTACTTCCAATTCTGTGTCTCGCTCTCTCTCTGCCCCTCCCCCATTCATGCTCTGTCTCTCTCTGTCTCAAAAATAAATAAACGTTAAAAAAAAAAAATTTTTTTTTAAATAAAATAAAATAAAGAAACTTAAAAAAAATGAACTCTATTTCTATAATATTAACACATAACTAGAAAAGAAAATTCCAAGTGGAATCATACAATATTTGTTCTTTTGTGTCTGGCTTATTTCTGTTCAAGGTTCATCTATGTTGCAGCACATTTCAGAATTTCCTTCCTTTTTAAGGTTAAATATTCCATAGTATGTATATACCACATTTGTTTATCCATTCACGTATCAATGGACACTTGGGTTGTCTCTACTGTTTGGCTATTATTAACAATGCTGCTATGAATACTGGTGTACAAGTATCTGTTTCAGTATCTGCTTTCAATTCTTTTGGATATATACCCAGAAATGGAATTGCTGGAACATATGGTAATTCTATTTTTAACTTTTTGGAGAACTGGGAATAAGGTTTTTCAGTTAAAAATAGGAAAAGGAAGAAACTTACAATGAACCCTCTGGTACTAAAATGGAATTGTATCTATTGGTAGGAATACATAATTTTCAACACACATAAATATAAATATATAGAAGTGTAGATCTGCACACACACACGTAATTCCTAGCTCTGTCTGCTGAAAGGGCCTGGAATACCAATCGCAACAGCAATGAATAAAACTAACACCCAGAACTTGGCTTCTAAATATTATTTGCCACTAAAAGGAACCAGGGCTCCCTGGAAAAATGGCTGAATCCAAGCGTATGCCAGGGAAAAAGACCATATGATCCTGGAACACTTTGTGCCAGAAAGTAAGGAAATGCTCCAAGAATGATGGATACATATCAGAAATACACAAGCAACAAACTCCCACTTGAACATCTAAACAAATCATATAATAATGGATTATCACTCACTGAATAAAATGGGAAATCATGAGTCCATAAAGATATAAAATGAATAAATTTAATTAGTGAGGACATGCTATTTATAAAGTTTCAGAGTTTCTCCCCAAAGTCTTCTTTAATTATAAAAGGAAAAAAAATAACTTTATGGTGATGACTAGCAGTCATTACATTAATCAAATTATCAAAGTAATCATCAGTAATGGAACAAAATGAAACGATTTGCCACTTGACAGAATGCAATAGGTAGAATGGTAGAATGGGAAGCACTGCTTCTGTGACATTGCTGCCAAAGATATCTAGTCTTAATCTAATTATGATAAAGTCCCAAATTGAGAGACATTCTACAAAGGCTATAATCTTGTATGAAAGTCAAGGAAAGACTAAGGAACTGTTCCAGACTGAAGAAGAGAGCAAAATGACAATTAAATGCAATACATGATTCTGAACTGGATCCTTCTGCTGCAAAAGCTTTATTGAGATAACTGACAAAACTTTGATCTAGTTCTGAGTATTAAATAGTAAAAATGAATCAGTTTTAATTTCCTAATTTTTATGGTTTTATTGTAGTTATATAAAAGAATGTCTTTGCTTATTGGGAATAGACACATAAGTATCCGAGGGTGATGCAGCTTCGGGTCAACAACTTACTCTCAAATGGCTCCAAGGAAAAAAAAATTTATTTGTATTATACTTCCAATTTTTGTATAATTTGGTGGCTATGTCAAATCTTAAAAAGCTAAAATAAACACACAACTGCATCTACTGGCCAGAGAATTTTCCAATTAACAAAGTAGTATTCTAAAGTACAGTTATCTTTCTATATCCACTTATCCATGAGTGAAAAATTTCTATATGGCAATTATAGATTCTATTCTCACTAAATATGTACACGTGTCAGCTGGATTGGTATACATATTTCATTAAGTATTTCTACATATCAAGAAAAATAATTGTCAATCTTTCTAAAGCATTAGCCAAGTTTACTCAGTGATAAAAAATATTGGAAATTTTTGAGAATTTTCCTTTGTATTGCCACTACAGAGGTCACTATTATGTTTTCTATAAACTTGCAAAAATTTTTAATTATTGGAGCTGAAGGAAACTCCTTCAAGCAATTACTCATCCATTCTATCATCCTGTCCTTAAGTAAATTTGCAGATAAAGCAAGAGATTCACACTAATCCTGCTAACTTCTGGCCTTGCTTACCAAGATTAAAATAGCATAGGACAGGGCGCCTGGGCAGCTCGGTCAGTTAAGCATTCGACTTCAGCTCAGGTCATGATTTTTCAGTTCATGGGTTCAAGCCCTGCGTCAGGCTCTGTGCTGACAGCTTGGAACCTGCTTTGGATTCTCTCTCCCTCTCTCTCTCTCTCTCTCTCTCTCTCTCTCAGTCCCTCCCCTGCTCATGCTTGGTCTCCCTCAAAAATAAATGAACACAAAAAAATTTTTATATAAATAAATAATGAAAGTTAAGATAAAAAAAATAACATAGGACAAGGGTTAGTAAACTATCTTTAAAGGGTCAGAGAGTAAATATTTTGGGTTTTGTGAGCCATATATCTCTGTCCAACTACTCAACTCCAATGTTGCAGTACAAAAGCAGCCAATGACAGTATGTAAATGAACATAAACTATGTTCCCCCAAATTTATAAAAACAGGCAGCAGGTCATATTCAGCCCATGGGCTATAGTTTGCCAACTTCTGGCACAGAAGAAAGGTTACATCAAAAAAGTATTTATCAGGGGCACCTGGGTGGCTCGGTCGGTTAAGCGACCGACTTCAGCTCAGGTCATGATCTCATGGTTCGTGAGTTTGAGCCCCGCATCAGGCTCTGTGCTGACAGCGCAGAGCCTGGAGCTGCTTCAGATTTTGTGTCTTCCTCTCCCTCTGCCCCTCCCCCACTCATGCTCTGTCTCTCTCAAAAATAAATAAACATTAAAAAAAATTTTTTTAAAGTATGTATCAAAACAGACCAGTTATGATTTAGATTTTTAAAAGCCTTTTTATGACCATAATATATTAGGTGAAAAGTAAAAGCAATATACACTATAATCTAAATTTTGTAAAGAAAAAAAAAAAATAAAAATAAAGTACGTGCATAATACATATTATATATATGTTTTATACACATATGTTATATAACAAAAATGGCCACAAATTCTTCCCATCTCTATATGGAAGCCCCTTTGCAAGGTCACTTTATAGGTCTTCCACCCAAGAAATGAACTCCACCACTTTAATCTGGGTTTGGCCATGTGATTTGCTTTGGTGACTAAGACATTAGCAAACATGACACAGAGACTCAAAAGGCATTTGCACACTGGGGTTTGCTCTCTTGCTGCTTCTGGAACCCTGGGGCCACCACATACAAAGCCAAGATTAGATGATGAGAGATACCCACCAGTCTCAACCAACTGCCAACCAACCCCCAACAAAGAGTTGCTTAGCTGACCTGCAGTTGACCTGCAGCTGAACATAGATGCATGAGTGGCCCAGCTGAGATCAGCAGAAGAAATGCCCAGCTGAGCCCAGCCTAAATTGCTGATCCCCAGAATAGTGAGCCAAATAAATGGTTGGTTTATTACATAGTAATGGGTAACTAATTGTGTGTGTGTGTGTATGTGTGTGTGTTAAGAATAGATAGCAAGTAAAATATCAGGGCTGATACTAAGGAAATAGTTGAATTAAAGATTCATGTTAATAATTTTTTTTGTTTTGTTTTGGTTTTATTTTGGTTTCGTGTGTGTGTGTGTTTTAATTTTTTTAATGTTTATTTATTTATTTAAATATATGAAACTTACTGTCAAATTAGTTTCCATACAACACCCAGTGCTCATCCCAAAAGACGCCCTCTTCAATGCCCATCACCCACCCTCCCCTCCCTCCCACCCCCCATCAACCCTCAGTTTGTTCTCAGTTTTTAAGAGTCTCTTATGCTTTGGCTCTCTCTCCCACTCTAACCTCTTTTTTTTTTTTTTAATAATTTAAGTACACATTTATTTTGGTGTTTTCCAAATTTTCACTAAAGAACAGATAATACCTTTATTTCAAAAAACTTCAATGTCATTAAAAAACACATAATTCAACATGAAATGAAAAGTATAATGATGAAAAGTAAATGAAAATGAAAAGTATTTTTCATAATTTCCACTAAATACTGAGAGTCCAAATATATGGACATTCCTGACCTGATGCATTTGAATGAGCTGACAGATTTTACATTCTATCAAAGCTCGGGGATAAATAGTTACAGTTATATAGAAAACTAAGCAAATGACAAGACAAATATTAGTAGTGAAAAAAATAAAACCTAGTTTGGTGGAAGAACTGTAATCATAGTAGAAAACTGGCTATGTTTTTCATGATATTTATGTAATTACAATAATGTAAACACTAACTGTAAGGCTTAAAGCGGACAAGTAATGGGACAATCTAGAAAGGGTACCAGGAAGGCAAGAGAAGGTATCTAAAACCAAAAATTCAAGAAAAAAGCAGTACATATGTTATTCTTTAAAAAATAAATAAATACCCAAGTATTTAATAAGTAAAATGATTAAAATTATTGACTTCAAATAGTAGGAATTGGACCACAGCAACTTCTTACTCAACACATCTCCAGAGGCAAGGGACACAAAAGCAAACATGAACTATTGGGACCTCATCAAAATAAAAAGCTTCTGCACAGCAAAGGAAACAATCAGCAGAACTAAAAGGCAACCAACGGAATGGGAGAAGACATTTGCAAACGACATATCAGATAAAGGATTACTATCCAAAATCTATAAAGAACTTATCAAACTCAACACCCAAAATACAAATAATCCAGTGAAGAAATGGGCAAAAGACATGAATAGACACTTCTCCAAAGAAGACATCCAGATGGCCAACCAACACACGAAAAAATGCTCAATGTCACTCATCATCAGGGAAATACAAACCAAAACCACAATGAGATACCACCTCACACCTGTCAGAATGGCAGACATTAACAACTCAGGCAACAATAGACGTTGGCAAGGATGTGGAGAAAGAGGATCTCTTTTGCACTGCTGGTGGGAATGCAAGCTGGTACAGCCACTCTGGAAAACAGTATGGAGGTTCCTCCAAAAACTAAAAATAGAACTACCCTACGACCCAGCAATTGCATTGATCCACGGGATACAGGCATTGATCCACGGGATACAGGTGTGCTGTTTCGAAAGGGCACATGCACCCCCATGTTTATAGCAGCACTATCAACAATAGACAAAGCATGGAAAGAGCCCAAATGTCCATCGATGGATGAATGGATAAAGAAGATGTGATGTATATAACACACACACACACACACACACACACACACACACACACACACACACACAGAGGAGTATTACTTGGCAATCAAAAAGAATGAAATCTTTCCACTTGCAACAATGTGGATGGAACTAGAGGGTATTATGCTAATCAAAATTAGTCAGAAAAAGACAAATATCATATGACTTCACTCATGTAAGGAATTTAAGATACAAAACAGATGAACATAAGGGAAGGGAAGCAAAAATAATAAAAAACAGGGAGAAGAACAAAAACATAAGAGGTTCTTAAATATGGAGAACAAACAGAGGGTTACTGGAGGGGTTGTAGGAGGGGGGATGGGGTAAATGGGTAAGGGGCATTAAGGAATCTACTCCTGAAATCATTGTTGCACTATATGCTAATTAATTCGGACGTAAATATAAAAAAATAAATTAAATAAAAATTTTTAAAAAAATAGTAGGAATTGGAGAATAGAAATAGGCATTTGTTCAATGCCATATCTTTGACTCTAACTACATACATATGCACATACTTTGAAAGTATAAAAAAAGTAAAAGTATAAAATTTAAAGAGAAAAACAGTCTAGGAACCAATCCAAGTATATATAACAATTTAGTGTACGATTATGACAAATCTTTATATCAGGAAAAATTATTCTCTAATTGACACTGGGACAACTGATCATCCACTTAGAAAAGCATACAATTAGAGCATCAACTCATACATATACAAAAATAAATCCTATAAATAAAAAAGTTAAATGTTAAAAAAAATTTTAACTATACTGAATTATGAAAAATGTATATTACTCACAATTTTTTAAAATTTTAGTTTAAAACTCTTGAGTAGATAAAATACACAAAATATTTAAGATAATTTAATATTTCTCTAACTACAGATTAACTGTTTAAAAGCAGATATTTAACACCAGACATATTGAATAATATCATCTATTTTCTCTTGCACAGTGACTTGGGTTTTTTCCTCACCAGCCAAGAAAAAAAAATTACCCAGCCATTCCTTTTCCCTCTCTTTTCCCCATTTATAATCAATGAATCTATTTGTACTCAATTTTAGAGCTAGGCTCAAGTCATGCTTCCATCATTTACATACTCAAACAGTCTGATATCTTTGGGCTTGAATTTTCTTACATATAAAATGAGTCTAGTATCTACTCAACTTTCTTCACAGTGCTAATGAAAGGATTACATAAGAGAACACATAAATTGCCTGGCACAAATATATATTCCAAAAAGCTATCACATTATCATTATTATTAACCCTTTAAGAAATATAGGTTATTAAGCGTCTGGCATATCATAGGTTTCAAAATTTTTGTTGCCTTGAATAAATTATACTCAAATTGGCAATTTTAACAACTTGTTCTTACAGCAACTAGAGAAATCAAAAGGTGTTTCCAATCTCTTGTTTATATTAAGCACCAATGTACCTCTTGTTCCCTGAAGTCATTGTTTGATCTCTTATTTCTGTGTGCTAGTACCTAAAACACTACCACCAAAATGTACTGCAGAAGACAAAAAAACATTTTAAAACCTGCTTTAAGTCTCCTCTATTTAACAGTACTGTCACACCTCCTTTAGTACATGGATCTGAGTAAAACTTGTAAGCTACAGGAACCATGATAAATCATGCACTTTCTCAACTTTGGCCATTTTTTCATTCATTTATTAAACAAATGTGAAAGTACCTACTAGGTGCAGGTCCTGTGCCAGATGCTGGTTATTAAAAAGGCAGTAAGGGAGACATAACACTTGTTCTTATGGACAGCCTGGCAAGGAGGCAAATAAAACAGTTAAACCTACAAATAAAATATATTATTATAAACTTCAGGAAACATTGTAAAGAAAAGGACAGGGTATTGAGAGACAGACTAAAAGAGGAACTAATGTTAAATTAATTACTTGTATGGTACTGAATATAATATAGCCTATTACAGTACAGAAAAGCACTTTCACCTAAGTTCATCTGGAAGAGTTTATTCACAGGCAGAATAATGAGGAGGCTGAGAGAATCAATTCTAGGCCAGACTAAGTTTTAAACCAGAGTCTACTCATCAGCTTTGTGACATGACCAAGCTACTTAAATTCTCTATGCCTCCATTTTTACATCTGTAATTGGGGAAAATACCAATACCTCTCTCAAAGGGCTATTGTAAGGATTAAGTTAAATTCTTTCATTTTATTTTGAAAATTATCAAATCCACAGAAAAGTTAAAAGAAATTACAATAGGCGTTACCTCACATGAACCTGTATTTACCAGGTGAATTAATATTTCTAGAATGTTTAGAAGAGTTTCTGGCACATAGTAAGCAAGCATTGTATCACTACATAAGCAGTATATTAAAAGTAAATTAAACTGTGAGAAAATGACTTGTAACATACTTTCAGAGAAAACGGGCCATTTTCTGCTGAGATCCTAGAAAATATCTTAAATTTTAAAGGGAGAGTGGGGGAGAGAGAGAGAGAGAGGGAAAGACAGAGACAAAAGAGGAAAAAAAGGAGAAAATATCCCAAGGTTTGCCCAATGTCAACTTTATCGGAAGGTCAACAGCGCACTCTACTGGACCCACATCTCTTCTACACACTATGCAAAAGTAATAAATAAATGCTACTGCTACACTAAATCAAAAAATATAACTACTTTTATAAAAGTATATAGCCAATGTAAGCCTTTATTTAATGAAGAAATAAAAATCATATATAAGCATAAGAATGAGTCTATAATAATACCTCACCTAGGAGTGCCTGGCTGGTTCAGTTCAGTGGAGCATGAGACTTTCGATCTCAGGGTTATAAAAAAAAACAAAAACCAAAAAAAAACCCACCTCACCTATTGTGAAAATTTACTGAAAGTGAAGAGAATATAAATAAATTCTTAAGAAAATGATTATGAATGGTGGAATAAAGTAAAATCAGAACGGTAACACTCTATTAAAAAACAATGTTTCTCTTAATTTATTTTGACGTGAGAGACTAATGCTTTACTAGATCTCTGATGTATGAATTATCAGTATAAACGAAAGAATCTAAAATGTAAGGAAAGAGAATAAACAGTGGACAATGGATGGTAATTATAAAAGAGAGGAAATATTGACACCATTTTCTGACTTGAAGAGAGAGTGAGTATACTTGAGATGACAGGATGGTAAAAAGACAACTATCCAATTCTCTAATCAACAGGCTGGAAACTAAATTATTTTAATGAAAACTAAGAAAATTTTAAAAGAAAAACTTAAAAAGTTTAATGTCAAGTTTAGATAAAAAGAGAAATCATTACACTAATTTATCATTTCATTTATGAAGGAGTTTTTCAAAAAAATATAACTATGGATTTTAAAAGTATAAAGACTATAATATTTACATTTTTTAGGAATAAGAGAACTAAACCATTAATTTATGAATACAAATATAACTATCCTTCCAAAAATAAGTTGTCTTTGCTAATACCATCTTATAAGAGCCAAAACAGAAGAAGCATCCTTAGAATTTAGAAGTGTTAGAGCTAAAAGCAATATAAGGCATATAAAATCTAGTTCCACTTTCTTTTTCCTCCCATTTGAAGGAACAGGTCCTAAAAAGATATGTTACTTACCCAAGTCTCTCAATTTAGCTTATTTAAGATGTTTAGATTATCTAGATTAAAATATGATATACAAAATGTGAGGCATATCATCTCTCCACTAGGAAAAGTTCTAAAATATGGACTGCATTTAGAAAAATACTTTATCTAAAGTTTTGGTGATAAAATAATTTCAGAAACTGCTATACAATAAATATTAAATCCTATGAAACTACATATTTTTCTTCCACGTCTTTATGAAATCATGTATTCCAAAATTCATAGAAAATACTTTTGTGATTTATAATGAGCCATGTAGCAAAGATTATGAAATGTTATACAATGGTGAAAAAAACAATCTCTTCAATATTTGGTGCTGGGAAAAATGAACGGTAATATGCAAAAGAATGAAACACAATCATCATCTTAGACCATACTCAAATATCAACTTAAAATAGATTATAGACTTGAACATAAGACCTGAAATCATAAAACTCCTAGAAGAAAACATAGGTAGTAAGCTCCTGTGTCAGGTCTTAGCAATGATTTTTTTAATCTGACACCAAAAGCAAAAGCAACAAAACAAAAATAAGCAAGTGTGACTATATCAAACTAAAACGCTTCTGCACAGTAAAGAAAACCACCAGCAAAATGAAAAGGCAACATACTAAACAGGAAGAATTATTTGCAAACCAAATGTCCAATAAGAGGCTAAAACCCAAAATATACAAAGAACTCATATGACTCAATAGCAAAAAAAAAAAAAATCCAATTTAAAAATGGGCAAAAGATCTGAGAAAAGATATACAGATGGCCAACAGGTATATAAGAAGGTACTCAACATCAGTAACCATCTGGTAAATGCAAATCAAAACCACAGTGAGCTCTTACTTCACACCTGTTAGAATGACTATTATCAAAAAGACAAGAAATAACAAATGTTGGTGAGGATGTGTGACAAAAGGAAACCTTGTGCACTTTTGGTGGGAATGTAAATTAGTGTAGCCACTATGGAAAACAGTACAGATATTACTAAAAAATTAAAAACATAACATATGATCCAGCAATTCCATGTCTGGGTACTGGTCCAAAGAAAATAAAATCACTAACTCAAAAAGATACAGGTACCCTTGTGTTCACTGCAACATTACTTATCATCGCTGAGATATGGAAACAATCTAAGTATCCATCATTGGATGAATGGATAAAGAAAATGTGGTATATATAAATATATACAATGGGTTATTCAGCCATAAAAAAGAATGAAATCTTGTAATTTGCAACAACATGGATGGACAGACTTCAAGGACATTATACTAAGTGAATTAAGTCAGAGAAAGACAAGTACCATATGCTCTCACTTATATGTGAAATCTAAAAAAAAATAAAAATACACACAAAAAAACATGCTCATAGATACAGAGAAGAGACTGGCAGTTGCCAGAGGTAGGGGAGTGGTGTGGGAGAAATGGGTGAAGGCATAAACTTCCAGTTATAAAATAAATCATACACCAATAATGAAGCAACAGAAAGAGAAATTAAGGAATCGATCCCATTTACAATTGCACCAAAACCCATAAAATACTAGGAATAAATCTAACCAAAGAGGTGAAAAATCTATACACTGAGAACTATAGAAAGCTTATGAAAGAAACTGAAAACGACACAAAAAAATGGAAAAATATTCCACGCTCCTGGATAGGAAGAACAAATATTGCTAAAATGTCAATACCACCCAAACCAATCTACATATTCAATGCAATCCTTATCAAAATAACACCAGCATTCTTCACAGAGCTAGAACAAAGAATCCTAAAATTTGTATGGAACCAGAAAAGACCCCGAATAGCCAAAGCAATCTTGAAAAAGAAAACCAAAGCTGGAGGCATCACAATCCCAGACTTCAAGATGTATTACAAAGCTGTAGCCATCAAGACAGTATGGTACTGGCACAAAAACAGATACTCCGATCAACGGAAGAGAATAGAGAACCCAAAAATGGATCCACAAATGTATGGCCAACTAATCTTTGACAAAGCAGGAAAGAATATCCAATGAAATAAAGACAGTCTCTTCAGCAAGTGGCACTGGGAAAACTGGACAGCAACATGCAAAAAAATGAACCTGGACCACTTTCGTACACCATACACAAAAATAAACTCAACATAGACGAAAGACCTAAATAAATGTAAGACAGGAAGCCATCAAAATCCTCGAGGAGAAAGCAGGCAAAAATCTCTTTGACCTTGGCTGCAACTTCTTACTCAACACATCTCCAGAGGCAAGGGACACAAAAGCAAACATGAACTATTGGGACCTCATCAAAATAAAAAGCTTCTGCACAGCAAAGGAAACAATCAGCAGAACTAAAAGGCAACCAACGGAATGGGAGAAGACATTTGCAAACGACATATCAGATAAAGGATTACTATCCAAAATCTATAAAGAACTTATCAAACTCAACACCCAAAATACAAATAATCCAGTGAAGAAATGGGCAAAAGACATGAATAGACACTTCTCCAAAGAAGACATCCAGATGGCCAACCAACACACGAAAAAATGCTCAATGTCACTCATCATCAGGGAAATACAAATCAAAACCACAATGAGATACCACCTCACACCTGTCAGAATGGCAGACATTAACAACTCAGGCAACAACAGATGTTGGCAAGGCTATGGAGAAAGAGGATCTCTTTTGCATTGCTGGTAGGAATGCAAACTGGTGCAGCCACTCTGGAAAACAGTATGGAGGTTTCTCAAAAAATTAAAAATAGAACTACCTTATGACCCAGCAATTGCACTACTAGGTATTTATCCAAGGGATACAGGTGTGCTGTTTCGAAGGGGCACACACACCCCCATGTTTATAGCAGCACTATCAACAATAGCCAGAGTATGGAAAGAGCCCATATGTCCATCAATGGATAAATGGATAAAGAAGATGTGGTATATATACATATATATATACATACACACACACACACACACACACACACACACACACACACACACACACAGTGGAGTATTACTCGGCAATCACAAAGAATGAAATCTTGCCACTTGCAACAACGTGGATGGAACTAGAGGGTATTATGCTAATCAAAATTAGAGAAAGACAAATATCATATGACTTCACTCATGTAAGGAATTTAAGATACAAAACAGATGAACATAAGGGAAGGGAAGCAAAAATAATATAAAAACAGGGAAGGGAAGAAAACATATGAGACTCTTAAATATAGAAAGTAAACAGAGGGTTGCTGGAGGGATTGTGGGTATGGGGTAAATGGGTAAGGGGCATTAAGGAATCTACTCCTGAAATTATTGTTGCACTATATGCTAACTTGGATGTAAATTTAAAAATTAATTAATTAAATTAAACTAAATATGTCATGAAGATGTAAAATAGCACTTTGACCATGGTTTATATCTGAAAGTTGCTAAAAGAGCAAATCTTTAAAGTTCTTATCACAAGAAAAAAAAAATCTTTGTAATTATAAAAGGTGACAGATGTTAACTAGACTTATTGTGATCATTTCATAGTGTATACAAATATCGAATCATCATGTTGCACACCTGAAAACAATGTCAATTATACCTCTATTAAAAAGAAAAAAAGAGAGAGGAGGAAATGCTTCTGTACCAGAAGTAAAGTAAGTTTCTTCTTTTTTTTTTTTTTAACGTTTATTTATTTTGAGAGAGAACAAGAGAGAGAGTTTGTGCGTGGAGAAGGGGCAAAGAGGGAGGGGAGAGGTTCCCAAGCAGGCTCCATGCTGTCAGTGTGGAGCCCAACAAGGAGCTCGAACCTGCAAACTGGGAGATCATGACTGAACCGCAACCAAGATTCAGACGCTCAATCGACTAAGCCACCCAGGCACCCTGCAAAGTAAGTTTCTAACAGGAAAAACAAAAAAAACTTCTATACTCAAAGATTCCTTTCTTTAAATAAACTACCTCTACTCATAGCCCCATTATTCTTTTTCACATCCATGGAAACGATTAGCTTGAGAAAATGCTTTTGAAAAACTAGATATGTTACCTAGTGCTAAATGTCTATGAGATTACACTAAAAATGCTACCATCCACTTTTAAAATTAAAATGACAGTTAAAACACACAAATTTATATATTTTCTTAACAATTTACTAAAATACAAAAAGATTAACTACAATTTTATATTTTGTACTGAGTATGATTCTATCGTAACTGCTTATTCTAATATTGTTAGGAAGAAAAAAGTATTGAAAATATAGATCATTTTACCTAAGTATTTGTGACCTTCTCCCTAATCATTCAGAAACTACCTAAAATTACTTTATACCTTTATGTTTTTTACTCCAGACTACAAAAAAAGAATATTAGAGCTCAACCACATGGTCTTTCTGTATTTGCAAAAGTACTCTGGTGATGATCAATTTACTTTATCTATGTTGAATTAGTATGGCATATACCACTTATGTCTTCTTACAAACAAAAGTTCTATGTCACATTAGTGAAATGTTATCATTTTAGTTACCAGATTTGAGAAATTTAGTTTAACAAATCTTTAAAGTTATAAAAAATTATCAGAAAACCATACCTTTAATCTTGTAAGTAATGTTATCACCCACCTATAAAAATTATCCCATTTCTACAGTAATATAGTTACACTACCTACAGCCAAGGAAAAAAACTTATAAATTCTGGTTTAAAATATAACCGATATGGGGCACCTGGGTAGCTCAATCAGTTAAGCATCCGACTTCGGCTCAAGTCCTGATCTCACTGTTCATGGGTTTAAGCTTCACAATGGGCTCTGCGCTGACAGCGTGGAGCCTGGAGTCTGCTTCTGATTGTCCCCCCTCTCTCTCAAAAATAAACACATAAACCTTAAAAATATAACCAATATAAAGATAGGGATATACAGGTATAAATGCAATTATACTTGACCACTAAGAAGACCATAATAAATGATCAACATAGTACATAACCAAAAGGAGAAATTGATCAAAGCACTTAGCTAAAAATTAAGGTATCCAGCCAGGAATTCTGCTTATGGTCACATGGTCTAGACTCTAAACAGGTTTAGCCATAGACATCCTTACCAGATATTAAAAGAATATGTTACTTAATTATAAATCTAATTCCTCAAAATTAGTATCAAGCGATACTATATATTTTAGCAGCATTTAAAGATAACTATATATATTTGATATTAATCAATATTATATAATACCTTTAGTAGCAGCACACAAATACGGAGCCTTTTGCTGCTACTATTATTGCTACTGCTGCTACTTCTGCTACCACTTACCACTTAATAAGCTCTAAAATATGCTAAGTATACTCTAATCACTTTATAAGCAATTTTTTAATGTTTATTTTTGAGAGAGATAGTGTGAGTGGGGGAGGGGCAGAGAGAGAGGGAGGCAGAATCTGAAGCAGGCTCCAGTCTCCGGGTTGTCAGCACAGAGCCCAACACCAGGCTTGAACCCACGGACCACAAGATCGTGACCTGAGCCACCCAGGCGCCCTTACTCTTACCACTTTATAAATATTTACCTGTTTAACCCTCCTAACAGCCCTGTGAGAGAGGTACTATTACTAGCCCTGTTCAACAAATGGAGAAACTGAAGTAAAAATAGCTCACAGTAGAAAAACTTAATCAAGATTACATAGGTGTAAAGAGCAGAGTTGTGATTAAAACCCAGGTAGTCTGATTCAAGCTCATTCTCTTAACCAATAAAAACAAAACGAAATTTAAAAATCCACTTCTCTAATTTTAATTATTACCAATCACAGCTTATCCTATACTTGATTTCTTTATTCTTGAGGCTTCTACATAATGTTTCTTTCCTTTATATTGATATTAGAATCCTGCTTATAGGACTCCAGGATTTCTGAGAGGCATTTTAGAGAGAATGTAAAATAAAGTGATCAGAGCATTTGCCAGAGTATCATACTGTTTAGGTAGGATTTAGCTCTAGTATTTGCCAGTCTGTGACCTTAAGCAAAGTACTTAATTCTCAGAGTATCCTTATCTATAAAATGGGAATAACAATAATAACTGCCTATGCCATTGTAAGAATTAGAGAAGATTCTAACTAACAACTATTTATCAGGCAACTAATATACACCATATGCTATTCTAGGTACTAGGGATACTTACGAAAAAGACTGACATTACATTCTAACAGCACAGATAGATAATAAACAGGTAAATAAATAAATTCAAACGGTAAGAGCTATGAAGAAAATAAGGCACTGTGAAAGAAAATGAGGTAGAAAACATTGGCAGAAGCAAACACACAGTATATATTATTATTGACAATTTAACATTAAAGGCTCCTAAGATGACTTTTCCCCATTTAGTATTTTTAAGAATTTAAAGGAAGATTCTTTGAGGGCAGGGAATATAGTTTTCATTCACTCAGTCTTTAACTAGGTTCCTAGCACAAAGCTAGGTACTTGGAACATAAAGATGAATGTAACAGTCACAGCCTTCAAGGAGGTCTCCACATACTAGAAAACCTGGTGTTGTCCTTAATGGAACTTAGAGCCTTGTAAAGAAGATAGTAAGAGTAAGGTAAGTGTTAAAAACCGAAAAGTACAAGGAACATTCCAGATGGGAATCTAACTCCAAATTGGGGATGTCAAAGGCAGCTTCCTGAAGAATTAGCAGGAGCTGGTTAAAAAAAAAAAAAAAAGAGGAAGAAGGAGAAAGCGCAAAAGAAAATAAAGTTTATAGAGGACTTATGATTGTACAGATAAACAGGAAGCCTTATAAGCCATCTAAAGACTTCTAGGGGTGCCTCGGTGACTGAGTCAGTTAAGTGTCTGACTTAGGCTCGGGTCATGATCTCACAGTTTGTGGGTTTGAGCCCCATGTCGGGCTCTGTGCTGACAGCTCAGAGCCTGGAACCTGCTTCGGATTCTGTGTCTCCTTCTCTCTCTGCCCCTCACGTGTTTGCTCACTTGCTCTTTCTCTCTCTTGTTCTCTCTCAAAAATAAATAAAACATTAAAAAAATAAAATAAAATAAGGACTTCTAGAATTTGTCCCCAGAGTCAATGAGTTTTTTCATCTCCTCCCTGAAAAATTAAAAGTACAGACAGAACATATGAAACAATAGTTTTTAAGATATAGGATTTCAGGTAAGAAAGAGTGATCCCTGAAAGATAGGAAATAAATGCAATAGATCCTATAATCGCCTAGGCTTACTGCCTTGAGAGTTTCTAGGCTGTGCCATGGGGAGGGGGAACCAAGATATAGCCCAGCAAACCTGAATTGAAGAGACTCTGCTCTTCAGTCCAGAAAAATGGAAAGACTAAAGTTCACAGGGAAGAATATTAAAGTGGAGATAGCTGCACAAAGAATGAATCCCAGAGATCTGCAGACAGACCTCTCAAATATCTAGCAGGGTATTAGTCAGCATATGTGAGTGAGTAAACAATCCAAGAGAGCAGAAAGAATCACCCTAAATGATGAGGCACTCACACAGGGCATGGAACAGTGCCTGTTCCCACCAGCCAGACTAGAAAACCTAACAATTCATAGAGCATTAGGTAGAGGACTCAGAAGGAGCTAGCCTCTACTGAGGTAACCCACAACTAAACCCTGCTCAGATCCCACCTAACAAATCCTAGAAGCAGATTAAAAGCATCAAGTTGATTCCCTGTAACTTAACTGTATCTCAGAATAAAATTCAAGAGTATTTATAGAAATATAACAACACCCAGCACCCAGCAGGTAAAATTCACAACATCTGAAATTTAATTTAAAAAATTTTTAATTAAAAAAAAGGCACAATTCCATTTATATAAAACTATGGATATGAAAACTAATCTACAGTGACTGAAAAAAAAAAACTCTAGAGTTGCCTGGAGGTGGAGGGATGGGGTAGAAAAGGTCCACTGGTCTATCTTGCACTTAGGATGGATCTTTTCCAGGTATCATTTCATAATATCATGCACAGGCCATTTAGAAAATATGTGGTTCACTGATTTTACAGATCTTATAAATGGTAATACATTTCATTATATAATATCAAAAAGTCACACTGTATATCACCACCAATATCATTAGGAAAGTCTACAAGTACCATAAACTGCCAAGTTCACAGTGGTATATACAGTTTTTCAAAATTCTGATTTTCAATCAAATTTTATCAGGCTTACTTTATTTCAAGAATTGCCATAGTTTATCTGTCAGTCATTCTTTCAAGTAAAAATAATGTTCCATGAAAAATGTGGCTAGTTCAGCTAACAATTCAAACTATTCTACAAGTGCTTTTCCTCAAGATAATCATCCTATTCTGCATGCAAAATGTTTTGAGTACTGCTCACTTCTTCACACAGAATGTTAAAAAAGCTCAAGGGCTGAGTTAATAAAATTAGTAATTTTTACTGCTTCATCAAGGATATTCTCAGGTGAAACTGGCTTTTGTTAACTGTTCATTAATGAAGAAAACTACTATGCGGGGGGAGGGGGGTAGTGCCTGGGTGGCTCAGTCAGTTAAGCATCTGGGTCTTTCGGCTCAAGTCATGATCTCACATTTCATGAGATTGAGTCCCACATCAGCTCAGGTCCTGATCTTGAGGTTCGTGGGGCCCTGCCTCAGGTTCCATGCTGACAGCACAGAACCTGCTTGGGGATTCTCTCTCTCCCTCTCTCTCTATCCCTCCCTCGCTTGCACACACTCTAAGTAAATAAATAAACTGAAAAAAAAAAAATGAAAAAAAAAAAGATTGGTATCACTTTTTTAAAGTACGATCTATGCCCAGTGCAGAGCCCAACATGGGGCGTGAACTCAAAACCCTGAGATCAAGACCTGAGCTAAGATCAAGTTAGACGCTTAATCAACTGAGCCACCAGGTGCCCCTTATAAAAGGCAAATAACATATTATTACTATGAAAATACTTTTTACCTCACACACTGCCTGAGAAAAAATGTCAGTAATCTCCAAAACTCCCTAGACTACTCCTTAAGAACTGCCTGCCCAAAGGACACTGAAAGAATTATAGGGAAGTATAGTACACAACATTAGAATCTACAAGAGAAAAATAACCTTTCAGATTTCTTTCTAGTCCAATTCTCTCATTCTATAAATGAGGAAAGTGGGGCACAAAGAAAATAGGGTTTCCTATCTCAGACATTAGTAGCAGAGATGTGACAGCACTTCGAGGACTTCTGAGTTGTTTTCTACTATTCTTTGCATTATACTATTCCTTAAAAAAAAAAGGAGTTTAGCAAATTCCACATTTTCCTTCTTTACTGAACAATGGCATAAATACATACATTTTGTGGAGAAAAGGAGTTTATCTTTCCTAATGGAGAGTTGAGTTTTGTGGTCTTTCCTGAAGCAACTTTTGCATCCAAATCACGCACTTCCTTTTCAAAACAATGACGCTTTCTTATCTGTTAACACAGAACCAAAATGAAGTTTAATGCAAACTCAAAGTCTGAGCAGGCAAGTTGTTCCTGAAGGTCAAAAGTAGTTTTTCTATATGTGTTAAGCATAAAAAAAAAAAAAAAAAGATGACTCTTTCTAACTGGAAATAATAAAATAATTTTTAAATATACAGGGGCACCTGGGTGGCTCAGTCGGTTAAGCGTCCAACTTCGGCTCAGGCCATGCTCTCACGTTTGTGAATTCGAGCCCCACATCAAGCTGTGTGCTGACAGCTTGCTCAGAGCCTGGAGCCCGCTCCGGATTCTGTTTCCCTTTCTCTCTGCCCCTCCCCCGCTCACACTCTGTCTCTGTCTCTTTCAAAAATAAACAAACATTGGGGCGCCTGGGTGGCTCAGTCGGTTAAGCGGCCGACTTCGGCTCAGGTCATGATCTCACGGTCCGTGAGTTAGAACCCCGCGTCGGGCTCTGTGCTGACAGCTCAGAGCCTGGATCCTGTTTCGGATTCTGTGTCTCCCTCTCTCTGACCCTCCCCCGTTCATGCTCTGTCTCTGTCTCAAAAATAAATAAACGTTAAAAAAAAATTAAAAAAATAACCATTAAAAAAATAAAAAATAAAAAAAATTAAAAGTACAAAGTAGCTATATTACCAATTTATACCTTAAGTAAATATTTAACTGTCTAATTCCTCATATATAGGAAAGCACCATGTACTTTAAAGACATATTATCAATAATGTATTATAATGACACTCTTTTCAATGAGTAATATTATAAAATGAAGTTACAATATTTTATCCTTTAATTTACATCTATGATACGACCCAAGTAAATTGCACAAGGGCCAATGAAAACTTGATTGATACTTGACTACCTTGTGCAGCTCTAATGGTACTATTTCACTGCCAATAAATTGTTTACCTGCTGTGTAGTTTCTAAGGGTCGAATTCTTTTCTTCTCTACTTGAAAATCATCATTTTCATCTCTTTTTATGGAAGCCTGTTTCTTGGCAGATAGCTTTGCAGCCAACGTAGTTTTTTCAGGAGAGTCTTCTACAAGAAGTCATAAAAAATTAGTATAAATAACTGACACTTAGGCAATTTTTCCAGGAAAAATTAGAACCAAGATGTTAAAGACTCAAAATTTCCTTACTTTAAAACATGAGGTTGACATGTTTAAAAGCATGTATTTACCACTGAGTTTAACAAAGATATAACATTTTGAGAAATATGCTTTCATCAGGAAAGTCCAATTTTGATTTCTTAATAGGCTTATGCTTTTGTAAACCACTCCCGATAATGCGGTTTAAAAAATATAACTGTAAGGGGTGTCTGGCTGGTTCAGTCAGTTGAGCATCCAACTTCAGCTAGGTCACAATCTCACAGATTTATGAGTTCAAGCCCCACATTGGACTCTCTGCTGTCAGCACAGAGCCTGCTTTGGAAACTCTGCCCCCCCAGCCCCCCCCTCTCTCTCTGCCCCTCCCGTGCTCTCTCTCTCTCTCTCTCTCAAAATAAATAAACATTAAAATATATATATAAGGGCACTTGGGTGACTCAGTCAGTTAAGTGTTCAGGTCATGATCTCGTGGTTCATGAGTTCGAGCCCCATGTCAGGCTCTGTGTTGACACCTCAGAGCCTGGAGCCTGCTTAGGATTCTGTGTCTCCCTCTCTCTCTGCCCCTCTCCCGCTCATGCTTGGTCTCTCTCTCAAAAATAAGCATTTAACAAATTTTTAATTAAAAAATATACACTTATATAGATACAGATATCTGTAAGATTCTCCCAAGAAAAGTATTTCATTTATATATACATCTTTCTACAGTATCTCAATGTTTCTTCCCCACTAAGCTTCTAAATGTTCTTTACACTTAAAAATACAGTAGAATCAAGCTCCCATAATCTGCCTTTTAGTCCCACTACCTTGAAGGTCATCAGTGACCTCTTAATCACCAAATAATATTAGCTCCTTTTAATAAATGTGAACACTAGGTTTTAAAGAAGTTAATATGCCCAGTATCACATAGCTAGTAAGAGGCAGAGCGTGGATATGACTGGCTCTTGCTGTCTGACTCCAAAATCCATCGCATAACCTCTAGGAATACAGACAAACAGAACACTGTCTTTTTGAAATATAACAAATACGTTTCCTTTTTCCTTAATATCTGTTAACACTTTACTTAACTGCTCCTATACATGGGTTTCTCCTTTTCCCTAAATGTGAGTGTTCTGAAAAGTACCTTCCTTCCTTCCCACTCTTCTCTATACATTCCTTCCACTTCTAGGGCTTGAATTCATTTAACAAGCATTTATTTTACTGAGTCCATATAATTCCAGAAACCATGGAAAAGCAATGAAAAAGAAACAGCCTCTGCCTTAAAGGATTTATAGACCATTAGAGAAGGAAGCCCTATAAGCAGGTCCAATACTGATTTCAAAAACCAAGTTTGAGTCTGTAAAAACAAAGTAAATCTATGCCACATAGCACTGATTCTCAAGCTTTTACTGAGGAGGACTATATTTTTTAAATAAATATTGCTTAAAATTTCCAAAACAGAATAAAAGACCTAGAACTTCCCTGACTCATTGTGCCCTTACCCCTACAAGCCATGTTTTTTCCCAAGACTCTTAGGAACATAGTTTAAATACCATTGTATTCTAAAATCTTAATGGTTTTGCCTTTTATACGTAGGTCTTTTTTTTTTTTTTTTTGACCTATACAATTCAATTTTATTAGTATCAGGCAGCATGCTAAAAGTTTTACATAGATCAGCTCCTGCTACTATGGCATACAACAGCAATTGTTAGTTTACAATTGGGGAAACTGATACATAGGAAAATGGAGTTAAATGCCCAAGGTAAACAATGGGACCCATTCTAAACCTGTTTCCAATGTAATCCAATACCTTGAAATTCTGGATTTTTTTAAAGATTTTATTTTTAAGTAATCTCTACACCCAACATGGGACTCAAACTCACAACCCTGAGATCAAGAGTTGTATGCTCTACTAAGCCAGCCAGATAACTTTTTAACTTTTTTTTTAAAGTAAGCTCTATGCCCAACATGGGACTTGAACTCATAACCCCAAGACCAAGAGCTGCATGCTCTACCTGCTGAGCCAGCCAAGTACCCCCAATACACTTTAGTTTTAAAAAATTATCAACTAATATAAGCTCATTATGAAAGATTTCAGCAAATCAGAAATATAAATAAGAAAAAGTAAAGTGCCATCTGCTTCCCTCCCCCACCTTCTCACTTCTGTAAATCTTCCTCCCTGAGGTAATCACTATCAATCTTTTGGCCTAAATCCATCCATCTATCCATCCATCCATCCAACCTTCCTTCCTTTCCTTCTTCCCTTCCCTCCTCCCTTCCTTCCTTCTTTCTTTCTTCTTTTTTTTCCCAGTATTTATTTTTTGTTTTCCTCACAGTAAGTGTACTCTTTTATCCCCATCCCACTCACCCCCCTCTGGTAACCATCAGTTTGTTCTCTACAGCTAAGAATCTGTTTCTTGGGGCGCCTGGGTGGCTCAGTCAGTTGAGCATCCAACTTTGGCTCAGGTCATGATCTCATGGTTCACGAGTTTGAGCCCCACTTCAGGCTCCATGCTAACAGCTCAGAGCCTGGAGCCTTCTTCAGATTCTGTCTCCCCCTCTCTCTGACCCTTGCCTGCTCATACTCTCTCTCTCCCTCAAAATAAATAAACATTAAGAAAACAAATTTTGTTTAATAAAAAAAAATTTTTTTAATTAAAGATTCTGTTTCTTGGGATGCCTGGGTGGCTCATTCGGTTGAGTGTCTAACTCTTGATTTCGGCTCAGGTCATGATCCTGGGGTTGTGGGACTGAGCCCTGCATTGGGCTCTGCACTGAACGTGAAGCCTACTTCTCGTTCTTTCTCCCTCTGACTCTCCCCCGCTTGCCTGTGTACACACCCTCACTCGCTTAAAAAAAAAAAAAAAAAAAAAAAAAAGGTCTTCTTTCTTGGTTTGTCTTTTTTCTCTTTGCTTTCCTTTGTTTCATTTCTTAAATTCCACATATGAATGATTTCATATGGTATTTGTCTTTCTTTAACTGACTTAGCATTATACTCTCCAGCTCTATGTTGTTGGAAATGGCAAAATTTCATTCTTTTTTTTTTTATTACCTTTCTTTGTTTTTCAGAGGCAGAGAGAGACAGAGTGCGAGTGGGGGAGGGGCAGAGAGAGGGAGACACAGAATCCAAAGCAGGCTCCAAGCTGTCAGCACAGAGCCTGATGTTGGGCTCAAACCCACCAGCAGTAAGATCACGACCTGAGCCAAAAGTCAGATGCTCAACCGACTGAGCCAACCAGGTGCCCCACTTTCATTCTTTTTATGGCTGAATAATTTCCGATTGTATTTACATACCACATCTTCTTTATCCATTCATCTATCTACAGACACTTGGGCTGCTTCCATAGCTTGGCTATTGCAAACAATGCTTCAATAAACATAAGGGTGCATGTATACCTCTGAATTAGTGTTTTTTATATATTTTGGGTAAACACTCAGTAGTGCAATTCCAGGACTATAGGGTATTTCTATTTTTAATTTTTGAAGAACTTCCATACTGTTTTCCAGAGTGGCTGCACCAATTTGCATTCTCACCAACAATGCAAGAGGGTTTCTTTTTCTCCATATCTTCACCAACACCTGTTGTTTCTTGTGTTTTTGATTTTAGCTATTCTGACAGGTATGAAGTGATATTGTGGTTTTGATTTGCATTTCCCTGATGATGAGTGATGTTGAGCATCTTTTCATGTGTGTTAGCCATCTATCTGTCTGTCTTCTTTGGGGAAATATCTGTTCATGTCTTCTGCTCATTTTTTAATTGGATTCTCTTTTGGGTATTGAGTTGTATCAGTTCTATGTATTTTGGATACTAACCCATTGTCAGTTATGTCATTTGCAAATATCTTCTCCTATAGGAGAAGTAGGTTACGTTTTAGTTTTGTTGGTTGTTACCCTTACCGTGCAGAAAATTTTTATTTTGGTGTAATTCCAATAGTTTATTTTTGCTTTTATTTCTGTTGCCTCAGGAGGCAAATCTAGAAAAACATTGTTATGGCTGATGTCAAAGATTATTGCCTGTGCTCTCTTCAAGATTATGGTTTCAGGTCTTACATTTAGGTCTTTGATCCATTTTGAGTGTTTGTGTATGGTGAAAGAAAATGGTCCAGTTTTTCTTTTGCATGTGGGTGTCTAGTTTTCCCAACACTATTTGGTGAAGAGATGGTCTTTTTTCCAGTATATACTCATTCCTCCTTTGTCAAGATTATCCACATAATTGTGGGTTTTATTTCTGGGTTTTCTGTTGTATTCCATGTAGCTATGTGTGTATTTTTTACCAGTATCATACTATTTTAATTACTACTGCTTTGTAATATAACTTGAACTGTGGAATTGTGATACCTCCAGTTGTTTTTCTTTTTCAAGATTGCTTTGGCTATCGAAGCAAAACAATCAACGTCATATGTCACATCAATAGGAGAAAGGATAAAAGCCATATGATCACTTCAAAAGATGCAGAAAAAGCATTTGACAAAGTACAACATCCATTCATGATAAAAATCCTCTGCAATGTAGGTCTAGAGGGAACATATCTCAATATGAGGCCTTATATGAAAAACCCACAGTCAACATCATACTCAGTGATGAAAAACTGAGAGCTTTTCCCTAAAGGTCAGGAATAAGTGTAACCACCTTTATTCACATAGTACTGGAAGTCCTAGCCACAGCAATTGGACAATCTAAAGAAATAAAAGACATCAAAATTGATAAGAAGTAGAACTTTCACTATTTGCAGATGATATAACACTATAACATACAGAAAACCCTAAAGACTCCACCAAAAAACTACTGATAAATGAATTCAATAAATTCACAGGATACAAAATCAATGTACAGAAATCTGTTGCATTCCTATACACTTACAATGAAACAGCACAAAGTGAAATTAAGAAAACAATCCCACTTACAGTTGCACCAAAAACAATAAAATATCTAGGAATAAACTTAACCAAAGAAGTGAGAGAGCTGTACTCTGAAAAGTATAAAACATTGATGAAAGAAATTCAAAATGATGCAAAGAAATGGAAAGACATTCCATACTCATGAGCTGGAAGAACAAATATTGTTTAAATGTCTATACTAACCACAGCAATCTATAGATTTAATGCAACCCCTGTCAAATACCAACAGCATTTTTCACAGAACTAGAACAAATAATCCTAAAATGTGAAACCACAAAAAACCTTTCATGACTAGGTTTTTAATCTATCTGGAATCAATTTTTGTGCATGAAGTAAAGTAGGACACCAATTTAAATTTTTTTCCATATGGAGGGGTGTCTGGGTGGCTTAGTTGGTTGAGCATCTGACTCTTGATTCCAGCTCAGGTCATGATTCCAGGGCATTGGGATTGAGCCCCATGCAGGCCTCTGAGCTGTGCACAGAACCTGCTTAAGATTCTCTCTCTCTGCCCCTCTCCCCCGCTCATGCTCTCTGTCTCTCTCAAATTACAAAAAAAAAAAAAAAAATCTACATTTTTTTCCATATGGATATCTAAGTACCAATTTTAAAAAGGTCCCTCCTTAGGCCTCTACTCTGTAGAAGCACTTCAATAAATAATCAAGTTTCTAGATACATATAGAAATGAATCTGGGTTTCCTATTGTTTTACACTGGTTTTACACTATGCTAACACTAAACTGTTTTAATCACTATAAACTGTTTTTATCACTGGTTCTTGAGAAATGTCTTGGCCATTCTTAGTCCTCTGCATTTCCATATATATTTTAGAAAAGACATGTAATTTTGAGCTCTGCAATTTCTGGTCAAACTGGTAAAATACCCACAAAATGAATCTAGATCAGTGGTTCCAAACTAGGGCAATTTTAACAATGTCCCGCAGGGACATTGGACACAGACATTTCTGGCTGTCACAAAATGCCAGATACTACTGGCATCTAGTGGGTTGAGTCCTAGGAGATGCTACTAAACATCCCACAATGCATAGGACAGTCCCCATAACAAACAATTATCCCATTCAAAATATAATAGTGCCATTATTGAGAAACTCTGCCCCTAATAAATCAAGGGGCAAATTTGTATGGGCCCATTAAAGGGTAGGAAGCATCTACCAAAAGCAATTAATTTAGTTTTAGAAAAATTAAATTGCCATGTGTCAAATAAGATTAAACCCAATTTGTTAAAAAAAAAAAAAAATCACATTACCTGCATATAAAAAAGGCTTATCTTCCTGTCCTTTTTTTTTTTTTTTTAAATGTTTATTTATTTTTGAGAGAGACAGTGAGACAAAGCATGAGCAGGGGAGGGCCAGAGAAAGGGAGACACAGAACCGGAAGCAGGCTCCAGGCTCTGAGCTGTCAGCATAGAGCCCGACATGGGGCTTGAACCATGAACCATCAAAACACGACCTGAGACGAAGTCAGACGCCTAACCGACTGAGTCACCCAGGCACCCCTCTTCCTGTCCTTTATAGCAGGGCAGTGCGCAAGAAGTTTATCAAAGGGGTTAAGTCTTTAAAATATAAAATTATAAAGAAATAAGACCTATCTAGAATTTTAAAAAAACACAAAACACATCTCCTAGAAATCAGTAAGAAACAACCCACTAGAAAAATGGGCAAACAACTTAAATAGGCAATTCATTGAAGAGGCTATTCAAACGCTCAATAAACATAAAAAGAGGGGCACCTGGGTAGCTCAGTCGGTTAAGCATCCATATCCGACTGCTGGTTTTGGCTCAGGTCATGATCTCACGGTTCCTGGGATCAGGATTGAGGATGGAGCCCCGAGTTGGGCTCTGTGCTAACAGCACAGAACCTGGTTGGGATTCTCTCTCTCCCTCTCTCTGCCCCTCCCCTGCTCACATAGTACTCTCTTTATTAAAAAAAAAAAAAAAACCTTAAAAAAAAGAGAAGATAACATAGAAGGCTAATAAGCACATGAAATTATGCTCAACTGTCACAAGTGATGAGGGAAATGTAAATTAAAACCACAATGGGTTTTAATGGGATACCACCACATACCTATTAGAATGGCAAAGAAGTGCTGACAAGGATATAAAGAATTGGGAACTCCCAACCACTGCTGGTGAGAATGTAAGAAGGTAAAACCACTTTGGGAAACAGTCTGTAAGGTTCTTAAAAAGTTAAACATAAATGATCTAGTCCTATCACTTCTAAGTATTTAGTCAAGAAAACTGAAAGCATATATGTCCATAACAAAGACTTACACACAAATACTCACAGTGGCTTTATATGTAATAGCTTAAAAATAGAAACAACTCAAATATAAATCAACAGGAGACTGGAGAAACCATTTGTAGTATATCCATACAATAGAAAATTACTTAACAATAAAAAGGAACAAAGCGTTGATACATGCAACAACATGGATGAATTTCAAAAGAATTATGTTAAGTGAAAGAAGCTAGATAAAATAAGTGTACAAACTATGATTCCATTTATATAAATTCCAGAAAATTCAAACTAATCTATATTGACAGAAAGCAAATCAGTGGTTGTTTGGGGAGAGTGAATCATGGAGGGTTGGGAAAGAGGGATAACAAAGGGGCATGAGAAAACTTTTGAAGGTGATGGATATGTTCACTATCTTGATGCTGCTGAAAGTTTAATGAAGGTACACCTATGTCAAAATTTATCAAAGTGTACCTACCATGCATATATATAGTCATGTCAGGTATATTTCAATAAGGCTGTTTTTTTAAAAAATACAGGTTGTATAGGGGCGCCTGCGTGGCTCAGTCAGTTAAGGGCCTCTTATCTCAGTTCAGGCCATGATCTCATAGTTTGTAATTTAGAGCCCTGCATCGGCCTCTGGGCTAGTGGTGTGGAGTCTGCTTGGGATTCTGTCTCTCCTTCTCTCTGCCCCTCCCACTTGTGCATGCTCGTGCTCGTTCTCTCTCTCTCTCCCTCTCTCTCTCTCTCTCTCAAAATAAACGTAAAAAAATTAAAAAAAACCAGGTTGTATATAAAGATAAACCAAAGTTCCTATAATTATCTCAAAGTCAATTCCACTCATTCATACAATAAATCTTTTTAGCTAGCACCTACTATATGCCAGGCACTCTGCTAGGCACTAAAGATTCAATGATAAGCAAACTGACATGGTCCCTGACCTCATGGAGTACATAGTTTGCTAGGGGAAGCTGAGATTGATAAATGATGAATACAGACATATGGATAATAAAACTATGACAAGTGCTATAAAGGAGAGGTACACAGTGAGAGGACAGAACATAATACAGAAACCAAATCTAGTCTGATAGAAAGGTCAGTATGGCTCCTTCAAGGAAGTGACATTTAAGCTGAGACCTAAAGGAAAAGCAGGAAAACAAACTGAAAATGGGATTTTCCTCAGAAGATACACTATAAACAAAGGCTCTGAGGCAAGAGAAAGCATAACCCTCTTAAGGAATGGAAAGAAAGTCAAAAGGGCTGAGGGTCAAAATAGTGTAGACAACACTGGGGCACCTGGGTGGCACAGTTGGTTAAGCATCCGACTTTAGCTCAGGTCACGATCACACGGTTTGTGGGTTCAAGACCCATATCCGGCTCTGTGCTGACAGCTGGGAGCCTGGAGCCTGCTTTGGATTCTGTGTGTGTGTCTCTCTCTCTCCCTTCTCTGCCCCTATGCCACTCATACTCTTGTCTCTCTCTCTCTCTCTCTCAAAAATAAATAAACATTGGGGCACCTGGGTGGCCTAGTCAGTTGAGCATCTCACTTCAGCTCAGGTCATGACTTCGCAGGCTGTGAGTTCAAGCTCCACATCGGGCTCTGTGCTGACAGCTCAGAGCCTGGTGCCTGCTTCAGATTCTGTGTCTCCTTCTCTCTCTGGTCCTCCCCTACTCATGCTCTGTCTCTCTCCCTCAAAAATAAACTTAAAAAAATAAATTAAAGAATAAATTTAAAAGAATAGTGTAGACAACATTAATGATCACCTCTCTAGCATGTATTCAACCACTTCTTCCTCATTCCTAACAGAATCATACTTTAGTTCAAACAGCTACCCTCCTCCACACAGTCATGTGTTTTTTGTTTTTTTTAAAGCTTTTTATTTTTTATTTTATTTTTTATAAATTTTTTTTTATTTTACTTTTTTTTTTACGTTTATTTATTTTTGAGACATAGAGAGACAGAGCATGAACGGGGGAGGGTCAGAGAGAGAGGGAGACACAGAATCTGAAACAAGCTCCAGGCTCTGAGCTGTCAGCACAGAGCCCGATGCGGGGCTCAAACTCACAGACTGCGAGATCATGACCTGAGCCGAAGTCGGTCGCCCAACCGACTGAGCCACCCAGGCGCCCCCACAGTCATGTGTTTTAGGGGAAGATGACTCCAACCTTGATTTCAGGAAATGGATACTATTTAGACTTAAATCAATCATAGCAACCTCTCTCTTCCTACCAGTGATTAAAGAATGGCATGAGTGAAAGCAGTACAAGAAGTTAATGCATGCTCTAAACTAAACATGGTAGTTGGCACTAAGGAAGTATCAATGGAGATAGAGGTTTGCATGGAGAAATATGGAAGAACAAGGCATACAGGATATTTCCCAGGTTTTCAGCTTAGGCAAATAATGGTTAACCATTCCCATATACTCAAAGCCAAAGAAATACTTTTAAATATTAATAATCTTGTGATATTCTTAGTATATTTCTCTCTCTTTTTTTTAAGTTTATTTTATTTTGGGAGAGAACAGGTGAGGGACAGAGAGAAGGAGAGAGAGAATCCCAAGTAGACTTTGCACTGTCAGTGCAGAGCCTGAAGCAGAACTCAAATCGATGAACCATGAGATCATGACCTGAGCTGAAAGCAAGAATTGGACCCTCCACTGCCTGAGCCAGCCAGGTGTCTCTTAGTATACTTCTCTTAAATAAATCTAGTAAGAACTAGTAAAGGATCATATTTAAAATTTACCTGATTCTCTATTCAGCCTTAAAAAAGGATGAAATCTTGCCATTTGTGACAACATGAATGGACCTAGAGGGTATTATACTAAGTGAAATAAGTCAGAGAGAGATAAAAACCACATGATTTCACTTATATGGGGAATCTAAAAACCAAAACAATTGAATAAATAAATGAAAAGCAGAAACAGACCCATAAACACAGAGAACAAACTGATGGCTGCCAGAGAGAAGTGGGACATACAGGCTTCCAGTTACAGAATGAATACGTCACAGGGATAAAGGGTACAGCACAGGGAATCTAATCAATGGTATTATAATAGCATTAAAGTGACAATGGTAGACACACTTGTGGTGAGCACAGAATAATGCCTAGACTTCTTGAATCACTATGTTGCACACTTGAAACTAATTTACGTAATAGTGTGTCAACTATACTTCAATTAAAAAAAAAAACTAATGTACTTAAAAAAAGTCTCAGAGGATATACTGGCCTCAGAAGTTCAGGCAAATTCATAAAGATGAACGAATGAGGCTAACTGATTTTGTCTTACAATACAAATCAGTATTATTTTTTTAAACTCTAACAATACTGACCACAAATAAGATCAATTTCTAAATATCATTTATTGTGCACTGCCTTCTTCAAAAAATGATTTAAACTAGCAAAATGTCTGAATAAATTAAAAGTCAAGCCAAGAATACAATAGTCCAAGGATATCTGACTACTCTGTGTGTTATCTGAAAATAATTCCAGAGAATTAGGTGGAGATACATAATCCATTATGCTAACCAAATTTATCTTAGATAAATCTAATAACAGCAATAATTAAGGCTACCACAGATACCAAAAGAGCCAGGCAAATTATAAACTACCTTGACAAGTTGATGAAGTGCCATATCTTTCAGAAGGTGGTGTACTTGGACAATTGAAATGATGTGAAGTTCCTTGTTTCAAGTCAATGTTTGTAAAATTCTTTGAATGGCATGCACAACAACATGACAATGGTTCCTCAGCTTTTTTACTTAAGCTTTTGTCCACTGGCTTTCCTAAAAATGAAAGAATCTCAATTTGTAATATTTCTAATTTAACAAACATTCATAATCTTCTGCAACTCAGATGAGCAACCACCCAATTTGCCCAGGATTGGGAGGTTTCCTAGGAAACAAGATTCTCAGTCCTAAAACTAGAAAAGTACCTGGCAGATCTGGGCAAGTTGGTCAACCTATCTCCAGGATCAAATTACAACAGCCAAGAAACACTTATGCCATAAATACTTATAGAGGGAGTTATCAATTTACATAATTGCAAAAATCTAGTAATAGTCAAAGATAATGTTAACCATTCAAGTACTCATTTATATCGAGTTTTATTAAAATATCAAGCAGGGAAGATTAAAATAAAGACCTAAAGTATACTCTTAATTACTGCTATTTCCTTAAATGAAGAAATTGAAAGCTCAATACATCAAATAACATAAACATATAAGGGTTAAGTCATTTCCACTTTATACATCTATTTCAAATAGAAACATGCTTCATGATGTATCAATTCTGATACATGTATTAAAATATACTTTAAGGTCAATATTCAAACTAAATAAAACAGGTAATTTTTAATACTTAAATAAAATACAAAATTGTAATTGGTCTACATTGTGTGCCTACATGTATAAATACACAATTCATAGAGACTAAAAAAAAAAAAAAAAAAAAAAGGTGAATAATTATTCTCTATAAGCAGTAATGACATTATTTTCCCACCTGTACTACATAAATACTACTAATTCTACATTTTGGTCTCCCACTAAAATTTTAAATTATTAACAGATTATCTCATTTTTCCCCAAAGATTATCAGTAACAATCAGAATGAACAAAAGTTATAAAATATTTACTGTTCATTTTTAAGAGTCTTATAAGTAGATTTCCCTTCAAAAGACACACACATAAAAACATATATACCTACCTACACACACTCCTGGTTAACTTTAAATTCTCCTAATACTTTAGGTCAAATCCATTTAATTATGTAACTAAAACATATCCAATACTGCATTTCGGATTCATTATGTACATCAGCTAGTCTTTTATAAAAGTCAATATACTAGGCCTTTGTTAGCAAATAAAAGTAATGGAAAAAAAATATGTATTCATGAAAACAATATTACAATAAACTTTTGCTTATATGGCATCCAAACAAGTAGAAAAATCGATTAGAATGTTTCCTTTATATATTCCATGTTCTAATGTTGTGAGGAAGGGACAGATAAGCAAATACATTAAAGGATTTACTCAAATTATTTGTGTATATTATACACCATTACAGGCCAATCTCTTGCATCTTTTAAATACAAATTATCATAATCATTTTCATAATAACTCTAAGCATTCCAAGATTCCTGTGCATACTATGAATCATCAAATAAAGGACTACGTTATGCTCAAAATTGTTTCATAATTAACTGAACATATTTTGCTCTATTGAAACTCTTTTGGAAGATATTTAACTTATAAAGAAATACCTTAAAAGAGAATCCACACTTAAATTAGCTAGAACATGGTTGAACCATTCAGGATAAAAAGTAATTTATTAAAATATTTTTTTCAGGTCCCAATAAGGAACCTGAAAATATCAACAACTACTTACCATTAAAAGATTGTTGCCATGCTAAAGCAGAACAAAGTAAGGCTACACTTTTCCCACTTCCTGTAGGGCTCTCCAGTAAACAATGTTGCTTACTATTTAATCCTCTGACAATCTATGGACACAAAAACAATGAAAAAATCAATAAGCAATTTACTTCATAGGGTATCTCTCCAGGAGAAGTACAAATACAACAATGAGAAATAAGGTTGTACTTAAGGGAGCACAGCAAGAGCAGAAGCAAGAACCCATGTTTAATGAAATCTAAACTTTATTCCTTTATATCTCTCCCTAAAATTATGATGGCCCTAAAAAGCATATCAAGCAAAAAAGAAATGAAAAAAAGCAATTTGTGCCTTAACGGTTTCTGTAAAACTAGAATATAGTACATGAATATTTTTGATAAAAACAAGGGAGGCTACTGCTCATGGGAGTGTAAACTGTTATAACCACTTTGGTTTCTGTTGTTATTGTTATTATTTAAGTTTATTTATTTATTTTGAGAGAGAGAGAGAGAGAGAGCACGCAAGTGAGGGAAGGGCAGAGAAAGACAGGGAATCCCAAGCAGGCTCCATACTGGCAGCACAGAGACCAACACGGAGCTCAAACTCATGAACTGTGAGATCATGACCTGAGCTGAAACCCAGGGTTGGATGCTTAACCAACTGAGCCACTCAGGCACCCCTGTACACTTTGCACAAAAACTAATGATTCCTAATAAAGTTGAAAATACCCAACTCCAGCATGTACAGTACTATGTATATACTCCAAATTTTACCCACATGAACACAAGGAAACATGAATAATAAAGTTCAAAGCAACATTGTTTATAATTGCTAGAGAATGTAAACAATTTAGAAGTCTATCAAAAGGAAAATAGAAAAAAATTCTGGTATACTCATATAATGGAATGCTATATAGCATGTAAAATGGATTAACAATCACCAGGCCTACATTTTAAATATGTGAAGAGAAAAAAAAGTTCTGCACAAAGATAGGTATAGTATCGTATCATTATGTAACATTTAAACTACGTAAAATAAATACTCTATTACACTCGTAAACAAAGTATAAAGTAAATATAGTAAAATATTGGTATTTAACAAAGTTGGTTTCCTTAAGTTTGCATATTGCCTATATAAACAGTCTCAAAAAAATATACTAGTCTGTGTAATAGACAACAAATACTTCATAGAAAGCAGTAATTCTGCAAAGTAAATAGAAGTTCCAAATGAGCTGAGAATATTTTTCAGAATGTTCTCCTTTGCCTCCATTATATCCATGGACATATATGGTTTAGCAGTGGTATTATTTTTCCAAGGGTTAGATGTTCTTCAATGAAGCAGGCAAATATTTTCAATCTATTTACTATCTGAGAAAATGAATGTAGCCTTATGAATTATAAACATATGTATCTTAATAAAGACTTAAAATATCTATTGAAAAATACTTACAGGGGGCGCCTGGGTGGCTCAGTTGGTTGTCTGACTTCGGCTCAAGTCATGATCTCATAGTCTATGAGTTCGAGCCCTGCATCAGGCTTGCTGCTCTCAGGGTATATCCCTCTTGGGATCTTCTGTCCCCCTTTCTCTTTGTCCCTCCCTCACTCATGCTCTCTCTCTCAAAAATAAATAAAACATTAAAAAAAAAATACTTACAGAATTCATCATAGCAAGCTGCGATGGGTAAGCTTTATAAGGAAAGGTAATTTTCACCCCACCAATTGTATATTCAGACACTGAAGCCATCATGCTTTATTCTTTACTTCAGATTCCTAACTGCAACAGAAATGAAAATCAATATTGAAACAATACCACTCAAAGAAAACCAGATACCCAACATTAGGACAGATGTCTGGAAATAAAAATTGGAATAAATGTTTAAACAAAACAAATGGAAGTAAAAAAAATTTCCTAGTCTTATAAATCACAACAGTTGAGAGCATGTCTTGGAATCTGACAAATGTCGATTTTCATCCATGCTCTGCCAAAGCTGTGGACTAGGAACTAGAAAGTACAGGTTCTAGACCAGGTTCTGAAAACAACTCAGATATGTTACCTTGATCATGTCTCTTCACTTCTATAGACTAAGATCCTTATCTGTAATAACAATGGCCTGACACTTAGTAGGTGCCCAATAATTCTTCTTTAAAGGTCAGGGGGGTATAATGAAAAGAAGATGAGTTTGGAGTAAGGCAAACCTACATTTAAATTCCTCTGTGTGAGGGGCGCCTGGGTGGCTCAGTCGGTTGGGCGGCCGACTTCGGCTCAGGTCATGATCTCGCGGTCTGTGAGTTCGAGCCCCGCGTCGGGCTCTATGCTGACAGCTCCGAGCCTGGAGCCTGTTTCAGATTCTGTCTCCCTCTCTCTGACCCACCCCCGTTCATGCTCTGTCTCTCTCTGTCTCAAAAATAGATAAACGTTAAAAAATAAATTCCTCTGTGTGTATCACTTAACCTCTCAGAGCTTATTTCTTCATCTGTGAAATGGAAATAACACTACCCACCTGATCGGGTTTTCATGAAAACTAGCCAGGCACTGAATTAAGAATAACAATGTACAGAAATGTACCCAAACTTCAGTGTGGGTACACAGAGGAAATGATCTACTTTAAACCACCTTTTCTTAACCTAAGATACATAGATACAATTCTAAACCACCTTTTCTTAACCTACGACATATATAATCCAGAAACTGGGATCTATGAAGTTTCTGTGCCATGACTGAATTTTTCTAAAAAGGGTCTATAGACTTCTCATTCCCAGAAATATATCCTGAGGAAATAACTGAAAAGGGGCGGGGTAGGGAGGGACTGATATACATCGGTACCACTTTGCAATAGTGAAAAAAAAATTGTAAACTCAAACTGGGGATGGAGGGATGGTTGAAATAACAGTGTAATAGATTAGAAAACCAATTATAACCTTAACCATAGCCTATGTGTTCTAAAAGAAGAACCACTATTCTAAAGTATTTTCCAGTCCTAATATCTTGCGATTCTGTGAAGCTCTGAGAATGAAACTGATGGAATCTAACCCCTTAATCTGAACCAACAACTCAAAACTGGTCTAGTTACTCAGATATGACCTTCAAATCAATCCATCCCCCGCCCCAGTTGTGGCAACAGGCATCTCAAAATGGGGTAGCTTCCCACGCACACTGAGTAAAACAAACAAAACCAAAACAAACCACAAGTATCTGCCTGTCGCTCCCGGCCGCCTAACGGGCCTCCGCTCCCATCAAGGGAGGACAGGCTCCCCTTCTCCCCAAGTTTCCGTCCTCATACTTTCCTCCTCCCTCAGCCCGCAGATTCCAGACGCCCTGGCTGATCCAATCAACACCGACCAGCCAGCAAGGCGGTAGGGCGAAAGCGGAAGCAGCCTTGCCGCAGATTTCGCGCACTCCCGGGCAAGGGAGACAGACTTGCCTGTCCAGGGGAAAACCGAAGAAACGCCTACAGCGCTAGGCAGAAGAAAAGGAAAGCTTTTCCTTCACAGAAGAAAAGGAAAGCTATATCCGCAAAAAAAAAAAAAAAAAAAAAAATACAGTGGAGCGCTGACAAAGAAGAAAGGTCACAAGCCTCTTTCCCTCAGGGGGCTGCTACCACCCATGCCTGGTCGCGGGCTCCGGGCGGCTGTAGCTTTCCTCTCCAACCCTCATCAGTCACCTCAACCACGCTCTCCCGGACGAATTCCCGCCTCCCACCCCTTAACTCCCGACATCCAATCGCCGGACGAGCTCAGACAACCAATCAGACGCCAAGACCAGAAATGAAACAACCAGTCCTGGCGGGAGTTTAGGGGGGCGAGGACTCTGGCATCCAATGGAAGCCTCCGCAGTAAAAGTAGGCCCAAGGTAAGTGGCGACACCGGAAGGGGAACTACCCAAAGCGTGAACGACTCGTCCAAATCTCAGGGATTTAAAGGAAAAGAGTTCTTTGTTTGACTTTTTGAAACTGGTGATTTAACCTGTGTATAGCTTTCTTGGAAACTCAAAGTCTGTATTCTTAAAGTCCGTAGACTAACATAGAGAAAACACCTTTAAGTCTTGCCGAGTTCTCCGAGCACTCATCAGTGCCACCTAATTCAAATTCTAACTTTATAAGCAGTCAGGGTATAGAGACTTGAAGCGGGAATTGCCAGACTGAGCCAAACCAGGAGAAAAGGTTCGATGACAACCGGCTACAGTATCTCATAATACTCAAGGCTTTCTCCGATACCAAATTAAACCAGACAAACGCTCTCGAGGTCTTCCGGCACCAGGTAACCTCTACCTTCTATTGTGGCTCATCCACCTTCTGGCCCTTAAAGGCCAGTTTATTCTTTGCCAAGAAGTACACTTAAAGTTCCTCAAAAGTAGGTTAATCATGATCCCTCTGAATTGTTATTTTTAAAAAGTTCTGTATAGGCTAAACTTGATTAAAATACTAGTGTCCAAAAAAGCAAAACCTGAGACATTTTCTCAAATTCGAGAAACTGGTTTGGGAGAGAGGTTTGCTCCAGGAGGGAGCAGCAGGATTTGTTTGCATTTTTACTACATCGTCCCCAAATGACAATACTTACAGTCATGAAAAAAAATTCTACCCTTTAATTTGGCCCTCTCAGACTCATAAATTTATCCTAAATAAGTAATCTAAAATTAATAAAAAGTAATAATACCTCAGTTGATAACAGCGCCTATTGTAGTACTGAAAAAAATAATAAACTTCCGTATAGTAATAGGAAGATGGTTATAATATACCAATTCAATCATCATGAAGCCAATAATTATAAAACTAAATCACTATGAATTGTAATTATAAAAATTAAACAACTTGCAAAAAACAATTCCATATAAAATTAAATGAAAAAAAGCAGACTCCAAACCGTATACCATTAGTGGGTACCACTACTTACATTATATGACAAATATGTGTGCATAAGCAAAGATGAAGGGAAAGTACAAAAAATGTAATTTGTTAAGACAGTGGAATGAAGGATAATATATAAAAAATAAGTCCTTAAAATACCTTCAAATTGCTATTCTGCATTTACAAATTGTTTTTAATTTCTTTTAATTTAAAATATTTTTTAAATATCCAGTCTTTTAAGTAACTGCTCCAAGGTAACTATTCTGATTTTCTGTTCCTAAATTCCTAAGGCTCTCAACTGACTATAACTTTGTATTGTCATTTGATGTATGGGGCATAACAGAAAGGGACACACATAAACCCTGGAGCCAGTGACCCCTAGATTCCAGTACCTTGAAATGTCCCTTTCAAGTTAGCTGCAGTGAAATGAAACACAAAAACTACAAATTCATTTGATAAAGAATATGAATGTTTATAAACCAATATTCAAAATAGTTGCACACATCTGTTTTCACCTGAATAAAAAAAAATCACATTGTGACAAATCTTAACCTTAACTTAAAATACATGAATATTAACATTTACTAATATATTTACACATTTTATTTACATCATCAACAAATCTGATGAAAAACAGCATATGTTATTTTAACACAGCAGGTTTTGACCAGTCTTTGAAAATTGATCCAGGAATGTGCACTGCATTTAGTTAGAAAACATTTCAACATTTTCTGAACTCCTAGAAGTTACGTACTCACAAAATATTCCAAAGCCTCTGTTTAAAAACTAAACAAAACAAAACAGGAGCAGTTGTATTTAATCTTAAAAGACTATAAAACTGCTTTCTTTAAAAATATGAAAATTCTTACGGTATTTTTTAAGTGTATGCTTTTACTTTTTGCATCAAAATTACTTAATTGAACATTAAGCATCTAATAAAAGGTATAAATATTCTATCATCTGTGATGCTGTGTACTTCATGATTTGAAATAGCTACAAATTAGTTCTCATATAATACCCTTATGAGGTAGGGCCAGTAGTAATTCCATTTTACAAAGGAGGAAAATGAGATGTGCCTATACACTACGGAAAAGACTAAGGTTAAGTTTCTTTTCTTAAAAAAAACCACACTTTCTTATTAGTCTACCTAATTTCTTATACAAGTGAAGAGGTCTGTTTCAAAGCAGGGGACTGGAGAGGTTGGGAGGAGTGTGTCATTCAGGTATTTCTCAGAAAGCAAAGAAAAGTACCTTCTATGTTGGATATTTAATTAAGGGGGGAAAAATTAGGATTATGGGTTACCTGAATGCATCTGCCTAATCAATGGAAGTTACTAACACAACTGCAAAATCCTTCACCCACATGGTACTTTACACTTTTTAATTTTTCCTTAGGTCGAAATACTGTTTATTTTTTTATTCAGAGATCTTCTAAAATTAAGATATGAATTATAATCCTAATGGTACACCAAGAGCACTTCAATCTAGTGCGTTTTACTGCCCTAAACTTTAATTAGATACCAATGTATTTCCCACCACTGACCACTAGGTAAGTTAGTAAAGCATTATAAAAATAAATTAAAAAAAACAACAACAAAATGAGATCTCTTTTCAGGTTCTTCTATGCACAAAGATGTTTCTTTTAAACCAGTATCTTAAAATTCCAAATTATTCAAGTATCTCTTTAAACATATGTCTACATATTAGTAAAAATTGAAGCAAATATGTAAAATCTTAAAATTCTCATCTGTAATTACTTGCATTGCAAGTTTTAGCAATTTCTATCAGGTATTTAAACTAATTTTTCCTGAAGTCTCCCTTCCCTTTTTCTCCCTCTCATCATTGCATCATTGTCACACTGTTACGAGCTGACAGCCATAAACTAGGGCTACCCACTCATCTTTATAAGAAATTAAGTTAAAGGCATGGCACTTTTCCTTTATTGCAAATGCTAAATACAAGGCCAAATTCACCTTCCAATAAGGAGTTCTTAAATGTGCTCCCAATAGGAAAAAAAAACAAACAAACAAACAAACAAAAAACAACAAAAGAAGCTCTGCTGCTACAATATAAACATACCAGCAAAGTAGATCCAAAGAACTGCCAATCAAATACAAGCAAGCACAATTCTTAAGAGAGTTCTAAATTATATTCATGTTGAAATGAATCGTTTAATGATTCCAAGACGTTACTGTTCCCATTCAGTTTAAAGTTGTTATAAGATGCAGATTTGTATTGAGTATATGCAGCAAACAGCTTCACTTTTTTGTTTTACTTTTTTTTTAAATTCCACTAACACTCATGTTTATTATTTCAATTATTGTGCTTTCAATACAATGACAGAGCTGTACATCAGGATCCATACTTCCAGTGTCCCCAGATCCATTTTTGTAAGATGGATCTTTACAGATTCCAGACCATCCACTCGGTTTCTCCTTTATTTGTTGAAGACCTAGAAACATAAGGAAAAAAAAAAAAAATGAATTAATTAAGGCAAGGAATCTGGAAAGGATTTTGGCCTTTTTCTTTGATATATTAAAACAACTTTGAAAATAAGTTACTACTTACGTGTAATAATTGGATCAATGTCTCTTGTCTGAGTGGCAACATCAGAGGCACAGACTTGCCCTATTTGGATCAGCAAAGACATAATATCCTCATACAGGGGAGGAAATGCTCGACAAAAAGAGACCAAACTTGGCAGAGTTGGCATGAAAAAAGCATAACGCTTAGCCTGCGTTAAAACTGTTGGAAAGAAGTTAAACAACTTTTTACTTTACAGATATAAATTCAATGTACATGGCCTACTAAATATATTAAGTACCATGCTCTGTACTAAGTTTTCTAAGACATGGCTGATCCCTGCCTTCAAGGAGTTTACAATCTAATGTAATAGTCAGCCATCATCCAACATAAATTCTTACTCCCAAGCACTGTGTTAAGTGCATTACAAGTATTATTTAATTCTCACAGTTTTATGAACGAGGAAAGTATTATGATGATACCTCTTTTATAAAGGAGGAAAACTCTTAAATAAACCTTATATTAAGAAACTTAATGCCAGTTAGTGATGGACTTGGGACTGAACTCAGGCAGTTAAAGCTCTTAACCACGAAAACTAATCATAACATGAGGTGAATACAATGAAAAGAAAAATCAATAAAGTAGTATAGGAGCACTAAGAAAGAATATAAAATTAACTAAGGCGTAACGTTAAAAGATTGAATTATAGTCCATATCTTTTATTTTTTTCTTTTTTATTATTTATTTATTAATTTACATCCAAGTTAGTTACCATATGGTTCAACAATGATTTCAGGAGTAGATTCCTTAATGCCCCTTACCTATTTGGCCTATCCCCTCTTCCCCATCGCCCCCAGCAACCCTCTGTTTGTTCTCTATATTTAAGAGTCTCATATGTTTTGTCCCCCTCCCGGTTTTTCTATTATTTTTGCTTCCCTTCCCTTATGTTCATCTGTTTTGTATCGTAAAGTCCTCATATGAGTGAAATCATATGATATTTGTCTTTCTCCAACTAATTTTGCTTAGCATAATACCCTCTAGTTCCATCCATATAGTTGCAAATGTCAAGATTTCATTCTTTTTGGTTGCCAAGTAATATATAGTTCATATCTTTTAGTTTATTTTCATACCATTTAACTCTACAAACCAGACAGTGAGTAAAATATTAAAGTAGGTTTTAAAACTTAAGGAAACAACTTATATATTTATCTCTTATTTATACATTATGATTACATTTGAAATAAATTGTAACTAAGCAGTTGTAATAAATTGCAACTTGTCTTCTATTGACATAATTACAATCAGAAAGCAGATCTGATTTTCATTCATAAAATGTGGAAAGCTTATTATATTTACTTACATCTATATACATTCATTCACAAAATAAAAGATGCTATTTGCTTACCTATTCATCTCCTCTTCACTGTAAATTATATTTGTAACAGAAAATTTTTCAAAAGAATAAATGAAGAGATGGCATAAACTACTAGTAACACAGAAAACATCGTGCTACTGAATTCAGAAAAATATGTACTACTTTATGTTAGAAGTTGTTATTATTGATGCTCGTTGGCTACACACCTGTTAGCAAAGTTCCCATGACATTCACAGCTAAGCGAGCCACACTAAGTGACTTTGGTAATGCATACTGGATACACAAATGAGAAAGCAGCTGGATAGCAAATATCTGCAATACAAAACCAAAATGTTACATGTTTCTGAAGAATCCTTAAGTATTAAACTGTTAAATTTGGGGTGCCTTGGTGGCTCAGTCGGTTGAGTGTCAGACTTCGGCTCAGGTCATGAACTCATGGCTCATGAGTTTGAGCCCCGCATCAGGCTCTGTGCTGACAGCTCAGAGCCTGGATCCTGCTTCGGATTCTGTGTCCCCCTCTCTCTCTGCCCCTCCTCCACTCATGCTCCCTCTCTCTCTCTCTCTCTCTCTCTCTCTCTCTCAAAAATAAATATTAAAAAAAAAATTTGTTTTTTTAAAAAGTATTAAATTGTTAAATGCTTGACAACTAAAGACTGGAGATTAAAATTTTCCTAAAGCTCCAAAATGCTCATTACCTGTTTTTCAAGTTCTGGCTGTGCAATAAGCTCAGGTATGAAATCCAGACAGATGTGCATAGATGGAATACCTGCGACTGTCAGAGGTAGAAGTTCACAAGGATAACCCTATCACAACAAGAAAGGGGGGAAAAGTTAGAAATAAAAAAACTATAAGCCAAATACAGAGAAAAATACACAGGAATGTTTTTCTTCCTTTATGTAAAAGTTGCTCAGAAGGCTACTATGCCTTACATATATCCTGGCATTTCGCCTTTCTGGTGCACTAGAACAGAGATAAATTAAACATGTTAGTCTGAAATAAAATCTAAAAAATATGGATTTTTTTTCCCTATTAAAAAGGACTATGATCATTTATGTGATCTCCAATTTCTGACTGATCCTTATTAACTTTATAATCAAAGCACTCCCCCTCCCTCAAAAATAAAGTTCAACCATAAAGCATCATTCTTTGAAAACACACCTGAAAGTGAACAAGTTTAGCAATGTTGGGATCAGCAATGTACATCTGGTGTAACAGACAACAGATAAGGCACTGAACTTCTCGAAGGTTACAGAGCAAATTGTCTTCTCCTTCCTCCATTCCCTTATTTGAAGCACTAGTAGTAATAACACTTTGAACATTCCTTAGCAAGCTGTCTGGATTGACACCCTTTGCTTTTTCTTCTTCAGTAGGTAAGCAAATCTCCAAGAGAATCTGGACAGCTGCACTATCCTACAACCAAATAAAACAGTGAATTGAAGAAGTTTCTGAAAATTTTGTTTGAAAACCAAATCTAATTTTGTTTTCACATGAACAAAAGTGGTAAATTAACTTCTTAAAAAAAAAAAAAAAAGAGGTACTTTTAAAAGCAAACGTGAACAATCTATAGGGTAGCGATTCTCACCTTGTTTAGGGTCCTTGTTCAGGACCCTTTTAAGTCTCTGAAGAAAACTACACACCTTCTGTGTATAAAAATGAACATGTAAACATTATGCTAAGCAAAATAAGCCAAAGAAAGACAAATACCATATGATTACACTCATGTGGAATTTAAGAAACAAAACAGGTGCCTGAATGGCTCAGTATGTTAAGCATCTGACTCTTGATTTTGGCTCAAGTCATGATCTCACTTATGGTTGTTGAGACAGAGCCCTGCGGTGGCTCTACACTGGGTGTGGAGACTGCTTGAGCTTCTTTATCTCCGTTCTCCCTCTGACCCTCCCCCACTTGCAAACTTCTCTCTCTCAAAAAAAAAAATTAATTAAAAAAAGGGGGGTGGGGCGCCTGGGTGGCTCAGTTGGTTAAGCGTCTGACTTCAGCTCAGGTCAAGATCTCACGGTCAGGTCTGTGAGTTTGAGCTCCTCCTCGGGCTCTGTGCTGACAGCTCAGAGCCTGGAGCCTGCTTCAGATTCTATGTCTCCCTCTCTCTGTATCTCCCCTGCTCATACTGTGTCTCTCTCTCAAAAATAAACACACACACACAAAAAAGATGAACACAGGGGTAAGGGGGGGGAAAAAAGAGAGGGAGGCACACCCATAAAAGACTCTTAACTACAGAGAACAAACAGGATTTGCTGGAAGGGAGCTGGGTGGGGGATGAGCAAAATGGGTGATGGGCATTAAGGAGGGCACTTGTGATGAACACTGGAGATGAACACTGGATGTTATATGCAAGTGATGAATCATTAAATTCTACTCCTGAACTCAACAATACACTATCTTAACTAACTAGAATTTAAATAAAAGCTTTAAAAAAATTAAAATGTAAACAGATATATAATTTCAGGGTAGTCACATATCACTAAGGTAGATCCATGGACTCCAGTTTAAGAATATCTACTAGAAGAGTATTCTGATTCGATGACATCCAAAACAGGCCCTAAGCAAAAAATAACTTCTACCAGAATCTCCTTTCCTTTCTCTTAAATTCCTACATTTCCAAAGATCCTATCCTGCATTCTCCTCTTTTTCTCACCTGGCCTTTTTTCTCACCAACTAATTAATTCCTCTGAAGATGGTGGTTAATAATTAATGCCTAAAAGTCACCTCCTAAAGCTCTTTTTCCCTTTTAATTTGAAGATGAGCTCTTTAAGACCCTGGTTTTGCAAGGAAAAGTTCTGCCTTACGATCTATTCCACCTGTACAACTCATTGTTGCTCAGTCTACAAGCTTGATTGTCATTTCATAGAACAGTAATTTCCTGAGGGTGATCTACTCAATGCCCCTACATATAAAGGAGAGCTATAATCACTCTTACCTAGCAGGAAAAAGTTAAAAAAAAAAATACACACACACACACACACACACACACACACACACACAAAACATGATGTATCTATCTCTGGAAGATAGCCACTGCCTGGAATGGAAGAAAACAATTACTTCACCTAACTGTTTTCAGAACTTGATCATAAAGTAAGGTTAGCCTTACATTATAATCATTAATGAAGTAAGGTCAGCTTTACTTTATAATTCTTGGGTTGAAGGGTTTTTGGTTTGGGGTTGTTATTGATTTGTTGTGTTTTTGTTTGTAGACTCTGGTGCCAGACTACCCAGGCTTGAATACTAGCTCTGCCACTTACTAAATGTGTGGCCTTGAGCAAGTGACTTAACCTCCCTAAGTCTTATTTTCCTAATCTATAAAAATGGAGATGATAATACTCCATACCTCACAGATTGGCTGTGAAGATTAAATAAGATAAAGAACTTAGATTAGTATTAGATTAAATATATAATATAAATTATATAAATAATATGTAACATATATATTACATATATAATTATATATAAATTAAATTAAATATATAAAGAAATTAGAATAGCATTCAGCATATAACAAGCATTATGTAAATGGCAGCTATTACAATCCTCAATCCCTTATCTGAAACTGAGAGCCAGATTTCTTTTAGAACTCAGAAATCTTTTTTTTTTTTTTTTTAAGAAAGCTCTATGCCCAACATGGGGCTCAAACTCACGACCCCAAGATCAAGAGTCGCATGCTCCACTGACTGAGCCAGCCAGGTGCCCCCAGAATTCTTTTTAATATTATATAATACCTCCAGCAGAGACTAGGGTAGCACACACTGCAGTCAAACATATTCACATTTCTACAGCAGAACAATATTCACAAATAAGTGGGATAAGGCCATAAATAGCTTCATATCAATTCAGGTCACAAATGAGACCACATCAGGTCAGGTTTTTCTGCCAACTGAATTACCAAAAAAATGCTTCGGTTTTCATAGTTTTTTGGATTTCTGTATCACAGATAAGGGACTGTGGACTTATATTATTATTCGAATTCCATTAACTGCCAATGAAAATATTTCAAAAAATATATCTCGGTTCCAGCTTTTGTTTTTGTTTTTTGGTTGTTCTTTATTTTATTTTAGAGAGAGAAAAAGCACGTGAGGGAGGGAGAGGGGCAGAAAGAGAGAGAGAATCTTAAGCAGGCTCCACACTCAGCACGGAGCCCAACACGGGGCTTGATCCCACGATCCTGGGATCATGACCAGAGCTGAAATCAAGACTCAGACGCTTGGGGTGCCTGGGTGGCTCAGTTGATTAAGTGTCTGACTCCGGACCTTGGCTCAGGTCATGATCTCATGATTCATAAGACTGAGCCCTGTGTCAGGCTCTGCGCTGATAGTGTGGAGCCTACTCGGGATTCTCTTTGCCTCTATCTCTCTGCCTCTCCCCTACTTGCTCTCACTCTCTCTCTTTCCTAAAATATATAAACAAAAGCTTAAAAAAAAAAGAGTCAGATTCTCAACTGACTGAGCCACCCAGGCGTCCCTCAGAAAATATATTTCAAACTAAGAAAACATTTCTACTTTAAAGACTTCAAATTGTTTAACATTTAATCATCTCACATCACCTGTCTTATTCAAAAAATGACTACTTAAGGTTTCAGTAAAATTCTACATTGTTATAAAACTTTTCTAAATATAAAACCAAACTCCTTATGTTGTCATACTATTTACCACTACATGACATTTTATTATATATATACTTCTTGTTCTATTTGTCTCCACCATTTGATTTTAAGAAACAAAAGTTTTATATTTTGTTAAAATGTAAATCTTGTTTAAACGGCTGTTAACCAAAAAATAAATAAAATAAAATAAAATAAAATAAAATAAAATAAAATAAAATAAAATAAATGGCTATTAACCTAATATCATAAAGATTATTCCTAATTTTAGTAATACAGTCCATTTGATATTCAGTGGCAAAGGTAATACCATTATAATACATTCTGTAATGTAAGAAATTCATGGGGCACCTGGGTGGGCGCTCAGTTGGTTAAGTGTCCGACTTCGGCTTAGGTCATGATCTCGCAGTTTGTGGGTTCAGGCCCCGCATCAGGCTCTATGCTGACAGCTCAGAGCCTGGAGCCTGATTCTGTGTCTCCGTCTCTCTCTGACCCTCCCCCATTCACATTCTGTCTCTCTGTCTCTCTCTCTCTCAAAATAAATAAACATTAAAAAAAAAAAAAAAAAGAAATTCATAATATGTCACCATTGTACACAGAGGGCTATCAAATAACATCTATTTAACTCATTATATTAAGACAGAAGCTCATGCCTTTCTAGACTAAATTCTATTTTATTACCTGAGCAGCCAGTAATGCATTTTTCAATTCTTCTCTGGTAACTTCTGGGCCATCAGTTTGCCCAACTAAGCCTATTGTATTATTCTGAGAAGGCCTATCTTGCTCTGCTGTTTCCTTCAGATGAGCGCTAAGATAGGCTTTGGATGCAAGAAGGTATCCATTCAACATGTGTAGAGTGATATCCATCAGTGGCGGGCATCTAAACACAGAAAAAAGAAAAATAGTTGAGAAAGAAATAAATTTATAAATTAGCCAGAACATGATCAATCAGTCCTGAACAGTACCTGAAAAAAACTAAAAAGAGTAGTAACACTTTTCCCACTGAAATATTTATTCTAAACATAAAAGTTTAATATATTTGTCTTAACCTCTGTATTTCAAGATTATATTGAAAATATTTTAAGTATTAACTATTCCATCTTATCAGCTAAAATCAAATATAAATGTATGCCCTAGAGACAAGATTCCTTTTTTGCAAACGTTGACACTACCAGTAAATCTCTTAGATAATGAACCTGCGAAGCAGCTGTCCTCAAAGAGAAATATTCTATTATCGATAACATGAAGGAGATTAGAACACAATAGTTAATTCTTTCTACTCTTGTTTCTTCTTTGGAGCACGACAACTCTGTATTCCAAAAGTTCTTCATCCACTTGACCTGGAGTAAGTTATTTTCTGAGCCTCAGTTTCCTTATCTATAAAAGAATATAGTTATTCATTCCTAAAAGAATGTTACAGATTAAATTTAAATGAGATAAGAACAAATATAAGAAATATAAATGGGCGCCTGGGTGGTTCAGTCGGTTAAGCGTCTGACTTTGCCTCAGGTCATGATCTCACAGTTTGTGAGTTCGTGCCCTGCATCAGGCTCTGTGCTGACAGCTCAGAGCCTGGAGCCTGCTTCGGATTCTGTGTCCCTCTCTCTCTCTGCCCTCCCCGCCCACACTCTCCCTCTATCAAAAATAAATAAACTTTAAAAAAAAAAAAAAGAAAGAAAACAACAAAAAAGACAAATTAGTAACCACTAAAATTTAAAAAGCCAAGCCCTTAGAATAACCGGAAAATGTCACTTCTCAGTCTATCACGGAGGGAACTAGCATGTGTGCATAAGCAGGCAGTATAGCTGTGTTTATAACTGTGAAACAATGCAAACAGCTTAAATGTTCATCAATAATATATCCATGGTTTTTCTGAAATGTCCAAATTTTCTATAATAAACATCTGTGTATTCACAGTGAAAAAAAAATATGTCAATGGTTAAAAAACTATGGCAATGTTTCCTAAAATTAAAGAGAATAATCTGGGGTACTTATTTGAATAAAACAAAACAAAACAAAACAAAAAAAAAACAACTCAAGCTCCATTCCAAAATTTCAAATCAGAGTTTCTGGAGGACAGGCCTAGTAATTTACATATGGAATACTATGCAGAAGTTAAAACAAATGAGGTAGAACTATGCATATCAATATGGAAAACATATAAACAACACTAAGTTTTTTTTTAAAAGAACAAAATAATACCTACAATGTATGACTTGTGTTTTTTTTAAACCACTGGGGAAAAAAGTATTTCTACTTATAAATTTATAAATATGTAGAAAGTAAAACTACACACAAACCATTATGACAACAAAGTTTTCTCTGGACACATAACTAGGATTGGTCAGGAGGCCAAAGAACAATTTTGCTTTAGCCATGGCAACGTGGTAGATAATGAGAAAAAACAAGATTTTTCACTGTATACCTTTTTCTTCTGTTAATCTTCTTGTTTGTTCACTTACTAATGAACACTAATGTGTTTGTTCGCTTACTAATGAACACTAATGTGTTTGTTCACATTACTAATATAATGAAAAGTTTCATACACACATAAAAAAGGAAAGATGATAATCTCCAATAACTAATCACCTAGCTTCAACAGTTATCGACATATGGCCAGTCATTTCCTCTATGCCCGCATCCACTTTCCCACCACCAACACTGGGTTAGTTCAAAGCAAATCCTAAACATCATATCTTTTTATGCATATATCTTTTTATATTATTTGATATTTTTAAAAACCATATGGATGATCACTTGGTAAAAAAGTTAAATTTTAAAAAAATTAACAAAATTGGGGCACCTACTAAGTGGTTCAGTCAGTCAAGTGTCCGACTTTGGTTCAGGTCACAATCTCACAGTTCATGGGCTTAAGCCCCATGTCAGGCTCTGTGCTGACAGCTTAGAACCTGGAGCCTGCTTTGGATTCTGTGTCTTCCTCTCTCTCTGCCCATCCCCCACTCACACTGTGTCTCTCTCTCTCTCAAAAATAAACATTAAAAAATGTTTTTTTTAATTAACAAAATTAAAAGGCAAAATAGAACCACACAGGAAAAATCAGCTATATATAGAGAGAGAGAGTGCGCAAGAGAGCGCGTGCGCTAATATCCTTTATGAAGAACTCTTTCCAAATCAAAAAAGATAAGCATTATAATAGAAAAGTAGACTAAAATATAAAGAAGAGATAGCAATAGCCAATAAACATATTAAAACATTCAATCTATAAACTGGTTCAGCCGTTCTAGATGGCAGAATAAAAATATGAGTATGAATCAAAATATGAATATGAAAAATATGAATGAAAAGTCTTGAAAATGAGCATGTAACTTTTGCCTCCATAATACCATTTTTAAGAGTCTGCTCTGGAGCACCTGACTGGCTTAGTCAGAAAAGCATGCAACTCTTAATCTCAGGGTCATGAATTTGTGCCCCACATTGGTTACAGAGATTACTTAAATAAATAAACTTTAAAAATAAAATGTTTACAAAAAAAGAATCTGTTCTAAGGAAATTCTCAGTACACAGTCACCGCAGCACTACTGATGATAACAAATAACAGAAATAAGCAAAAAAATATCCAACAATAGGGATTGGGTTAAGCATAGTGTATCTATATGGAATATTATGCAGCCAATAGATATAAGAATACCTATTAATGGGGGGAAAGTTTCACAAGTGAAAATCTAAGCTACAAAAACATTACATACATTATGATAGCATAATTTGACAACTTCTTGAACAACTGGAGACAATTCAAGTGAAAAGTTACCTACTTAAGTGGATTTTTAACATTGACAAATTGTTTTAGAAGTTTTTTTCTGGAAGTGTTATTTACTGCTATTTTTCTTTTATTAGATACTTAAGTGTCATTTATACTGTTCATTCTTTTGATTCCTATTTCCTATGAGACCTTGATCTCACCAAACCATACGTGGCTGATTTTGCAACTTTTGTCACTTCACAAATATCATCCTTCAGTTGAGGAGAGAGGAGTACATTCAGAGAGTATATATCCTGGTTAAGTCTTCTTTAACTCCAGTTTCCATCCCCCATCCCAAGCCATCTAACCTAAGGCTTCTCAAGGTACCACCTACATGACCTCTTTAGCCTAACATTCAAGGCCCTCGATAGTCTGACCCCAACTTGACATTCCAGTTCTAAAGTGTGTTCCTCTGAACAACTTACCCCTCCATTCCAACAAAGCCTTTTTCATTTCTGTTTCTATACTTTTGCTCAAAACTGTTCTTTTTCCCACAATGCCTTCCTTGACCCCTTAGCCCCATCGTTATAGTATCTACTCATCTAAACCCTATTTCTATCCTTTAAAATACTACTCAGGTCCCACTTCATCTACATCTTTCCTGATCCTTTAACAGCATTCATATACTATACCATTCATCTGCAAATGACCATATTATTTAACTTCTCATGTGTTTGTATTATTTCCCCATGCAGGCAATAATCACTTCAAAGGCAGGCCCCTCATCCTATATATCTTTGAGATTACTTAGCAATTGGAAATTCAAATATTAATGATGTGAATTAACAAAATCTGCCCCTTGAGGTGAAGTCACTTCAACTCAATTGATTAAGTTCAAAAACTGACAAGGAATTATAGACAAGTGTGGAATCAAGCTAACATCACAACTGAAAATGCCAAAAAGATCACAGCTTTAGTGTACATAACAGTTCATACTAAGCCAGTTTTTTTAAAAGCCTTTTACAAAAATGCTAGCAACAAGGCTAGGTTTTACTAATCACATATTAAATATTAAACTGAATAAATAGTTCTTGACTGAAGACAAAAAAACAAACAAAACCTCACAGTTCATACTGCCAATTATCTGTAAGAACAGTAAGATATAAGCTTAAACTAAATTTCTTCAATTTCGTTTGACTCTCCAAAGTATAACTCCAAAATAAAAATGAAACTCAAATGACACATACCTGTGTACCCTCTGATCACATCTTAGGACAATGAGAGGATCTATCATCAGGTCATTCTGAGTATACTTTTGCTGTCGTACAAACTTTATTGAAGGCTGAAGTGCATTAACTGTCATTACCCACAGCCTGATGAGAAAATAATCACATGTTCAAAAACAGCTATATTATATTTCAAACTTGGAGCCATCTACTCCTAACTTAGAATGATATATTCAGGAAAAAATTTTTAAAAAGATGTGAATGAACTTGGAAAAATTAAGAACTATAGAAACCTAACTTAAGTATGATGTCTCTAAAACAAATGAAGATAAAACAGTAAACACAAAGTAGTTTCAAAAATCCTCACAGTTGTAATGGAATAATCATGGCATATGAAAGTATGAATGAAAATCTCAGCACTTTGAAACTGTATCTGGCCTCATAAATTAAGTCCTGGTTCTGTAGCACCATAATATCTCAATGTGAGATGCCACTTAGAGATTAGACATCAAAACTATAAAAGTGATTACTAACTTGACTGTATATTATAATTTCTGAAGGATATGCCAGTATGAAGAGTACCTGATCTCTTACAGGGAAGCCCCAGAGTTCATCAGCCCCACCTTGCACACAGAGCTTGCTTGTCCACTCTTACATATGAGTGGACAGCCAAGAGTCATCAGACACCTAAGGAAAGCATCTAGTTTGAAAGATTAAAATATGCAAACAGAGGGGCACCTGGGTGGCTCAGCCAGTTGAGTGTCTGACTCTTGATTTTGGCTCAGGTCATGATCCCAGCATTGTGGGATCAAGTCCCGCATCGGCCCTCCCTCACTCTCTCAAATAAAAATAAATAAGTAAATAAATAAATAAATAAATATTTAAGATATGCAAACAGAAAGAAACTTCAAAGAAACAGAGAATGTAGGGATGAGAAATTTTTCTTAAGCCTATAATTAATATCCTTAAAGGACAGAATATTGCATATATGAAACAAGAACAGTAGGCATTTAAAAATATTCAGGTAAGAAAGAATTCTTAGAAATTAAGAATATAACAAAATTTTTTAATTCAAATCAAAGGCCAGAAGATAACACTGAGGAAATATTCAGAAAATATATTTAAAAGACAAATTTAAAAAGAAGAGAGAAAATTGAAAAATCGGAGGGTTTAAACCAAGAGGCTTAAAATCCAAATTACAAAAACTACAGAAAACAGAGGAAAAACATTATTGAAGAAAAAATATATATATTAAAATGTCCTTAGAAATGAAGGCATTAGGAGTGCCTGGGTGGCTCAGTCAGTTGAGCGTCTGACTTCAGCTCAGGTCATGATCTCACAGTTTGTGGGTTCGAGCCCCGCATTGGACTCTGTGCTGACAGCTCAGAGCCTGGAGCCTGCTTTGGATTCTGTGTCCCCCTCTCTCTCTCTGCCCCTCCCCTGTTTGTGCTCTCTCTCTCTCTCAAAATAATAAACATTAAAAAAAAAAAAAAAAAAAATGAAGGCATTAGTCCCAGACTAAAAAAAGGCCAAGCACATGAAACTATGAATAAAAAAAGGCCCACACCAAAATACATCATCATGAAATTCCAGAAAACAGTGAAAGAAAAAAACCCTACAATTTAAGAGAGAAAAAACAATGGTCACATACAAAGGAGTGGGAATTGGTATATCATTAGATTACTTAATAGCAACAAGGGAAGCTCAATTCATTCAGTAGGATGAAGTCTTCAAATTTCTGAAAGGAAAACTGAGCTAGAATTCTACACCCAGGCTAAAGAATAATCACATGTAATGGGAAGAATAAAAACCTTTTCACACCTGGAAGTCTCAAAAAATAAGTAAGTTCTCTAAACACCCTTTCTCAGGGAACAACTTGAGTGTGTGTTCCACTCACTAAAATGAAGAAGTAAACCAAGAAAGAGAAAAACATGGAATCCAAAAAGAGAGACAAAAGCAATTCCAGGATGGCTACTGTGCATGTCCCAAATTGAAAAATGAAGATGGAAAGCTATGAAAGGAATGTTTCCAACAAAAAAATGTTACTGATACATTACCTGATGTATTATAACTAATTGTAAAGTAAATTTCCTCTCAATGAAGTTGAGGGATGAATTAGTTATTGATACAAAACAAAAACAAAAGTAAAACAAACCCCAAGCAAATGGAAGAGGAAAGTATTAACTCAGGGTTTGTGTATAAGGTATAAAGGAAGGCAGTTGTATAGGAAAGAGACTGTAATCAAAGGATATTGCATAGGTCACCTATAAAATTAGGACTTAAGAGGCACATTGAATACTGCTTCAACCAAAAATTTTGATACTACTGTGTTGGGAAACACAGAGGAAGGAAAAGTATGTATTGGGGGAAGAGGAACTCATGGAGGAGCAAACAGGTAAAAGTGCTAACCCTTTATCTTGTATAGTGGAAAGTCGTAAGATAATTTCTAAATTGGAAAGTCAGGAAATCATAGTAATTATATTACTGAGATAGATGGGGGGACATAAATGCCAGAATAAAAAGGTAAGAGAGCTGAAAATAGTTGTCTCTGGGGAGCAACAGTCTAAAATGGGAAGGAATATACTATTTATGTTCTTAAGTTGTGTATTTCTTTATCTGATATAAGTAAAAATTAAATTTGAAAAGTATAGGGGCACCTGGGTGGACTCAGTTGGTTAAGTATCCAAATCTTGATTTTAGTTCAGATCATGATCTCATGGTTTGTGGGATCAAGCCCTGAATCAGAGCCTGCTTGGGATTCTCTCTCTCTCTCTCTCTCTCTCTCTCTCTCTCTCTCTCTCTCAATCTCTGTGCCTTCCCCACTTGTGGGCACACACACACTCTCTCTCAAAATAATAAGCATTTAAAAAAATAATAAAAAGCATAAATATTCCCAGACCTACTGAATCAAAATCACAGGTAAGTCCAGCCCAGCATTCTGTTTTTACTAGGTGTTTTTGGTTGTTTCTCTATTTAAACAGTATTTTCTTTTGTTTTTATTTAAATTCCAGTTAGTTAACCTAGTGTAATTTTAGTTTCAGGTGTACAATTTAGTAACCCAACACTCACATAAAACACTCGGTGCTCATCACAACAAGTGCACTCCATCCCCATCACCTACTTAAACCAGGTGTTTTTGATGCAATATATGGAACAGGAGAGACTCATCTTTGTAAAGGCAAAATAATTAATCCAGTATTCTCTAAACTTTACTGCACACCAGAATCACTGGGAAATACTTAAAAAAAAAATACTAATGGCTGACCTAATGACCACCAACAGACATTCTGATTTAATTGGCATGGGTTACAACTTGGGGGTTAGGGGGTTTTAAAAGCTCTCCAGGTGATTTTTAATGTGCAGCAAAATTTGAAGCCATGGCAATGATTGGAAGATACAATGGTGATCTAAATCACAATTAGCCACAAAAGACCATACATGAGAACTCATTTTTAAAGATCTTTCTCAAGTTGGAAATACTTTAAAGTTTCTCTCTGTTTCTTAAAAGAAAGTTTATTCTTTTTTTTTTTAATTTCTTTTAATGTTTATTCATTTTTGAGAGACAGAGAGAGAGAGAGGGAGAGAGGGAGAGAGAGGGAGAGAGGGAGAGAGAGGGAGAGAGAGGGAGAGAGGGAGAGAGAGGGAGAGCGAGGGAGCATGAGTGGGGGAGGGGCAGAAAGAGAGAGGGAGACACAGCATCTAAAGCAGGCTCTAGGCTCTGAGCTGTCAGCACAGAGCCTGATGCAGGGCTCGAACCCACAAACCGCAAGATCATGACCTGAGCTGAAGTTGGCACTTAACCGACTGAGCCACCCAGGCGCCCCAAAGAAAGTTTATCCTTTTCCTTAAAATTATAACAGCTCTCTAATTAGCAGTCTTTAGGAAGGATTTATATTATCAGATACTCAACCATTTTTTCCACATTTAAGTTTAGGTTATTGTATACAATCACTGCTATACACTTATTTATTACATGAAACAATACACTGAAATTACCTTCTAGGCATCACAGTATTAAGAACCATCCATAGTTTATTGACCGTTTGAAGAATTCGCCGCGGAACCCCTGAATTCAACAGCTGGTTCATATTGGATGTTAATACTTCTGCATATGGTATAAGTTCACTGGCAGAGAGCAGAGTCAAGTGTTCTAGAATCTGCATCACTTGTGTGTGACTTACTGGGACAGCTGAAAATGCTAAAAGGAAAACTTAGCAGTCATGATCTAACTTCTATACAGCTTACCAAATATTTGGTAATACCGTCCTATCAGACTACACACTACAAAAATCAAGGAAACACTGTTGCTCAAAAAGAATAAAACTTTCAATCCTGCCCATAAGTGGCTATACTTAAAATAAGAGCCCTAAGAAAAATTCATGTAAGTATAGTTATATCATAAAAAAATAAAACAAAACAAAACAACAACAAAAATCCCATTTAAAAAAATACATTGGTGACCCAAAGACAAATGTCATTTCCTTGGTGATTCAGACTAATTTAAAAAATTGACTGAAACATGAAAATATACCCAAATATTGTTTTTGGTAGTAACATTCATTAAGATTCAAACTTCTTGATATCTTCCATCTGGGTGGCCCCCTCTATAGGATGTAAGTACCCAGCACACTGCTGTTAGTAAAAAGTATCCAGAACTATGCTTTTCAATAGAATAGTCATTAACCACATGTGGCTATTGAACACTTAAGAAATGTAGCTAGTGCAAAATGAGATGTGCTGTAAATATAAAACACCACATTGAAAGACTTTGTATGGAAAAACAGTAAAATATTTCATTAATATTTTTATATTGGTTACATGATGAAATAATAATACATTAGATATACTGGATTAAATTAAATAATTATTAAAATTAATTTTGCCTGTGTTTTACTTTTAATGTGGCTATAGAAAGTTTAAAATTACATATGTGGGTCATATCATATTTCTATTTGAGAGTGTTTGAACATTATCCAATAACAGCAAGTACATTGCTCTATTCCATGGCATTTATTTCTGACCAGTTCGGACCTTCCTAAAGCCATGTGACCTGTTTAGTGATGGACATAGAAACTATGAAAAAACAGATACAAGCATGTCAGAAAGAAATGGCTAAAACTCCTTAAACTCAAAGAAAATTACTTAAAATATATTAACCAAATATGGTTACATACCCTGGAACGCTTGGAAAATTCTGCATGATTTGAAGATTTCAATGAGCCTAACATCTCTTTGTACTACAACAGGGTAAAAGGAGTATCCAATTTACTATACCTTCTTGGAGTTGTTTAGGAGAGTGGTTTTTGGCATTATTGGTCAGTAGCATACGCCTTAACAGGGCATCAGTTCCTGTGATTTCTTCTTCACAGATCCAATCATCCACAATGCATAAATGTGGGTAATTAGTTGCAAGGAGACGTAGTAAAGCAGAATGTAACCCTTGAAAATTTACAAAAAGTCAACTGGATTCTTCATTCTCAAATATCAAAATCTTCTCCCTCCCCGTCCCTTCCATTTTCGGCAAACCAAAAGAATGTGCACTTCATACTTCATATGTGCAAGCATACTACCATTTGAGAACTTCTGTTCAGTAGTTCAGCTAGAGAATCTGCTTAAGATCCCCAAGTGATTTGATACACAAAAAGGTGGAAACTACAAGTTTTATCAAAAGTTCTCAAGCTTTCTTCTACCCTATCCTAATATAAAAGTCTCCCATCAGGGGGTGCCTGGGTGGCTTGGTCGGTTAAGCGTCCGACTTCGGCTCAGGTCATGATCTCACGGTCCGTGAGTTCGAGCCCCACGTCGAGCTCTGTGCTGGCAGCTCAGAGCCTGGAGCCTGCTTCCGATTCTGTGTCTCCCTCTCTCTCTGACCCTCCCCCATTCATGCTCTGTCTCTCTCTGTCTCAAAAATAAATAAACGTTAAAAAAAAAATAAAAAAAATTAAAAAAAAAGTCTCCCATCAGGAAAAGTCACTTGACATAGCAATAGTTCAAGAGGGAGGGAGGAAAAAAAAGGTGAAAAGCATGTCCATTTTGGGAAGATCATATATGGTTTGAAAAAGGCCTCACTGAGAAATTCTGACAGGCTTCGATAGAAGAACACATGCTCTCTTCCAGCCCAGTTAAGAATCACTGCTACAGATGGGTAAAAAATCAAAATTGCCCCCTTTGAGTACCTAAAAGATCTCAAGCATTCTATGTACATTTTTTCATTTCTCCCTAGCAGCCCTTCAAGGTAAGTAACATTCTCTTCATTCTACTGTAAGGAAACAGACTGAAAGACATTTTTTAAAGTTCCCTGAATCATATAGCTAAGTATGTCAGCCAACCAAAGCAGTACTGATGACACCTACAAGACACTGCATTGGCCTTCCTTCAAGAAGAGTTAAGGAAGCTCAAAAGGAATAGGAAACTTCCTTTTACTAAATCAAAGTCTTGCTTGTAACAAGACTATGCTATGCTATGCTTATAGCATAGTTTGACTATTCATGACTATTACTGTATAATATCAATAACGATAAAATAAATGATAGTGTACAAAATGTCTTAATTAGATACATGAAGTACCACTATGCTAAATGGCACAAAAATATTGTTGTTACTATATTATTATTATCATCCTCATCAGAGTTGTAAGACTAGTAGTAACAGTATTAGGTGTAATAACAGTACTTTTCATCCAATCATCTCCTTATTATGCAACTTAGATCAAATCATACCACTGCTCAGTCCCAGGAGGGGCAGTATCTGCTTCCTTTGTCACAGAAACTGCTTAAAATTAATATTTCTATTTGAAAAATGCTGCAACAATCAAAAGTGGTTTAATTTTTTTTTTTAATGTTTGTTTTTGAGAGACAGAGAAAGACAGAGCACGAGCAGGGGAGGGGCAGAGAGATAGAGGGAGACACAGAATCTGAAGCAGGCTCTAGGCTCCAAGCTGTCAGCACAGAGCCCGACGCAAGGCTCAAACTCACAAACTGCGAGATCACAACCTGGGCCAAAGTCAGCTGCTTAACTGACTGAGCCACACAGGCACCCCAAAAGTGGTATTATTTTAAAGTTTAAATATCTAAATGCACAGCTACGTGTACAGTTAAGACTATCCCAAAACAGTCATAAAATGAGTACCTACAATAGTGAAAATTAATCTACACTTCATAATCTCTTCAATAAAATGTTACTTGCCAAACATTGTCAAATAAAACATTATTTCCTTGGAAAAGATTATGCAAAGATATAAGTAAATAAATGCAGACATCTGACTAAATGTGACCAAAGAAGGTCATCTTTGTTCCTGCTTGAAACCAACCATAACAAAGAAAGAAAAAGAAAACTCCAACTTCAGAGAAACAAACAAAAAACCCACACTCAAACATTACAAAGAGTGGTGTCAAATTAAGAAAAAAACTGAATTTTAAGAGGTGCATGGGTGGCTCAGTCAGTTAAATGTCCGACTTCAGCTCAGGTGATGATCTTGTAGTCAGTGAGTTGGAGCCCTGTGATAGGCTCTGGGCTGACAGCTCAGAGCCTGGAGCCTGCTTCAGATCATGTATCTCCCTCTCTCTCTGCCCCTTCCTCCTCACACTGTCTTTCTCTCTCTCTCAAAAATAACATTAAAAACATTTAAAAAAACCCTGAATTTCTAAAAATATTACTCTATGTCTATTTGACAGTTTTACAGTAAAAATCTAGTAATTCTGTGGTATGGAAAATTATGGAGCAATTAAAAGCAATAAGGTAGATCTACATGTACTGGCATAAAAACATTTCTAAGACACCAAAAGAAAAAAGCAAGTATCAAAAGAGATAGGGTATAATCATTTATAGTTTAAAAAAACAATTGTTTTACATGTGTGTAGCTATTAGCTTTAACCATATGAAACTGTATTTTTGTAGGTCAAAAAAAGTTGAATACCTGCAATTTCATATGGTTCGACTTACCAGAAAAAATGTCTGAAATTACATTCCAAAATAAAACTGGGTTTTGGGGAAGGGTAAATGCAAGGAGTAAGATAGGTATGTGAAGAGGAATTCACTTCTGAATTGTTGGATTTTTTACCATCAAGCACCTATTACACTTTATAACATTATAAACAGTACCGCATTTTTTAACAATAAACGTTAGCAGTAAAAAGCAAGCAAAACAAATACCTCCCAACTCTTGCTGCAGTCCTTGAGCCTGTCGAATAAGGAATTTGATAGGAATCTGATCCATTAAAGAAGACGAATATGATTTGGGCTTTCTTTGCATAGCAGCTGTCAAAGATAAAAAGTGTAAGATAAAAACAGTGTAACAAACAACAGCAATCTTAACCTTCAACCTAAATGGAACAAAAAACATTAAATTGCATTTCATTCACTTACCCTGTGAATATACTTCACAAAAAATGAAGAATCATTACCTAATAGTGGATACACAGGAAAAGCAAGAACATATCTAAGGGGAAGATCTGGAAAATGCCCCTACATTGAAACTAGTAGGGAAAAAAATCGTGAAGAGAAGCCATCTGCAGAAGTGTTATACACTAAAAAACAAAAACCAACAAAACAAAAAACAAAAAAAACCCCAATAAGTCAATACTCTCCCAAAACTAATTAGGAAGACTAAATGTAGCCATGACCATATGGCTTAAAGCTTCATGACTCCAATAGTCTTAATTTAATTATATTATATATTATACTGGTGACTGACTTAAAAAAAAATTTTTTTTTTTTAACATTTATTCATTTTTGAGAGACAGAGCACAAGCGAGGGAGTGGCAAAAAGAGAGAGACACACAGAATCCATGAAGCAGGCTCCAGACTCCAAGCTGTCAGCACAGAGCCCAATGTGGGGCTCAAACCCACCAACCATGAGATCATGACTTGAGCCTTAAGTCAGCCACTTAACCAACTGAGCCACCCAGATGCCCAGGTGACCGACTCTTTTTCTTTAGTTTATTATTTTATTTATTTTTTAATATGAAATTTATTGTCAAATTGGTTTCCATACAACACCCAGTGTTCATCCCAACAAGTGCCCTCCTCAATGCCCATCACCCACCCTCCTCTCCCTCCCACCCCCCATCAGCCCTCCTCAGTTTATTCTCAGTTTTTAAGAGTCTCTTAAGGTTTGGCTCTCTCCCTAACTTTTTTTTTCCTTCCCCTCCCCCATGGTCTTGTTAAGTTTCTCAGGATCCACTCTTTTTAAAGGAAGTTGGGCAGTATGAATTTGACTGCCCTCTCACAATTTCTATCTTTAGCCAGCAAACAATTCCTTTTTTTAAAAAAACAAGTCCATCTTAGGGGCAGCTGGCTGGCTTAGTCAGTAGAACGTGTGACTCTTGATCCCAGGGTTGTGAGTTAGAGCCGCACACAGGGTGTAAAGATTACTTAAAAATAAAATCTTTTTAAAAGATAAATAAAGGGGCACCTGGGTGGCTCAGTTAGTTAAGTGTCTGACTTCGGCTCAGGCCCATGATCTCATGGGTTTGACCCACGCACCCCCCCACCCTTCCCCCATATCAGACTCTGTGCTCATAGCCTGGAGCCTGGAGCCTGCTTCAGATTCTGTGTGTCCATTTCTCTCTGCCCCTCCCCTGTGCTCTCTTTCTCTCAAAAATAAACATTAAAAAAAAAATTTTTTTAAGTAATAAATAAATAAATAAAACAAGTCCATCTTAATTTCTCTTCTTTTTCTGTGGTCTTAAATCAGTACCTACTCATTTGCTTAAATATCTATTATGGACTAGTTTCCCTATTTCCAGTTTCTCTTCTCTTTAATCCATCCTTCACATTGCTGCCATAGTCCTCTTATGTAAATACAGATTTTACCAGATCACGTGCCTCCGGTTACACGCTCAAAATCCTTCAGTGGATTCCTATATCCTACAGAATAAAGGTACCTACCAATCAACACTATCTTTTTTTTTTTTTTTTTACATTTATTTATTTATTTTGAGAGAGAGAGAGCACACATGCACAGGCAGAGAGAGACAGAGAGAGAGAATCACAAGCAGGCTCTGTGCTGTTAGCACAGATGTGGGCCCAATCCCACGAACCATCAAATCATGACCTGAGCCAAAAATCAAAAGTCAGATGCTTATCTTTTTTTGTCTCATCTCCATCATATTCTATATGCCTGGCACCCTCCTCTCATTCCAAGGTACTTTATTATACACCATAGGACTATATGATCAACCAGGATGTTCATAGTGTAAAAAAGCATATGCAATATGCTTACCCTTTTTTCAAATACAAACCACAAAGTGTAAACTCAACAATTTTTTTTTTGAAGACAAGAAGTACATAAGTCCAAGTGTTAGAGTAAAGGTTGAGAATCATTGCCTATATAGACCATATACCTCTTGACTAAACATAACCTCCCTTGTAAATTAATAAATTAGCATCCTAGTTTTCCATACCAATTTTGTATGAATTCCATTAAGAACACGTTTCAGAAGGCAGTTAAACAGAATAGGTTCTAATGACAGTCAAATTGGGATTCCAACACTTACTAGTGAAGGAAGTAGTCTTAGAGCAATTAGGAAAGAAAAAGAAATAAGACATCCAAATTGGAAAGGAAGAAGTAAAAATGTCACTCTTTGCAGATGACATATGAAGACTCCATCAAAAAACTGTTAGAATATGGGGTACCAGGGTGGCTCAGTGGGTTGAGAATCTAACTTTGGCTCAAGTCATGGTCTCACAGTTGATGAGTTCAAACCCCACATCTGGTTCTCTGCTGTTAGCACAGAGCCAGCTTCAGATCCTCTGCAGCCCCCTCAGCCCCTCCCCCGCTCACGCTTTCTCTTAAAAATAAATAAACATTAAAAAAAAAAGAACTGTTAGAATAAGTGAATTCAGGGGGCACCTGGGTGGCTCAGTCAGCTGAGTGTCTAACTCTTGATTTCGGTTCAGGTCATGATCCCAGGGTTGTGGAGCCTGCTTAGGATTCTCTTTCTCTTCCTCTGTCCCTCTCCCCCATTTGCACTCTTTCTAAAATAAAAAGTCTACTATTAAAAACATCAATTCAGTAAAACTGCAGGATATAAAATCAATACACAAAAATTTATTGTATTTCTATACACTAATAATGAACTATCAGAAAGAGAAATTAAGAAAACAACCCCATTTATAGTTACATCAAAAAGAATAAAATACCTAAGAATAAGTTAAACCAAAGAGGTGAAAGACCTGAATACTGAAAACTGTAAGACATCAATGAAAGAAATTAAGGAGGACACAAATTAATAATATTTGTTATTTATAATTTGTTATTTGTAACATTTGGACTGTTTAAAATCAATATTATTAAAATGTCCATATCATCAAAAGCTATCTACAAATTCAGTGCAATCCCTATCAAAATTCTGACGACATTTTTCACAGAACTAGAACAAATAATACTAAAATTTGTATGAAACCACAGAAAACCCAAAAGCAACCTTGAGAGAGAAAAACAAAGCTAGAAGGAGCATGCTCTCTGATTTTTTTTTTTTTTTTTTTTTTTTTTTTTTTTGAGACAGAGAGAGACAGCATGAACAGGGGAGGGTCAGCGAGAGGGAGACACAGAATCTGAAACAGGCTCCAGGCTCTGAGCTGTCAGCACAGAGCCCGACACGGGGCTCGAACTCACAGAACTCACAGACCGCGAGATCATGACCTGAGCCAAAGTCAGCCGCCCAACCGACTGAGCCACCCAGGCGCCCCTCTGATTTTAAACTATATTACAAAGCTATAGTAATTAAAAGTTTGGTATTTATATGAAAGCAGACACATAGATCAATGGAACAAAGTAGAGAGCCCAGAAATAAACCCATGCATACATGGTCAACTGATCCACAACAAAGGAGACAAAGATATATAATGAGCAAGAGGACAATCTCTTCAATAAACAGTGTTGGGAAAACTGGACAGCCACGTGCAAAAGAATAAAGCTCAACTATCTAACACCACACACAATGATTAACTCAAAATGGATTAAAGACTTTAACAGAAGACCTAAAACCTTATGACTCCTAGAAGAAAACGTAGGTGGTAACTTCTTGGTCTTGGCAGTGATTTTTTGACTCTGACACCAAAACCAAAAGCAGGACACCTGGGTGGCTCAGTCAGTTAAGCATCTGACTCTTGATTTTGACTCAGGTCATGATCTCACAGTCAGTGGGTTTGAGCCCTGCGTCAGGCTCTGCACTAATGGTGCAAAGCCAGCTTGGGATTCTCTCTCTCCCTCTCTCCTTCTACCCCTTCTCTACTTGCACCCTCTCTCTCTCAAACTAAATAAACTTTAAAAAAAAAAAAAAAAGCAAAAATTAACAAGTGTGACTACATTAAACTAAAAAGCTTCTGCACTGGAAAGAAAACCATCAACAAAATGAAAAGGCAACCAAATGAACTGGAGGAAATATTTACATATCATAAATCTGATAAAAGGCTAATGCCCAAAATATATAAAATAGCTCATACAACTCAACAGCAAAAAAAAAAAAAAATCTGATTTTAAAATGGACAGAAAATCTAAATGTATATTTTTACAAAGAAGATATACAAATGGCCAATAGGTATATAAAAAGATGCTTAACATCATTAATCATCAGTGAAAGGCAAAAAAACCCTGCAATTAGCCATCACCTCACACCTGTTAGAGTGGCTATTACCAAAAAAGACAAGAAATAAGTGTTGCCATGGATGTGGAGCAAAGGGAACCCTATGTGCTACTGATGGCAATGTAAATCGGGTATAGTCAATATGGAGGTTCCTCAAAAAATCAATAATAGAGGGGCACCTGGATGGCTCAATCTGTTTAGCATCTAACTCTTGATTTTGGCTCAGGTCATGGTCTCATGGTTCGTGAGATCAAACCCTGTACCAGTCTCCATGCTGACAGTATGGAACCTACTTGGGATTCTCTCTCTCCCACTATTTCTGCCCCTTCCCCACTCTCTCCCTCAAAATAAATAAATAAACTTAAAAAAAATCTTTAAAAAATAAAAATTTTAAAAATTAAAAAGTTGAAAAAATTAATAGAACAACCATATGATCCAGCAATTCCACTTTTGTGTAATTTACCTGAAGAAAATGAAAACATTAACTTGAAAAGATCCCCCCATGTTCACTGCATTATTCACAATAACCAAAATATGGAAACAACCTAGGTGTCCATCAATGGATGAATGGATAAAAGAAAAATGTGGGATGTGTGTTTGTGTGTGTGTGTGTGTGTGTGTGTAATATAATTCATCCATAAAAAAAAATGAAATCTTACCATTTTCAACAACACAGATGGACTTCGATGTCATTACACTAAGTGAAAAAAGTCAGAGAAAGACAAATACCATATTATCTCTTTTATGTGGAATCTTAAAAAAAAAAAAAAAGCTCGCAGATACAGAGAACAGATTGGTGGATGCCAGAAGCAGGGGGTGGGGGATAGAAGAAACAGGTGAGGGGCGCCTGGGTGGCGCAGTCGGTTAAGCGTCCGACTTCAGCCAGGTCACGATCTCGTGGTCCGTGAGTTCGAGCCCCGCGTCAGGCTCTGGGCTGATGGCTCGGAGCCTGGAGCCTGTTTCCGATTCTGTGTCTCCCTCTCTCTCTGACCCTCCCCCGTTCATGCTCTGTCTCTCTCTGTCCCAAAAATAAATAAAAAACGTTGAAAAAAAAAAATTTAAAAAAAAAAAGAAGAAACAGGTGAAGGGGGGGTTCAAAAAAGAAAAAGAAAAAAAACCTCAATACTAAAAACCCATTTTGAAACCACAGCCCTATGGCTCATCTTGATATAAAATAAAATTGTATAAAATGTATAAAATAACACTAAAGAGGAAAAAAACACATAAAATGGTACTTTAAAGAGAAAGTAATAGATTGACTATACTTACACAGAATACTTATATATAAATTAGTAAAGATAGATATGTTAAATAATAAAGTACACACACACATACACACACACACACACACACACACACACACACACACACACAGGTGTTCCAGTGATAGTCAAATCCTGGTTCCCACACTTATTGCTTAGGGAAGTTCAGCTTAGGGAAGTTCTTAACTTCCCTGTGCCTCAGTGCTCTCACCTGTAAAATCACAGAAACAGTACTCATCTCATAGAATTGTTTTGAGGGTTTACATGAGTTAACACATGTAAAGTGCTTCAAATAATGTCTGGCACATGACAAGCACTCAAATGTTAACTGGTATTATTAAGATCTATAGTCTCCAAGATTAATTTAGTGTAAAGTATCAATATTTAAGTTTCTGGACCTATAAAAATGAAGACAAAATCCTGATCACATTTTAATGATTCCATCAAAGAACTAGCAGCCCATGAGGCCCTGCCTAAAGCACTTATTTCTCTTTAACATCTCTGTGAAATACAGCATCAAAGATATTCTTAATCCTTCAGTAAAAGATAAACTGTAACTTGACAACAATCATATTTCCAAACTTCTTCCAATGCATGGCTTTCAAAGAGTCAAATCTAACATTTAATCTCATCCCCAACAAAACTGTAGAACTACTTTGAATATTATTTACATTGCCCCTAGTTTTTGTGACATTTTAATCCTTAAAAAAATCCGATAGAAAATAATTCACGTAGAAATTAGCGTAAACTTGATACCAAAGCAGAAAGAGAAAAAAGAAAGAAGAAAAAAGGTCAATTTCACTTGTTTAAATACAGATGGAAAAAAAAAAACAACAACAACAACACGCAAATCAAACCTAGCACCATACTAAAAGAATAACATACCAAAACCAAGTAGGATACATTCCAGGAATATAAAGATATTAATTTTACAATGAATTATATAAATAGACCAAACAAATCATCTCAATAACTGCCAAAAAAGTATTTACTTGATAAATTATTTTTTAAATGGTACTCTAAGAAATTCAGAGCTTAACTAATCCAAACTAAACACCAATACCTTTCCTATAACCAGTGATAACTTGTTAGAAGATTATCCAGAACCTATATAAAGGAAAATTTTATTGGCAGATGCAAAAAAACTTGAATAAATTTTGAAACTTAAATAAATTTGAACTCATTCAAAAAACATTTACTAACTATATGTGTCAAGGAATATACTAGATCTAGATACAATGGCAGAAAAACAGACAAAAATCAGTCCTCATGAAGCTTAAATTTTAACAATGAAAGAAAATTATTTCATATATCTAGATGGGAAGACTTAATATTGTAAAGATGGTAAATTCTCTCCAAATCTATAAACTTAACATAATTTTGATCAAAAATCCCAGCATAATAATCTTCTCTGGAAAGTTCATGTGAAAGATTAAACATGTAAGAACAGACAAAAATTCTGAACAAGAAGTTATGATGAAAGTGACTGGAACTTAAGAAAGAAAATCCAAAATCAGACATAGGTTTGTAAGAAAACTTCAATGTACATCAAAGCGACCTTCCAAAGCAATAGGAAAATGACAGATTATTCACTATGTGATGTTGACAAATAGCCAATTATAAAAAAATAAAATTGGATCTGTACCCCATACTTTACACCAAAATTAATTAAAGGCATACTTAAATTTTAAAAATGAAATAATAAGGTCCTAAAAGAACATATAGGTGATTAGTTATATGAACGTTAGTACCTAGCTTTGGAAGATTTTCTTCCCCCCAAAATTTTATAATTAAAAAACACCATAAACCGAGGTACTGACAGCTCAGAGCCTGGAGCCTGCTTCAGATTCTGTGTCTCCCTCTCTCTCTGCCCCTCCCCTGCTCAAGCTTGGTTTCTTTCTGTCTCTCAAAAATAAATAAAACATCAAAAAAAAATTTTTTAAACACCATAAATAATAATACTCTATATTATAAAAAAGCACTCACATCTTATGCAAATATAGGAGTCTATATTGGTATAACCTATCTGGAAAGCAATATGGCAGTTCATCTTTTTTATATAAATTTTATTTATTCATTCTGAGAGTGAGAGCGAGAGAGAGAGAGAGAGAGTACAAGTGGGACAGGGGCAAAGAGAGAGGGAGAGAAAATCCCAAGCAGGCGTTGCACTGTCAGTGCAGAGCCCAACACAGGGCTCAAACCCACTGACCAGAGGTCATGACCTGGGCCAAAATCAAGAGGCAGACGCCTAACTGACTGACCCACCCAGGCAACCTTGTTCATTTTTTAAATCTTACAATTTTTCAGAATCTTAGACTTAGTAATTCTATATCTAGGAATCTCTCCTAAGGACAGAAATAACCATGCCTATGTACAAAGTTAGCTCTAACAGTCATTCCTCCACTGTTTATAATGGCAAAATTTGGAAACGGTTTAAATGTCCAACAAAAAGAAGTTTGTTAGTAATGAGATATTTATGAGGAAATATTGTACAGCTATTTAAAGATGTCCTTGAAAATGTACTATAATAGGCAAGTGTTTAAAATGTATTAAGGAGAAAGGTTAGATTAAAAAAATATGTATTACTGGGATGCCTGGCTGTCTCAATCAGTAGAGCACGCAACTCTTAATCTCAGGGTTGTGAGCCTCACAATGAGTGTAGATTACTTAAAAATAAAATCTTTAAAAAAATGTATTATGATTCTGACTTTGTAAAAGCTATCATCTGTGCAAAGACTGAAAGGTTTTCTAAGAAAATTCAAATGGTGATTAGCAGAATTATGGGTGGTTTATATTTCAATCTTTTTACTTTTCTCATTTCCTAGATTTTTTTCCAGTAAACACAACTTCTAATAAATGCTTTCTTTTTTTAAATCCAGCTCCTTTGCATCAAATAAGGTACAATTAGGTAGGTAAACAATGAAATAAGTTTTTAAAATTCTTATACTGTTACTCTAAAATATGGTCATACAACTTTTTTGTCCAAACTTTATTTTAAAGCTCTAAAACTTGAAGTTGCCAATAAATAACATTGGCCAATGGGGTGCCTGGATGGCTCAGTCGGTTAAGTATCTGACTTTGGCTTAGGTCATGATCTCACAGTTCGTGGGTTCAAGCCCTGCAATAGGCTCTGTGCTGACAGCTCAGAGCCTGGAACCTCCTTTGGATTCTGTGTCTCCCTCTCGCTCTGCCCCTCCCCCTCTCATGCTCTGTCTCTCTCTCTCTCTCTCTCTCTTTCTCTCTCTCTCTCAAAAATAAACATTAAAAAAAAATAACATTGGCCAATGTTTGCTTAAAAGTTACTGCATTCTATTTTATTTTTTTAGTGTTTATTTATTTTCGAGAGAGCAAGAGAAGGAAGGGCAGAAAGAGAGGTAATAAAGTCTTTAGATGTAATAAACAGGAAACATTTTTTAAGTCTAAAAACTGGAACTATAATGGTAATGCTCATATTTTAATTAGGTATTAGTACACTGGGATTTATTATAGCACTCTATTTCTTACATATATTCTTCTGGATCAATACAATATTTAACTAAAATTAATATACATGGTATAAATATAAACAAATATAAATATTTTTAAACAAACCAAAAATATATGTGCATACGAAAAATATATAGACACATATGCACTTTTTTTCCAACGTTTATTTGAGAAAGAGAAAGAGAGAGCGTGCACATATGAGAGGGAGGGGCAGAGAGAGAGAGGGACATACAGAATCCCAAGCAGGCTCTGCACTGTCAGCATAGAGCCTGATATATGACTTGATCCCATAAACTATGAGATCATGAGCTGAGTCAAAATCGAGTCGATGCTTAACAAACTAAGCCACCCAGATGCCCTCATATGCACTTTAATGGCCATGATAATCCAATACAAAAGACAGATCTCTCTATTTGTTTTCCACATCCATCACCTCTCAAGGACATCAGTCCAGGGGTTCTGTCCTCAGCATTATCAACCTTGCCTCTCCATTAGATTACTCCCAACAACATACAAGCATTCCCTAAACTCTTTCACCTTAAAAAAAAAAAAGAAGCCCTCTCGTGACCTCATTTTCCTCTCCAATTATCACATTCATTGCTTTCCTTTCTTTATGACTTCTCCAAAGACCTGTCTCTACTCACTGTCTTCAGTATATCTCCTCTACTTTTTGTTTCAATTCACTACAATCAGGCTTTCTCCTACCACTTTACTAGTAAAACTGTAAAAGTCAAATGACCTCCAGCAAGCAATATGCAGTCATCAGCTGAGCCTCAGTCCAAACCTTAACTTACTAGAAACATCATTTGACAGAGGGGATCACTGTATCTTCAGAAACATCTTCTCTTGGCTTCCAGGACATCATAACCTCCTGATTCTCCCACACTTTACTCTTGTCCTTGGTAATCCTATTTAATGTCATGATTTTAAATATCATATATATGCTGAAGAATCTCAAAGTCTAGTTATTTCCCCTGAATTCCAGGCCAGTATATATAACTATCTCCTTAACATCCCCATTTGAAAGTTTATCACACATTTCAAAATTAACATGTCCAAAACTGAGCTCCTGATCCTCCACAAATCTGCTCCTTCCCCTGGCTCTTTTATTTCAGTTGATAGCCATTCTGTCCTTTAGGCTCAGGCCAAAAGGCTCCACATTAACTTTGGCTCAGGTCTCTCAAATCTCATGAATTCATCAGCAAAACATTTCAACTCTAATTGAAAAATACATATGCACTATCAGTCCAAAACACCATTATCTTTTCCCTAGAATCTTGTAAAAACTTAATAACTTTCCTCAAATGCCCCAGTTCCTTTCCCAGATTCAATCCAGGCCAAGTTGTACTCCTAACCTAAAATCCTTAACTTTCCAACTGAGATCCATCAGATTATTGAGCAAAGAACAGAGGCTTAACAGGAACAGAGTTGAACTAAGCATATCACTGGGGACTGGAATATATAATCTTAAAAGATTGCTCCAGTCCTAAAAATCCTGAGTACTTGTTAATTCTGCATGGTATACACATAAGAGTTGACTATACTACTCTCTGTACGTTCCTGTATTAAAAAAATTTTTTGCTAGACATTAATTTATATAAAAAATAAGAGTGTATCTTGGTTCCAGCTACAGTGTGAATGGTCTGAATTCTCCCCCAGACCACCTTCTTGTAATTTATTCTTCTATGGTCTACTGAATCACAAGTGTCATTTTTTTTTAACAGAATTAGTTATATGTGGATAAAAGTGAGAGACTACTATCTACTGCCTATTATTAGCCCATCTTGTGGCTAATATGACTAAGATTATAATTACAGTTAAGGGATATCATCCATATAACCCTAATGATTATAGTCAGGAAAGAAAGCAGCTGAGAAATCCACAGTATTCTTAAAACCCAATACTTCAGATAAATAAAAGAAACTGACCCGCCGAACACTGAATAGTAACTTTGATTTATAGCTCTCAAAAAGTAAAATCACTCAGCAAAATAACAGCCCTTACAAGAATTTTCCCTGTATTACATACTAAATGCCTACAGCTTTCTAATGACACTTTTTGTTCAGTATGGAACTACATACACTTAGCAAGCCTAAAACACAGGTGAATTTTCTTTTTCAAATATAGAAGAGCATACTACTTTATACCAATATCTTCTATGTTAAATCTGATCTTCTGATATTAAAGTTGCTGTTTGAAAGCCCAGTTCAGTGATAATTTTAATGGCAAAATGAAACTCTTCTGTTGTTTTTTTCTCCTGTTTTTGAATAGTTGGTATTCTTCACACTAATGGAAGGAAGGCAGGGCAAAGATTGAAATCAAGCAAAAAAATTTCAGTTACTTCTTTCAGATTTATCTCTTAATTTATAGGTACTTAGTAGAGTCACTAAATTGCTAAAATATAGGCAATTAGGCCATTATTAATTTAGCCTGCTAAAAAAAAGAAGACTGAGCCTCAAGGGGTGGTTATGTGCCCATACATACATGTATTTATGCATCAGAGTATATAATGCCTACATTGCAAAGACTACAGAATGATACTGGAATTTGTTAGTATACTAGACCTTATTTTCTCATGACAGCTTGGAAAATAACACAATATAAGCAAATCAAATGAACGATCACTAGAAACACTCCCCTATATACATGTACACCTTACCTAAAGTCTTCGTGTTTGCTAGGAGAGCCTCCTCATAAGACAGTATATAGTAAAGCACCAAAAGCTGTGCTGTGATACTGAAACGTTGATTAAGACGGATGTTGTCACCCTGGAGGTAATAATATAAATACTTTAAAATACTGTTAAATTTCATGACTGCTTTTTTGATGGGAAAATCATTTAACATAGACTATTCAGTGTTACTATTCCCAAGAGCAGATAAAATGGGAGAAACATTGCCATGTTTGTATTAAACTCAGAGACAACTTGAAGTTTAAATTTGAGATGGTATGGAAGATGAAAGGCAACATGCTTAACAGTCTTTAAGACAAAAAAAAAAAAAAAAAAAAGGACTTCAGCTTTCCTCAACAGCAATTCTATCAGGCTGCTTCTGAAAAAGGTTTACTGGAGTCTCAAGTAGTACCTGAAATCACCATGAAGAACATAACTCCTAAAAAATATATATTTTACGTCTGAATATATTTATGAAAAATACAACCATCTTTTCCTTCTAAGAAATGGACAAAAAAAATTTTCTTCAAGTTGCCCAATTGAATCTAAGTAGATCTTAGATTCCCAGGAAGTTAAACAAACATCTTTTGAATGTATTGTAATGTCACAGAGTCCTGTGTTAAGCACACACTCTCTGGGGCACTCTTTAGACTTTAAAACGGACCTTTTAAAAGAACTCCTCAAAAAGTGCCTCTTCAACAAACCACTTGGAACTAATAACATACCTATAAATTTCCTAAGTGAGCTGAAGAAATTTTATCTCATTTAAAGTTCAGAACCACCCAGAAGTCCTCTAATAATCAAAGAAATAATATGAAATAAGTCAGAAGAATAAAATAAAATAAAAATCAGAAAAATGTACAAGAACTACTACTTTACCCCAATGACTCCTTGGAAAATACTGAGGATCTCCTGTTCTGTGACTGGCTGATTTGTGGCTTCTGGATTAGATTTAGATGCTGGAGTAAGTATGGAATTTATGTATACATCAATCAGAGGAAGTAATTGAGGATGGAGTGGAGTAGAGGTTTCACAAAGCTGTCTATAAATCCAGTCCTAAAAAAGAAGGTTATAGGCACTAAATCAATTATGGCAATAAGAAAAAGCAAGTAAAATTTAATAAGTACATACAATTTTACATGATTTATGAATCACTGAAACTATTAACTTTTAGCAGTTATAAATATATTACCCAGTTTCACAACTGTCTTTGATTTTAAAATATGAATTACTTGTTATATCTTAATCAAGACTATTGTCTAGTAGAAGATAAATCTAAAATGATGAGTCTGGGTTTCAAATATGGACTTTGGGTTTTTAGTCTATTAGTTTTTAAGTAGTAGGAAAAATATTGTAAGTCACTACTATATCTATATTTAGGTATAGACCCCATAGCACAGAGGAATTTAGGGAGAGGAACAACTCTTTACAGCAAATCCTCGGATAGATTAAGAAAGTGATGAGTTGCCTGGGTGGCTCAGTCGGTTTAGCACCTGACTCTTGATCTCAGCTCAGGTCTTGATCTTAGGGTTGTGAGTTCAAGGCCCGTGCTGGGCTCCACACTGAGCATAGAGACTACTTAAAAAAAAAAGTGGCCTTGGCAACTACTTATGGGAGAGACTATCACTTAACTACACACAGATAGAGGACATGTAGATATGGTGGGTGTGCATTCAGACTCTTAAATCTTTTCTATTTCATTTGTTAAAAATATAAAGAAGCAGAAGATACAATCTACCTGGAAAATAACTTCACTAAATCATGAAAACAAGGATAGTTAAAGGTAATATATCAATGCATATAAGTGTTCATTATTCTTTATAAATTAAAGAGCCTCCAGAAAAGGCTCAGATTTCTTTATTTTTGGGGTTTATCCTTTTCTTTAGAAGACCTTTTAACTGATATAGCCAACTATAAGTAACTGGAAATATATCGAAATATGTATGTTAGGTGTTAGCTATCCTTGTGACAAAAGTACAAATGCTGGTCATGGCTGACAAGAAACTTTGTTTGGTAAAGAAAACCAAAGTATAGAAAATGGCAATTTCTTACTAAGTTTTAACGAAACAGCCACATGCTATTATTGAAAATTCAAATGGATTAGTATCATCGTACATTTTGTCAATAACTTAAGAATTGTATTATTTTTAAAATCTGACATTAACTATACATACATTTATACATAGTCCTAGTTACTATGTATAAATGGATAGTAATTAGACATATTTTATACACAAAATCCACAGAAGCCTATAAACAGAACTAGAAAAAAAAAACCATTAACTTGGGTTGTAGCTTGAAATATAACTATAAGGTTATACTTTTATTGACACTTTGTGCTTGGTAAAGGAACGACTCCTGAGAAGCTGGTAAATACAATGAATGGGCAAAAATCCAGTAATGTTGGCACTCAGGTTGCTGGTGACAGGGACCCGAACAGCATGAGCTGTGACAACCTAAAAGGGAAAACAATATTAATACATATGATAAAACCAAATATAAAATTATTCTGAAACAGGGAAGATTAGCAGGTAGACTGTCAATATTTAATACAAATGCGGTCCTTAGGAATGAATGAGAAAAACTAATTACATGGTAATTAATACTTCTGAATGATGAGGCAGCATACATTTAGGAATTTGTAAAGCACTCTAATTTTTTAAATTTGTTTTTAAGCATAGATAGGTTGACAGTGATGTAGTAAGGTAAAATAAAAATCTAAAATTTGGAATCATAAAATCTGGACTCAGTGACTTTACATAAGTCATTATATCTTTGGAGTCTATTTTCACATCTATAAAATGGAACAATATAGTCTTACCTGCCTCAAAAGGTTTTTGTGAGGGGGAAAAAGTGCTTTGAAAAACATATGTCAATTATAAAGTATCAGTTCTTTATATGTGATATAAATTCTTTATATAGGATATAAATTATCACATTGACATAAACAGGAATTTTTATTGTCATTCTCATTCTGTCATGCATAGACCTCTAATGGTTGTTCAAAGACCCTTCCCAAAGTCATCTTCCAGTCAGTTCAAATAAACACATAAAAAATAACTTATGAGTCTCCTATGTACCATGTGTGTCTGTACGTGGGAGTGTATGTACATTGAGGAGAGAAAAGAGAGTTTGGTATAGGGATGAGAGTATTACCCTAAAATAAACAACAGTTATGCATCCATGAGTATTTTCGAATCTCATTTTTTAAGACATGTATGTTCTTTGTTATCTGAGGTTTACATTAACAAATTAATCTGGGAATTAATTTTAAATTTCAGAATTGTCTCCTCGCTAAAAAAAAAACAAAATATCCTTAAGATTACCCATGGACAAAAGAACTAAGGCCAAATAAGAACATGTAAATACAAGAATAAGGAATGTAGACACTCTAGCTTATAATTTAGTTAGAAATGAACATTACAGCCTAAAAGTTTAAACAGGTCTATATTTTGTTTTTCTCTTGACAAATCCAAATGATTACTCTATGTGAGATCCTTACCATCAACATCTAAGACCATACTCTTAGTATTTACTCAAAATCTCCAAAATATATAAATTTAAAACATACATTTGTATATAGTATATACTTTAAAAGTAAACTTTAGGGGTGCCTGAGGGGCTCCGTCGGTTAAACAACCCACTCTTGATTTCATTATTATTATTTTTTTAATGTTTATTTTTGAGACAGAGACAGAGCTTTGGTGGGAGAGGGGCAGAGAGAGAGGAAGACACAGAATCCGAAACAGGCTCCAGGCTCCAAGCTGTCAGCACAGAGCCCGACGCAGGGCTCGTACCCACAAACCGTGAGATCATGACCTGAGCTGAAGTCAGTTGCCCAACCGACTGAACCACCCTGGTGCTCCCCCACTCTTGATTTCAGATCACGTCATGACCTCACAGTTGTGGGATCGAGCCCCGCATCAGCTCCTTGCTGAGATTCTCTCTTTCCCTCTCACTCTCTCTCTGCCTTTCCACACCCTTCCCTCTCTCTCTCTCAAAAAAGTAAACTTTAAATGGGATTATTCTTTACAGAAGTTTCAGAGATTAAATAAACTATCATTGGAAACTAAAGGACTATAGTATACTCTTAAACTGAGATATGCAAGTTTTCCCCAAATGAATGTTGTAAAACAAAATTAAAGAAGTACCTAAAGAATAAAGTTAAAAGAAGTACCTGCTCAGTAAAAATTTCCTGTGTGAAGATAGTCTTCATCCTGCTCAAGGAGCTTGGCTTAATTACAATCTAAAACAACCAAAAAAATTCTCAGCACATAAAAATATATGAAGCACACTTTAATAAATTTATTATCTAAAATGACTGTGATATATAAAATTAAAGTTCAAATACTCTATTTTAAAGTTGCTTCTCAAACCAACATTAAAGTGTGTTTTTCATCATATACAAGTACTTAGTAAATACTACTATCAGCATTTCAAGTAAGTGGGAAGAAGTGGATTATTCAATAAGTGAAGGTGAAATAGCTACCTTTCTGGGGAATAAGTATATATACATATTATATACATACACACACACACATACATACATATATATAATATATAATATATGTATCTGCACACTAACTAACTTAGATGTAAATTTAAAAAATAAATTAAAAATAAACACAGTTTTGGGGGTCCTGGCTGGCTCATTCGGTACAGCATATGACTCTTACTCTCAGGGTTTTGAGTTCTCTCCCCACATTGGCATGGAGCCTACTTAAAAAAATAAGTGAAAATAAATATCTTTTGGGGCGCCTGGGTGGCTCAGTCACTTAAGCATCCAACCTTGGCTCAGGTCATGATCTCGCTGCTCGTGGTTTCGAGCCCCACATCAGGCTCTGTGCTGACAGCTTGGAGCCTGGAGCCTGCTCCAGATTGTGTTTCCCTCTCTCTCTCCCCCATGCCCCATTCACATTCTGTCTGTCTCTCTTGCTCTCAAAAATAAAAATAAACATTAAAAAACTAATACAAAAAACCTTTTAAAAAAACACAAAAGACACAGTTTCACTAGTAATCGATGAAATGCAAAGTAAGTGGAACCATCTTTCATCAATCAAATTTGTAAAGATGAAAAAGAATCGTAACACCCAGTGATGGTGAGAGTCCAGTTAACTGGTACTTTCATGCACTAATGAGAACAGTTAAACCGATATAAACTTTCAGTAAGATAATCTGGCAATTATATTAATATCATTATATTCTTTTTAGTTAGTAACTGCCTTCTAGAACTTTTTCCTAAGGAGATAATCCAAAAATTGTTTAAAGGGGGTACCTGGCTGGTTCAATCTGTAAAGCATGTAACTCTTGATCTTGGGGCTGTGAGTTCAAGCCCCATGGTGGGTGCAGAGATTACTTAAAAAACAAGTTTAAAGATAAACATATATGAGTACCTATGTATGTATTTACATAAATAAGGATAATCATCTAGGCACTATTCAGAAAGTAAGAAATCTACATGGCAAATAAAGGATCCATTAAGAAAATCCTGATTGGTCCATATGATGGACTACTATGCAGTCCATAATAAAAATGATATTGTATCAGAATTTTTTTTTAATGTTTTTATTTATTTTTGAGACAGAGGGAGAGACAGAGTGTGAGCAGAGGAGGGGCAGAGAGAGGGGGAGACACAGAATCTGAAGCAGGCTCCAGGCTCTGAGCTATCAGCACAGAGCCCGACACGGGGCTCAAACTCGTGAACTGCAAGATCATGACCTGAGCCGAAGTCGGACGCTCAACCGACTGAGCCACCCAGGCACCCTAGAATATATATTGATATGAGGATATGTCATCACATGTTGGTTAAGTTCTTTAAATTGAAAAATTGAAAAATATATCAATGTAAAGAAAGAATAGACGCCAGGATGTGAACAGTAGTATCCTTGATATCTTGAAAAATGAAATTATATTCTTCCTTTGTGTATTCTCATGGTTTCTATATTGAACATCTATTATTCTTGTAAATAAATGTTTTCAAAACATATATTTTTTCCTGATAAAATTTCAAACTATTAAACTAAAATTACTTCAAAATGGAAACAAAATATACTGTACACTACAAGAAAATGCCCCACCTAGAAACACCTTCCTTAGAAAGAAGATAAAAGAAAATTACCTTCATCCCCAAAGTGGAACAGACCAAGTCAATGATAGCACTAAGCTGGTTGCTATGAAAGTACATAGCAACCAATAACAACATCTCCCCAAAAGAAGCAGAGACGCCAGATGTACTGTTGAAACAAAAAAGAAAATATGAATTTCCAAAAAGAAGTTAAGAAAAACTTACTAACTGAAACAAATGGAGTCACCTTACCTTTCAAAATATGCTTCTTCTTTTATCATCCAACTTAGCCACACTACCATTAGCTGCTCCTGTTCAGGTGTACTATATAAAACATGAAAAAGTCAATGGTTTATCAGAGATACTAGCATAAGAATGAGAAAGCATTCTGGAATTATTTTTTAGTAGATAGTATTTTTTCCTTCGCTATTTTGAAATATCAATTTAAATTAACTCCTTGTTGAAATGGCTATTACCTGTCACTGAAATAATGAAGTAGTTCCAGAGATGAAGAATAAGGGCCTTTGCTTTTCTTTATGAATGTGAACAGTCAAACCCTCTCAAAGTTTTAATTACTGCATTTACAAGTTGGAGAAAGTGAACTTCCTCACATTTTTTGAAAAGCAAAGACCTTTTGGATTTAAAATGTTAGAAAAACTGCATTAACAGCTGATATTTCATATAGAAAAAAATCTAGTGTTAAAACAATCACCAAAAAGTCACAAACTGAGTATGAGATCAGTAACAAGGTAATTAAAATTTAATTTTGAAAAATTTTGAGCAGACGGGTGCCTGGATGCTTCCGTTTGTTGAGTGTCTGACTCTTGATTTCAGGTCAGGTCATGATCCTAAGTTGTGGGATTGAGCCCCACGTCACGCTCTGTGCTGAGCATGGAGCCTGCTTGAAATTCTCTCTCTCTTCCTCTGCCCCTCTCCCCTGTTTGTGCTCTCTCTCTCTTTCAAATAAATAAAATGGAAAAAAAACTTTTTGTAAAAAACATTTTGAGCAGAACTCAAAACTATAGAGAAATAAGAGAGCACTATTCAAAAAAAAAAGAAAAAGAAAAAAGAGGCATGGGCTCATCACACATAAAAAATGATTATAAAAACATACCAACAATGACTTTTTAAAAGGGAATTCCTAGATTTACATCGAAAGGTACAAGTCAACTTTGACTTGTGAAAATAATTTGCATTGATTTTCTTCTACTTCATTGCGGTATAAATGGATAAAACAAAAGCAACTGAAAAGCCTGATAATCCAAGTAAAGAAAATTTAAAAGGTGAGTCTCAACTCTACATAAATCATTGCTCTAAAAAAAGACAGTATTATGTGGTAGAAAGATAATAGCCTTTAGAGCATGGCAGACCTCAGTAGGAATCCTCTCTCTGTTAATCTCAAACAAGAAATGTAAATGATCCTTCTGAACTTTAGCTCTCCTATCCAAAAATACAAGTAAAAATACCCACCTTTTAAAAGTAATGAAGATTAGAGATAATGTTTAGAAATTACTTCAGGAAAAGAGAAATCACGTCATTTTATTACCTAATTTCACACCCTCCTAAAACCCCAAACTACATTAAAGGGATTTTCCTAAAAGGCATAAATGCATATGATGATGACGATGGACAACAACACAGAATACTGGAAGCAAGAGAACATATGGAAGAGTGGTAACTGATTCAGCAGATGCAAGAAAGCAGAATACTCAACTGGCAGGAAGGAAAAGCCAATCCACTTTATACCACAGAATCCCCAAAGAGCTTAGGAACTGACAGCTCCAGGCAGTTCTAGGAGGAAGAGTGAAGACACAGCCTAAATTAAAAAGGTCAACAGTCTATATAAAGTAGTAGACCTCCAGATCACCTCCTCCATTCTACACAATTAGATGAATCCCCCTCCCCCAGCAGAGAGAAGACTGAAGATTTATGCTCTGGAGATGGTAAAAGAAGGTGTCTTTGAACTAAGGGACAACCAGGGATATCTGAAGCACCGTTCAAAATGTAGGAGAATTAAGTGAATGATTAAACTACAAGCTTAGTTCCCTAACCCTCATTTTTTAACTTTGCTTATGGGTTTCTTGTCAGGCCTTTACTCTCTACACAAGACAAAAGTCTCCTCTAAGAATATGATAAGTTTCCCAAAGAGCTACCTATACATTAAAAGATTCTAATCTGCTTATCAGTTTCCTACTTATATTTATTTATTTATTTATTTTCCTACTTATATTTGTATTTAAATATAAACAATCAAGAATTATCAAGCCCCTGGGGCGCCTGGCTGGCTCAGTCATTAGAGCACGTGACTCTTGATCTGGGTTGTGAGTTCAAGCCCCATGCTGGGCATGGAGCCCACGAAAGAAAGAGAGAAAGAAAGAGAGAAAGAAAGAAAGAAAGAAAGAAAGAAAGAAAGAAAGAAAGAAAGAAAGAAAGAAAGAGGAAGGGAGGGAGGGAGGGAGGGAGGGAGGGAGGGAGGGAGGGAGGGAGGAAGGAAGGAAGGAAGGAAGAAAATAGAGACTTATCAAACCCTTGAAAAAACTTTCTAACTTGAAAAATAGAGACCAAAAAAAAGCAGGAAAAAAAAACTTAGAAAAGAAACAGTACTAATAAAATCTCTTCAGTCATTATGATTAGTATCAGAGAAAGCATGCCACTGTGAAGCTACTATACAGAAGAAATAACCAGAAAACAAACAAGACTCTTAGATATCAAAAACTACAGAGGATTAAAAGTTGAAAAAAAATCTTAGAAGGTAGAATGAACAGTATCTTTTCAGAGTGAGAAAAACGTTCTAAAATTTGGATTGTGGTGATGGTTGTACAACTTTGTAAATACACGTAAATCTATTAAATCATAAACTTTAAAATGGGTGAATTTTATGGTATGTGAATGGTCTTTCAATAAAGCTGTTTTTTTAAAAAAGGAGAACAAGACAAAGATAAGGAAAACAGGAAAGGATAAGAAAATAAGATAATCATTTCAGGAAATCCAATATCTAAGTAAGGGAAGGTTTTGGACAGAAAAAAAAAGCCATTTGGAACATTACCAACAAATTAGCTTAACAAAATTTCCTAGATTAAAGGACATGAGTTCCCAGGTTGAAAGGGTTTAATGAATATCTACGACAACAGACAAAAACAGACCCACACTAAGGCTTATCATCCAAAAAATTTCAAAACTCTATGGACAAAAAGTTAATCCTCCATGTTTCCATATTTTTAAAAAAACAGGCTACACAAAAAACAAGAATCAGAATGTCATCAGACTTCTCATCAGCAACACTGGAAGTCAGAAGACAATGGAATGACACTTTCAAAATTCTCAAAGGAAATTACTTCCAGCTTCAAATTCTAAACTCTATGAAACTTAATCATGTCAGAATTAAGACATTGTCAGAAATACCCAGTCTCAAAATAACTGACCTCCCACATATCGATTCTAAACAAGCAAAATGAGAAAACAATTAAAAGAAGGACATATGAGATGCAGGAAACAGGAAATCCAAAAAAGGAGACATGAAGCAAGTTGTGAAAATAATAATGAAGAGCAATTCCAGGATAAGAGCTGTGTACCAGATGCAGAGGTAACCAGTTCAGACTGGAGCCAGTTAGGAGGAGAGATTTCCTTAGAAATACCTTGGGAGGTATTCTTGGAAATGCTTTGGGAAATATCTTGGGAGGAGGTTAAGATTGGCAGAGAGTATGAGGTTCCATTAATGTAAGTACAAAGAATAAAGAACAAATGAAAACAAAATACAGGATAATTATTAATGCAAAAAGCAAGTTTTGCAGAAGAAAAATAATCATCTATTACATGGTTGAGCTCCCAATAGTATTATATGAACAACTAAGTATTTGCCAAAGCAAAATTGCAATATAACTGTACTAGGAGAATGGGAAGATGGGAAGGACATATAGATGTGCTAGGGGGAAAAGAAGAAAGGAGAACTAATTATTCATCTTTCATACACAGTAGGAACTCAACAATTATTCCTAAAATTGAAAAATCAAGATCAAAATATAGCAAATACAAACACAGTATTTATAGATATGGAAGTAAAAAAACAAAACAATCCACTAAAAGAACTGAAAGTTGCCTGAGGGAAGGGGAAACAGGAAGTAAGGGAATTTGCCTTAACAAATGTTGAAGAACTATTATGACTCTTTAACTGGCATACAATTGATGCTATTGACACCATTTACTAAAAGATAATACCACTGTCCATCCCTAGACCAATTTTTTTTAGTACACTCCTAATTAATGCTATACATGCATTTTAATAGGCAAACAAAATCAGACCTTCAGAAAATAGAGCAACCTATATAGTAAAGTACCTGACAAGTGTAGAAAAGGCCAGTAGCATACAAAAGGAAAGCGAAACAAAGCGAACCCCAGCCGGTGTAGCAGGAGGACGGCTTGTCATCAACTGCAGTAATTGCTCAGCTTCTTCCTCAGTTGGTCTAAAAAATGAATATATTATTAGGCTTTACTCTTCTTAGTTGAGAGAGGAAGGAAGAAGAAGGGACTTCCCAAACAGTTTAACTTTTCAGATATGAATTCTGATCTTTATAAAGATACCTCATATTTATAAAGTCTTTAAGATCTTAAGTCATTAAAAGCAAAACTGTTGCACTTACAACCAGTGCTTTTCCTCAGATACAAATACACACAATCCTCACTCGGCAGAGTAGTATGGGACCATAAAAATAACCATTCAGGGGTGCCTGGGAGGCTCAGTCGGTTAAGCATCCAACTCTTGATTTCAGCTCAGGTCATGAGTCAGGTTTGTGAGTTCGGGCCCTGCATTGGACTCCACACTGATAGTGTGGAGCCTGCTTGGGATTCTCTCTCTTCCTCTCTCTCTCTCTCTCTGCCCCTCCCCTGCTCACTCTCACTCACATTTTCTCTCTAAAATAAATGAACTTTAAAAAAAAGTGTAAAAAATATATCATAAAACGTCAAAACATTAAAAACCTCCTCTCAGTCATAATACATAGGGAAATGGAAAAAATAGCAAAGTAATATTTACATAGCACTCTGTAATTGAAAATATTACAAACACTGGGAATTAAAGTGTTTTCTTTGTAAAAAAAAAATTTGTCAGTAGTTTGAATAGCCCTTGCCTTCTTTTCATTCTATATATCATAATGTGGAGTGAACCTCTTTCTTAATCCTTGATGAATTGTCATAGCCCTTTTTAAGTTTGAATCTGATTCCAACATTTTATTCTTTGTTATGTTCAGTCATGAAAAATCCTTTAAGGTGAAGATTTTTGCCAGCATCACTTCCTCTGGGACTTCATCCTTTTTCCACAATGACTTTCTTCATGCATGTTGACAAGGGCACCTTTACTAAGTTCGTGGGATACATATCTAGTGTTTCTCAAATGGCAGCAGTGTTAACATCTTCACAGTCAGCTATTTCTTCTATTTATGTTTGGTTCAAATATCACTTTCAGTGTTACCACCTTTTGTTTCTTTGCTACATTTTCATCTTTCTTGGCCGATTCCTTCTTTCAATTATTTTCCTCAAATGACACGAGACAAGGTGTCACTGAGAGACAAGGTGACAGTTCAACTATGCATTTTGTTGTATGTTCACCAACCGAATAATAGATTGGCAGTGACCAGTCGCCAACAACTTTAAACGACATGATGTGATTAGTCACTGATCATGATGTACATCTGTTATTTACATAATGACTTGGGCTTGAAGAGCTCTCAGCAAAGTTTGTACTTTATACAATTATTTGGCTAATGTATCATAGTAACTGATACATTAGTTGTTGAGGAGCAGTGTTATTTAACTAAGCCAACACTAAGTGTGGTAAGTGAAATCCAGACTTATCAGAGACATGCAAAGTGAGGACTGTATATGTAACAATTGAGGACATTACTCAAAAGGATGTAGTGCATTGACTAACTAAGAAATCTTGTGCTTAATAATCACAACATATTGGGGCGCCGGGTGGCTCAGTCGGTTAAGCATCCGACTTCAGCTCAGGTCATGATCTCGTGGTTAGTGAATTCAAGCCCCGTGTTGGGCTCTGTGCTGACAGCTCAGAGCCTGGAGCCTGCTTCGAATTCTGTGTCTCCCTCTCTTTCTGCCCCTCCCCTGCTTATACTCTCTCTCTGTCTCTCAAAAATAAATAAATGTTAAAAATAAATAAATAAATATAATCACAATATATCGATTTTAAATAATTTATGATTTCAGTTGTGAAAGGAAACACAGGAGAGATTTACTTCAACTAGCTACATGGGCTAGGTAAAGCATCACTCACAGATCATTCACTATAGTCATGTCAAGCTGTGTTAAAGTCATACATTTCTTAAACTGCTCTGGCCCTTCCCATATTCACATAATACTATTTACAATCTGACAAAAATAGATGGATACATCCCACCTAGGAATGTTTTTGATATAAGGACTTCATTCTTGATATAAGCCAGCCTGCTACTTAAGCCCATTAGAAAACCCAAATCCTCTGAATAAAAGGCCTTTGGCTCGCTTTCTTGGAATTAAAAACAAGAAAATAAAATAATAAAAAGGTAAAATATCAAATTATTGAATACTTGAGTCCAGCGATCCCCATCAAAGCACAGTACAGACGTAAGAGTGCACTGGCTTTCACAACATGCTCTTCTTTCAGCCCCGAATACACAGACACATTGGGCTCCATCTCCACATCAGCTTCTTCCACAATGCGGGTACTTCTTACTGTGGGAAGAATGCCCATCAACTCCAGAAGAAGCTGCCTTCTCATTTGCCAAAGGACAGAACTACTGGTCTCTCTTTTTCTCTGTAAAAAATATAGAGCATGGAGCACTTACCAAGTCAAAAGGACATTCAAACAAAGCTCCCCAGTTAAACACTTGAAATTGACCCTTTTTTTTTTAAATTTTTTTTTTTTTAACGTTTATTTATTTTTGAGACAGAGAGAGACAGAGCATGAACAGGGGAGGGGCAGAGAGAGAGGGAGACACAGAATCAGAAGCAGGCTCCAGGCTCTGAGCCATCAGCCCAGAGCCCAACGCAGGGCTCGAACTCACGGACCGCGAGATCGTGACCTGAGCCGAAGTCGGATGCTCAACCGACTGAGCCACCCAGGCGCCCCGAAATTGACCCTTTTGAAGAGCCTGTTGTAACTGTAGAATCTCATTTTAACCAACTGATTAAAAACTGAAAATTCACTGATTCGTTTGAAGAACACTCTATTCACACTAATCCAGATTGGCTATACAGAAAACACTAAGTTAATGACAATTTGAACTGTAAAATGTCATTTAAATACTTTCAAATACATAATGACTAACTAACAGAGTCATATGTAATACAGTAGAAAGTGCTCACATCTTGGAGACAGGACATCTTGGGTTTAAACAAAGCTTTGCTATTAACTATGTACACTTAACTCTCTGAACTCCAATGTCCTTAATGACAAGGAAATGAATATTAATAATATTTAACTCCTGGGGTGCATGGGTGGCTCAGGTTGAGTATCTGACTCGATTTTGGCTTAGGTCATGATCTCACAGTTGGCATTGGGCTCTGTGTGACACTGTGGAGGCTGCTTGGGATTCTCTCTCTCCCTCTCTCTCTGCCCCTGTCCCACTGGCTCGCTCTCTCTCTGTCTCTGTCTCTCTCTCTCTCAAAATAAATAAGTAAATGCTAAAAAATAATAATAGTAATATTTAACTCCAGGGCTGTTGTAATGAGGAGTTTATAAGTCTATCACCCTCATAGTTCTTGAGGCAGGGATAACATCTTAGTCATCTATTACTTGGCAGGGCCTAACATTGTGCCTGACATATAGCAAGCATACAGTATCTGTTAAATAGATGAAAGAATGAACAAAGGTAACACATATGAAAGCAGTTCTAAATTGTAAAGAACCAGGCAGATGTCAGTTATTATTTTTAAAATGGTTCTAAGTAAAATATGATAAACCTGCTTTAATAACATTAGCTTCAAATAAGAAAAATTTACTGCACATAAAGGACAATCACAAACAAGAGGAGCATACCAAAGTGCTTAACACAGTGCATATAGAAGGTACGCAATAAATGTTAACTTCCCCTTAAAAATCAAGGCTTAAAACTAGTTCTCAAATGGGCTAGAAATAAAGTAGAACTTGTCTACAGAAAAGTATGGTGAGCCAGCAGCATAAAAAATAGGCTAGTGGGAACACCTGGATGGCTTAGCCATTTAAGCATCTGACTCAATTTCAGCTCTGGTCATGATCTCACAGTTTGTGAGTTTGAACCCTGCACTGGACTCTGCAATGATGGTGTGGAGCCTGCCTGGGATTCTCTCTTTCCCTCTCTCTCTCAAAAGCAACAAATAAACTTAAAAAATATATAGGCTGGAGGACTAAGCAGTACATATGCTACCGTCTAATTCATTGACATCAACAAGATAAAAGTCAGTCTGCATAGATTCCTTCATAGAGATTCTTTTCAGAGTTACCATGAAATGTTCTTTGAAAAAGTGAAATATTTTGCAACTTAAAAACTGTTGCAAAATATAATATATATTCATCAATAGATGAATGAAAAAATAAAATGTAGTATGTACATACAATGGAATATTATTCAGCCTTGAAAAAGAAATGCTGATTCATGCTACAACATGCATGGACTTTGAAAACATAGAACAAGCCAAACCTAAAAAGAGAAATATTGTGTGACTCCACTTATATGAGGTACCTAGAATAGTCAAATTCATAGAGGCAGAAAGTAGAAAGAAGTTATCAGGGGCTGAAAGAAAGGAGAAATAGGGAATTATTGTTTAATGGGTACAGAGTTTCTGTTAGAGATGATGAAAAAGTGCTGAAAATGAAGAGTGGTGATGGTTGCAATATATTGTGAATGTAATTAATGCCACAGAACTATACACTTAAAAATGATTAAAACAGTAAATTTTATATCATGTATATTTTACCATAATAAAAAAAGATACATATTAAAATTATAGACTATAATAACAACTTATTTTGATGACCTATTCTCATGGATCTGTCCCAGAACCCTAGAGATTCCCAAAACTCTTTCAGAGTCCAGAGGTTAAAAATATCTCCTTAAACATTATTTGCCTTTTCTACCCTCATTTTCTCACAAGCGTACAACACAGTTTTCCAAATGTTCAACTAAGCCAGACATTAAAGAGATTTGCAAACATATAAAACAATACACTTCTCACTAAGTTTTTTTTTTAATATGGTTATTTTTCATTAAAAATATGTTCACATTTAATAGGGTTATTATTAAAAAGTTATTTTTGCCATTTTTAAAGAATTAGGTAAGTATTTCATAATCTTCAGTTTTATTTCTAATATCATGAATATCAATAGATAAAAAGCACATAAATAAAAGCCCTTTGGTACCTTCAGTGATTTAAAATGTCAGGAGGTCCTAAGACTAAAAGTGTGAGAAGCACTGGTCTAATGACATCATTCTAAAAGTGTTTCTTCCTCTTTTACTAGTTGCCAAAATATCCTGATTCCTAGCCTATAAATATTATTTTTTTATTTTTTATTTTTTAAAATTTACATCCAAATTAGTTAGCATATAGTGCAACAATGATTTCAGGAGTAGATTCCTTAGTGCCCCCTACCCGTTTAGCCCATCCTCCCTCCCACAACCCCTCCAGTAAACCTCACTTTGTTCTCCATATTTATGAGTCTCTTCTGTTTTGTACCCCTCCTGTTTTTATATTATTTTTGTTTCCTTTCCCTTATGTTCATCTGTTTTGCCTCTTAAAGTCCTCATATGAGTGAAGTCATATGATTTTTGTCTAATTTCTCTAATTTCACTTAGCATAATACCCTCCAGTTCCATCCACGTAGTTGCAAATGGCAAGATTTCATTCTTTTTGATTGCCGAATAATACTCCATTGTATGTATATGTGTGTGTGTGTGTGTGTGTGTGTGTGCGTACACACACATACATATATATCTATATATATCTATATCTATATCTATATATATATATATATATATATATATATATATATATACACACCACATTTTTTTTTATCCATTCATCCATCGATGGACATTTGGGCTCTTTCCATACTTTGGGTATTGTTGATAATGCTGCTATAAACATGGGGGTGCATGTGTCTCTTTGAAACAGCACACCTGTATCCCATGGACAAATGCCTAATAGTGCAATTGCTGGGTTGTAGGGTAGTTCTAATTTTAGCCTATAAATATTTTTAATCTCACCTGCTGTCCATTTCGGATAAAAGTTCCAAACCAAGTCCGGACTTTTGCATTTGTTCCAAGAAGCAAACCACTAACAAAACAAACCAAGTCACTCACTCCATCTTCACTAGCTTCATTTTTAGTATGATCCAATGTCAAAGCCACTCCAAGGCCTGGCAAGTGACATTCTTCTACCTAACACAGCAAAGAAAACAAACTGAACTCAATCTCATAAGGAAAAGAGCCGGGACACTTCAGTGTTCAGATGTTTTAAAGCTTTTAAAGTTTAGAGGAGGACATATCACAAAACACAAAAACCCAGAAAGGAAAGTAATTCCAAATCTCTACAAGATTCTCAAATCATCTTGGGAAAGTTCCTGGTCATAATACAAAGGCTTCTGTCTTATAAAAATAATATCTCTTACCACCATGCCTCGGACCTTGAGGGCCTGAGAAGGATTCATTTTACATAAGAAGCGTAGGGCATCTGTCCTGCGCCTTCCTCCAAGACTTTCCTCATCTTGTCGTTCTCCATTTTTTATGAGACCCCTACAAACTGAACATTTAATACCCTCTATTACTTTAAGCTTTTAAGTAGAATGTTAAAAAGAATTTCTTCAGTCTTTGAATTAATCATTTATGCGAAATAGACACTATAGAAGAAAATCATCAGGGAATTTGAAAGCATAGCAAAAGAAACTGGTCAAAATAAAGCAAAGAGTGAAAAGAGACAAAATGAACAGTGACCTGTGGTGCAATACCAAGTAGTCAAATATAATTAGGGTCTCAGAAAGAAAAACTGAATGGAAAACAAAAATATATTTGAAGAAATTTTTCTGAATTTGATAAAAACTATAAAACCAGAAGTTCAATAAACTTCAAGCAGGATAAACACAAAGAAATAATATTGAGATCCATCATAAGCAAATTTCTGAAAACCAGTGGAAAAGAGAAAATCTTAAAAGCAGCCACAAAGAAAAGACAAATAAAAGCAGCCAGAGGTAAACAGAAACATATACAGAGCAACAGAAATCAAAACTACCACAGACAATATAACAACATCTTTAAAGAGCTAAAAGAAGGGGAGGGGCACCTGGGTGGCTCAGTTGGTTAAGCATCCAACTTCAACTCAGGTCATGATCTCACAGTTCGTGGGTTTGAGCCCCACGTCAGGCTCTGTGCTGACAGCTCAGAGCCTAGAGCCTGCTTCGGGTTCTGTGTCTCCCTCTCTCTCTGCTCCTCCCCTGTTCACACTCTGTCTCTCTCTGTCTCTCTCAAAAATAAATATTAAAAAAAAATTTTAACCCAACAACAATAAAGAAATGTAAATGCCAAGAAAATAATTAAGCAAAGACATAAAGCTAATATGACAGTAGTTGAGATTAAATGGAATCCCAAAAAATTTCAATCCAAATGAAGAAAGGAAAAGAAGAAAAAGGAAGCAAATAACATGATACACTTAAATCTAACTACCACAATAATCACATTGAATGATCTACATAAATGGTCTAAATACTCCAAAAGCAGAGACTGCAACTAAGTTTTTTTAAAAAACAAGATTCAACTATACTTGTCTATAAGAAACCCACCTTAAAGATAGACTTTTTTTTAATTTTTTTTATACATTTATTTATTTTTGATAGACAAAGGGAGACAGAGCACAAGTGAGGAAGGGGCAGAGAGAGAAGGAGACACAGAATCCGAAGTAGGCTCCAGGCTCTGAGCTGTCAGCACAGAGCCTGACGTGGGGCTCGAACTCACAAACCGGGAGATCATGACCTGAGCGGAAGTCGGACACTTAACCGACTGAGCCACCCAGGTGCCCCAAGATACAGATTTTTTTAAAGATGGATATATACCATACAAACACTAATTGTAAGCTGCTATGACTGTATTAATGAAGTACACTTCAAAAGAAGGTATATTACCAAGGATAAAGAAGAATATTTTATAATGAAAAAGGCTTAATTCATCATAATGATTTAACAATCCTAAATGTACATGGACCCAATCATAGCTTCAGAATTAATGAAGCAGGGCTTCTGGGTGGCTCAGTTGGTTGAGCATCCAATTCTTGATGTCATCTCAGATCATGATTCCAGGGTGGTGGGATTGAGCCCCTCACCAGGCTCTGCGCTGAGTGTGGAGTCTGCTTAAGATTCTTTCTCTCCCGGGGGGTGCCTTTCTCTCCCGGGGGGTGCCAGTTGGTTGAGCGTCTGACTTTGGCTTAGGTCATGATCTCGCAGTTCACAGGTTCAAGCCCCGTGTCGGGCTGTGTTCTGATGGCTCAGAGCCTGGAGCCTGCTTTGGATTCTGTGTCTCCCTCTCTCTCTGCCCCTTCCCAGCTCATGCTCTGTCTCTCAAAAATGAATAAACATTAAAAAAAAATTTTTTTTTAAAGATTCTTTCTCTCCCGGGAACCTGGGTGGCTCAGTCTTTAAGCTGACTTCAGCTCAAGTCATGATCTCACAGTTCATGAGTTCAAGTCCCACGTCGGGTAAGCTCATGCCCCACTTCAGGTGAGCTGGAGCCCCGCTTCAGGGGAACACAAGACCTGCTTTGGGTGAGTCCCACTTCTCTCTCTCTGCCTCTGCCCCTCCTGGGATTCTCTCTCTCTCTGCCCCTCACTCACTTATACCCTCTCTCTCTAAAAAAAAAAAAAAAAAAGATTCTCTCTCTCTCTTCCTCCCCAGCCCGCATGCACACACTTTCTCTCTCTCAAAATAAAAAATAAAATAAAATATTTTTTAAAAATTGGTGAAGCAAAAACAAGATGAAAGTAGACATAGACAAATCCACAATTATGTTTGGAGACGTCAACATTCCTCTCTTAGTAACTGATAGACAATACAGACAGAAAATCAACAATAAGACAGTTTTTACAAAGAACTTTTACATACCTTATGATATATTCAATAAATCTCTTGGAAATATAAGAGAGGGGTACCTGGATGGCTCAGTCACTTAAGCATCTGACTTTGGCTCAGATCATGATCTCATCCTGCATCAGGCTCCCTGCTGTCAGTGCAGGGCCGGCTTTGGATCCTCAGTCCCCCTCTCTCTCTGCCCCTCCCCTGCTTGTGTCTCTCTCTCTCTCAAAAATAAACAAACATTAAAAAAAAATGTAAGGGAAATGTTATTATTAATATCTCATTTTATAGAATGGAAGTATCTTGATGGAGATTACACAAAAAGTGAGTGACAAAACTAGAAATTACAACCGCCAGATCCAGTGCTTTTTCCTCTTTGGCTCCCAATTCACAACCTTGCTCAATGAATGTTTTTATTTTAATATCACACAGATCCAAACAATGTTCAATCAGTAGTAGTTTGAAACAGAGGTGGAAATTTTAGTTGATTTTCTCAGTTTTGACTCTATCCTTTTCTGTAAATTGACAACAATAAGGCTAAAAACCAAAGGGTTTGATTGCTGCTATTTCTGATTACTTATGCCTTGTATTGTATTCTGGCTAGTTCACAGACATATCTTCTTCCCACTGCTCCATAAGCATAGGACTATATCTTCTAGTTCTTTAGTATTTTTTACTGTCTTATTATTGCAATGGTGACTAAGGGCAAAAAAAAAAAATTTTGGGTTGCATTCTTTTTTTTAAGTTTATTTCAAGAGAGACAGAGACATTGTGAATGAGGGAGGGGCAGAGAGAGGGGGAGAAAGAGAATCCCGAGCAGGCACCATACTGTCAACACAGAGCCCAATGCAGGGCTCAAACACAAAACCGTGAGATCATGACCTGAGCTGAAACCAAGAGCTGGATGTTTAACCAACTGAGCCACCCAGGTACCCCTATTGCATACTTACCATATTTAAATTGATAATCTCAAAACAATTTTGAAATCTTCTAAACCCAATACTTCTACAATGAATACTCACTAATAAACTTTCCAGAGATAAAATCTCAAATGAAAGCCCATAAATATTTCTTTGTAGCTCAAAAAAAAGGTCTTGAACCTACACCAGCAAATCTCTTCAATATCCTATTTTAAAATTATGTTTTACCTTCATTAAAACTATCAGGAACATTGGCCACCAACAGACATAAGAACCAAGCACCATTTCTAACATGTAGCAAAGCTTCAGCTACATCCACTATAGGAAGCAGAGAAGGGAGCTCTATAAGAAAACAAAATCAACGTTACTAAGGAGTGATATTTCACAAACATCATTTAAGAGCAATAAATTTAGGGGCGCCTCAGTTGCTCAGTTGGTTGAGCGTCTGACTTTGGCTCAGATCATGATCTCACAGTTCATGAGTTCGAGCCCCGCAGTGGGCTCTGTGCTGACAGCTCCCAGCCTGGAGCCTGCTTCAGATTCTGTGTCTCCCTCTCTCTCTGCCCCTCCACCACTCACACTGTCTCTCTCTCCTTCAAAAATAAATAAACATTAAAAAAAAAAAAAAAAAGAGCAATAACTTTAGGGGGAAAAAAGCAATAAATTAAGGTACTTTCTTTTCACAGTCCAGAACAAACTGTCCAGCCACATGTGGCTATTTAAATTTAAATTAATTGGTGCACCTGGCTGGTGCAGTCCATAGAGCACAAGACTCTGGATCTCAGGGTTGTAAATTCGAGGCCCACAATGGGTAGAGAGAGTACTTAAAAATAAAACTTTTTCAAAAACAAATAAATGGATAAATAAGCTTAAATTAATTAAAATTAAATAAAATTAAAAATAGCTCAGTTACACTGGCTACATGTCCAGTAAACCGTAACTACATGTGACTAGTGGCTACTGTATTAGAAAGCACAATATAGAACAATGCCACTGCTACAGTCGGCAGTGTTGGTCAAGAGTTACTTGCATGAAAATCTTTGCATTTTTATGTCCTCCACCTTTTTAATCCCATTCAAAATTAGTAAACTGAAATATTTTAATCCTCCCACAGGCATTGTCGTAACTTTTAGCTTTTTATATTCCACTTATCAATTTACCCTTTGCTTTTTTCACTTACATATTATGACCATCTTCAAAAATCATTAAATTTCTTCAAATACACTCTGTTAATGGCTGCATAACATGTCATACTATGGATATAATATAATTTACTAAATCATTGTCCTATTATTTGCCACTTTTATCTTAATGTTTTAAGGTATATTTTTATAAAATATGTAAAATAACACAATATTCAAAGTTAAGAAGTTACACAGTATCATATAACAAGAAACTATATTTGTAATGTATCTTAGTAGTCATTACCTGCTTGTAAAATACAAAGTACATCTGCAGCTTCCTCCAAATAGACTGGACTCTCAAATAGCTCAGATGACTTAAAAAAAAATTCTCCACTGGACTCAGACACCTTAAAAAAGAAAAACAAATAAAAGAAATGATGAACTCTATTAATTTCAGATAAGCCCTCACTATTTTTATAATTATCGTTGAGCTTACAGATCATGTCTCTTAATATGTCATTAATATACTTGCAGCAGAATATGCAGTATTGGATAAATTTGAGCCAATGTAATCACAATTAGTCACATTAATTATTATTCAGACATGGCAATCTGGGTCTCAATAATTTATTTCTATATAAATATTTGGAAACATCTGGAATTAAAGACAAGCCAAACAAATGAACTAGGAATGCCAGCTACAAAAGTTGTAGCTCAATAAAAGGCAAAAAACAGTAAACTTAAAGCAGTATAACAAATATAAATGATGTTCAATTCCAAATGAACTGCAGGAAAACCAAAAAATAAAAATGTAGGTCAACAGAAGTACCCAACTTTTTAAAAAATATCCTACAGCAGTTTCATCACACTTTCCATTTGCTACAGAGTTCTGAACTGAAAAACTGGAAACCTCCCAGAGGACAAAGATCACTTATTTTACTAGAGCCATCAAGTTAGGTATTAAGAAAAAGATGTAGGGAAAATATTGATTGAATTAAGACTATTAGGGGCACCTGGGTGGCTCAGTCAATTAAGCATCCGACTTCAGCTCAGGTCATGATCTCCAGTTTCGTGAGTTTGAGCCCCGCATCGGGCTCTGTGCCGACAACTTAGAGCTGGGAGCCTGCTTTGGATTCTGTGTCTCCCTCTCTCTCTACCCCTCCCCCCTCTCTCAAAAATAAACTTAAAAAAAAAAATTAAAAAAAAAATTAAGACTATTAGTATAGAAGAGAGTAGAAAGAAATAATTGTAATAGAAAAAACATTTTTTAAAAAATTTCTAACATATACTGGAATTTAAAAAAACAAATAAATTTTTAAAAATAAAAAAATAAAGATTTCTAACATATCTCTTTTTTTTTTCTTTTTTTTTTCTAACATATCTTAAAAACTATCCAAAACTGACTAACTGTACCACCCACCACCACCAGTATTTTCTCTGGAAATAGAATTTAGAGGGTTTGGGTCCACAATGTATAAAACTAAACATATTTTTAGAAAAAAAATTTTTTTAAAAATTTGTTTAAGTTTATTTATTTTTGAGAGAGAGAGAGCAAGCAGGGGAGGGGTAGAGAGGGAGACACAGAATTCGAAGCAGGCTCCAGGTTCTGAGCTGTCAGCACAGAGCCCAACATGGGGCTTGAACTCACGAACTGCACAATCATGACCTGAGCCAAAGTCAGACACTTAACTGACTGAGCCATCCAGGAGCCCCAGAAAAAAAGTTTTTTTAAGTTTTGTTTTTTTTTTTTTGACAGAGAGAGAGAGTATGCACATACATGTGCACAGAAGTGAGAGAGGGGCGGGGGGGGGGGGGGGGGGGGGGGGGAGAGAATCATAAGCAGGCTCCAAGCTGTCAGTGCAGAGCCCTACAGAGGGCTCAGTCTCAGGAACCGTGAGGTCATGACCCGAGCCAAAATCAAGCAACAGATGCTTAACTGACTAAGCCACCTAGGCACCCCAAAACTAAACTTTATTATAAACAAATTGACCTTGAAATTCTAACAGTAAAGAACTTTTGCCTCTGAAACTCTGGGCTTAAGATATGAGCCATCTTAATATAAAGATCCTGTTGAAATAGCCAAATTATGGAAAGAGCCTAAATGTCCATCAACTGATGAATGGATAAAGAAACTGTAGTTTATATACACAATGGAATACTACTTGGCAATGAGAAAAAATGAAATATGGCTTTTGTAGCAACGTGGATGGAACTGGAGCGTGTTATGCTAAGTGAAATAAATCATAGAAAGAAAGATACATATGTTTTCACTCTTATGTGGATCCTGAGAAACTTAACAGAAGACCATGGTGGAGGGGAAGGAAAAAAAAAATGTTAGAGAGGGAGGGAGCCAAAGCATAAGAGACTCTTACAAACTGAGAATAAACTGAGGGTTGATGGGGGTGGGAGGGAGGGGAAAGTGGGTGAAGGGCATTGAGGAGGGCACCTGTTGGGATGAGCACTGAGTGTTGTATGGAAACCCATTTGACAATAAATTTCCTATTTAAAAAAAAAAAAAAGAAATCACATATATTTTATATTTATGCTGTATAATATTTTATGAGGGAAATTACATCCTATAAAGGTATTATCAAATTTGGTAATTTGTACAAGTCTTGAGCTACGTACCCTTCTAAATATCAAAAAGGCATTATATGGAATCCATACAGAAAAAAACCCCTACAATAGAAAATTCATCATAGGTATAAATGAGAAAAAATAGTAGTTAGAGAAAGAAAGCCTTTAAGGTAAGCATTTAATATCTTTTTAAGCCTTTTGGGGAGCCTGGGTGGCTCAGTCAGTTAAGCATCTGACTCTTGATTTTGGCTCAGGTCATAGTCTCAAGCCCCACCTTGGGCTCTGTTCTGACATCACAGATCCTGCTTGGAATTCTCTCTCCCTCTCTCTCTGCCACTCCAAAATAAGTAAATAAACTTAAATATTTTATATATATATCCATAAGTTTATTTATTTGTATATTATTATATTACTTATATAATAATATAATTATACATTATATATAATTATATATTATATACATTATATTCTATTATTATATATTATTATATAATTATTATATTATTTATATATATATTAATATATACCCCTTTAAGGCTTTCAAAGGAAAACACAAAACAAATAGAAATATGTGTAGAAGAGGGGCGCCTGGGTGGCTCAGTCGGTTAAGCGGCAGACTTAGGCTCAGGTCATGATCTTGCAGTCCGTGAGTTCGAGCCCTGTGTCGGGCTCTGTGCTGACAGCTCAGAGCCTGAAGCCTGTTTCAGATTCTGTGTCTCTCTCTCTCTCCCTGACCCTCCCCTGTTCATGCTCTGTCTCTCCCTGTCTCAAAAATAAATAAAACATTAAAAAAAAAAAAAAAGAAAGAAATATGTGTAGAAGAGTATACAACCTGCCTGCCTTCTTGCTTGTGTTTCTACTTTTTATGTGTAGACATCAAATCATGCATATTTTGAGGTGTGATTAAAATAAATGCCTCTTGGAGTTCCTGGGTGGCTCTGTGGGTTGAGCATCTGACTCTTCGTTTCAGCTAAGGTCATGATCCCAGGGTCATGGAATCCAGGCAGTGTTGGGCTCCACGCTAAGCGTGGAGCCTGCTTAAGATTCTCTTTCTCTCTCCCTCCCTCTGCTCCCTTCCCCTACTTACTCTCTCTTTCTCTCTCTCTCTAAAAAATTTTTTTAAAAATGCACCTTGTTCATAATTGCCAACAGCTCACTAAGCACAAGACGCAATCGACGAGGTGAATCACTGTGTTCAAACTCTAATGTCAGTCCATGCTGAAGCTGTGATACCAGGATGCTCTCTCCACTGCCTCCTCCAAGTTTATGCCTAATAAAGCACAAATGTGTACAACAATTATGAGAACACTGGCACAAAAATAGCATAAAATTATCTTTTGTTGAAATAATCTACAAAAGAATGTATGAATTATTTTCATACATTTCATGAAAATAATACTTCTGAAATACTATTTAGTTTGCCTATTTCAGGGATTCACAACCTATATAAAGACACCAGCTAATAGTTAACACCCACTTACATGAACAGTTGCTCACTCTTGGATTCACAATAAGCAGGAAAGGACCAAACAACTGCCCAGAATTTGGGAAAATCAATATAAGCTTAAAAAGCCTCCCAGGTGACTCCAGTAAATACTTCTACTTTTAGGGGAACTTACCCTACCCACTTCCCACTGAGACCAACTGGCCTATTCAGTTTAGCATGTATACAATATGTGTAGCCAAAATTCTCTACACATTTTAGAATATGGAATTCTAGAATTTTAACTATAAATAGAAAAGAACTAAGTAAAATGCTCTCCAAAGTTCAGATTCTCAATCTTTTCTGGGGAAGTGCATCCAATAAAAAGTCCTAAAATCTCCAAAAAATATTTGACTCCCTCTTCTTTGACAAATCTGAGTAAATCCCAGTCCACATATTATATAACACAACATTACCTAAGCTGCTGTTCTTTGCTGGCATCCTGTTCTAAAGCATGAAAGTCCACTGACAACAATGCAACAATAGAGTTGACAGCTTCCACTCCAGACAGAAGACGAAGGATGAGTTTTTTATCTTGAGCCCAGCTCTGGCTCTGGTCAGCAGGAGCACAAAGTGCCATTCGCACCAAGCAGGGCAGAAGAAGTCTCAATTCTGGATCACTTAAAGATGCCAACCGAACAACATCCACTTTCTGCATTGCCTCAAAAGCAAAAGGGCTGACAAATTGAAGGCTTGTACACTCAGCCATTATCACTGTTGATCCTAATGGTAAAAAAAAAAAAACAAAAAAACAAAAAAAACGAAAGTAGGTGTATAACTCCTACATGTATGAATGCCCCTCTTTTTAAAAACCCTAAGAAGTGTGGTCTATCTTTAATATGCCTCTATGTTGTCTATGTTTCAGGCACATGTGAAGGCTCCCTATGTTTTTACTCCCACCTAGAAAATGAAAAAGAAAGCAGAGTATATTAACATTTCCTCCAGCCCTCGGGATCTTCTAATACTTATTTTGCAAAGAAGAAATATGAAGCCCAGAGAGATTAGGTAACAGACATATAATGATTACTACTAGTGGCAAAATCCTAGGCTGAACCCTCATCTATTAAATCGCAGTCCAAGACTTTCTCCACTGCATCAATCATCTGAGCGCCGCAATGCAAATAAAAGTAGTATAGTTAAGAAGAATGTGTTCCTCGTCCATATCTCTTTAGCTTCTTATGCCTATCCAACCAATGTAAAAAACTTACTCTTCTCTTTCCCACCCTCCACCAGTCAATAAATGCACTGCTAAATCTCCTCACTAGGCAGAAGCAATGCCAGACTCAACGTCCTCAAGGCCTAACACTATCCTAATGTCCCCTGGGTTGCTTGGTAAAAAATTGCTGTGGAGCTACAATTAGCTATGGGAGAAGGATGAGTTCCACTTGAGCACTTCTCTTATCTTCACTAATCAGAAGCTTAAAAAAAAAAAAAAAAAAAAAGGCAGGGAGCAGGTGGCCAAAGCCATCCCCTCCAATCCATCAGACTAGCAAAATCATGGGTTAACAGAGTCGTGGGCAGAAACGCTACTTTGTTTTTAAACAAGAGGAGCTGGCCTTTTAACACAGGGGCGGGCTGAGGGAGCAGTGGCGCCAAGCAAGACCGGTGTGTGTTCACAGGTCTCGCCCTCAGCGTAACGAGAACCAACCAGTCCCCCTGGCAGAGAAATGGAAGGCCAGTGACCGACGTGGATCGGAGAACGAGCTGAGGCCTGAGAAACGGAAGCTTCATACCTCAAGATTTACCCTCCAACCTCCCGGGACTCAACACCGATTCCGCGCCCTACAGGCGGGACACGGTAGAAATCGAGAGCGCGGCCCAAAGTTGGGCCTAGGCGAAAATCCGCATTCGCCAAACCCAGCTGTGCCCTGAATCGACACAGGCACCAAAAACCCAGACGCCGGGACCAATGGGGTCGGCAGTGCGATAGGGCTGGATGGGGACACCGCACAAAGGCAGAAACCGCACTGAAGGGAGGGGAAAGCGGAGGGGACTGTTTCAACCTGCACCCAGCACCTTCATTCATCCCCAGCGTCTGGCTCCCGTCGGCCACCGTACTGGACTGAGAGGAAGGCTGTCTGCAAAGGAAACCCAGAGACGTCCGCGCTGATGCAACGGTGCGCGTGCGCGGTCCCACCTCTTCCTTCCCGTCCCCTTAACTGCGTTCCCGAAGATTTAAAATGCTGCTTTCAGTTTCTTCTTCCAAAATCTATCACTTTTATCCTTTCCGATTAAATCTTTAAGCCCCTCTGACCTGCAGTTTCATCTTCACAGGATTTTTGTGGCACTTGAATGACATAACGTATGTAAAAGAAACGTTAAAGTTGTTTCCGCCATCCTTTGACCGGAACACTAATGACTGCACCCTTCTTTCTGTCCCTGCCTATGCCTCCCTAGCACTTAAGCTCTGGAATCGTGGGATTTATAGGCGAATTTAAAAATTAACCTTTTCCTGATCTTTCTTTCGCTCTTGACCTCATACCCTCATAGTCACAAGTGAAACATCTTAGTTTCGGGTTTCTATGCCTTCGGGTCCGGGGTTGGGGCATGGGCAAAATGGGTGAAGGGAAGTGGGAGGTACAGGCTTTTAGTTATGGAATGAATAACGAACTCCCTTACAACATAGAGATTATAGTCAATGGTATTGTAATAGATGGTAGCTACACTTATGGTGAGCCTAGAGTATAACATAGAGTTGTCCAATCACTATATTGTACACCTGAAACCAGTGTACCATTGTGTGTCAACTATACTTCGGTTTAAACCAGAACAAAAAACTCAAGGTCCATAGACCTTTAGAAAGTGGTGGATGGGGTTTCAGGAATTCCCTGGAATCTGAAAAATTGTGTGTGCTTGGCACTTCTGGAAAGAGGACCCAAAACTTCCAACAAGTTTTCAAATAGAGTCTAAGCAGAAAAGATTAAAGACTAGTCTCTGTATATTTTCATACTATTTCTAGTTTCCGATTTAAGCAATGTGCATGTATCACCTGCTTACCAAATACTGTGCTACAAGCTGGGAGCAAAAATATTTTACAGAGAGAAATACAGCCTCATACTATATAGTTTCCAAGATTTCAGAGTACTAATCTCCTAATAAAGTCTGCTTTCAGACTTTCTCTTCTTTCAACAAAGGAAGAAGAGAACTAATGTGTGTTTCATTGTTTCTCAAACTTATATCCACCTGACCTACAGTTTCACATTGTGACCCAGGACACACATGCTCATATATGCCCACATTTAAAAGGAACAAAGTTTTTATGAAATAACACATACTACATGTTATATGTTCTATTTCACTTCTTTAAATTACTGGTCACAGGGCACATGACTGGCTCAGTTGGTGGAGCATATGACTCTTGATCTCGGGTTTGTTAGGTTCGAGTCCTACATTGGGTGTAGAGATTACTTAAAAAGAAAATCATTAAAAAAATGTTTAATTGCTGGTCACTACACACTAAAATTGATTTCACAGTCTATTCGGTCACAAATTGTACAACATTGTCATTTTTAAGCTGATACTTATTGAACACTTGCTAGGCACTAGTATTTTATATCTGTTACCTGATCTAATTATCTGAGGTAGGGAACAGTCTCTATTTTATAATTGTGGGGAAATTGAGACTGAGACAGAGGTTAAACAATTTAATCTCCCTGGATGGTCTTTTCACAGGAGGAGTATGAAGAGAATTCATGGTTTGGGGGATGAATAAGGGGAGAAAGGGGATGTGAACTAAGTGATTTTTAAGATCTCCTCCAACTCTAGGTGTGCCTGGGTGGCTCAGTCAGGTAAGTGTCTGACTTTGGTTCAGGTCATGATCTCTCAGTTCATGAGGTCGAGTTCGAGTCCTGCATCAGGCTCTGTGCTGACAGCTCAGAACCTGGAGCCTGCTTTAGATTCTGTGTCTCCCAATCTTTACAGTCTCCCTCTCTCTTTGTCCCTCCCCTTCTAGTGCTCTGTTTCTCTCTAAAATAATTAAAAAAAAAAAAATTTCTTCCAACTCTACTTACAATCCTGTAATCACTAATGAAGAAACAACTTACAGATCTGTCTCAATCTAACAGCAAATCACACCCAGCTCAAATAAGATAGCCAGCGTGTAATGGAAATGAATACTGACACTTACCTTCTTCCAAGTCCCCTTCTCCTTGTCTTCCAATTCTTATCTCAGTGAATATCACCACTACCCAGAATTGCTCAAGCCAGAAACCTGGAAGTTACCCTAGGCTCTCGCCTGTTCCACTCATATCCACTTAGTCAAAGTCTTTGAGATCTACATTGTTCACCAGTGAAATCATTTTGACAGCCATACAGAACTCAGTGAAAAAAGATTTACTGATGGACTTTTGAGTTTTAAATCTGCTTTTTCTGAGGTGGTTTCTCTAACTATACTAAGATCAACTTTTAAAGACTTTGCAGCTCAGATGCTTAATTAGATTAAGAACTTATAGAAAAGTAAATAATGCTACAAATTAGCCCTAACATTTAGTTGCCTATAAACCACAAAATGTTTGATTACTAAAGGGGCATATTATGTAATTATGGTGTACACTTTGCGTTTGAGAAAGAAATGTTTGAGAAAATAATCCCCCTTTAAGACCAGTGTGGCACTGAGGCTCATTACCATTTTACTCACAAAGATATTTCTTTTTTAAAAAAGATTTTATTTTTTAAACTAATCTCTACATGCAATATGGAGCTCAAACTTACCACCCCCGAATTCAAGAGTTGCATGCTCCACCAACTGAGTCAGTGAGGTTGTCCCCCACATAAAGACATATTTCATCAACTCTATGGTGACTTTTTCACATTTTAACATCTCTGATATTGTGGTGTCTTAAGATCAGTAATGATCTTTTAAATTTGTTTAGTGGTACATATAATGGTGTCTTACAATTACTGGTGTTTAGATTTGATGAAACACGTTGCTTAGTTCCTATTTTTACTTAAGTTAAAAAATAACACTCCTTCCTAAGTGAAGTAAACATTCTCTTCTGACTGGCTTACTATGATTTATCCTTTTCTACTTAACTATTTTTCAGTAAGACTGAGGGAAGAAAAGGAGAAACAAACAGAAAGAAAAAACAATACTATGTTTCAGGCACACTAGGTGCTTTTATGTAGATTATTGCCAAGTAAATGAGCTTCAAGAAATTAGAAGACCTAGGTATTTAAAGGAAGACCAATATTCTTTAGAAATTGACTCATAGAATTTTGGAAGTACAAGGATGTCAGGAGCCATCTAACTCAAATGTTCTCAATATGGAACTCTTTTTATAATTATCCTCAACAGTGTCCTATTTTATCTTGAAATCCCAAAATTTCTTCCATTGTTTCACCCTGTCAAGATCTTTTGGACTCTTCTTTTACACTGGCTATCTGCAAAGCAGATCATCTCTTCATTAATTTTATGGGTAAAATATTGAATGGAATTGGGTCCAGCCAAGATTCTATAGTATGTTAGAGACATCCCTTCAGGTTGATACAGCTCCATCAACAAGCCTTTTTTGGTATGATTGTTCAATTAATTATGAATCATCCCGACTGTTGAAACACTTCCCTGCTTTGGGATAAAGTTCATTTTCCTTAAGGTGGCACTCAAAAGACAGTTTTTCATAGTCTGAATTCTTAGCTCTGGTTTGGATTCCTGCATTATCTATCCCACCATAGTGCCTCTGTTTTAGTCTGTTGGAACTGCTGTTTCCCAAATCCTTCATGCTATTCATGGACCTTCTCTCCCACTGTTCCTTCGGTCTGAAATTCCTTTATTCTCTTTATGTAGTACCTCCTATGAATCCTTTAAGTCTCACTTCCAGTGTTCCCTTGCTAAGAAATCTTTCCCAGACAAACCGCCTATCTCTTAAAGTATCCCTCTTCGATATTCTCAAGGCTCCCTTTACTTCGTTCCATCATAGCACATCACACATTGTACTACATTGTTAAAATTTGTTTCTCCTACCTTTCCAAAGTAAGTACTTGGAGGGCAGGAACTAAAGTATGGTACTTAATACTGGTTTGTTGAATTAATGATTTAAGTGTAACAATACCATGAAACCTTATTAAATAACCTGAATGTCCATTTCCATGATCTGTTTATTAATGCTGTCAAAATAAAATGTAGATTGATACAAGAAGCTATTCCTTCTTGTATATGCACTACATTGTTGTTCTTATCACTCTAGAGGGCTTATGGAACTAATTATGTATACGCATGTATGTTTCTCAGCAGATTGATGGCTAAAAGTCAAAGGTGTGTATCTCATGACTAGTGTAAACAGTCTATTAAATAGTGCTTTAGTGGAACTATGCTGGTCTCTAATGAACTTGTTCATAAAGTGAAATAAATTATTAGTAGTTTCTAGGACATAACATTTGAGAGAGAAAGAGAGAGAGAGAATGGGTAGGGCAGGGGCAGAGAGAGAATCCCAAGCAGGCTCCTTGCTGTCCAGCACAGCCCAGTTTGGGGCTTGAATTCGCTAACCCTGAGATCATGACCTGAGCTGAAAGCCAAGAGACAGACACTGAGCTTCCAAGGCACCCCATCTTTTTAAAAATTTAAAAACTGAGCAAGTTGTGCATTTTCACTCTTCTGGAACCTTTCAGTTTTCCACAGCATTTCTGAAATCATATCTACAAGTTCTTTTAGTACCGAGGATATATTTCCTTTGGACCTGACACCTTTAAATGCTTTAAATCAGTTAAGTATCTCAGATTTTATTTCATCATATGTGTGTTACTTTATGTTTTAGAGCTTAAAGACCCTTCAAGCTGATTTCTTTTTAGTCAGAGTAGGTTAGGACAGAAGGGAGATAAAAATTAAGTATTAAATACTTGACTCTTTGCATTTTTTTCCATGGATGATCTTGCTAGAAACATATTTTAAAAGTCCTGTTGTTGGGGCACCTGGGTGGCTCAAGTCAGTTAAGCGTCTGACTTCACCTCAGGTCACGATCTCATGGTTTGGGAGTTCAAGCCCTGCATTGGACACTCTGCTGTCAGCACAGAGCCCGCTTCAGATCCTCTGTCCCCCACCCCTCACTCTTTCAAAAATAAACATTAAAAATAAATGAGTCCTTTTGTTGTAAGCATTTGTTTTTTTTTTTTTGTTTTTTTTTTTTTTTTTTGGTCTGGCAGGTCTTAAATCACAACTCTTCTAGAGAACATAGGTATTGTATTAATCATCCCTCACATTTGTATTTTACAAATTTTTTTATTTTTAACATTTATTTATTTTTGAGACAGAGAGAGACACAGCATGAACAGGGGAGGGGCAGAGAGAGAGGGGAACACAGAATTGGAAGCAGGCTCCAGGCTCTGAGCCATCAGCCCAGAGCCCGACGCGGGGCTCGAACTCGCGGACCGCGAGATCGTGACCTGAGCCGAAGTCGGACGCTTAACCGACTGAGCCACCCAGGCGCCCCTGTATTTTACAAATTTCTATGTTTTATGTAATCCTTTGAGGTTCACAAAACTAACATTAGGAAGGAGTGGTTACTATTGTGTTCATATACAAATGAACAACTTGAGACCTCAAGAGGTTCAAAGTTTTGTCTGAAGTCACCAGCTAAAAGGTGGCAAATCTGAGAGCACAAGAATACTCATCTAGTGATTGTTTCTACTAATGTGAAAATAGTCCCAAGTAATTAGATTGTACAGTTTCATTTGAATTTTTGCAGAACTCACACTTCAACTAAGTACTATAGTTTGAGGTATTTATCACAAGAAGTCTATTCAAGTATTTCAGTGCCCTATTAATGTGCTAGATGTTGTGCTGGATTCTAGATGCATCAGTAAGCAAAACAGACCCAGTTTCTGCCTTCATGAGGTCATTTAGTAGGATCAAACATTCATACAAACTGTGAAAAACACTGTGAAGGCTCCATACAGATTATTACAATAGAAGTAAAATACTAGGGGGGCACCTGGGTGGTTCAGTTGGTTAAGTGTGACTACTGATTTCAGCTCGGGTCATGACCTCATGGTTCGGGAGTTTGACCCCCTCGGGCTCTGTGCTGACAGTGCAGAGGCTGCTTAGGATTCTCTCTCTCTCTGCCCCTCCCCTACTTGTGCTCTCTCGGATAATAAACTTTAAAAAAGTATATTACTAGGGGACCTAGTCTGAGGCAAGGTTGTATGTGGAAAGTTAAGGCAAAAATAACCATGGGGCTTTCAAAGAATTGAAATGGCCTAAGAGGCAAGGAGGAAAACACAGGAAAAAGCCCATTTTGATTCTTGTGGGGAAGGCAGGGGACAGACCATGTTAAGACTTTCGATATTTAGAGGAAGAAGCAGCCATAAAGGGTTTTAGACTAACAAGATAAAAAAAAAAAAAAAAAAAAAAAAAAAAAAAAAAAATCACAGGTAATACAAACTGTGAGACAGAGAATAACTTAAGAAGGTAGAAGTTCCAACACCATATACCTCCTTTTAAAGGATTATTTTTTAAATTTTGCTGGCAAACACTATTTCAAAATGGACACAATTTTGGGGTTTGTCCTTAGTTTAAGTTTGGACAAAAATATTTAAAATGGCTGCTCATACAATATTTTAATGGAGTGTTCATATCTGAAGACTTTATGTTTCAAAAACATTTATGTGATCAAAAAAGTAGGACTGAGCTAAGCTTTAAATATCTGAAGGTAGCTTTGGACTAGAAAAAGGATACCAAACTGATGAGCCTAAAAGGAGTATGTATGTACACATATAACTTTCCTGTATATTAATCACTAATATGGTTAGAAAAATTTTAATAAAATACTTCAGATGGAGATATTAAAAGTACAATTTTTAGGTTACCCTTTTCGACTTACAACAAAAAATACCACTAATTTTTACTTAAGTTTAAGATGGAAATATTTTTAACAAAATGAGACACCACAATGAAGGCTTCATGAATAATTTATTCCATTTGAAGTTTTGTTTTTTGTTTTTTGTTTTTTTTAAAAAGTATAAACCTTTTCATTTCCTCAATCACAATTTGTACAACTCAGTGTTATGGCATTCGGCAGCAATAGTGTTTGTTCCTTATTCTTTTTTTGTCACATTAAAAAAAAAAAAAAAAAAGCAATTGGACCATATTAAATGTCACTGCTAAACAACAACTTTAAAACGCCCCTTCATAAAGTGACCAAGCTATTTGAGAGAGTTGATGCTGACATGTCCAGTAATGACGTTACAATTTGTAGTTTAAACTCAGTAACTTTAAGGTCCACAAATCCAGTTTACTTTGAAAACTAAAACTATTTTAAAACTTCATGAATACATCAACCTGAGGAGTATCTTAGGTCCCAAATCCAGTTTTTTAATTAATACTCCACAAAAGAGAAAACATATATATGAAAATTTAAACCACAGTTCTGGGCCCATTAAAACACCAAGAAAAACCTAAAGGTTAAGATTTCCAGCTGATTGGGAGTGGGGGAGGAGGGGGTGAGGGACCAAAAAAAATGTATGTCAAAAACATTTTTCTTTAATTTAGACAAACTAAAATCTTAAGAGGAAACCCAGACCAAAACATTACTCATGCAACATTAAATGTATTAATAGACTGGTATGCGATGCCATAGTGGATGAGTAGCAAATTATATGATGCAACAGCATTTAAAAACTTCCTTTTAATGTATTCAATTTGAACATTTTAAATAACGCAACATAGTATTTTGAATATTACAGTATTAACATAGTGCTTGATTAAAGATCTGCAAATCTTTGTAGTAACACATTAAGTTAAAAAATTACCTCAGAAGGTAAATATGAAGACGAAAGGAGAATATTTTAATACAGTAATCTGTGCCATACTGACAATTGAGTACGAATACAGCTGAGGATAATTGACTAAGTAGTAAGAGCTTAATTTTAGTGGTTTAAGAAAAGTTTAGAAAGATTTAAAAATTACAGCTACTTTAAAATTTAAGGATTACATATAAGTACACTTGGTGGCCTTCTGGCCAAACAATAAGGTGTACAGAAATTTATTCATACAGTGTTAATTCACAGTCCTGATAACTGAATGGCTTGCATAAGAAAGTATGGCTAGATGTTTCTCACTGGCTGGAAGCAGACATTATATAACTAATCTTTTTAAATGCCAAAATACTGTACTTCCACCCTGCTTTGTAATGGATAACTGCACAAAAAACAGACATTAGCACTGTAACAAAGAAGTCAATGTGTTGGTGATCAACTGGTATAAAGTATATATTATTTTGCTTACCATTTAAACAAACAAACAAACAAAAAACTACCCATACTTGTCTGTGACAGTATGGTAGTAAGTCAGATCCATCATCCTGCATAAAAGGCTTAACTTTTTGAAATAAGTCTCTTGACCTTTTCTAATGGATATTTAATAATTTTCTATTTAAGTGTGAACTTAAATATGAAGGGAAGAAAAAAATCTTATCAGTAAATCTTATATATTTGGGAACTACTCCCTGTTCCCAGATAAAAAGGAATTGTATACTGGGTTCCTTTCTTTATGGCTCCATATAAAAGAAACTGTCAGGGAATAATTTTTTTAAAATCTATCCTCAAACTGAGGTGTGTTCACTACAAGCTAGTGATATTAAACAACTGAGAATATAGCTTTTATTTTTAAGTCACTACTAAGCTAAGTTTATAAAAAAAAAAAAAAAAAAGAGGATACTTTTTATAGATATTCCAAATAAGCATCTTTTTTCCCCTCAAATTTCAGACAAGTTTTTTTTAAGTATAGAACAAAACATGCCAACATAATCTGTAGTGTGCTAGCATAATTTAAAAATGAATGCAGAGATGTGATCTTTAAATTCTAATTTCAAAAATGCTGACCCTTGGAATTGCATTATAATTTTGAAGAAGTGATTGAAAACCTTTGTCACCAGTTGTGTGTTTTTTATAGAAAAAACAAGACTTGCTAATGTTTAATATACACAATTTGAAGAAGTTATATTGTTTGTAAGAAAGTGATATTTAAGCTAAGCATATAGTATTTACAAAACAAGTTTCAGTAAAAACAAAACAAAACACACCGAATTACAGTTTTGTAAATACAACTGATTTTGTCCTTGTGGAGAATTACTGAATGTACAAATTCAGAATTTTTCTAGACTGCTTCCAAGAAAGATAGGTAGACTTGGTGACTGTGAATTCAAGTCAGCAACACAGGCAGGAAGCTAACTTGGACTCTCTTGTGAGCAGCACTGTAGAAACAACTTTTTAAAGGGGTAAAGCCTGCATAAAAGCATTTATCTTGGCATGTGCAAACAAGAAGGGGAAAAGCTGTATTGAAGGAAGGGGTGAATTAAAGTCCCTAAAATTCAAGTCCCTTCTTTAGGGAGGTGAGATCCTCCTTGGCATATGTCCTGCCTTAATCTGAGCTGTGTTATAGAAAAGTACAGACTCTGGTGTTTGGGACTGCCATCTCCAAACCAAGAAAATTAAATAAATAAAAAAGGCAAAAGGAAACAGGTTAAGTTTAGAAAATGGTTCTTTAACTAGTGGAATAGTCTGAATACCAGAATTCACTGAGAATCTATTTACACCACAGTTTGATTGCACACACACATCCATACATATGCATACTCTCACATACATTCCCAATCTTTAATTTAAAAAACAAAAAAAAGTCAAACAATCAGAGTGACTGTTCTTAAAATAATTTGTAAAATGCCTAGAGCTGGGCTAAATTTCAACCTTATAGCAGATCCTGAAGATAATTTTCATAATTAATATTCCCATGCCTAGATGTGCCACTGTCAAAACTGAAAAAAACATTTAAGCATGTAACATTAAACACCAAAATTAGTTTAAGCATTCAGTAGCAAATGTTTTTCTTGTAAAACTAAGTTTCTTTCACTGGAAATGGCCTGAAATATTAGTCATAGCCCTAAACCATAGTACAAAATATAACTGAAGAATTCTCATTTTATTCTAAGTTAAACCACCCAACAATATCACTTGTATATTGCCATCATGTTATTCTGTAAAGGTGTGATATATAAAATGCTGTAAGACCCGGTACCTTTTCAATTTATAAACACAGTGAACTTCATTACTGTACATGTACTCTGCAACTACAGCTTAGCTGTAAATCCTCCACACACAATGGTATGGACATTATTCCCCCTCTATCCCCATTAAACTGTACATCGAGACAATACAAATTTACTGTCCCACCCACCCCCTTACAAAAAAATAATACTCTAAAAGCAACCCTACTGCAACTTTTTAATTAAGACGATTACATATATTTTAGACCAATTGCTTTAAAGCAAGAAGGCAGTATAAACCTTCTAGGAAAATTTTTATAAAAGAGGTTAAGAAATATAAGACAATTTATACATTTAAAAACTTACAATAAATAAGAGATGCAGGCATTTTTGAATACTAGATACTATAATCCAATACAAGAACATCTTGATGTTCTGAAGCCATATGTTGAAATTCATTGTTCCTCATGTTTCCTCTCCATGCTTTTAATATTCATTTAACATGACTGGGTACTATGGCTCATTACTTTTCACAAATACTGTGACTGGAAAAAAAAGGTTAATTTTGCTACGAAAATGTTATAATACGTTTTGTATGATCAGTCATCATCCTAAAGAGTTCAGTATAGTCAATGAAAAATAGCAGGGTTATAGCCCCTCCCCCCAAGTCAAAACAATATTTGTTGAAGTAATAAGAATTAGACCCCATCACAGATGACTTTCACTGAGAAGATAATTATAACTTAATCTTGCAGTGAAATATCTTTTTTCCTTGTTCTCTTCTTGCACAGTTCCATCCAATGAAGATCACAGCATATTCATAATAAAGTTATATAACTGATTCAGCACCACAAAATGAATTGGGAGACAGGAGCGTCTGTCCTGGATTGCAGGGTCACAGGTTAGCCAGGAGAGTGCATTGTACTGTTCCAAAACAAACCTGAAAAGTAAATAAACTGTTTTAAGTCCTGTATATACTTACACTGTAGATTTTGGAAGCAGTTTCCAATTATGGCATCTAAGATTTAAAGCCACTTTAAAAAACGGTGGAAGGTATGGAAGAGAGAGTCCTTGGGGAAATTAAAGATAAACTAATTTTCAAAAAAAAAGTATTCTCAAAAGTAGATTACACATGCTAGAAAGAAAAGGACTCATTCTGAATGATGTAATTCATCTAGAGATCCAAGGGTACACAACTATAAATTATTGACAAATAGGAGGAAAATACATAAGGATCAACATTATACTCTTTCCAAGTTGCAATGGAGAACCTTTAATGGTAAAAAGAGCTATACCTGAGGACATCTGAAGTCTGATTTGAGTCAAGTGGGTGGGAGTGTTTACTGTGAAGCAGCTCGTCAGATTGCACTGAAGGCACGTGGAGGTGCAAAGAGGCCTAAAAAAACAGGTAATCAGTCAGCCAAATGAAAAAGTTCTGTTGGTTTTACCTTATTTTCCCAAGTTTTCCCAAGGTCTCGTCCTTGATGAAATACATTTTCGACCTATGTAATGAATGGGCACCACTATAAAGATGCTTGTTCTTCTTGTTTAAGTGCGTAATTTATATTCAATCTTAATTTTCCTCAGTTCTATTGTTTTTGAGACCACATAATAATCCCTTCAAAAGTTATTTAATAGTTATTTTAAAAGTTACTTAAAGTTATCTATTTTCTGGGTGCCTGGGTGGCTCAGCTGGCTAAGTGGCCAACTCTTGATTTCAGCTCAGGTCATGGTGTCACGGTTCATGGGATCGAGCCCCAAGTCGGGCTCTGCACTGATGGTGCAGAGCCTGCTTGGGATTCTTCCTCTCCCTCTCTTGCTGCCCCTCCTCTGATCGCTTCTCTCTCTCCCTTTCTCTCTCTCTCTCTCAAAATAAACATTAAAAAAACGAAATAAAAAGTAAAAAAAGAAAATAAAGTTATTATCTATTTTCTGCATGTAACATGCCTAGATGTGTCAAGTAAATGTCTAAGGAAGCACTAAACTGATAAACCTGTCTACAGGTTACACAGAACTTAAGACTATGCACATACACCTAGGTCTAGCACTGAAAAAGTCAGCATATGCAAATATACTACATACAAAGCTACAAATTTTAAATAAAGCTACCTATGGTGGAATTGTAAGCACTCTAATACAGTACATAGAATGCCTTCCTTTGCCCATGCAATTTCATAATGGAGGCTTAGTAACAACTGCCACACCCATTTTGGTATGACAATGAAGAGTGGAAGAAAGGAATGTGGTACTCTTCTTCACATTTCAATTAAAGAAAGTGAATCATTTTGTTTATTGAGTCAATATATTAAGTGTGAAAAAACTATGAGAGATGGAGGTATTGACTGCAGAACACTAGCAGACTTCATTCTGTATAAAGTAAAAGGTACTATTTTATATTTAGGTGATCTCTACAACTGCAATAGATGTATAAACTCTTCTAATATATATTCAAGAATATAACCAAAGAAATGTCTTTAACTGCCCATAACTCTTCATTTGTAAGTTATAGACAAGTCTCATATGACAGATCACTACAGATTAAATGAATATAATCAGTACCAAAATTACCATTTAATTTCTAAGATAAAAAGATTTTTTAAATCATCTAGGGAATAATCTACTATTTTTCTAAGCAAAGAGAAACACATCGGGTGGTTTTATTGCCTATGGTACAGGAAATAAAATGGAATGTATGAAAATAAAAGGTGAACAAAATTATGGTAAATTATGCCTTACCTGGTAATTCAGACCAGAAGTCCTAATCTTGTTACACTGTATCTGAGGGTGAATGCCCACTTTACACTATCCTCTCTGCAAATAAATATTGAGTAGAAAAGAATCTGGATAGTCCCTTGGACTTTTTGTAAAGTGGTGTTTCCTAAAAAAATGTTCCGTGAAACACTAAGGTCATGAATTATTAACTGGTGTTACACAATTGCTTTCTTGTGTATTAAAGTAAATTTGGGAAATAGTAGGTATACAATGTTATTTGCTACTATTTTTCAGAGATTTTAATGTGCACACATGTATTATAACAACAAAAGGGAGCAGAAAGCATGTGTAACATTTCCCAAAGGACCAAAAAACCCTTTGTTTTATAGAAACACCAAGGACTACTATTTTGCAGAAACACACTTGGGAATATGTTCTTGTAATGAGATCTATATAGACCACTGTACATATATTGGAAAGAGAGGAAAATCCATATGATAAAACTTTATTACCTTGGCTGACCTTCCTAAATATATCACCTCATTAATAGTCAATTCAGATCAACAGCTGTTGTATTCTTTATGTGCTACAGAAGTTCATTGCTTAATCTCAAATGTCACGGACTCAATGGTATGTTGGCCAAGGGTATCAAGATTTAATAGCAACAGGCTTAAAAGATACCAAGCCTATTGGTTCAAGTACCCACTAAAAGCATAGCATCCAACTTTTACCCTACAATTAAAAATCAATTGGCAAGAAGTTAGGTTAGTTAGTATGACCTCTGGAATAAAATTGTCAACTTCTGGTGGGCATATATAAGAATAAGTGAATCAGATCTGAATTTCCTATTTTGGAAAAGTAGTAAGCAGAAGCAACAAACTCTGGATAGGGCTTTCAAATCTCATTTTACCATTATATGATGTATCTCAACCTTGTTACAGCACTTGCTAATGAACTTGTTTTGATAAAATAAGTCACTATGGGAGTCTTAGTACTTGAAAATGACTTAGTAGTTTTAACACAGCAATTTACACAAAGCTAGAAAAAAAATTTTTAAGGAGGTAGTAAGTGGATCTAAATATCAAATATTCTTACAAAATTATGAATCCTTTAATCCCCCAAATACTGAGGCATAACAGAAGTACAGTATGATGTAATTCAAAGAATAACCATATAATCATGAAAGGATCCAGACTGTAATCCTAGTCTACTAACCAATTTATGACTTTAGACAAATGAGTTTTTCTGAACTTTAATATGCTCACCTAGAAAATGAAAAGTTATTAGATTAAAAGTAATAGAAGTTTTCACCCAGCTCTAAACTTCCATATGTGCAGCTGAAAATAATAAGAGCAAGGGTCCCAGAAATATGACTTAAGATTAATTAAAAGTTCAAACTTAGTATCAATTTAAAACGTGGAGCTGTTTCATAATTAGATAACTTCTTTGTGCTCTTGTCATATATTGCAATGCATTTGACCTTAGACACTTCTGTGTTTAAGACTTAAGCCGTCGATTAGTATTATTTAGGAACTGGCATAAAAATGGAAATACCTTAAGAAAAAGGGGACACTGATATTGTGCTTGAGGACATGCTGACCAGAACCAGTCAGGTAACGGACCCGCTTTGGCAGTTGACACAAAGTAACCAAGGGCCAATGGTTGCTGAAGAATATTAGTTACTTCATCATGAGATTCTGTTGAAAGTAGCCGATCAGTACCCTGACCCTTTAAGAGAGAAAAATTAAAAGTGTTAGTTCATTTGATATATACTTGGGCACTATATATACACAATGGCAATCAGTCTCATTATCTTATGATGTCAATTTAGAAAAATACTGAAAGATATTGAAAAAAATCAATTGCTATCTACTTAGTAAGAAGATCATAATTAGTAACAGTACTAAAAGAATGAGCTTTATTTCAAGAGTTTTAAGAGGAAATTAATATGCCAACTGCTTATGCTTGTATCCTTTAGATTAGTCCATGTATTTCTAGATATTTACATTAAGGAAATAGATAAAAAGAAGAAAAAGTGATATGCAAAGGTTCACTGCAACATTACCTATAACAGACCAAAAAAAAGGGGGGGGGGGTGCATGGGTGGTTCAGTTAAGTATCTGACTCGTGATTTCAGCTCAGGTTATGATCTCATGGTTCACAGGATCGAGCCCCGTGTTGGGCTCTGTGCTAACAGTGCAGAGCCTGCTTGAGATTCTCTCTCCCTCTCTCTCTCTCCCTCACCTGCTCGCTCGCATGCACACACTTGCTCTCTCTCAAAATAAACTTAAAAATTTTTCATTAAAAAAAAGAAAAAAAAACTTAAATGTCCAACATTTTGGGAATGACATAACAAATTATGGGAAAACAAGGTTAAAAAACTTATTATACTTATTTATACATATTGGAAGCTGTAACATAAATACATGTGAAAGGGAATTTGCTACAAGTACATATGGTTTTCTTAAAGTGATGAAATTACTGGTGCTTTTCCACACACACACACACACACACACACACACACACACACACACACACATTTTAATACTCTCACTGTTTTTTTAGTTTTTTGTTGTTTTTTTTTTTAATTAATCTCTGCACCCTCCTTGGGGCTGAAACTTACAACCCCAAGATCAAAAGTTGCATGCTCTCCCAACTGAGCCAGTCAGGTGCCCCAATGATCTTACTTCTTTCCAGTTAAAAACAAAAGGAAAGGATACAAGGTAAGATGGGGCAAAGATCCTTCCTTATTTTAAAAAGTCAGGCTCTAAAGAATAAACAAATAGGCAGGTTCTAAACATATGCATACTATTATAATCAAATAAAAACTATATTTAATTTCACTCAAATAAAGATGTTACTCAAATGAAGCCCAATCAGTTTTGAATTCAAATAGAAGAACAAGACAGCTGCTTCCCAACACTAAACACTAAAAATTAGGATGGAGGGAAGAAGATATTGTTTTTCCTATTCTTTTTTTTTTTTTTTTTTCAACGTTTTTTATTTATTTTTGGGACAGAGAGAGACAGAGCATGAACAGGGGAGGGGCAGAGAGAGAGGGAGACACAGAATCGGAAACAGGCTCCAGGCTCCGAGCCATCAGCCCAGAGCCCGACGCGGGGCTCGAACCCACAGACCGCGAGATCGTGACCTGGCTGAAGTCGGACGCTTAACCGACTGCGCCACCCAGGCGCCCCTGTTTTTCCTATTCTTATGAGAAAATTAATATTTCTATTATGTTCCTCCTCACAGCCCTGATACAAATGGCAGATTAGAGCATATACTATAATCCTCAAATAATCTGGTCTAGCCATACCTGATTAGAAGCTATGGTGAGTGGTCGAAGGACTAAAGCCAAGAAAACATGAAGTCAGGGACAGCAGAGCCTTAGAGACTCTGTTTATAATATATAATTCAACATTATCAACAATAGCCAAGCTATGGCAAGAGCCCAAATATCCATCGACTGATGAATGAATAAAGAAGATGTGGTACATATACACAATGGAATATTAGTCATCAAAAAGAATGAAATCTTGCCATTTCCAACGATGTGGATGGAGCTAGACTGTATCATGCTAAGCAAAATAAGTCAGAGAAAGAGAAATACCATAGGATTTCACTCATATGTGGAATTTAAGAAACAAAACAGATGACGGGGCGCCTGGGTGGCTCAGTGGGTTAAACATCCAACTTCAGCTCAGGTCATGATCTCACAGTTCATGGGTTCAAGCCCTGTATCGGGCTCTGTGCTGACAGCTCAGAGCCTGGAGCCTGCTTCGGAGTCTGTATTTCCCTCTCTCTTCGGCCCCTTCCCTGCTTGCACTCTGTCTCTCTCTCTCTCTCTTAAAAATAAACATTTAAAAAAAAAAAAAAAGATGAAAATATGGGAGGGGGGGAAAAAGAGAGAAAGGGAAACAAACCATAATAGACACTTTTTTTTTTTTTTAATTTTTTTCAACGTTTTTTATTTATTTTTGGGACAGAGAGAGACAGAGCATGAACGGGGGAGGGGCAGAGAGAGAGGGAGACACAGAATCGGAAACAGGCTCCAGGCTCCGAGCCATCAGCCCAGAGCCTGACGCGGGGCTCGAACTCACAGACCGCGAGATCGTGACCTGGCTGAAGTCGGACGCCTAACCGACTGCGCCACCCAGGCGCCCCGACACTTTTTTTTTTTTAATAGACTCTTAACAATAGAGAACAAACTGACGGCTGATGGAGGGAGGTGGATGGGGGGATGGGCTGGATGGGTGATGAGTACACTTGATATGAGGAGCACTACGTGTTGTATGTAAGTGATGAACCACTGAATTCTACTCCTGAAACCCATACTGCACTGTATGTTAACTAGAATTTAAATAAGAATTTGAAGAAAAAATATGCGATTCAGGTATTAACATCTGTAAGACAAAAGTGCATGCAGGTACTGTAATTCTCACTTCTTGTTAATTTCCAAGGAAAAAATAGTGTTCTATTTATCAATCCGTTACTAAGTTAATGAATGACATTTAGATTAAGCTTTTATAACAGGGTTACCTTGCCAGCATCACCTCCATGGGGGTAATGAGATCCTGGAGAATGTACAGGAGACCCCGTTGGAGATGCAGGAAGAATATTAATGATATCAGGGTCAAGATCATCTCCTGTGTCTAACAAATCAAAGATACCCATTCCATCCGCTCCATCTATATAGGAGAAAGAAAAATAAATAAATATTCCATTTTTCACATCCCATGGTCACTTGCAGAAGAGGGTTAAAATAAATTAATGAATTTTAATAAAAATGGGTTAATTAACATCTATTTAATGCCTACTATGTGATAGGTATTGTTCTAGAAGCCATATAAACAACTATACATTATACACAAGCATGTGGTAGTGTGAATAATGCCCTCCCCCAAAGATGTCCACATCCTAATCCCAGGAATGTGTGAATATGTTACCATAAAGAACTTTGCAGATGTGATCAAGCTAAGGATCTTGAGATGGGGAGATTATTCTGGATTATCCAGGTGGGTCCAATGTAATCACAAGGGTCCTAATAAGAGGGAGGCAGTAGGGTTAGAGTCAGTGAAGGACGTATGATGATGCTATGCTGCTGCTGCTGCTGCTGCTGAAGATGGAAGACAAGAGGTGCAGGTGGTCTCTAGATGTCGGCAAAGAAACAGATTCTCTCAGAGCCTCCAGACAGAATCAACCTTGCAGACACCCTGACTTTAGCCCACTTAAGACTGATTTCAGACTTTTGACCTCCAGAACTATAAGAAAATAAATGTGTGTTGTTTAAAGATACTAAGCATGTGTTAATTTGTTACAACAGCAACAGTAAAATAATACAAAACAGCATGCTTGGAATGAAAATATATTTAAAATGGGACTATGCACAATTAATACTCTAGTTCCTTATTAAATAAAATATTCAAGTTATTGTATAACACATTAAAAGAAGAGAATATTAAATAGTCCCTACTTGTGACTTTAGAGATGTGCCGTGTTCTAAGGTAATTCAGGGCAACAATGGAATATCATTTATTTTCTCTTCTACTAAAATGTAATCTATTAAGTTCATCTACAAAAGCTATATCCCTACTATGGCAGTTTATATAAATTACTATATTATTTTGGCAAATCAATTTATAAAGGAATATAAAATGTGCCACAAAGTCTATTGTCTATGTACAGGTAAACAGCACAGGCAAAAACCTATACAAACATTTTATGATCAATGTTGCCTTTTAAAATAAGTAAATATTTTTGAGACAATTCATAGCACTAGTTCCAGTATCAATAAAGTAGAAGAATGGTTGTATTAGTTTCTTATTGCTACTTTAACCAATTACCACAAGCTTTTTTTAATGTTTTATTTATTTTTGAGAGAGTGCAAGTGGGGGAGGGGCAGAGAGAGGGGGGACAGAGGATTTGAAGTGGGCTCTGCGCTGAGAGCTGCAAACCCAATGTGAGGCTTGAACTCACGAACCTCATGATCATGACTGAGCTGAAGTCAGATGCCCAACTGACTGAGCTACCCAGGTGCCCCACCACACACTTAATGACTTAAAAAAACATATCTTAATTCTCTACAGTTCTGGGGGCCAGAAATTCAAAATCAGTTTTACTGGGCTGAAATCAAAGTACTGGTTATTAGGCCAAAATCAAGGTACCAGGAGGTCTATTCTCTTTCTGGAGGCTCTAGGGGAAAGCTTTTCTTGTCTTTTCCAGCATCTAGAACTATATTCCTTGCATTCCTTGGCTCATAGCCCCTTCTTTCATCTTCAAGGTCAGCAGCATAGCATCATTTCTGACTTTGCTTCTCTCTGTTTCCATCACATGGCCTTCTTCTTTTTTGTGTATAATCAAACGTCCCTCTGCCTCCTTCTTGTAAAGATACACGTGATTGCATTTAGGGCCCACCTGCATAACCCAGGATAACCTCTTCATCTCAAGATCTTTAACTTAATCACACATGTAAAGTCTTTTATGGTCATATAAAGTAACATTCACAGGTTTCATAAACATTTATAGGATGCGGATAGGTTTGGGGAGGAACTCTTCAGATGAATTAGCCACAATCATCAAGACTTACTTTATATTTGCAAACCTTTAAAGAACAATTCACCTACCATTGTTGGGATTAAAAGCTAAGTCCAAATTTTCAGTGGTATAAGTAGCTGAAGCTACTTGCACAGAAGCAGAAGTAGGGAACACAAGTATATGAGTACATGATGTGTCCTGTGGGGTATTTAGCTGAGATGTCTGCATGTTTAGAGTAGTACTTCTTCCAAATACAGAACCAGTTGACACAGAATCTGAAAAGAGAATTTTTTTTCTTTCAATAATAGAAGAATCAATTTTATATGATATTTAGAAGTGCAAGTGCATGAAGAATTAAATCGGATATAAACTAAGGATAGCTAACCTGGCATAATAACAAAAGAGCCTTGGGGTTCCATTGCTACCAAGCAAGCACTGAGAATGCTGGGAGAGTCTGCAGCAGATATACCACACATTCTACACATGTCCTTGAGCCTTTTACTTAGAGACTGCAAGTTTCGACGACTCAGCAAACTGCTCCAATCTGTGGGTATCAACAGTAAAAATATAACATCCAAAGTAACAGCATTGTTAACACTCTGTAGAACCAAAGTTAAAACATAATGGTTTTTAAGTTACTGCATTCCTCAAATAGGAATCATCATCAAACCAAAAATCTTGCTGATGTTACTCAACATCATATTTTAATATAGGTCAACATCAACTGATCTGTTAAATAGGGGATGAGCTGCAATAATGGGCAAAAAGAGGAAAAAATGGAAGACAAAAAATAAGGACAGTAGTAATAACACTGCCATTAAGTCAAAACAAAGTAAAATGTCCTTTCAAAATTGGAATTAGGCCATTTGTGAACTAGACATTTGTGATTCCTCTTTGAAAACAAAACAACTAGTTTTATAACCTCTGAATTTTATTCAGTACATTTACACAGATGTAGTCTGAACAGTGTATGAATTAACAATCAAAAGCACAATTTTACCTTTCAATTCTCCATGACCAATCCTTCCTAAGCGGCCAATTACAACTCTCCATGGTAATGAGCTCATCTGTACAAGTCCTAAGCACCACTCCCAAAGTTTCTGTAAACCAAACCTTCTAGCAGATCCTTTTTTCCGACGAGCCCTATTGTACAGAATACAAGAGACAATTAAATATTTCTAAAATTCATATGACATTTTAAAAGAGCTCAAATTTGTGAAAAACTGGTCCCTTAATTTTAATGCTTGACACTTTCTACATAGTCCTAAGCAAGAATATACATAAAATCATAGGTTATGCTAGTTTGTGTCTTTATAATACACATTAAAATATTTTAATTTTTTTTTAAATGTTTATTTCCGAGACAGAGACAGAGCATGAGTGGGGGAGGGGCAGAGAGAGAGGGAGACACAGAATCTGAAGCAGGCTCCAGGCTCTGAGCTGTCAGCACAGAGCCTGATGCGGGGCTCGAACTCACAAACCGTGAGATCATGACCTGAGCCGAAGTTGGTCACTCAACCGACTGAGCCACCCAGACGCCCCAACACATTAAAATATTTAACTTTTAAAATGAAAAATTGTTCACAAAACATCAAAATTCACCAGAAACACTGCTCTACACCAGAGATTGTCAAACTTTTTCTCTAAAGGGCCAATATATTAAGCTTTGCAGGCCAGGCCATCAAGATTCTGTTGCAACAATAACTGCTGTTGCAGCATGAACGCAGTCCTTCAGAATACCTAACCACACAGGTGTGACCAGATTTGGCCCAAAGGCTGTGGTTTGCTAACCCTTGCTTCATACTTTAAGTTGAAGAATATCAAACAAAACACTATGTTTCTCAGACCAAACAACACTGTTGGGTTTTCTGCATATAAGTCCTTTATTAGGCAAGTACGTAACATAAGCACTCTTGGCTGAGCAACGATTGACTAAGTACTTAACACATAACAAGCATTATGTGCAATTTACATGTTACACCTCATTTCAGCCTAACAACCCTATGAGGCAGATAAAATTATTCTCCCAATCTTACAGAGAAGCTGAAGCTTAGCTGGCTAAAGTAGTTTTCTCAAGATCACATAGCCAGTAAGTGGCAGTGTCGGGATTTGAACCCAGATCTCTAAAACTCTAGAGTTGGACATTTCTACTTCAGTGAAATGGCAATACTATCTTTGTACTGGAAAGGTGATATTTTTCTTTCTCTATTCTTTCTCAACCTTCACAGATAAGCATACTATTTCCAAAGCTCACTAACTTAGCATTTAAAAAAAATCAAACTTATGGGGTGCCTGGGTGGCTCAGTTGGTTAAGTGTTTGACTCTGGATTTTAGCTCAGGTCATGATCTCATGGTTCGTGGGTATGAGCCCTGCACTGGGCTCTGCATTGACAGAATGCAGCCTGCTTGGGAATCTCTCTCCCTCTCTCTGCCCCTCCCCGATTTGTGCCCCCTCTCTCACTCCCTTTCTCAAAAATAAGTAAATAAACTTAAAATAAATAAATAAATAATAAAAACTGTGTCAAGGAAATAAGGTATGAAGTACTTCTCTAAGGTTTATTAAAAATAGCCAATAAAACATTATAATAATATAAAATTAATGTTTCTATATTTCATTTCTTCAGCATCACTATAATCTAATAGTCATTAAATATTTCTGTATATAACCAATTTCTGAACTTAAAGAAACTGAACCTTCATATAATAAAAAAAATAATAAAGGATAGAACCAAACCTCAAAATTTTTTGAAAATTACTTCATGGACTTGCCTTTCAGGTTCTCTTAGTCCATGTTCACTAGCCTTGAAATATATTACTAGAAATGTCTATTAAGTTATAACTTAATATGAGGCTTACCTGTTGTGATCTATTACTTACAACCTTCAGAAATAACTAGCCATGATACCTAATTACTACCAAGAATTATTCTAAAAATAAGGCCACCATTTTCAAAAGACACTCCAATATTTAATTTAAAAGGCAAAATTTTCAGTCAACAATTTTAGTAAATGAAGTTAATGCAGCTAATTATGGACTATATTTTAGATGGCACATGAGAGAAATAAATGTCCTAGGATGCTTTACTAGATTTTTTTTTTTTTTTAAATTGCAGAGGCTCTCTCATTCCATGCTTCAAAGTTTTTTAGGCTAAAATCATTGTGTCAAGCCTTATTACATAGAATTTAGGTACTTTACTCTCTTCTATGTAACAAAAATCAAAATTATTTTTTTTCCATTTTTTTTAATATTTATTTTTTCAGACAGAGACAGAACATGAGCGGGGGAGGGGCAGAGAGAGAGGGAGACATAGAATCCGAAGCAGGCTCCTGGCTCTAAGCTGTTAGCACAGAGCCTGATGCGGGGCTCGATCTCAAACCACGAACCATGAGATCATGACCTGAGCCAAAGTCTGACACCTCTCAAAATTATTTCTAATACTCCTAAATTATACAATATATTACCTACCAAAAAAAAAAAAAAAAAAAGTATCACCCACAATTCCAAAACTTAATGATATAACCTTCCAATTTTCTATTTTTCTATTCATTAATAATGAAATATAGTGTGTGTGAGAGTATTTTTAAATGGATGATCTAATGATACACTTAAGGAAACAGAAGTACCTATTCGGGACATCGATGTTAATGATACAAGTTTCTAAAAGTTCTCCATACAGATCTGTGCAAGATGCAAGAATCCATCTTTGATCATGTGATAAACAGTAGCCCACGAAAAGAACATTGTATTTCTGTCCAGCTTCTCCAAATGTTTCTCCTAGCTCTGTCTGTTTATCCTTCACTGGAGCCAGAATAAAAGGTGGTGTATAAAGTCGAATACACTCTGGTCTCTGTAAAATAAAAAATTAAGGTACTATTGGTACTATGCAATCCTAAAAATCTTTTACTGAAAATGTGATATCTCTATTCAATTATAAGATAATTGGAAAATGAGAAATAAACAGAGGATTGTAGTTTTGTATAAAATCATAAAATGTATAATCATTCAATAATTTTGGTCACAGAAAACATACTTACATCAGGACTTTTAAGAGCAGTTTCCATGGCTAAACCTGGACCAAAGCCAGTCAATGTTTTCACGTTGGTTGATGTTGGAAGTGGTCTCCGACACTGGGTAAAGGCCGAAAAAGCCAGGGATTTTAAATGCTGGGTATATATTTGTCTATCTTCGTGCTTCACAGGTTGCAACAGGTACTGACAAGGAACAATCTAAGAATTATAAGCAAATATTACAAAGTTAAACTTGTAAAAATAAAAATAAAAAGAACTGTGGGTCTAAATCTCTAAAAACTTTTACCAGAAAATTTAAATAAAACCTAATTAAAACTATAATCTAAAGAATTATATTTTATTACATAGGTTTTTAATAATTTTACTAACAGGTTATATAAAAACTTTAAAATTTCTACACAGCAGTTATATTAATACTGCCATTGATTAGTTCTGTTATAGTCTATAAAGAAATAATTCAAAATATCTGTAAAAAAGTTAATATCATTATTTACTACTTTTACTTGAAATCTGTCTTATTTAGAATTCTAGTTTATATAGGCCCATACTCTAGGGGTGTCTGGGTGGCTCAGTCGGTTAGATGTCCGACTTTGGCTCAGGTCATGATCTCGTGGTTCATGAGTTTGAGCCCCACGTTGGGCTCTGTGCTGACAGCTCTGAGCCTGGAGACTGCTTCAGATTCTGTGTCTCCCTCTCTCTCAACGAAATAAACGTAAAAAGAAAAAAGAAAAATTATATAGGCCCATGCTCTAGTCTTCTATTTAAGCATATGAATTTAAAAATTAGTTTATAAAAGCAACACAAGAGAAATATTTAATGTACTTAAATGCAATCTTTTTATCCTCTATTAATGTGATATGACTGTAAAATTTATCTTCATAAACTCCCGAAAATTTCTATCATAATATCACTTAAAGTAAAATATAATAGAACCTGGTTTTTAAAAAAAATTAATTTGGATACAGAATAGTATTTTTGAAACTTCTATCTACATCAAATTGTTTTATATAAATTTTATTTGCAACATTTACCATTCTTACCTGTACAGAAACAGTACTCTTAATATGAGGAGGAAGAGTCTGGACCATTTCCAGAAAGCATCGAAGTAGCCCCAAAGTCCATACATTAGAAGAATTAGTGCTCTCGTCTTTATTTTCATAGGTAAAAGGATCAATTATATAAACGACAATTGCAGGTGGATAAGTGATTGCATGTGAATCACCATCTGTGGGGATGCCCACTTTATCCCGATCCATCGTGCTAAAATTTAAGGTAGAAATATATAGTTAGGAAAAAAAGTTGTACTGTACCTTTTTTGAGGTAGTATCAAAAGCAGGTTCTTTCCCCTCTCCGTGCCCCAAGGAGAAAAGAGTAGTTTATTAGGAAACGTAACACAGGATTACAGAGAATACATGTTGTGTGATATTCCCATTCTCTTCTGTGTGTTCTAGAAAAGGCTCACCACCCCACAGCTGCCACCTGAGTGTGCACTGGGAAAGTCACAGAAGACTTCAAGTCATCAGTGTTAACTACCTCCTTCCTTCCTTGAATCTCCTAGCAGACATGTATATACCTAAAGTTTTTACATTCTGGAACTGCCCAGTCATCTAGAACTCAACTTCCCGCAAATAAAACATTTTCACAAAACTTTAAAAAATTCATTTGTCTTTGTTATAACCTTTTAAAGCACTTGAGCACTACATTTTCACTCACAAAACTTGCCAAGTTACTTCTTGAACAGCTTTACAACAAGTAGACTTATAATTTCGCTACTCTAAACAATGTTCTTCTTTGGAAAATTAGTCCTATAGATAATTACTCCCATCAAGTTGGTTCAGTTTAACACACTAGTTTCTAAAGAGGCCTGGTACATATAGTTAATAACTACAGGGAATAGATGATTTAAAAAGTAGATCCAGAAGGTGAAAGTGTTTTAGCCAATATATATATTTTTAAACATCAGGGTATACCTCAGAACACTTCAGTGACAAAAATATTTGGTCTTACTAAGGAATCCTCTTGATCCCTAAATACTTTATCCTCTCCCTTTTTTCTGGTGGTGTCAGAGAGCCTGTCTAAAAATTAAGGGACATCTCTTTCTTACCAAAGAGAATAGTAAAACATTGTGCACACAATTTCATGGTATACAAAGATGCTTGCATTAAGAGGTCTTGAATTAAAAAAGGGAAAAGTATTCCTAAAACCACAGAATATCAGAAATGCCAGAGCGCTTAGTGCTTTAGTGAGAAATCTGAGACAAAGGGAAGTTAAATGGGCTGCTGAAAATCACAAAGCACAGCTAGACCAGAAAGGAACCAGGTTTTCAAACTTAGTCAATGTTCTATTACATTTTTAGACTATACTAATCCACTTCACACTTCATAATTTTAATGGTGAACAAGCTTCGTTCTTTGATGGTGATACGATTTTTTAAAAACCCCAAATCTATTTAGATATTCAAGATGAATGGATCCATCTAGGTAATTAATGGTTTGTTTTTACTTACATAAATGAGTTTTTTAACTTTGAGCCAAATGCATCTAGGTAGCTGAAAGATTATTACCAAGCTCCGGCTAACCTAATCTATAAATCAAAAGGAAGCTCATTCAAAACCTTCATAAAAGGAATAGAGAGCTGCCATCATCATTGTTGTCACTATAAATAACTCATATGTTTGGAAAACACTGTATAAAGCACTTAATGTACATTATACCCTACTGCTCCCATTTTACATTAAAGAAACATGCTCAGAAATTTAGACAACTTTCCTAAAGTAAGACAGCCAGAAAATGGCAGAGCTAAGATTCAAATCTTGGTTATGACTCTTAATAAGTTCTGAACAGACTAGTTCAATAGGAACTACTATATCATTGGGAGTGATTTGCAAAGGCAAATCTACTTGACAATTATGTCACAGAAGAGATTCAAAACATCACAGGACAGTTGACCTAAATGGTTTTCAAGGTCTTAATTCCCACACTGAAATTTTAGGATGCTATGATAAAGGCTTTATGAAGTCTGCATTATAATTTTTTTTAATGTTTATTTCAGAGAGAGAGACAGCATGCATGCAAGCAGTGGGGGGGGTAGAAAGAGAGGAAGACAGAAAATCTGAAGCAGGCTCCATGCTGACGGCACAAAACCAGACATGGGGCTCAAACCTACAAACAGTGAGATCATGACCCGAGCTAAAGTTGGACACTCAACTGACTGAGCCACCCAGGCACCCCTGCATCATACTTTTATAAGTAAAATAATCAACGTAACAAAAACTAAAATTTCAAGGATAAGACCAAAAAATTCTGTGTTCATTCACAATGTATTTACATTTCTGTGAACAATAGTATATTTAAAAAAGGTACCTTTCAGACACATCAGGATGTGGCTGAGTGGGAAGTGAAGATGATTCTCCAGAAATCCCAGCTGTTTGTAGAGCTGATGACTGTTGCCCTCCTAGCTGGCCATTCTGAACTGTACTCGCTTGTGTAGACATGGATCCTGTAGCACTACTGTTCATACTGCCAAAGGGTGGAAATGAGGGTAGTTTATTTGATGGTACTCCACTACTCAAGTTGGAGGATGATGAAGATGAAGTTGAAGTTGTGGTCAAAGTTGAATTAGCTGTGGCAACTGAAGAAGACATGGCAACACCTGAAGTCATTGTCATAGTGCTACTTGCTGCAGATGCTAGGGTGGCAGATGGAGTATTAGCATTTCCAGTATTTGTCATCTGAGGTGGAGTAATCAAAGATTGACTTGTAGGGGCAACTAAATTTGGCTGGGAGAGTAGAGAGCTGTCCAAAGGCTGGGAAGCAAGATAAGGACCTAAAGATAATAAAAACAGGCAGTATATTTAATTCTTTATTTTACTGATTGGTTCTTTTTTTATTCTACTATGTGAATAATTATCTAGTTGATGCTTTTTTAAATCACCCTCCCTTAGTTACTTGCTAGCAGTGTAGCAGATATAAGCTTTTTATTTCCCCCCAGAAACTGAAGAAACAAATTTTAAATGGAATTGAAAAAGCCAGCATTTTCATACAAAATCAAGAAATGGTTCCTATGAGAAAGTATAACAAAATTATATTTACTAGGCATAATTAATTAGATGAAAATAATATCAAGCAAATTTTCATCAAACCATTCAAAGGGTTCCTAATATTGAGTGAATTGGGAGCTAACTAGATATAAATAAAATAGAAAATGTTATTATGGGATTCATATTATCAGGATGTCTAATAAGGGTCAATATTTTGGTTCTGTGTTTCCTTGGATTGTCTAAAGTAAGTCCATTGATATTTATTTAATTCAATGTTAATTCAAGGGTGTTAAAAGCCGTCTTAAATAGATGTTATTTTCTTAGTTCAACAAAGAACTGTTTCTTGGTGTTGTAGAGGTAACAACAAGTCATTTTATCTCTAAACCAATAACAAATCTTAATGTTAATAAGCTTAAATAAAAACACAAATTCATCAGATCCAAAAGAAGCAAAGGAAATTGTTTATACCCTCAATTTCTTCTTACCTGATAGAATCCCTATTTTGGGAATCAGCAAACTTTCTCTGTAAAGGGTCAGACAGTAAATATTTTGGGTTTTGTGGGTCTCACAGTCTCTGTCACAACTATTCAGCTCTGATGTTATAGCACAAAAGCAGCCAAACAATATGTAAACAAATGAGCATGGCTGGGTTCCAATAAAATTTTATTTACAAAAACAGCTAATACACTAAAGCTACACTTTGCTACCACTGATCTTATAAAATAAATGCAAATTTAATACCTAAGTCATATCTGCAGACTTGTGCATAAAGCTTGAGTTTAGAAAATGCTTCATTGTTACCATCAGCTGCCTGAGAGAACCATTCTGCTACCAACTTTTCTGATAGTTTCTTTGATGCAGTAGATCCAACTCTCATGATCCCATCTGTCAACAGTCGAGAAATAGGTCTATGCTGACCTAGTCGACAGGACTAGAGATATACATAAAGAAAACAGAATTAGTGAATTTATTATAGTATTTGAGTACATGTTATAAATAAAGCATTTAATTTATTTTTACTTATTTTTAAAAATATCTCTTACATATTTTAAATAATCATTTATTCATTTATTTTTATGTAATCTCTACACCCAACATGGGGCTCCAACTCACAAGCCCAAGATCAAGAACCACATGCTCTAACAACTGAGCTAGCTAGGAGCCCCAAGCATTTAAGTTATTTAAAGTAAGCTTTATAATTTATAATTAACATTTGGAATAAAAATATCAAGAGTGAAACGGTACATCTTTTTCTCTTTCACATGAGAAATCCAAATTAAACTATCTCCAATGAAATAAAACACCTAGATAAGAATGGCACAAGAAGCATAGTTTGAAGATTGAAAACTTGCAGAATACAGATATAACTGAGCATAAAAATGCACATATATCCCAGTCAAATCAAAATAAAAACTGTATATACATTATGAATTTGCCAGCTCTCCCTCCAATTCTATGGGCCACTGATGTCTATTACAAGAAGCCCAATATCAAATAAGTTTGTAACACTAAATTAAGAAAATATAGAGAGGATTTCTTTACTCTTAAGACTTTCAAAGGCTTTAATAATCTAATATGAATAGTGAATCTCTAAAAAAGTAATATAAAGCATAATGTTTCCCCAGAGCTATTTAATCATGGAACTTTTGTCTGGAGAGACTTTGCAGAACAAGTAACACTCTTTGGGAAATAATTATTTCCCAAACACACTACAGATGACCTGCAATTAAATGGAACATTTATAAGGAACTAAACTAACACAAACTAACAATTCAGATTGTCAAATTAAATTTTAAGGACTGGATTTCCAACATTTGTAGGAAAAGAAAGGTATAATCAAGTAAGGCTTTATGTCCTGTACCACTTAAAATTTGTAATCACTGCACTCATGATGGCTACAACATGAGAATTATAACTTTAAGAAGATCAGTCAAGAATTTCAAAAAAAAATAATGATCATAGAGAAATCTAGCACAGCTTTATTTTATGAAAGTGAGGCCTAGTGTCAGTACCTGAGGTCCTAGAGAATCAGGACTAGAATTTTCATAAATGTAATTTTTTCCTGGCTACTTAATACTACCCTTTGTTTCAGAAAAAAGATGATCATAAAAGGTACATATATGCCCTTGAAGGTTTTTCCCCAATACAGCAATTTCTACTGTGACACATGGCACACATATCCAACAAAGGGTCCCGGTCTAATGCTGTGAAGAATATAACTGGCTAGTATGAGAACTACACAACTAGTCTCACATCATTATTATTCTGTACAATCAACTGAACTGCCCAGTACATTTCATATATAAACATACAAATTATAGTCTTAAAATGCTACCTCTTTTTAAACACCTACCTCATATATTGCAGTGAGGTCTCTAAAAAAGCTTTTGGCTCCATTTAACAAGGCTTCATTTTCTGGACATAGTACAACATAGGCTATATCTCTTTGAGATCCATAGGGTTCCAGCATAAGTCTCTCCCAATAAGGGAGTGCAAATGGAGAAAGCACCAGAAAATCATAATCATAACCCAACAAAAACGTAGGGATTGGCAGTGGTTCTGGGGATTCATCAGTTCCTAAATAAGAAAATCAGATTTTAAGAAAACATTTTACAGCAGTTACATGTCTTTTTTTTTTTTTTAATGTTTATTCATTTTTGAGACTGAGAGAGAGAGAGAGAGAACACATGAGCATGTGTGCAGGTGGGGGAGGGGAAGAGAGAGATGGGGACAGAGGATCTGAAGTGGGCTCTGTGCTGACAGCAGCGAGCCCAATGTAGGACTTGAACTCACGAACTGTGAGATCATGACCTGAGCTGAAGTCGGATGCTCAAATAAGACACCCAGGTGCCTCTGTCTTCTTTTTTATTTAAATGTCAAAATTACTGAAGTCATTATTAGAAGTAATTAAAGACAAAAACATGTAAAGCCAATGACTGAGACGCGTCCACAGTTAGGCATTTGCTAAATGGTCTTTATAAAACATATGATTTATACCTCATTTAAATGTAAATCCATTGGAGCACCTGGGTGGCTCAGTTGGTTGAGCTTCTGACTTCAGCTCAGGTCAAGATCTGCTGGTTCACGTTTGAGCCGCACATGGGGATCTCTGCTGTCAGTACAGAGCCCTATTCAGATCCTGTCCTCCCTCCTTCTCTCTGCCCCTCCCCCACTAAAGCTCATACACTCTCTCTCAAAAACAAATAAAGTTAAAAAAAATAAGTGTAAAAAAATTAATTTAGAATGAAAAAAGAAGTACAAAAGAAAACATGGAAGAGGAGTTTTATTTTTTATAAATTTGGACTGGGGAAAGCCCTTCTAAGCATAACATAAAAACCTGTCCATTTAAAAGTTGATTAATCTGGGGAGCCTCGGTGGCTCAGTTGATTAAACGTCTGACTCTTGATTTCAGCTCAGGTCATAATCTCATTGTCATGGGATGAGCCACACGTCAGGCTCTGTGCTGACAGCACGAAGCCTGCTTGGGATTCATTCATTCATTCCCTCCCTCCCTCCCTCCCTCCCTCTCAAAATAAATAAACATTTTTTAAAAAGAGTTAATTATTATAACTACATAAATTTTAAAATTTGGCACAAAAAGCATTATACAAAAGCCAAATGATTAAACAATGAATTGGAAAAAAGATGTGCAATACATATGACAAAAGGTTCATTTCCTTACCATATAAAGGGGACTTATAAATCCCTAAGAAATGACCAACAACCTAACAGAAAAATGGATAAAGGATATGAACAAAATCCACAGAAACAAATATACATAAAAAGATCTCAATCTCATTAAGAGAAGGCAAATTAAAATGGTGAACAGTTATAACATTTACTATGTGCTAGATACTGTTCAAAGATCTTTACATATGTTAACTCTTTTAATCCACACAAAACCATGAGGCAGATACTAACATTAACCTGTTTTAAAATTTATTTTGAGAGAGAGACAGAGAGAGAGCGTGCGTAAACAAAGGAGGAGCAGAGAGAGCGAGAGAGAGCGAGCCAGAGAGAGAATATCCCAAGCAGGCTCCACACTCAGTCCAGAGTCCAATGTGGCACTTGATCCCACCAACCATGAGATCATTACCTGAGCCGAAATCAACAGTTGGGACACTTAACTGAGGCACCCAGGTGCCTCCAAATATATTTTAAAAGCTCCAATTACTCCCACCTTTCAGAGACAATCTTCAATAGATAGTTCAAGTATTTTTTTTTAAGTTTATTTATTTATTTTGGGAGAGAGACAGAGACCACACAAGTCGGGGGGGGGGGGGGGGGGGAGAGGAGGAGGAGGAGGAGGAGGAGGAGGAGGAGGAGGAGGAGGAGAGAGAGAGAGAGAGAGAGAGAGAGAGAGAGAGAGAGAGAGAGATGCCAAGCAGGCTTCGAGCTGACAGCGTAGAGCCTGACGTGGGGCTCAAACTCACGAAACTGCAAGATCATGACCTGACCCAAAACCAAGAGTAGGACGCTTAACCAACTGAAGCACCCAGGCACCCCAATAGTTTCAAGATTTTGAACGTTCTCTTTCTTTACAGATGACCATAAATCTACTGTGTACCATATACATATACATATATATATATGTATATGTTTTTTAAAGATTTTTAAGTAATCTCTATACCCAATGTGGGACCTGAACTCACACCCCGAGATCAAGAGCCACATGCTTCACCTATTGAGCCAGCCAGGTGCCTCTAACTGTGTACCACATTGAGTATTCCTTTGCTACTCCTACAACCAGCAAATTTCTTCTCGTTTCCCCCCTTTTGTGCAAATGAAGAACTCGGGGTCTTTTATCACTACGATTATCCCCTCCATTGGCCCTATTTTTCATTCAATTTTGTAAAATGATAATTTGCAACGAAAGCAATGTTCATTTTAAAAAATTTTGGCAGTACGATTCTTTCTTTCAAAAATCTTAGATTTCATAAAATCTCACTGGTCAGTCTAGCCTGTATAAATAGATCTAGGTGAGGCTGTTCTTTCTGAAGAGGGGTTGGAGAACCCAGTAAACTGAATGTTGGAAATGTTCAAACTAACAAAGGTTAGGACTGACCACACTGGCATTAAGCCAAGCAAATGCTACAAAAATATTTTAAAAAGATGAATGTGCTTATTCTAAGTTAGGCACAAAAATGGAGGACTAAAATAAAACCAGTCAATACACATTACTATAAATTACTTACCATAAGAGCCTCGGCCAGCCATTTTATGAAATTGTTGCCAAGTAAGAGGGCCTTGAACTCCCCAAGGCCTTACTGTTCTTTTTTTCTGAATAGCATCCTGAAGAACTGGCTGAAGAGATAGGAGCATTCGAAGTATATCCTGTGAGCACTGCATACTCACATCTACAACCATTAAAAAGGAAAAAAATAAGAATTACTATTGCCAACACAAAGAACTTTTTTTTTTTATGTTTATTTATTTTTGAGAGGAGGGGAGGGGCAGAAAAATAGAGACACACCGAATCCTGAGTAGGTTCCAGGCTCTGAGCTGTCAGCACAGAGCCTGACACAGGGCTGACACAGGGTTCAACCCCACAGGTCGTGAGATCATGACCTGAGCTGAAGTCAGACACTTAGTTGACTGAGCCACCCAGGTACCCCAAGAAATAAAATCTTAAAAAAACAAATACATGAAAGAAAGTTCAACTTTCATCATCAAGATTAAGCATCTGTTTGTGCAGAAAACTGTATTAGTTTTGATCTCAAATGATCTGTAGAAATGGTTCTTCTAGATCCTTACCAATGAACAGACGTAATGAAAGTTATTGTAACTCATCTCCATAAAAAAGTTAATCATTAGCTCACTAACCAATTTATAAATTAATCAAAAAATTTCTTCCTTTTTGCATTTGTTTTGGATGGTAGTTTTGGTAGTTTAGGAGAAAGAACTCTACCTCACAGTGAAATGAGTTATAAATTGTGTACCTTAGTTACTACCACTATGGTAAAATGATCTGATAGAGAAGACTAGTTACATTGACTAAAATTTAATTTGGAAAGTAAACCGTAACAATTTTGAAATACAGAACTTATACAGTAACAGATAACTTGCTCACACTATAAAAAGTGTTATAATATCCACAGATATTTTGTAAACCTGGATTACAGATTTATAGATTATCACATTATCATGACCTGCATTTCTGACCCACTATCAGAATGGGTATGAAAGATGTTGCTCTTAAATATCAAAAGGCTTTAAAAAAAAAAAAAATCACTAAATGTTACTGATATACTTAATCTGCTCCCCCAGTAGGTTTAGTTGTAGCATTAAACATGCTTGAGTACTTTTACAGTTAGTCATTTAACTTTAGTTCATTATTATTATTGCCTAATTTATTATATCTGGCTTTCATTCCCTATATCTAAATAGCATATGAATTAGAAGTAATTTAATTTCAAATATACTGCTTAATAACTATTATGCTTAAATAAACTACTGTATACACAATAGAATATATAGTCAGTAAAGTAACAACAGAGCTGTCTGAAATGGACTGACTTACACACTGGTAAAGCAAAAGCAAGTTATAAAACTATCTACAGAGGATATTTTACACAAATAGTATAAAACATAAATGTGTATTCACATAAAATGAAATCTAGAAAAAGTTGCTATTGGCTAAGGTGGTTTGTCATAATCACATGGGAACTTTTTAAAAACATATGCAGAGCTACCCTGAGAAATTCTGACCTGGGTTTAGCTCAGGAATTTGTATTTTGAATACTTTTTCATTCTTTTAGAAAGTATATTTATTTAAGACCTATTATGGGCCAAGAATTATGCTAGCTGCAAGAAATATGCTGTGTAAATTAATTCTTATTTACATCTTGAGGGATCTTATAATCTTGTGGGGGAGACAGACATGAAAAAGAATATAAACGTATATAGTGACAAGTGCCAAGTCTCTATTTAAGCTGAAGCCTGTTTGGAAAGCAATGATTAAAAGGGTATAAAACAATTTTTAAGAGGGATCATGAAAGACAGCACATAAATCAGTAGAAACATTACTGAACACCCAGAAATCTCACATTTATGGTCAATTTATTCTTGACAGGGCATCAAGACAAATTAACAGGGAAAGAATCTTATTGACAAATGGTTCTGTTGACAGGTAGATATTCACATGCAAAAGAATAAAGCTAGACCCCTTCCTTACACCTAATACAAAAGTTAATTAGGAATTTATTATACTCCCATATAGAAGTGCTACAAGTATAAAACTCTTAGAAATAAAAACTCAGGAATACATATTCATGACTTAGGGTTAGGAAAAGCCTTTGTAGATGGGATGCCAAAGCACAAGCAATGAGAGAGTAAGTATGCTGAACTTCATTAAAGCTAAATTTTTTTCTGCTTTGGGGCACCTGGGTGGCTCAGTTGGTTAAGCATCCAACTCTTGGTTTCAGCTCAGGTCATGATCTCGTGTTTTGTGAGTTCAAGTCCCACGTCAGGCTCAGTGATGACAGTGCGGAGCCTGCATAGGATTGTCTCTTAAAATAAATTAACTTAAAAAAAACAAACAACTCTTCTACCTCAAAGCATACTGTTAACAAAGTGAAAAGACAACCCAGAGAACAGGAGAAAACATTTGCAAATCATGTATCCGACAAGGGACATGTATCCAGAACATGTAAAGAACTCTTATAGGGGCACCTGGGTGACTCAGTCGGTTAAGCATTCGACTTCGGCTCAGGTCATGATCCTGTGGTTTGTGGGTTTGAGCCCTGCATTGGGCTTTGTGCTGACAGCTCAAAGCCTGGAGCCTGCCTCGAATTCTGTGTCTCCTTCTCTCTCTGCCCCTCCCCGTCTCACACTTTCTCTCAAAAATAAAAAGTTAAAAAAATAGTAACTCTTACAACTCAATGATGAAAGGATAAAAAGTCTAATTACAAAATGAACAAAGGTTCTGAAAAGATAATTCTCCAAAGACATACAAATGGACAACAAGCACATGAAAAGTCATTAGGGAAATGCAAATCAAAGCCACAATGAGATAATACTTCACAGTCACTACAATGACTGTAATAAAAAAAGACACAAAATGACAAGTGTTAATGAGGATGTGGAGAAAGGAGAACCCCCACACACTGCTGGTGGGAATGTAAAATGGTGCTTTGGAAAACACCTGGCAGTTCCTCAAAAGGTAAAACAGAGTTCTATGACCCAGCAAGTCCACCCATTGAGTAATGAAAACATGTTCACATAAAAACTTGTACACACATGTTCATACCAGCATTATTCGTAATAGCCAAACAGTAGAAACACTCCAAATGTCCATCATCAGATGAAAGGATAAATAAAGTATGGTATACCTGGATACAACAGAGTATTATTTGGCAATAAAAAGCAATTACAGGGAGCCTGGGTGGCTCAGTTGGTTGAACACCCAACTCCTGATTTCAGCTCAGGTCATGATCTCACGGTTTGGAAGTTTGAGCCCCCACTGGGCTCTAAGCTGACAGTGCAAAGCCTTTTTGGGATTCGTTCTCTTTCCCTCTCTCTGTCCCTCGCCTGCTCATGCTCTCTCTCTCTCTCTCAAAATAAATAAATCTTTAAAATTTTTTTCAAAAAAAAAAGCAATTAAGTACTAATGCATGCTACATGGATGATCTTTGAGAACACTATGCTAAGTGAAAGAAATCAATCATAAAAGACTACGGTATATGATTATGCAAAATGTACTAAAAAATCTATATACAGAGAATGTAGGGGCACCTGGGTGGCTCAGTCGGTTGAATGTCCAACTTCAGCTCAGGTCATGATATTGTGGTCCATGAGTTCAAGCCCCGTATCAGGCTCTGTGCTGACAACTCAGAGCCTGGAGCCTGCTTCTGATTCTGTCCTCCCTCTCTCTCTCTGCCCCTCCCCCACTCACACTCTGTCTCTCAAAAAATGAATGTTAAAAAAAATTTCATATAGAGAGAATGTAGTTGACTGGCATGGAAAGGGAGGGTTTGGAGGGAACTTCTAATGGGTATGAGGTTCTTTTTCATGGTGATGAAATGTAAAATTGACTGATGATGGCTATACAACTCCATGAATACATACCTTGCTTTACTGTGTTTCACAAATACTGCATTTTTTTTTTAATAGGCTGACAGTTTGTAGCAACCCTGCAACGAGCAGGTCTATTGGTGTCATTTTTCCAATAGCATTTGCTTACTTCATGTCCCTGTGTCACATTTTGGTAATTCTCCCAATATTTCAAAGTTTTTCATTGTTATTACATTTGTTATGGTGATCTGTGATCCATTAGTGATCTTTGATGTTACTCTTATAAATTTAGGGGGCACCACGAACCATTCTCACATAAGGCGACAAACCTAATAAATGTTGTGTGTGTTCTGCCCTACAACTGGCTTTTCCCCCTCTCTCCCTCTCTTTGGGCCTCTTTATTCCCTGTGACACAACAATATTGAAATTAGGCCAATTAATAACCTTACAGTGGCCACTAAGTATTCAAGTGAATGGAAGAGTTGTACTTTAAGTCAAAAGCTAGAAATGATTAAACTTAGTGAGGAAGGTATGTCGAAAGCCCACACAGGCTGAAAGCTAGGCCTCTTGCACCAAATAGCCAAATTGTGAAAGCAAAGGAAAAGTTGAAGAAAATTACAAGTGCTACTCCAGTGAACAAATGATTTTAAAAAATCAGCCTGTTAGCTGATATGGAGAAAGTTTTAGTGTTCTGGATAGAACACAACATGTCCTTAAGCCAAAGCCTAATCCAGAGCAAGACCCTAACTTTCTTCAATTCTGTGAAGGCTGAAGAGAAGTGAAGAAATTGCCAAAGAAAAGTCTGAAGCTAGCAGAAGTTGGTTCATGAAGTTTAAGCAAAGAAGCCATCTCCATAACACCAAACTGCAAGGTGAAGCAGTAAGGCTGTTTAAGTTAACTTCCTGCAGCAAGTTATCCAGAAGATCTAGCTAAGAAAATTAATGAAGATGGCTACACTAAATAGATTTTTCTTTTAATGTTTATTTATTTATTTAGAGAGTTAGAGAGCAAGCGTAAGTTGGGGAGTGGCAGAGAGAGAGAGAGAGAGGGAGAGAGAGAATCCCAAGCAGGCCTCATGTTGTCAATACAGAGCCTGACATGGGCTTGATCCCATAATCCACGAGATCATGACCTAAGCCGAAATCGAGTCAGACGCTTAACTGACTGAGCCACCCAGGAGCCCCAAATAATAGATTTTTCAATGCAGATGAAACAACCTTCTATTGGAAGAAGATATCATTTAGGGCTTTCATAGCTAGAGAGAAGTTAATGCCAAGTCAAAGGACTTGCTGTCTCTCTTGTTAAGGGCTAATGTGGTTGGTGACATTAAGTTGAAACCAATACTCATTTACTATTCTGAAAATCCTAGGGCCCTTAAAAATTAAAAAAAGAAAATAAAAAGAATTATGTTTAATCCTCTCTGCCCTGGCGCTATAAAATGAACAAAGCCTGGGTGATAGCACGTCGTTTACCTCATGATTTACTGAACATTTTAAGTCCACTGCTGAGATCTATTGCTCAGAAAAAAAGATTCCTTTCAAAATATGACTGCTCAGTCTATAGCCATACGACCCTGAACACACCCAATCTCCTCAAAATATGACTGCTCAAGACAATGCACCTGGTTACCCAAGAGCTCTGATGGAGAAGTACAATGAGATTAATGTTGTTTTCATCCCTGCTAACACAACATGCATTCTGTGGCTCATGGATTAAGGATCAAGTCTTATTTATTTAAGAAATAATTTCATAATGTTGTAGCTGCCATAGATAGTGATTCCTTTGATGGATCTGGGCAAAGTAATTGAAAAGCTTCTGGAAATGATTCACCACTCTAGATGTCACTTAGGAACATTTGTGATTCACGGGAAGAGGTCAAAAAACAGCATTAACAGGAGTTTGGAAAAAGCTGATTGCAACCCTCATGGATGACTCTGAGAGATTCAAGACTTCAGTGGAGATGAGGTGGAAATACAGAACTAGAATTAGATGTGACTGAATTGCTTGAATCTCATGATAAAACTTTAATGGATGAGAAGTTGCTTCTTATTTTTGAGACAGAATCTACTTCCAGTGAAGATGTTTTGAAGATTGTTGAAATGACAACAAAGGATTTAGAATATTACATATTCTAAATACACACACACACACACACACACACACACACACACACACACACACACATACTTTGTTGGTAAAGTAGCAGCAGAATTTGAGAGGACTGACTCCAATTCTGAAGGTTCCACTGTGGGTAAAGTGCTATCAAACAGCACCTCCTACTACAGAGAAACTGTTTATGAAAGGAAGACTCAATCAATGTGGCAAATTTCACTGTTGTTCTCATTTTAAGAAATTGCCACAGCTACCTCTCAGTCTTCAGCAACCACCATCCTCTCAGTCAGCAGCCATCAACAATGAGGCAACCAGCAAAAAGATTTATGACTTGCTGTAAGCTCAGATAATGATTATTAGCATTTTTTAGCAATGTAGTATTTTAAAATTAAGGTTATACATTTTTTAGACATAATGCTGCTGCACATTTAATAAGACTACAGTGTAGTGTAAATGTAACTTTTATGTGCACTGGGAAACCAAAATACTCATTTGACTCACTTTACTGTGATATTCGCCTTATTGTGGTAGTCTGGAACCAGATGCACAATGTTTCCGAGGCATGCCTGAACTAAAAACCATTCAACCATCTGTACACTTATAAATGAGAAAATTGTATGGTATGGCAGTCAATAAAGCTGCTGAAATCAGAGTTATCTTGGAGTTTTGTAATGGTGAGGATGGGCAGAAATATGGGTAATTTTTACTTCTCGGTTTTTTCATTGTCTAGATCCTTTCTTTTCAGCAAGTATGCATTTTTTAAAAAATTAGAACAAAGCTTTTCGGATGTTGAAAAAAAAAATTAACATTACCATTATAATGCACAAACTGCCGGGGTGCCTAGATGGCTCTTTTGGTTAAGCGTCCCACTCTTGATTTCTGATCAGGTCATGATCTCGCAGTTCGCGAGTTCGAGCCCTATGCTGACAGTTGAGCTCTGCACTGACAGTGTGGAGCCTGCTTGAGATTCTCTCTCTTCCCCCCTCTCTCTGGCCCTCTCCCACTTGTACTTTCTCTCTCTCAAAATAAATAAATAAACATAAAAAAATAAAATATACAAACTGTTGTTTATAGATTTTTAATTCCTTCAAACAAATATTTTAACCCCTTGGACCTCTACCATATGCCAGGCACTGTTCTAAGTATTTGGGATATATCAACAAGCAAACCAGACAAAAATTCTTGCACTTACACAGAATTTGCATTGGGTAAATTTAATGGAGATAATAATAATAAATTATGAATTAGTATGTTAGAGGGTAATATGCACACTATGGAAAAAAAACAAAACAAGCAGGATGGAGAATGTGGAGAGGGGTTTGCAATTTTATACTGAGAAAATGGTATCTGAGAAGATTTAAAGGAGACAAGACAGTTACCCATGTAAATATGTGGGGGAAAGTTGTCTCAGGCAGAGGAAACAATTAGGCAAAGGTCCTACCTAATGTAGGACTTTTCCTTTCATGATGCTACTGTAGTTTAATGAAAGCATTCCAATAAATATTACACATTTAGCTTTTAAAGCATTGTTTTATACTGAAATGTATAAAAAGGCATTGCTCTTTTTGTTTTAAATTATTCTTAAAAATTATTTATTTAAGTAATCTCTACACCCAATGTGGGGCTCAAACTCATGACTCTGAGATCAAGAGTGGCATGCTCTTCCAATTGAGCCAGCCAGGCACGCTTGTTTTGAATTAGCTTAACACAAGTTCTGAGGATTCGGTTTACATTAATGTCTACTGTTACACAAAAAATATTAAGACTCAATATTTTCTATTATTTGGAAAATAAGTTGGTTCTTTTTTTTGAGGTGCATCTGGCCTAAGTTCTTTTTTTATTTTTTATTAGAGGTAAAATTGACATAACATTAGTTTCTGGTGCACAATGTAATGATTTAATATTTGCATATGTTGTAAAATGATCACCACAATGCCTCCACAGCCTATATTCTTAACTATCACCTACGGCTGAAAACAATCCTGCCCTTTTTTTGAACATCTACAACATTCACATATACCTTTTTCAACTTGGTCCTTGAGTACAATGAGTTTGATGAATCATCAAATTATGTCATGAACAAAATATTAACCACTGGTCCATGTATTGCCCTCCTATCTTATATCACAAATTTTAATAATATTATGAACAACTATGATCTCATGACCCAAGAACTAGAACATCACCAAAGTTCTTCTCTCTATCCTATCCCTCCCACAGCTTTTTAAAATTAACCACTATCCTGGGGCGCCTGGATAGCTCAGTCGGTTAAGCAACTTAAGCCGAGGTCTGACTTCGGCTCGGGTCATGATCTCGCAGTTCATAAGTTCAAGCCCCGTGTCAGGCTCTGTGCTGACAGCGTGGAGCCTGGAGACTGCTTCGAATTCTAAGTCTCCCTCTTCCTGCCCCTCCCCCTGGTCATACTCTGTCTGTCTAAAAAATAAACATTAAAAAAAATAAATAAATAAATAAATAAATAAATAAAATAATAATAAAAATAAAAAATGAACATTAAAAATTTTTAAATAAGATGAAATTATTAATAAACAAATGAATGAATGAATGAGTGTAGGAGATTCATCGTATCTCCCAGAATGCTAAGCACATTGTTTTGCATGTGTCAAAAAGATGACTGAATTAGCAAATGACTCATGGACCAAATAGAGAAGTTATTATACGGCATATACCACCTTAGAAAAGATCCTTACCAAAAACCACATTTTGAAGGAGGCAAATTTTCTGTATAACAGTCAAAAATTAGAAAAGTTAGGTGGTATACTGAGACATATTTTAAAAACTGTTGGGGGGCGCCTGGGTGGCTCAGTCGGTTAAGTGTCCAACTTGGGCTCAGATCATGATCTCACGGTTCATGGGTTTGAGCCCCACTTCGGGCTCTGTGCTGACAGCTGAGAGCCTGGAGCCTGCTTCAGATTCTGTGTCTCCCTCTCTCTCTGCTCCTCCCCCACTCATTCTCTGTCTCGAAAAAAGTAAATAAACATTAAAAAAAAATTAATAGAAAGTGTTGGGGTGCCTGGGTGGCTCAATCAGTTTAAGCGTCTTGACTCTTGATTTCAGCTCATGTATGATCTCACAGTTTGTGAGTTTGAGCCCCACCACTGGAGGCTCCGTGCTGACAGTGAGGAGCCTGCTTGGGATTCTCTTTCCTTCTGCCACTCCCTGCTCCCCACTCTCTCAAAATAAATAAATAAACTTTTGAAAAAACTGTACGTTGGTTGGTTGGTTGGTTGTGCCTGAAAGAAAAATATCTGGAGGCACCTGGGTGGCTGGCCCAGTTGGTTAAGCATCTGACTCTTGATTTCAGCTCAGGTCATAATCTCACCATTTGTGAGTTCAAGCCCTGCATCACGCACTGCATTGACAGTGTGGATCCTGATTGGGATTCTTCCTCTCTCTCTCTCTCTCTCTCTCTCTGCTCTCCCCCCACCTGTGCTCTGTCTCTCAAAATAAATAAATAAAAACTTAAAAAAAATTTTTTAAATATCTATTTTAATAATAATGGCAACTTAAATTAATTCAGTACTATATTCCAAGCACTGTACCAAGCATGTAATATGGATTAAATCATTAGCTTTTCTTTTCTTTTTTTTTTTTAAGTTTTTTTGAGTTTATTTATTTTGAGAGAGAGAGAGAGAGAGAGAGAGGGAGAGGGAGAGGGAGAGCGTGCGCGCACAAGCAGGAAGGGGCAGAGAGAAGGAGAGACAGAATCTTAAAAGCAGGTTCCACACCATTAGCACAGAACCCGGTGTGGGTCTTGAACTCACAAATCTTGAGATCATGACCTGAGCTGAGATCAAGAGTCAGACACTTAACCAATCGAGCCACCCAGGTGCCCCTAGATCCTTAAAACTCTACACAGCTAGTATTTGACGTTGTACCTTGTAGAACATTATTTGACGCTGATGATCATTTTCTCCTTCTTCAAACATTTATTGTACCTATTTGACTTCTAGGACACCCTACTCTCTTGGTTTTCCTCCCACTTCCTTGGTTTCCAATCCTGGATCCTTCCCTTCTCCATCTCTAAATGTCAGTTCCATCCTTCTCTCTAGTTACTCTCTATGTTGTTAAATCCAGCTCCATAGATTTTAACACTGATAACTTACACTAGAAAATTTTAATCTCCAGACCCAACCACTCCTGTGAATTTAAAACTGTTATCTCCACATATGTACCTGACCTCCTCTCCCAGTGTTTCCCTCCTCTATAATTAGAACCATCATTCATCCTGCTGCTCAAGCTATCCTTGATGCCTCATCATTTCTTGTATGTATCAGCAAATCCTATAGGTTCTACTTCCCAAATATACCTAGAACCTACTAATCTCCATCGCTTCCAATCTTGTCTAAGTTACCATCATCTTACACCATCTTTCTAAATGCTTCCTAACTATTCTATCTACTTCTATTCTTACCTTCACAACACATAATAGCCAGAATGATCTTTTAAAAAAATAGACAGAAAAAAGACCGTGTTATTTCTCTGCTCAAAACTGACCTATAGCTTCCCATCAGTCTTAGAATAAACTATAAAGGTTTTACACAGTCCCTAAGACCCCTACATGATTTTGGTTTTTGGCTAGCTCCTAGATTCATGTCTGACCAATCTCCCCATCACCCAATTCATTCCAGCAACAATGTCTCCTTACTGTTCCTCAAACATATTAACCATACTACTCCCTCTGGGTCTTTGCACTACCTGAAACACTCTTCCCCTAGTTATCCACATAGCTCCATTCCCTTACTTTATGTAGCACTTTGCTCAAATGCTGTCCCTCGGTAATATTTTTCCTAACCATACATCTAAAATAACCATACACACCTGGGGCACCTGGCTGGCTCAGTCAGTAGAGCATGTGACTCTTGATCTTGGGATGTGAGTTTAAGCCCCACACTGGGTATAGAGCTCACTTTAATTAATTAAAATAAATCATGAAGTACTTACCTAAATAAATAAAATAGTGTCCTCCTGTCTTTTTCCACTCCTTTCCACTTGCTTTTTCTTCAAAGCCATTTATCACTATCATTACATAATTACTTTTTTTTCATTTGTTTATATGTTCTACACTAAATTATAGGCTCAAAAAGGCAGGAACTAAGTTTGTTTCATTTAATGCTGCACTTTTACAAAGGAACAGTGTGTGGCACATATCAGGTGCTCAGTAAATATTTAATGATTGAAAGAATGTTGAATAAAGCAGACAACTAGCAATTTTCTGTTAATTAACATCTACAAAGTACCCTTTATACTCCCACATAAGTACATAATTACAGATTTACAAGAGCCATACTTTTATTGGTGAAATTAAACTAAACTGCTAGGAACTTCTCCCTTTAAAAATGTCATCCTTAAAGGAGTTTTCAGTCCAAATTTTAGTGTCTCTATTAGCTACATGGAAAACTGCCTTTAATACTTTATCCTCAGAAAGAAAGGCAAAGTCCTACTTAAAGGAAAAGAAACAAAAATTATTCCATTAGCATACTTACCATTTCTTTTGGACCAGGGGTGTAAGCATGAACTTTTCACAAGTGCTTCATCAACTTTCCCTCCTGACATGTTATCCATGAACTGACGTCCATGTTCTAATGCAAGGTAGCAGTCATTGCAACAGTCCCGCTCTTCAACACGTACCCAATTACTAATTACACCAATTCTAGGAAAAGGATCTTGGTCTGCTGCTCCAAAGGGTGAAAATAAATTAGTGCACTGATCTTGTAGCAATAATATCAACTCGTCAGGGAATTTTTCAGATTCCTTTAGTCCTCCATTAACATGTTCAGCAGAAGTAGCCCTGAGAGCTTCAAAACGTTTTTCTGCTTCTTTGCCACATTCTGTGTTGCGTCCTATGATGTCTAGTTCATCTTCAAGAAATAATCCTGAATTGTTTCCAAATTTTCTGTTCATGACAGCACTGAAGCCACAGGTACACCTATACTGTGCTTCCTGCATTGGATCTGGAATGTAAACTCCAACATCGGCACCCTTGATATTCATATTGCAGACACAGATACAGCAACTATCAAAGTTACAGTCTTTAAACAAATTCATAACTGATTCTGAAAGAATGAGGTTTACATAAAGACTGTGTGCTTCAGGGATGGAAGGAACAGTTGCAGGTTCAACAGAGTTAAGGGGTCTGCATGTGGATGGCGTGGAAGCTGGTGAATACAAATCTGAATTTTCATATTTGACTGAACCTTGAGCACTAGCAGGTCCACCAGCTCGAGGAGTCCTTGGAGTCCTTGGAGTCCTTGGAGTTGGAAACCTAGGTGTAGATGGAGAAGGAAGAATTCCTGCTCCACTGTTACTAGGAGGTGCACTGCTAGGAGGCATCCCAAAAGAAGTATGAGTCTGAGGTGTATAAGCAGGACCATATTCTTGATCAATAGTACTTCCATCGCTAGTGTTACCAAGGTGAAAGAAAATTAAACACATAAAGGAACATATTAGTGATATGAAACAGAACAAAAAATGTCCAGTATTTTTCAGTAACACTGATAATTATGAAAGTACAATTACTGCAAAAATTACAAGTAGAATTAAAATGTATTTCTGGTTAATAAATCCACTCTAGGTGACTGTTGTGGGCTGTGGACCAACCAACTAGCTCCATATTGTAAATAAAATCTGTTTACACTTACCCACACCTAAACATCCACCTTTACTATCTATAGTTCTTATACTACAAATAACCATATTTCATTGATCCTAAGATGCCACTGTTAAAAACAAAACAAAAAAAAACTTCTAATTTCAGAGATGTTTACATGCAATAAGGGACAATGGCCATTTAAAGAGGTCATAAGACACCCCAATTTCAGATACTAAAATATGAGAAGTATGTGATATGGCAAATACACAAATGGCATTTAGAATTTTAGAGCAAAATAAACAGTGCTTCTGAAGACAATCAAAAAACAAAACAAAAAAAAAAATGAAAGCAAGTAATCAATGAGTAATACTTAAATTTTCCAACAATTTATCCACACCCAACTAATACCATTATAATTTATTGATCAAAAAACAATTCTTAGAATCTTTAAAACCCAGCATCTTTTTTCTAAATACTAGCAAAGCAGGCACCTCTATGAAAAAAAATTAAAGCTATATAAGCACACCTGTAGTATACCAATAACATAAATCTATATCATACCCCTCTTTGATGAATGGCACTGCAGGCCCTGAGGAAAGCAATTCCAATTTTCCAACAGTCCAACTCTGACGGTAAATACACTCTTCTGGCAATTTGATAGGAGGCAGACATTGGCTTGGGAGACTTTTTAGAGGTGCAAACATGGAACACCCCACCAGAACTTGACAATTTTCAGGCTTATAGACATAAGAAAAATCCTACAATACAAAAACCATGACTTTCACCATCTTATCTTCCAAGGGAAAAAAGCTAAACTGTCTCTATCTAGTCTTTTTTCCCGTCTCTTTAAACAAAATAATAAAATGTAAATATAATTCTATTCTTTTTTTTTTTAAGTTCATTTATTTATTTAGAGAGAGAGGGAGAGCACGCACACACACGACAGAGAAAGAGGGAGAAAGGACAGAGAAAGAGGGAGAGAGAACCCCAAGCAGGCTCCACACTATCAGCAGAGAGACAGATGCGAGGCTCAATCTCACGAACCGAGAGATGACCTGAGTGGAAATCAAGGGCCAGATGCTTAACTGACTGAGCCACCCAGGTGCCTATTATTCTATTCTTAAATGCATTCTTTTTATTTTATTTCCAGTAAAATTAACATACAGTGTTATATTAGTTTCAGGTGTACAATATAGTGATTCAACAACTCCATAAATCACCTAGTGTTTATCACCAAACTCCTCTGATAATCATCAGTTTGTTCTTTATAGTTAAGAGTGTTTCTTAGTTTGTCTTTTTTTTCCCTTTGCTTATTTGCTTTGTTTCGTAAGTTCCACATAGGAGTGCAATTATATGGTATTTGTCCTTTTCTGACTTATATCACTTAGCATTACACTCTCTAGCTCCATCAAGGTCACTGCAAATAACAAGACCGAATTCTTTTTTATGGCTAAATAATATTCCTACGTGTGTGTATCTTCTATCCATTCATCTGTTCAATATCACTCATCATCATGGCTATGCAAATCAAAACTACAATGAGAGGGGAGTCTGGCTGCCTCAGTCGGTAGAGCATGCAACTCTTGATCTCAGGGTTGTGAGTTCAAGCCCAATGTATGGTATGGAGTTCACTTACAAGAAAACAAAAACAAAAAACCCTTACGATGAGATATCACCTCACACCTGTAAGAATGGCTAAAATAAAAAACACAAGAAACAGGTATTGGAGAGGATGTGGAGGAAAAGGAACTCTCTTACAATGTTGGTGGGAATGCAAACTGATGCAGCCACTGTGGAAAACAGTGGTGGTTCCTAAAAAAGTTTAAAACAGAACTACCCTACAGTCCAATAATCACACTACTGGGTATTTACTCAAAAATTACAAAAACACTAATCAAAGGGATACATGCACCCTTGTTTATAGCAGCATTATTTACAATAGCCAAATTATGGAAGCAGCCCAAGTATTCTTAAATGCATTCTCTGTAGTTTCACCACTATTCAGCCTATAAATTTGTTAATTACAAAATGAGAATCATGACAGATTTTTTAATATAGCAACAAACTAACTAAATCTATAAGAAAATATTGGTAGTAAACTATTTTTCCAGAAATATAAAATACTTACTTTAATTTCAGAAGGTTTTGGGCTACAGAATCCTTCATCAACCTCAATTTTGAACTGTGTTCCAACAGTAGAACTATTTCCTTCTAGAACAGTTCCTCCAGGTGTTATATCCATACTACCATATTCTTTATTACTCATATTCATTGGGGAAAATCCCATAATATGCTGTTCCAACGATGGTGGTGTAGGATACATTTTATGAAGATCTGCAGTGCCTATAATTAATAAAGCGCACATTTTAACATAAGACTAAATAAAAAGAAGTTAATTAATCTGTGTTTAAAAGAAAGGGGTGGGGAATTTTATTCATATTAAAAGTTACGGATTTATCTGCAGCAGATTTGGGAAGCTTACTTATGCAAGATAATGGATCCAGATTTCCTGTTTTTGATTCCTTACAGCTGGATTTATCATCTGTTCCATTTGCTGACTTTTTAGATCCAGGCTATTAACAAAAACAGAAACACATATTTATCTGAAATTTTAAATCCAATGTGATTCAAGATCATTAAGATGTAACTTGAAGGTCAAACCCATTCATCAAATATAGTATTTTGAATTTATGCTAGAGCCAAAATATTAGATACTAGAAACAATTTATAAAGACCTAAAACATATTTTAAACAATCACTGAACCTAGATTATTTTGTCTGTTTATATGATAATCCTGCAATTTAACAGAGGGAAAAGTTCCTCCAAATAAAAATGACTAATATTTTCAGAACACAGAAGAATAACCTACCACTTAAAGCCCATTAAAATTAAAAAAAAAAAAAAAAAAAAAAGAAAACGGAAATCTGCAATAAGGATTTGTAATACAGAACCGCTTTTTAGTAAAAAATACTCCTAAAACATTTGTCCCCTCAAATAAAATACATCAAATTTTCCTATATAATCAATCACCTCTCTGAATTCTAATTTATATTTTTACCTTGTTTAATAACCTCCTCTCCCTAGAAAAATGCTGCAACACGTAAAACAAAAGCATACACTTCAGAAAGATCTCATATGACAAACAATAGTATACCTAACTAAAAATTAGTTTTAATACGTTGAACAAACCAAGTTTTACTATCTCCAATCTATCACCAATGTTTTTATATTTGGTTATATCTAACATGGTTCCAAGTCTCCTGTTAGCCTCTTTGTCATAAACATAACAGTTCTAATTACAACCTTCTTACCTCACAATATCCATAGCTGATACATGAATAGTAACAGGAAGCATAAAAGTACCAAAGAATTCAAGGATATATTTACCTAGTAAATGGTGCTCTCTAAAATATACTATATTTTGAGATATAAAATGTTAGTTTATGTACAGCTATACCTGCTGTATATCACTTAATTGAAGACACCAAATGTGCCTATATGTGTACGTATGTGTATATATACACAAATACACACAGTGTGTATCATATACAAAAGAGGATTAAAAGTATATGTTATATAAAAAAGTATGTATTATATAGGACAAGAAAGACCAAATGTACTACAGATGTTTTTAAGCTACCTTTATGCAGATGAAAATGGAATTCCCTTTTATGATAATGCAGCACTCAGTTCACTAATCTGACATTCTAACAAACCTCATTTTAAGTTTTCTTTTATAATCACCTTTGTCTGCAAATGGATGTTCAAAATTAAATACTACCTCTTCTTCCTTTTTCATTATTATAGTATATTGCTGTCTTAAAATAATGGTTATGATGACAAACATATTCAAAAGAAGTGGTATTCCTTAATAAATTGACAAGGCATACAATTTTAATGTTAACTACTTATTATTCTTATCTAAGTGAGTCAATTCCAGGGTCATTTCTCAAATGAGAGGATTAAAGAATAGGAAAATAATTCTGCCTCCTAAAGATTGCAGAAAAAAAATATATCGTAGCGTTCAAATTAAACTTAATCACACATCCCAAACATAAAAAAAATTTAAAAAAACCACACATAGTTTGTAGGTGACACTATGCCAAGAATGCTCAAACATAAGTTTAAAAAAAGGAAACCAATTAATAAAATTTTATTCCAAAATACTTATTTTTCAGGGCCAAAACATACTGTTCAAGTCACACATCACTTCTGAAAAATAAGTCTACATGAAATTAAGGAAAAGATATTATAAATCTTAGCCATTAATAGAATACTCACTGTTAATTCATCTTCATCAGAATTGAAAAGATTATCAAGGTCAGTATAAGAGACAGCCAGGTCTGAGTCATAAATCAAGCTGGTTGATGGAGGGCGGGCATGACTAGTAGGGCGTGGAGCATCTACACGTCAACCAAAAAGGCAAAATAAAAAATTCCACTACTGACCAAATAAGTATTATTCTATTTATTTAAACTAGATATCTAACCTTAAACCTATTCTGCAATAAGAAACTATGATTTGCTTGGGGCGCCTGGGTGGCTTGGTTGGTTAAGTGTCTGACTTCGGCTCAGGTCATGATCTCCCTAGTCTGGGAGTTCAAGCTCCGCTTCAGGCTCTGTACTGACAGCTCGGAGCCTGGAGCCTGCTTCAGATTCTGTGTCTCCCGTCTCTCTTCCCCTCCCCAGCTCATGCTGTCTCTCTGTCTCTCTCAAAAAAATAAACATTAAAAAAAAAAAAAAAAATTAAAAAAAAAAACGAAACAGTGATTTCCTTGAAATCTAGAAATTTTTTCATAGAAATAAAATTGCAAATAAATGTAGTAACTTCTCCAGGAAGCTCACTAAAGGCTATGTAATCCATAACATGGCTAAGTACTCTGATTTTATATAACAAATAAAAAGATATACACTAACAGGACACTTTTATTTTTCTATCTTCCACATTTTTAGTTTTCTATCTTCCTGAAAGAAAGAAACATAGTACAATGATTAAGTGCCCTGGCTCTTGAGTCAGACAGACTATCATGAATTTGAATTCCCAACTATGACACTAACAATATGACCCTGAACAAGTTACTTAACCTCTCTGTACCTTAGTAATAACAAGAATTAAAAATGAAGGATGTAGCTAAAGCACTTTGTCCAGTGCCAGGCAGTGAAGTACTCAATAAATACTACCTGTTGGTTAAGCTTTCATTTTAGTTCTGGAATTAAAAAAAAATTTTTTTAAACGTTTATTCATTTTTTGAGAGACAGAGAGAGAGCATGAGCAGGGGAGGGGCAGAGAGAGAGAGGGAGACCCAGAATCTGAAGCAGGATCCAAGCTCTGAGCTGTCAGCAAAGAGCCCAATGTGGGGCTTGAACTCACGAGCGGTGAGATCATGACCTGAGTGAAGTCGGACGCTTAACCAACTGAGCCACCCAGGCGCCCCCTTAGTTCTAGAATTTTATTTTCCTTTTTTTTTCTTTTTTTTTTTTTTTTTTACTCTCCCCAGTTGTAGAGGGAAAAATATAGGATTACTTAAGAAAAATTACAAATACCAACAGAAGTTAAATTCCTTTTACATTCTCATATAAGAAAAAAAATTACAGTTTGGTGTATAACCTTCTGAAGTATGCTTGGTGTATCAAATGACTTGAAATAGTCCTCACTTTCAGAAAGATGAAAGTCACTTTCCAAGTGCCTCTGCATGATAGTTCTAAAAATTAACTGGAGCAGTTCTGAAATTTGGTGTAAAAAATCATCTAGGGTACTTATTAAAAAATATTTCAAAGCTCCACCTCAAAAGATTGCTCCAGAATGTGGGAGATGGTCCAAATTTAGAGAAAGCAGAAGACAGCAATTACACTCATTCCCACACAAATTTTGTAAAACAAATAATGTGCCACACCTCTCTATTCCAAGCACAAGGAGCACTAGTCAGACACTTTCAAAGTGGAGTCTTTTTCACAGTATCCTCAGTGCTAAGAATAGTCCCTACATATAAAACCTGTTTGATAAATATTTGTTAAATTAATAATTTCAACAGTTCTTCTAATTTGAGTGAGAGAGTAAAGGACAACAAAATTGTAGTCAAGTCTAATTTATAAAGTTGAGTTTTCAGATCAGAGAGGGACCTTAAGGTGATGATCTCTTCAAATCTCATTTTCCATAAGAACTATTTTTATTTGAGAGAAAGTTTCAACAATTCAAAACAGAATTTCTATCATCTCAACCTGCTTCTCTCAATACAAAATAAGCAGTAAATCATTTTAAGACAGGTACCTTTCTATGAAACATGAATTATGCAAAAAGGAACACTGTAAGTCCAATAATATCAGATTAGCTTGTAGCAGTAATCTTGTAATGCAATATTTTGATTAGAAAATAAAAGTTTTACCTTGCTTGATAGATGGACTAAATAATGACATAGCATCTTCTTCATGTGATAATACTGTTACACTAGATGGCCCATCTTCTACCTGCAAACAATATTACATATTAGACTGAAATATATAATTTAAAATAACAAAATCTTCCAACTACTGAGTAACTATGTGTCAAGCATCCTACTAGATGTTCTACAGACATACTAATTCCCACAATTAATCTATATGATAAATAGCACGTTCAACTTACAAAAAATAGTTCTAAAGATAACCCAGGAAATGTATCTGGATAAACGGTGGGAGCTGGGATTCCAAGCTAAATTTGTCAAATTCCAAAGTCCATGTTCTTTCTATAATACCTATATCCTTCCCAGCTACTACTGTCTTCATATTTACAGAAGGACAAAATTTCAAGTACCAGGCGCATAGTAAGGCTAAAAACTCTGTGAAAGAATTTTCTGTATTATACTTATTATTGGGTCCTTTTCACAATTTTACAGCTTTCAATTTCCATATTTTACATTAAAGGCAAATTTTAATTAAAAAAATTTTTTTTATTTAATGTTTTTATTTATTTTTGACGGGGAGAAAGAAAGAGAGAGAGGGAGAGAGCGCGAGGGAGCGAGCACACACGGGTTAGGGGCAGAGAAAGAGGGAGATACAGGATCCAAAGTAGGCTCCAGGCTCTGAGCTTTCAGCACACAGCCCAAAGTGGGGCTTGAAACCAAGAAGTGTGATATCATGACCTGAGCCAAAGCTGGACACTTAACTGACTGAGCCACCCAGGCGCCCCTACTTTTTGTCTTAACTTTTTGACATTTATTTATTTTTGAAAGACAGAGACAGAGCATGAGCAGGGGAGGGGCAGAGAGAGGGAGAAATAGAATTGGAAGCAGACTCCAGGCACTGAGCTGTCAGCACAGAGCCCAACGCAGGACTTGAACCCACAAACCATGAGATCATGACCCAAGCTGAAGTCAGACGCATAACTGACGGAGCCACCCAGGTACCCTTAAAGGCAAAATTCTTATCCAACAGAGTTATCTTGTGCTTAATACATCCTATAATATTAGATTTTCAAATTTCTAACAAATACTCCTGTATCCTATATTTAATATATTTCATCAAGGGGCTCTATAAGTTAACTCACATTCAAAAATATCATGTACGTTATAAACTCAGCATTGGGTATTTTATTGTATTTTGAAAACTGGCACTTCACTTATTTCAGTATATTTTAACTCAGTATCAAAATACTTCATCTACCTAAATTTTCTGATTTCAATATTACAGAAGTTAATGTACTTTCCTCAAACCCAAAAAAACTCTTACAGTAAATAACAATTTTTCATTATCAGACACCAGGTATAAAGTCTACATAAACTCTTAAATTTTATACAATGTGCCTGATTTACCTATTTAAAAAAAATATTTTCATAATTTAAAAGGATAAAAATCCATTCTATATTTTTTAAGTTTGTTTGCTTATTTATTTATTTTAAAAATTGGGGCACCTGGGTAGCTCAGCAGGTTAAGGTTCTGACCTCGGCTCAGGTCATGATCTCATGGTTCGTGGGTTCAAGCCTCGCAGATCCTGTCTCCCTCTCTCTCTGCCCCTCCCTCATTCACAGTGTCTCTGTCTCTCACAAACGAATAAACGTTAAAAAAAATAAAAAAATAATAAACGTTTATTTATTTTTTAGAGAGCAGGCACATGTGGGGGAGGGGCAGAGTGAGACAGGGAGAAACAGGATCCAAACCGGGCTCCAAGCTCTGAGCTGTCAGCACAGAGCCTGACGCGAGGCTCGAGTCCACAAATCGCGAGATTATGACCTGGGCTGAACTTGGACGTTCAACCTACTGAGCTACCCTGGGACCCCTAAGTGTGTTTATTTTTGAGAGAGTGGGAGAGAAAGAGCAAGTGCGAGCAGGGGAGGGGCAAAGAGAGAGGGAGAGAAAATCCCAAGCAGGCTCCATGCTGTCAGTGCAGACCCGGAACGGGGCTTGATCTCACAATGGTGAGATCTTGACCTGAGCTGAAATCAAGAGCTGGAGGCTTAACTGACATGAGCCACTCAGGTGCCCCTTAATCTATTTTAAAAGACAAAAAAAAAAAAGAGAGAGAAGTATGGTACTATATGCTGTGTTAAAAAATATCAGCGACCCTTTGGTGTACTATGATTTTTTACTCACCTTGTGTTTTTTTACAGCTTCTCTCTCACTGTTTTGTCTATCTTTCTTATCAGGAAAAAGGAATTCCTCATCTCCTTCAACAAATGCATATGGATCAATTTTAGATTCTTGCTCTGCATCAGATGCTATTGCTGAAAGATACTGATTTTTAATTTGATATTGCTGTACTAATTCATCAGAAACTTTTAAAGGTTTCTTACATTGCACCATTAACCTGCATTAAAAAAAAAAAACAAAATTAGAAAATTATACTTAATTTTCCATAAAAGAAAAAAAATTCCAATGACTTAAGAATCATCAAGTTTTCATGATTATTTAGAGATGATCTAAACTGTAATCCTTCATATTACAAATGAGGAAATTAAGGCATTGAGAGGTTACATGATTTATTAAAGCCTCAAGTTTAGCAATCAAGAAATGAAGCTAAAATCTAGGTTTCCTATCTATATGTTCTTTCCACCAAAATATGTCCACTCTGTCCCCAATTCCTTACATGCATTAACTTGTCCAAGTCTATTCACTGAAAGGAACTTTTTTTTTTTTTGAAAGGGACTCTTACATCAAAATTGCTCCAGGACAGGAACTCTCAAAATCGTGGGCTATGTGCTGAGGCAAGACTAGTTTTATACAATTTATACAATGAAAGTGATTATCCTTTTCCTATTGACATGAGTGGATAAGGTTATAAAATTATAAGGACCTAATTTGTGTTTCATGAACACTATAACTTATTAATTCTGGCAAGAGGTTTTATAATGGCAAGTGAAGTTTCAGCTCAAGTACCTCAAAGTTTTTATCTGATCAGATTGGAAAAATCTATTTTTATATCATCAGTCTTATGGTTTCACATGGTGACTAGAATCAATAAAACAAAACAAGAGAGGAGACAACACTGAAGTTAGAAAGACAAACAAGTAGAAACTGTCAGATCAGAGAAAGCTAAAATCTAAGGGTAAGAGCAAGAAGCCACAAGCTGATTTGCACCACCAGAATCCCGGAAAGCATCAAGACTTTTCTATCTCTGAAGACCAGGGTACTTGGTGAGTGTGAACACTGAATGATGTTTTTGGTTTGTAGAAGACACTTTCTGACTCCCAAATTCATGTTCTCTATAGTTTGTAAAGTGGAGATTCCCATGCTGCCAGAAAGAAGTAGCTAGGCTTCTACTCAGACCAGGGTAAAAGTCCTATTTAGCAAGGACTATTTCACTCTGAATAAAAACCAAACCCCTTGTAATATCCTACCAAAGCTTTCCTTGACCTTTCTCCTCTTTGCCTCTCCAACCAACTTCATCTGGTTATTCTACTCCTGCCTCTCTCAACTCTGCTTCCAAGACCTTCCTTCATGTTCCTCAAACAGGCCAGACACACTCCTGACAGTTGCCTTTGTTTGGAGCATTCTTTCTCCAAGTATCTGCATGGCCAACTCCTTCACTTTCTAAAAGACTTTGTTTAAATGTCACCTTATGTAGGAGACCTTATTTAAAATTGCAAAATGCCCAACTACTTCAACACTGATCCCCCTCACCCTGCTCTATTTTTCCCTCCATAGCACTTATCTTTTAAAATCTATATAACTTGCTTGTATTAATAGTTGACTGTCACTCTCACTAGAATATAAGACCCTAAATGACAGGGATCTTGTCTTTGTTCATTGAATTATCCCAAATGCCTAGAACAGGGCCTGGCAAGTAGAAGGTACTCAATAAATATTTCTTAAATGAATACATGAAATCGAAAAACCACATAGGATTGAGACGTTGTGGATGCATTAATAATTCTAAAATACAGTATCTTGTACTTGGAAATAAACCATCTTCATTCATCAGAAAGTGATACTGCTGCCACTTATCTATCCTACAATTTAAGACAAAAAATTATAAGAGATGTAAGATTTGGGAACAATGAAGGTGAAGGTATTTGTTAGCTTATAAAATCTTTGAATGGAAGGATATCATAACTTTAAATCTATTTAAGATGCCCAGCACTATAAGTACTCCATATACACTATAAACTAAGGGTGAAACAGAGGCCATAAAAAAATAATAACTGATATTTTCTAAACATGCTATCAAATACCATGTCATTGTTATTCCCAATATGCCCCAGATTTATCCCCAAAACTAAAATCCCAGGTCTACAAAAACTTTCTTCCATTTGAACATGGTGCTAACTAGTTAACAGGAGTATGTTTTAAAATTGTTAGAATACTTCTATAAATGAATGAATAGGTATTTCTTAAAGAGTAGCATTATATCTTACCATCTTAGACCAAAACTGTTTGCTCAACTATTAGGTGCTAACATAAGTCTCTCCAAAGTAGTTTGCTATCTACTTTGACATGTTTTCTTATTCACTACTTAAAATTAATCTTATAAGACAGAAAATGCAGAGTATGCTGATTTTGATGTGCAAATTATGTAGAAAGAAATGGTATGCTAAGGTAACATAGTAACAAAGTTAAGGCTGGAAAGATTTTAAGTATGCATATTCAAGTAACTATTCATAGGAGAAAAGTGTTAAGATCCCACTCCTCCTCCCCACCACCAACCTGAAAGACACTACTACTCTGTGTAGAGGTGAATAAAACAACTCTGTTTCTCATATTAAGTTGTCCTCTGGCAGAAGCAGGAAAACTGCCACACTGTTTACACAAGTAGTTAAACTAGTGTGCAGTGACATTAAAAGGACCAATGCTCCTGCACAGGGCTCTATTAAGAATAAAAATGAGTAAACCAAATGCAGTGCCTAAAGACAACTTGTTATTTTATTGAATGGTTCTCACAGACATTGGGATACGCAATGAATTTAAATGTAGTCAATAATATCATGAGTATCAAGTCACAACATATTTTAAAATATATTTACATTACACATCTTTCTATATTTAAAATTGATAAGAATAGAAAAAATTGTGATTTTTAAAAGATGTCAGATTAAAAACTCAAAGTTATTTCATCACTATCATCATATAGTATATATATATTTCTGTGAAACAGGAATAACCCCTGCTTTTCTAAAAGAAACTTTTCACATATAGTCAAACTACAGAGATAGTTTCAATCAGATATAGAGCTAAGTACAGACAAACTGGAAGAGGATTAGGTACAGTAATGAACAGGAAGCTTTGCAAAGCCCAAAGCAAACTGAAATTACGTTTGTATTATTCATTAAGTGTATCTTTTTCCTTTTACTATGACAACAGTAACATTCTATCCTGAAATATACTTGTAGAGAATTTAACATGGCTTGGAGTAGCACATGCTTTCAGGCCTTTATTCAATAAAAATTCTTCCAGACAAGAAACGACAGTATTTTAGGATTGACAATTATAGAAGGAGATAAGCTATAGAAGGAAATGTTAAGGAACAAATGAATTTAATAAATATCAAAAATCCTCTATTTTCTTTAATAGTACCTTTTCTGGTACCACGCCCACTATTCAGCATCAATCCTTAAACTGAGTCAAGCTAACTGTAAGAAGAATAGCTTTATTGTATTAGGATATCAAGTAAGACTTACTTAAAATATTTAGATTACAATAAACCAAAACAAGTTTATTTCATCATAGACTCCTATGAAACAAAATAGAAACTATCTTTTAGAGATCAGATAATGCACTCTGTAACTGTATGATATATACAATATAAATGTCAGGTATACCCCTAATGCAACATAGGAGCTAATTCTATTGATGAATTCTATGGTTAAGATATCCAGATGTAGCCTTGCTATAGAACAAGACATGATAAAACTATGCTCCAGTATAGTTCTTTCTCTGCTCAGGGTTTAGAAATGTCTCCCTCTGAATCAAAATAGAAGACTATTTTAAGCAATCAAAATACTACTAGAACTAAGTGCTAGCCCTTGAAAAATGATATTAAAAAAACTGTAATGTTTCTTTGCAGAAATTTTGCTATCTTCAACACTTACAAGGTTTATTTTTTTTTTTTTTAACTTACAAGGTTTAAAAATTTTTTTTAATGTTTATTTATACTTTTGAAAGAGAACATCGGAGTGCCAGCAGGAGAGGTGCAGAGAGACAGGGACACAGAAACTGAAGTAGGCTCCGGACTCTGAGCTATCAGCACAGAGTCTGATGCGGGGCTTGAACCCACAAACCACAACATCATTACCTGAGCCAAAGTAAGATGCTTAACCGACTGAGTCACCCAGGCACCCCTAAAGCTTATGAGGTCTTAAAAGCCACTATTCTAAAATAGATACTAGCGTTAACCAATAAAGAAACTAAAAATAATTACAAGCAAAAAGAAGATTGCCACAGATGTGTACATCCGGTATGTAAAATATGCTATGCTCCACCTCAACCTCTCTCTCCCCGAACTAAATTCTAAGAAATTAGAAAGGAATTTCGCTTTAAAGTAGCTGCTGAAAAATCTGGCATCAACTGAGGCACATGGAAGTCTAAGAACAAGGGAGATGTTTAGAAATGATGAATCCTAATACTCTGTACTAGTTAGGCAGCCATCACCATCTAAAGCTAAGAATTAAAAAAACTAAGAATACTGCTTTCTTTTGTTTATCCACCTATTATGGAAGTACAGTGCCACTCTTTAACAGCAGTCAATGGAAAACTTTATTTATACCAAATGGAAATTGAATTTTCACTTAACGTGAATAAAACAAACATACAAATTTCTCCTCCATCATTCTAAAAAAGCACACACCTATAAAATTTTTATTAAAAAAATGTTTCTTTTTAAATTTCTACTGATAAGATTCTTGCCCCTCTTTGCATTATGTATTACTCCAACTGTGTTAATAGTTTCCTCTCCTAAGCTTCAGATACAATGTCACAAATGTCTGACAGAATCTTTCAGCAGGCTCCTCACACTAAATTCAAATTTACAACATAGGGACACCTACGTGGCTCAGCTGGTTGAGCATTTGACTCCTGTCTGATTATTGATTTCAGCTCATGAGTTCGAGGCCCGCATCATGCTCTAAGATGACAGTGAAGAGCCTGCTTGGGATTCTCTCTCCCCCACCACCCTGCTCACACTTTCTCTTTCAAAATAAATGAATAAACTAAAAAAATTAAATGGGGTGCCTGGATGGCTCAGTCAGTTAAGCATCTGACTTCAGCTTAGGTCATGATCTCACTGTCCGTGAGTTCAAGCCCCACATCAGGCTCTGTGCTGACAGCTCAGAGCCTGGAGCCTGCTTTGGATTCTGTGTCTCCCTCTCTCTCTGCCCCCCCCCCCCCCCACTCACGCTCTGTCTCTCTCACTCTCAAAAATGAATGTTAAGATTTTTTTTTTTTTAATTTACAATGTGTATGTATTATAAGCACATATTTAAAAGTCATTATTGTACACTGGGGCTCCTGGGTGGCTCAGTTGGTTGAGCGTCCGACTTCAACTCTCGTCATGATCTCGTGGTCTGAGTTTGAGCCCCGCGTCGGGCTCTGTGCTGACAGCTCAGAGCGTGGAGCCTGCTTCAGATTCTGTGTCTCCCTCTCTCTCTGCCCCTCCCCCGCTCACGATCTCTCTCTCTCTCTCTCTCTCTCTCTCTCAAAAATAAATACACATTAAAAAAATAAAATGAAATAAAAAAATAAATAAAAGTCATATTATAAACAAAGGCATAGTTGAAACTTCTAAATATCCCAATACCTCTCCTTCAAGATAACAGGGATTAACAGTTTATTGTACTTTAAAAAAAATTATAAAAACTAAATTATAAAAAATTTTAAAAATTACGTAAATCTTAATTTAATGTAAATTGAGTAAAAGGGTAGAAGTCTTCAAATCGGTTTTTCCTCCTCTTTCCCTCATAAAATAAATATGCTGGTTTTTAACTCTCCTGTTACTACCTCACTGCACTATTCAACTGGTCATAAAGTTCTTGTCTATTCTATACTTAACAAAATCTACACATCCCTACGATCTCTAATTTCCTAGGGCCCTGTATCACCTTATATCTGAACTATTCAAGAGTCCAAACTGATGTCCTTTCATACATATATACCTCTTCATTTCAAATAATCTTTCAATAATATTACCTGGTTAATATTTCTAAAATCCTTATTTTCCAAAACCCTATTATTTTATCTACCTCAAAAAAAAAAAAAAAAAAAAAAGTGCAACAGTGCCCCTATCATCTCAAGGAAAATAGGTAAGCTCATAAACAGTATTTTTATAAATAGTATTTAATATAATTTATTCCAGTATATAGCCCCACCTCCCTTTTCAGGTCTCATTTCTCATCATGACATAGCAAACTACTAAGCAACACCGTATAATCTATCCATACCAAAGTACATAAAACTTCTGGATCTTCATAAATGGAATTAAATTATTCTTCACTCTGGCTCACCATCCCTAATATCTTTTATGTATGCTTCTATCAAAGAATGTTAGTTTCCATTGGATTACAATTTCATTTAGGGCCAGGACCAAATTCATTTTTTACTCCCAACAGTGCTTTGCAGCATCCTGCATATTAGAGAAACTTCAGTTTTATTCAAACTGATGAAACAGATATTTGAAGAATATGAATTTAAAAAGATAATGTTCCAAAGGGCAAAAGAATGCAGGAGTTGCAACAGCCCCCTAATTAACCGCCATATATTTAAATACTTTCAAAACTCAGAGTATGGAAAAAGAATAGAAATTTACCAAGTTTAGTAATATGAATTCAGTAATATGAATTTACCTAGTAATATGAATTCAGAAATTTATTATATAAAGCAATCTAGGCTTCTGACTGGACTACTCTGACTAGAAAAGGTTTGATCATATTATATCTTTAAACCTAGACAATGCTTCTATAAAGAATTTAAGACAAGGGTTGCCTGGGTGGCTCAGTCAGTTGAACGTCTGACTTGGGCACAGGTCACGATCTCACAGTTTGTGAGTTCGAGCCCTGTGTCAGGCTTTGTGCTGACAGCTCAGAACCTGGAGCCTGCTTCAGATTCTGTGTCTCCCTCTCTCTCTTTCTCTGCCCCTCCCCTGCTAGTGCTCTGTCTCTCCTTCAAAAATAAATAAACATTAAAAAAAAAAAAAAAAGAATTCAGGACAGGTGTTTAAATGCCATCGAGAAGAGTATTAATTCATAGAATTTATTTTAATGACAGGAGACACCACCTGAGTGATGATCCTCATGACATCCTATCTCAAGTAATATTAATCGTAGGTACCTGAATCACTAAGTTATCCAAATAAGATCCTTTTAACTATGAAAAACAAAACAAAACAAAACAAAACTTTTGTTAGCATAATGCAAACACTGAAGCCCACACCAGGTATTTTACTGTATAGTAAAATAGTATGGGGAATCTCCCTAGTAAAACTAATCAGTAAACATGTTTGGCCTATCTAATTTAATAACTTATTCCAGAGTTCAAATTTCTGTAAAAGTTATTCATGATATTAAGGCACCTCAACACTATGAACATTTTGGGCTTTGTTGCGGAGGACTGTCCTACATATTGTAGGGTATCTAGCGGCATCCCTGGACTCTACCTACCAGATACCAGTAGCACATTCCCCATTGTGACAATCTAGATTGTCTCTTAACGCTGTCAAATGTCACCTGAAGGTATGAGTGAGGGAATAAGAAATTGCTCCAATTGAGAGCTACTGCCAAGGACAAAATATTCACGTGATTAAAACATAAAACCAAAAAACTTCTATCAAGTACAGAACAATTATGTTCCATAAATGTTTTAGTTCATACAGCAAGCAGCTAAACCTGTTTACTTTTTTCCATATTCTAATCTACTATTAAAATAAAGGATTCTACGCAAAAGCAAATTGTAACATAATACACATTTTAGTAACTAATGTAACTAAAACAATACTCACATAAGACACAGAATTAAAAAAAAAAAACACCACCACCCTTTTATTCAGTCTTCTCTTTTCACAAAGCAGAAAAAATGGTGACGAGGAACAAGTGGAAGCATGTTATTTCCTTAATTTAAATAATCACGACCCAGCACCATTCTACTCTGCAGCTACCTTTCTACATTATACTTGTATCCTCTCATTCTTATTCAATGAGAAAAATGTCAAACAATTTCAAAACAGATTCTAATGTTAAACTGTACTTATTTTTTTTAATGTTTATTTATTTTTGAGAGTGAGCGTGCCACACACGAACAGACAAGTAAGGGAGGGGCAGAAAGAGAGAGAAGCGAGCCCTGAACTGACAGTAAAGGGCCCAATGCAGGGCTCAAACTCACAAACCTGTGATGTCATGACCTGAGCCAAAGTTGGACACTTAACCAACTGAGCCACCCAGGCACCCCAAATATATTAACTTTTTTTTTTTTTTAATGTTTATTTTTGAAAGAGAAAGAGCACAAGCAGGGGAGGGGCAGAGAGCGGGAGCCCTAGAATCCGAAGCAGGCTCCAGGCTCTGAGCTGTCAGCACAGAGCCTGATGCATGGCTCGAACTCATGAACCATGATTATCATGACCTGAGCCGAAGTCAGATGTTTGACTGAGCCACCCAGGCACCCCTAAAACTTCTAAGAGACCTTCATTTCATTTCACCTACAGATGCTCCTGCATACAATCAGCTAATACACTTATTTAAAGTCATGGCTAGAATTCTTGATCTTATGGATTCAATATGCCCATAAACTCACCCCTTAAGTTTTTAAAATATTCATAACAGTACTTTTCGTCCTTAACACTACATTTTTTATATTAAATAAGAAAATATAATCTAGAAAGAAAATAAGTTCTAAAATCATAAAGTAACCCTAGGAATATACTGTTGTTTAATTTATCCAAACGTCTACTGAATGTGCACTATGTGCCTAGACTTGTTCTAGGGATGTTTGTGTGTAATCTGGAGGAATACAGCAGTAAACAAGACGGAGAGGCCCTGCCTTCACAGAGCTCGTATTTTAATAGGGAAAAGATCATTAACAAATTCATGATATGATTTTGGATGATATAGAATGATATATATAAGGAAAAAATGAAAACCGTGTACAAGGTAGGTAGTGATTTGGGGAGTGAAGAAAAGCCATAGTTTAGATAAAATGGTCAGGATACTACCTCCTGAAAAGGTAACTTTTCAGCAGGACTGAATAAGAAGGGGTGAGCTATTCCCCGCATCTGTAATACAATACTAAAGGCCATTAGGAATGAGCTTGGCTTGGGGCACCTGGGTGGCTCTGTCGGTTGAAGTTGAGCATCTGACATCGGCTCAGGTCATGATCTCACAGCTTGTGGGTTTGAGCCCCGCGTTGGGCTCTGTGCTGACAGCTCAGAGCCTGGAGCCTGCTTCGGATTCTGTGTCTCCCTCTCTCTATGCCCCTAACCCACTCGCATTCTGTCTCTGTCTCTCTCAAAAATAAATAAACTTTAAGAAAAAATTAAAAAAAAAAAAAAAAAAAGGAACGAGCTTGGCTTTCTGAAGGAATAACCAGAAAATCTGATGCCTCAAAATCAGAAAGCAAACAGGGCAGTAATAGATAAGAGTGAAGAACTAGCTAGACAGGAAACTGGGTAGAAGCTTACAGATGAGGAAAAAGAGTTTGGATTTTATCTTAAATGTAGAGGGAAACTACTGGAGGGTTTTCAGCAAATGAGTAACATCTAACATTTAACCTACAATGATCACTCTACTGTGTAGGAATATTATGTAAAGGAGAAGTACAGAAACAAGGAGACCAAAAGTAGTTTCAGGCAAGTACTCAGGACTTTTATATTATATCCAGCACAAATGAGACTAAGATCTTTTTAAGACTTGTTTCCAAGACATCATTTGTTTTCAAGAGACTTTCTGTTAAATAAGCTAGTTGCTTTCCATGATCAAAAGGTATCCTAAAGTCCCTAAATTTCAAATCCAGATTAATTTTAACTGAAAAAAAAAAAAACAAAAAACCCATACTAGAATATTTTTAAGATTCAAAGAGCTAGATAAGATGCACAGGTTTACTAAAATAACAAGGAATATTGAAAGAATAAATCTTTAACAGTAGGGAAAAGGAGACAAAGGCTACAAATGGGACATTTTATTTAGTCTCAGGGAAACTCAAAATCAATAAAACACAGCAGAGAAAGTTCATGGCCTAGAATATGAAAGAGGGGGTGATGGTAACCCACAACAAGAGAGCCAAAATGACCAAAAACTCAAGAGAAAATATGAACCTGTATTTCTAGACAGAAATGAAAAATCAGAGCTGAAAATGGAGGAACAACAGGGTTTCTTTTCTATAAAAATGAATAACCTACCTGGTAAAGACCCAAGATCCCCTTCATTCTGCAATTTTAGGTACCAGGTCTCCCCTCCAAAATATCCCAACCCCATTATCATAAAGCAGTGTATGAAACTAATACATAGTATAAGCTAAATAACTTATTGAATGAGTAAGGCCTACCAATCAGCTCCCCTATTCCTTCATTCAAAAATGTGTAGGAAGAAACAATAATTATATTTTAAAAATGTGATAAGAGGGGCGCCTGGGTGGCTCAGTCAGTTAAGCATCCGACTTTGGCTCAAGTCATGATCTCACGGCCTGTGGGTTCAAGCCCTGCATTGGGCTCTGTGCTGACAGCTCAGAGCCTACAGCCTGCTTCAGATTCTGTGTCTCCCTTTCTGCCCCACCCCTGCTTGTTCTATCTCTCTGCTTCTCAAAAATAAATAAATGTTAAAAAAAAATTAAAAAATAAATGAAAAAAAATGTGATGAGAAGCAGTAAAGAAAAAGATGAAAAGAAATTCTATAGAAAAAAAAGGTACAGAACATTAAGAAGGGGATACTATTTCTTAATAGCCAGGGGGTGCCTGGGTGGCTCAGTAGGTTAAGTGTCTGACTTTAGCTTAGGTCATGATCTCACAGTTCATGAGTTTGAGCCCTGCGTTGGGCTCTGTGCTGATCGCTCAGAGCCTGGAAGTCTGCTTTGGATTTTCTGTCTCCCTGTCTCTCAGATCCTCCCTGCTCACACTGTGTCTCTCAAAAATAAATACATATTTTTAAAAAATGAAATAAATAAACACTAAAGATGTTTTTAATTAAAAAATTTTTTTTGAAGATTTACAGCAAGAACTTGCAAAGAATTGGGGGAAAAATGGGACTAAAAGATAGGATATACAAACAATTCACAGAAGAGAAAACCTAAATGTCCAAAGAACATTTTAAATAAATGCTTACTCTCAAACATGTATTAAGACAGTAAGATGCCATTCTGCATATAGAAAATTAGCTAAATTGAAGGCTCGTAATACCAAATGCTGATGAAAAGATCATTCTCATACTCTGCTGGTTGATGAAGGTGTAAACTGGTATAGTTGGAGAGCCAATGTGACAATGACCCTTAATGCCGAATGTGGACAAACCCCATGGCCCAGTAATTCCACTTTGAGATGTATTCCCTAGAGAAATCTTATACAAGTACATAAGGAAACGTGTACCAAAAAGCTCACTATTACATCCTATGTAACTGGAAAAAACTGAAATAACCAATATGTCCACCTTTAAGAGAGTAGATAAATTATGTATATTCATAACAAATACTATAAAGCAATTAAAATGAATTAATTAGAGCTACATGTATAAAAACATGTACAGAAATGATAAACACCAAATTTAGGACAGACGAAGGAAGAATGGAGGAAAAAAAACAGTACACAAGAGTTCTAATGATATTCAAAATCTTTAAGTTGTTTGATGGATAAGTGCTATTATTTTCTCCACTTTTTTGTGACTAAAGTATCTCATAATAAAGAGTCTCCCTAAGGAAAAATCACAGTAAAGAAATTATGCAAAACTAATATTTACAGGGTTTATTATTATTGTAAATCCTACCCTGAAGCCAATTCTGGAGTCCTAGTATTAAGAACTTACATCATTTCCACCCTTAAATTATAATAGTGACTATTAAAAAAATACATACTCTGTAACTGATGTTACACTTTCCTGTCCAAAAGGTCCAACTGGATCATCCTTGAATTTATCACTTGGAAGCTGAGGAGGCAAAAACTCTACATCTTTTTTCTTTGGAACCTTGTAATACTTCCAGGCTATATTAGCTTCATCTTCTTCCAAGTTTACTGCTGTACCGACATATATTGTAGGTTCTACAGCTTCCTGGAACTGAGCTGGGAAAGACTGAGATAAACTGTCTATCCTATCTTCCATTGGTTTAGAAGGAACCAAGGGATCTGGTGTTGGCATTTGATAAAAATGTTGACTCTGAGGAGTTGAAGGTGTTTTAGTTACTCCTTCATCAACCACATCACATGGGTGAGGACTGAGTGGGGGTGGTTGAGGTGAATTTGCCATTTCGGTGCCATGCATCTGTGGAGTCTTTGCTACATCATTAGTTCGGATGTTTGAAAATCTCACTTGACTATCTGGAGCGGAGATCACAAGTCTTTGGCTAGCTGAATCTGCATCGATGCCAACGTCATCACTAATAGAAACACGATGGTGAAAAGGAGTCAAGGGGCGTTTCTGTGGTTTTTCACTCTTTTCTTGTTTTTCATTGGTCTTGTGCTTAGGAAGTACTTGTTGTTGCTGACTTAAAGATGGTGCCTGTCCTTGTTGTCCAGGATTTCTTGGCTTGAGATTTTTGTGCCTAAAAAGTTAAAAGAAAGGTTTAATGTTTATAGTATCGTTATTACATCAAAGTACACAAGTAAACACTATTAGACATTCCATATTATCATTTGTTTTTTACATATAAATCTAAAAGTAAAATTATTTGAATTTACATTGGAAAAAAATACTTTGGGGCACCTGGGTGACTCAGTTGGTTGAGCATCCAACTTCAGCTCAGGACACGATCTCATGGTTTGTGGGTTTGAGCCCCGCATTTGGCTCTGTACTGACAGCTCAGAGCCTGGAGCCTGGTTCACATTCTGTGTCTCTCTCTGCCCCTCACCCGCTTGTACTCTCTCTCTCAAAAATAAACATTAAAAAAAAATTTTTAACAAAAAAAATAAAAAATACTTTGTTGAGTGACCTAAAACCAAGAACTGCAGAAAGATTCCTAAGAGCCAATTCTCTTCTGCTCATTTAATAGCTATGTGATCGGACAACCAAAGATAGTTTACTAACGTAACCTAAATATTTTAGTATCTGAATCAAGAGACAAAATTTTAGTTAAGATAAAGTCGTGTTTAAAAAGGTCTGAAATTTATTCATTTACCAATGTACCTGCAAATCAATGGCTTGGCTAAACTCAGTCATAATCTACAATCCTACAGCAACCAGCTAGGAAACTTATTCTACAGAAACGAAGTTAATCATGCTGGATAGCACTGCAACTGACTGATGGGCCCCACACCATATCTGCCATCCTTCTCCCAAGGCATACCATGACAGAACGAATCCACTAACTAGAAAAGGAAAAGAAAATGCCTGAAGAAATTTATTCCCTCATAATGTGAAGCAATTTCTAAACTGAAAAACTTAAAACTACATGCCTAAAAATCTAGTAATTTTGTTCAGAGTTTAAGATTTCTTTCAGCATAGTAAAAATACTGTGCCCTATGAGATTTCCAAGCTAAACTGATAGTGATATATATAATATTTTTTTTTAACTAAGAAACTAGAAGAAAAATGTGGAGGGAAGATGAATTTAAAACATGTCCCAGGAATGTAAGGTATAACATTCAATAAAAACCAGTAGTATTCATCACATTAACAGAATAAAAGAGAAAACCATGTAACTATCTTAACACAGAAAAACATGGCAAAATTCAATACATAATTCATCATAAAAAGACTCAAGGGGCGCTGGGGCAGCTCAGTCGGTTGAGTGTCCGACTTCGGCTCAGGTCATGATCTTGCGTTTGTGGGTTTGAGCACCACTCCACGCTGACAGCTCAGAGCCTGGAGCCTCCTTTGGATTCTGTGTCTCCGTCTCTCTCTGCCCTTACCCCACTTGCACTCTGTTTCTATCTCTCAAAAACAAAGTATTATACCTTCATAGTATTATGGAGTAGTATAAACTTAAAAAATAGAGAGGCACCCTGGGTAGCTCAGTCGGTTAAGCATCCAACTCTTGATCTCAGCTCAGGTCATGATCTCACAGTTTGTGAGTTCAAGCCCCGTGTCAGGCTCTGTGCTGACAGCTCGGAGCTTGGAGCCTCTTTCAGATTCTGTGTCTCCCTCTCTCTCTGCCCCTCCCCTGTTCATGCTCTGTCTCTGTCTCAAAAACAAACATAAAAAAAAATTTATAAAACAAGACTCAAAAAGCAAGACTAATCTTAATCTGATAAAGGACATCTATGAAAAACTATACTAATATCATACTTAATGATCAAAGACTGAATAACTTAATCCCTAAAACTGGGAACAAAGCAAGAATATTAACTCAACATTTCTATTCAACAATTTTATCAAAAGTTTAAACCAATGCAGTAAGTCAAGAAAAAGAAAGATTGGAGATTTCAAAAGAAGAAGAAAAACTGTCTTTATTCATACTAAACATGGCAAGCTTTACAATAAGGGGTCAGGCTGACCATTACCTTCTCAATCTCAACAAATTATTAAAAGTGGTACAACCAGACATGTGTCTTCTGATGTGACAGATACCAAGCAACACAGCACCACCTGTGAAGTATTCTCATCAAAAATATTGAACCTAAATTCATTAAGCCTCTAGATCAGCACTGTCCAACAACACTTTCTGTAATGACAGAAATGTTCTGCATGCGGCTCCTGAAGGCCTGAAATACAGCCAGTGCAATGAGAAACTGAATTTTTAACTGTATTTAAATTCAAATGCTTTAATTTAAAATCCATTAGTGGTTACTAACATGGCTAGGACTAGACAGCACAGCTCTAGAGGTAACTTCCATTTACAGAAATGCAAGGGATAAAGAAATTAAATGACACTAAAAGAACAAGTTACAATATGACAAGTTGAGAAATACAGAATGTGAGACATTCCACGGGATGCCTGACCTAGTTTTTCCAGCCAAGCCAATGTCCTAAAAATTGGAGAGGGGATTACAAGACAACCAAAGGTATACTTCTTGTCTGGGTCTTTGTCAAACAACCAACTACACAGACATTATTTTTTTAAAAAAGACATTTCTGAGACAAATCTGTAGAGGATATCAGATGATGCCAAGAAAATACTATTCTTTTTATTAGGGGTGATAATGGAATTATAGTTATATAAGAAAATATTAGCAGAATATTATTAAATAATAACAGAATTAAAATATTAGAGTTGCATACTGAAGTAGGAGTGAAATGATATTTAAGATTTGCTTTAAAAATCTTCAGCAAGGGGGGGCACCTGGGTGGCTCAGTAGGTTGAGCATCCGACTTTGGCTCAAGTCATGATCTCATGGCTTGGGAGTTCAAGCCCCACGTCGGGCACAGGGCTCTGTGTTGACAGCTCAGAGTCTGGAGCCTGCTTCAGATTCTGTGTCTCCCTCTCTCTGCCCCTCCCCTGCTCACGCACTCTCTCAAATATAAATAAACGTTTAAAAAATTAAGAAAAAAAAGGGGGGGGGCGTCGGGGGGGGGGCTCAGTCAGTTGAGCAACCGACTTTGGCTCAGGTACTAATCTCATGGTTTGTGGGTTCGAGCGCAGAGCCTGCTTGGGATTCTCTCTCTCTCTCAAAGTAAATAAAATAAAATAAAACTTAAAAAAAAAAGAATGGATCTAAATGTGCTAACATAGAAAAATACCCATGATTACTATTTATCAAAAAAAGTTCCAATATCTATAAAGAACTTATCAAACTCAACACCCAAAAAACAAATAATCCAGTGAAGAAATGGGCAAAAGACATGAATAGACACTTCTCCAAAAAAGACATCCAGATGGCTGACACATGTAAAGATGTGCAACATCACTCATCATCAGGGAACAAATTAAAACCACAATGAGAAACCAACTCACAACAGTCAGAATGGCTAAAATTAACAATCAGGCAACAACAGATGTTGGAGAGGATGCAGAGAAAAAGGATCTCTTCAGCACTGCTGGTGGGAATGCAAACTGGTATAGCCACTCTGGAAAACAGTATGGAGGTTCCTCAAACTAAAAATAGAACTACCCTATGATCCAGCAATTGCACTATTAGGTATTTATCCAAGGGATACAGATGTGTTGTCTTGAAGGGGGACATACACCCCAATGTTTATAGCAGCGCTATCGACAATAGCCAAAGTATGGAAAGAGCCCAAATGTCAATTGATGGATGAATGGATAAAGATGTGAGATACACACACACACACACACACACACACACACACACACACACACACACATACATACAATGGAGTATTACTTGGCAACCAAAAAGAATGAGATCTTGCCATTTGCAATTATGTGGATGGAACTAGAGGGAATTATGCTAAGTGAAATTATTCAGTCAGAGAAAGAAATATTATAGGACTTTACTCATATGTGGAATTTAAGATACAAAACAGATGAACAGAAGGGAAGGGAAGCAAAAATAATATAAAAACAAAGAGGGGGACAAAACATAAGAGACTCTTAAATACAGAGAACTGAGGGTTGGTGGAGGAGTTGTGGGTTGGGGGATGGATAAGGAGCATTAAGGAAGACACTTGGTGGGATGAGCACTGGGTATTATACATAGGGGATGAAGCACTGGGCTAACTAACTTGGATGTAAATTAAAAAATAGAAAATTAAAAAAGAAAAAAGCAAGTTGCAGAACAGCATACATAGCAGGATTCCACTTGTATGAAAACAAAGCAGACAGGCAGATCGTAAGTATATAGGCGCAAGGAACTCACAGCTTTTAGTTCATGTGCATTATTTGAATTTTTTAAATAGCATAAAAAATTTTACAAATAGCATTAAAAAACAAGCAGTAGGTTATTCCAATGTAGGAATAATCCCTTCACTGATCATCCTCTCTTTGAGTACTTTCAATGACAAAGACCACATCGATTTATAAGGAACGGCATTCCGGCCATTGTCAAATAGCTCCAGTCGAAAAAAGAGAAAAATTATATATATATACATGCATATATATGTGTATGTATGCATGTGTGTGTGTGTGTGTGTGTGTGTGTGTGTGTGTGTGTATTTTTGGGGGTGCCTGGGTGGCTCAGTCGGTTGGGCATCTGACTTCGGCTCAGGCATGATCTCACAGTTTGTGAGTTCGAGCCCCGCATCCGGTTCTGTGCTGACAGCTCGGAGCCTGGAACCTGCTTCAGATTCTGTGTCTCCCTCTTTCTCTGCCCCTCCCCTGCTCGTGCTCTCTCTTTCTCGTTCTCTCTCAAAAACAAACATTAAAAACTAAAAATATAATTTATATATATATATATATATATATATATATATATATATATATATATATATATTTAGAGAGTGAGAAAGAGAAAAGAGAGGGAGAAAGTAGGGGAGGGGCAGAGAGAGAGAATCTTAAAACATCTTAAAAGCGGAGCTAGATCTCAGAACGTTGAGATCATGACCTGAGGTGAAACCACCAAGAGTCAGATGCTCAACTGCTCAACCTACTGAACCACCCAGGCACCCCAAAATAGTAATTTTAGATCAAATTCAATAAAATGTTAAGATTTTTTCAAGTTTTTCAGTAAAAGAAGAAGTCTAGATGAAACAAATGTAGCAAGTAAATATGGATGGCTGATAGACAGGAGAGCACTGTCCAACTTTCTTACTTTTCTGCACATCTGAAATTTTTCACAGAATAAGATAGAACTAAAATGCAAAAAATAATAAAATGGAAATAACTGGAACAAGATTGAACTGTCCCAAAGTCCTTCTCTGTTCCATAATGAATATAGGGATACAAAGATTAGCTTTAAACTTCATGGAAAGCAAATGAGATAAATGTTTGATTAATTAACAAAAGAATTAAAATAACTTCTCAGCCAGCTGTAAGAAAAAAAGAAGACAGTCAACAATAAAAGCAGGAAAGGGGAAGGAAAGCAAAATAGGGTGTGGGGGAAGCAGAATAAGAAGGTAGGAATAGATAGGTATATTGTGACAGTTATTATTCATTTATTAATTATTCAAATATTTTAGTGTCTACTATGAAAGTCTTCAAAGTATGGTCCATGAACTCTTTCAGGGTTGTATGGGGTTCAAACCATCATAATAGCATAAGACATTATTTGCCTTTTTCATTATGTTGATATTTAACAATGTTACAAAAGCAACAGACAGTAAAATTTTTGGCAACAGATCATGATTCAAGGCAGTGGTACTATTAGTAGTAGTACTGTGTATTCTTTACCACTATACACTCATGTTTTTAAGGCCAATTTCACTTAAGAATGTCCTTCAAGAGGGGCGTCTGGGTGGCTCAGTTGGTTAAGCGTTCTGACTTCAGCTCAGGTCACGATCTCGCAGTTCGTGGGTTTGAGCCCCACATCGGGCCTGTGCTGACAGCTCAGAGTCTGGAGCCTGCTTCGGAGTCTGTGTATCCCTCCTCCATCTCTGCCCCTCCCCGTTCACACTGTCTCTCTCAAAAATAAAAAATAAAAACATTAAAAAAAATTTTTTTAAAGAATGTCTTTCAAAAGACAGTAAAAATGATTTTTTATTAAGTTTCAATCTCTGCATACACAGCTATTTTTTTTTAATGTTTATTTTTGACAGGGAGACAGAGCGTGAGCAGGGGAGGGGCAGAGAGAGAGTGAGTCACAGAATCTGAAGCAGGCTCCAGGCTCTGAGCTGTCAGCACAGAGCCCGACGCGAGGCTTGAACTCATTAACCGCGAGATCATGACCTGGGCTGAAGTCAGACACTCAACTCACTGAGCCACCCAGGCACCCCTGCATACACAGCTTTTCATATTCTACCTAAAGAAACAGGAGGGGTGCCTGGCTGGCTGGGTCGGTAGAGCATGCAACTCTTGATCTCAGGGTCATGAGTTCAAGTTTCACATTGGGTATGTAGTTTACTTAAAAAAAAAACTCAAAAAGAAACAGAAAATACACATAAAGCATTTCTGCTACATATTATGTTTATTTTTAGTTTTGTTTTTGAGAGAGAGAGAGAGAGATCGATCATGAGCTGGGGAGGGACAGAGGATCCAAAGCAGCTCTGTACTGACAGCAAGAGAGCCCTATGCGGGGTTCAAACTCACAAACCGTGAGATCACAACCTTAGCCAAAGTTGGATGCTCAATCAACAAAGCCACTCAGGTGCCCCTCTGCTACATATTATAAAATAATGGCTGATTTATGGAAAAGGCTTTATATAAGTGAGTTGTAAGCTCAACTAGCCATTTTTTTCAAGGAACACTACTTTCATTTAGGGGTGCCTGGGTGGCTCAGTCGGTTAAGTGTCTGAATCTTGATTTTGACTCAGGTTGTGATCTCCCAGTTCGTTAGTTTGAGCCCTGCTCTGCGATCTGCGCTGACAATGGGGAGCCAGCTTGGGATTCTCTGTCTCCCTCTCTCTCTCTCTGCCCCTCCCCTGCTCATGCTCTGGCTCTCTCTCTCACAAAAGAAATAAACTTAAAAAAAAAAATGTGGTGCCTGGGTGGCTCAGTTGGTTGTGCATCCGACTTCAGCTCGGGTCATGATCTCACAGTTTGTGAGTTCGAGCCCCACACTGTGCTCTGTGCTGATAGCTCGGAGCCTGGGGCCTGCTTCAGATTCTGTGTCTCCCTCTCTCTCTGGCCCTCCCCCACTTGTGCCCTCTCTCTGTCTCTCAAAAATGAATAAATGTAAAAAAAAAATTTTTTTTTTTTTTACATAACTATTGACTGATAAACCTTAGTTAACTAGATTTGGTTATTTGGCAGACTTGGTTATTTAGGTCTCAAAATGAACAAAATGAGTTTGTCATTTTAAGGAAGAATAATAAAATGTGAGCTTTTAAACAAGACTTTGAATTTGGAAAACTGTATCTGCTATAGTAAGCTTCACAGCTTCCCATACTGAAAAGATATTTCTGGTGAGATCACTGGTGATACTAATGAATGTGATTTTTTTTTTTTTTTTTACACTGTAAAACAAATGTGCCAACACTCAGGATCTGCATAATGCCATGAATTGGTATTTTCCAAATGATAAATGATGTTGCAAAATCATGCATAAGTAAAAGATCCATTAGTTATTATGCAGTACAAGGATTTAATTAATATGGCTTCAGATTACACGTGAGAACTAACCTTTAAGAAACTACCATTTGTCAAATTTTGGTGTAGTATCGAAGAGTATCCACAATTACCTGAAAAAGCTACTAAAATACCCTTCCCCTTTCCAACTGCATAGCTACATGAGGCTGGATTTTCTTCACCTACTTCAACTAATATACACAAAAGACTGACTACAGAGGCAGAGGAGAATCCAGATTATCTTCTATTAAGTTCAACATTGAAGAGATTTGCAAAACTGTACAACAGTGCCACTCTTCTAATTTTTGTTTTGGAAAATACAGTTGATTTCTATAAAAGTATTTTATTTATGTTAATATGTACTGGTCTTACTGTTATTTTTTCAATAAATTTAATAGAGCTTGGAGCACCTGGGTGGCTCAGTCAGTTGCATGTCTGACTTTGGCTCAGGTCATGATCTCGCTGGGTTTGTGAGTTCGAGCCCCACGTTGGGCTCTGTGCTGACAGCTCAGAGCCTGGAGCCTCCTTCAGATTCTGTGTCTCCTCCTGTCTCTGCCCCTCCCATGCTCATGCTCTGTCTCTCAATAATAAATAAACGTTAAAAAAATTTTTTTTTAAATAATAAAATAAATAAATAAATTTAATAGAGCTTTAAAATGGCGGGGGGTGTGGGGAACCTGGGTGGCTCAGTTGGTTAAGCGTCCAACTTCAGTTCAGGTCATGATATCACAGTTTGTGAGTTCAAGCCCCCACATTGGGCTCTGTGCTGACAGCTCAGAGCCGAGAGCCTGCTTCGGATTCTGTGTCTCCCTCCCTCTCTGCCCCTCCCCTGCTCATGCTCTGTGTCTGTGTCTCAAAAATAAACAAAACATTAAAAAAACATTTTTCTTAATTTTTCTTTTTCCCTAAAACAGGGGCGCCTCAGTGGCTCTGTCGGTTAAGCATCTGACTTCAGCTCAGGTCATGATCTCAGAGTTCGTGGATTCAAGCCTTGCATCAGGCTCTGTGCTGACAAATCAGAGCCTGGAGCCTGCTTCAGATTCTGTGTCTCCCTCTCTCTCTCTGTCCCTCCCCCACTTGCACTTTTTCAAAAATAAAAACATTAAAAAATTTTTTTTGATATTGCTAAAATAGATATTAGATATAATCCACATAAATAAAAGCACTTTGTGTCCTCAATAATTTTTGAGAGCACAGATGAGTGATGAGACCAAAGTTTAAGAATCAGTCCAGTTACACAAGGCATTAAGGAGAGATAGTATCTCCAATAATCTGAGGTGAACTATATTCCAAGTATATAAGAGATACGAAAAGCACACAGCCATAAATTCATTTACCCTTCTATAAGGGTAAGAAACTATTAATCTGGGACAAGAAACTATTAATTTGGGATATATACTAATAGTAGTGACTCTCTAAAATTTTGGTAACATTAAGTCACAGCCCCTTTCTTCTATATAGACCCTTTCCTTAAAGCTAGTCTGTTTTAGAGAGCAACTGAATTTCATAATAGAACTCAACCAATTTGGGGAACTGTCCTAAAAAAAAAGTTGTGTTTTTAAAGCAAAATTCAAGATGATCTAAAGAATGATCCCTTTAGATTGTTTTCCTATTGATTAACTCCTAGTTTTTCAGGAAATTTATTTGGAATTTATTGTATTACTTTCTATTTATACAGCTTGCTAAATGCTTATTTTCTCAAGAACATTCTACCAGACTAAAGCTTAATTTCAATAAATGTGTAATATTTAATCTCATTAATAACTGAAAAATTCCAACTGAAGCAATCTTGTGCTTTTTGCTTACTATAAGAGCAAAATATAATTTTGAGGACAGTTTCTCAGATCAGTGAAAGCACAAGAAAAAACAGCACTCCTATATGTAAAAAGTGGGAGTAAAATGGTAGAATCTTCCTGAATTCACAGAAGGGTTTAAACAGCTCCCCCCCACCCCCCAGCTCTGTATCACACCACCCACCTCATTTTTTTCCTTCGTAGCCCTGCATCACTCCTAAATTTTTTTAAAAAATTAATTTTTTTTTTTTTAAGTAATTATCTATCCCATTAATGTATAGGCTTCGTAATAGCAGGAGCCTTACTGACTAGTGTATCTGAGCCTAGGACATCTCCTATCATAGAATAAGTGTTTTAAAAAAATCTAATAATTGATAAAGAAGTATTATTTTTATAAAAGTAAACACAAACAAACTTTTTGAAACAACCTATTTGTCCATCAAATCCAAATGATTAAAGACACCATGGGGTACCTTCCATTCAGTAAAATACCAAGAAATTTTTTTTTTTTTTAATGTTTATTTTTGAGAAAGACAGAGACAGAATGCAAGTGGGTTAGGGGTAGAGAGAGAGAGGGCAACACAGAATCCAAAGCAGGCTCCAGGCTCTGAGCTGTCAGCACAGAGCCCGACGCGGGGCTCCAATTCACAAGCTGTGAGATCATGACCTGAGCCGAAGTCGGATGCTCAACCGACTGAGCCACCCAGGGGCCCCAAGAAATTTTTAAAAATAATATGGCAGATCCACAAGTAACTAAAATGGAAAGACTGAAGGCACATTAAGTGAAAAAAATAAGCTGTCAAATACATCAGTATTATATTTGTGTGTTGAGAGGAAAAACACATACACATATAAAACTACAGAAAAAACACGGAAAGATAATACCTTATTGGCAAGTAGTCAATTCTAGGAAGAGGTAGTAGAGAGATTAAGAGTGGTCATGGGTAACTTCTGCTCTATTTAGAGGGTTTAGAGGGTTTCTATGACTTCTAGGACTAGAAGGACAGTAAGATGAAGATAGTAACTATCACCAGATCAAAGAAGCCTGGGATGCTGTTACAACATTAGTGGGATCTGCTCAGTGGACCACGGAAGAAGAGGCTATTAATGGGTCGCAGAACTGCTGCTGGAATTGACTCAAAAGAAGGGTGGGGAAATCTGCCAGCTTCTTTCCTCATTTCATGAACCAATCTTTTGTTAGTGCCTACCTTAGCCAAATCCAGAAAACAACTGGGCCTAGTCAAATCATCACTTTAAACTTATACAATGTTATTTGTCATTTATAGCTCAATAAAGCTGGGGGGAAAAAAAAACACCATGTAAAAAGCAAAGGAGCCTAGGAAATGTAATACCCTGCAATACAGAACAGAGTAGGGAAAAAGCAGGGATAGATCTGACAGCAAACTGGCTGACTAGCACAGTCAGTTATCAATGTGTGCCCTACTTCCTATATTCTGTGGCAGCAGATAATACATATGGTGGCTCAAAATCTACTTTAAGTCTTATTGAAGAATTAAATAAGAGAACCTGATTTGAGGGAAGTGGAGGGGAATTAGAAGTACGGAATACAATAGGGGGTGAGGGGTGGGGGTAAAAGATTAGAAACACTGTTACTTCCTAGAGGGGCAAATTTACCAAAACAAGTCATATGTATGGATTATATAAAATTTCATTATATCAATTCCCTCTATGCCTGGGAAGAATTTCTGGAAATATGAGACAAAGTTTTTAAGAAATAAAAGTTCAGCTCAGAGACCAAGAATTAAATTTATACTACCAATCAATATGCATTTTGAGTGTCTTCTTCTAAAATCATTTTTTAAAAAATGTGTATTTGAGAGTATGCATGTGCGAGTGGAGGAGGGGCTGAAAGAGAGAGAGAGAGAGAGAGAGAGAAAGAGAGAGAGAGAATGAATCCCAAGCACACTCCACACTGTCAGTGCAGAGCCTGACACAGGGCTCAATCCCACGACCCTGAGATTAAGACCTGAGCCAAAATCAAGAGTTAGACGGTTAACTGACTGAGCCACCCAGGCAGGCATCCCATTCTAAAACCATTTTAGACAAATATACCTAAAACCCACATCTTTCAAAAAGAATAAAACAAAAGTCTAGGTTAGCAACTAAAAAAGAATTGCTGCTTGATAAAAATGCCAATATATGGAAAGAAAAGCCTAACTTCATTTAAGCACTTTACTGGTCTTAGACCAGAAATTGGCAAACTTTTCCTATAAAGGACCAGATGGCAAATATTTTAGGCTCCAGAGGCCATATAGTCTATGTTGCAACTACTCAATTCTGTGAAAGCAGCCATAGCTGACATGTAAATGAACAGGTGTGGCTCTGTTCCAATAAATCTTTATGGACATTAAAATCTGAATTTCACAGAAGTTTCACATGCACAAAATACTCTTTGATTTTTTTTTTTTTCCATCTATTTAAAATGTAAAAGTCACTTTCAGCTCACAGGCCATATGAAAACAGGCAGTGAACCTAATGTGACCAATGGATCACAGTTTGCTGATCTCTGGTATCAGACAAACATGTGATGGAGCTCTACATTTTAAGACTAGGTTTGGGTCTTAAAACCACCCAAGTGGCTGTGGTATTTAACCATTTTAAACTGTTAAACAAGAGCTAATCTGTCCATATTTTTATTCCAACCTATCAGCAACAGAAACAAGTTTTTAACAAAGTTGTCAGACATTACACAGTCTCTAACCCAAAGAATCTATGTAAATACATTTAATCTACATAAAAACATACCAAAGCACTTCAGAGTCTGTCACAGTAATCACACAGAGCTAATATAAGAAAAACCTTGGCCCTAACATACAAGTATTCCATTCCTTTGGCTCACATCTGTGACAAAAGAGTGGCCAACTATTAGCTCACAAGTTCTGGTAAGGGATGCCAATGTCATTATTATTATCATTATTATTTTTTACAAGACTGCAAACGCATCTTTCATATTAGAATAAATTAATAAACTTTAGGCAATATAATCTGAAAGCCTCTGATAACCAAATCTCATCAAAGTTTCCAATATATAAATACAATTGCCAAAAGAATTCCAAGTTCATCCATTCTTCTACCAATCTTTAACCAATACAGTCTATTAGAAAGCTTGTACTTTTATAGTACAGCTTCAATCCCTTGCAGAATCGTTTTTTCTGATCTTATTTCAGCATTTCTTTCACATGTAATTTGCCCAAAAGGATAAGAAATTTCTGCACAAAACCCAAAACCATATTTACTATAAAAAGAATCGCAGAAACTTTCATCTAGTGTATCATATATCATCTTTTTTATGAGAACCCATGGGAGAAATTTCTCCAGCCCAGTGCCATCTATGAACTCTTTTCAAGAGACTTCTGTGCTTTTACCTTATAGATACTATATATACCACAATCCAGTATAAAATTCTCTTTTATTTAGCTGTAAAACCAAGCCTTCACAGTTCAGCTCTGGTAAGGACTATGGCATACATTTGTATGTACTTGCATAATCAGTTCCAAATTATTAAATTTTTTTCCCCTCAAATTTTCTTTTGAAAACAATCCTAACACACTATGTTTAGGTAAGCTAGCTAAAACTGAGATGTATTCAGTAGCATAAGAAGCTACAACACACAAATATATAGGCATCGATCAACTGGGGGGTTGGGGGTACTACCTCAAACAGCTGCAATTTGTTCTTTGTGTTGCTTCTACAAAATCCCAGGATGCTATTTTATCAGGTATCTCTTCTTCAGATAGACCACCTGATGAAGCTGAATATTTCCTCCTAAGATTTGAAATTATAAAATTCTTTAGAATTCATGAAGTTTCCCATAACCGTGAATTAAGCATTAAAATTGAATTTTTAAAGTTTTTAAATTAAAGGCGTACAAACGACTGTTTATACTTTAAACATCTTCTATTTATAAAGTAATTACCAACATGCAATTTTTAAACTTGAAAATGAAAACACATACTTGTTCTGTGCTCTGTTCATATTGCACTCTTGCCAAACTCTATCCACCACATGATTTGCTAATTTTCTGGGTATTTTCCCACCATGGTGGCTAGTACTATCAGAGTTGAAGCCATCAGATACTGAAGAAAATTTGACCCACTTCTGGGCTGACTGAGGATCAACTGAAAACAAACCAAAAAGAATAGGCTATAGGAGAACAAAAGTAGATTTAAAGTAACATTATTTGTGGGGTTTTTTTTGTTTTTTACTTGTTAATTTGTGTTACAACATACTCCACTGTTATCTGGTAGGTCTACTTATATTTTGAAGCAAAAAAGCATGTTCCTTTATTTAAAACACAGAAAGCTAAAAATCTGAACAGAGGATGTAAACTTGATGGTAGTGTTATATCAGTGTTGACTTCCTGACTTTGAGGATTAAATGGTAGTTATATAGGACAGTGTTCCTACATTTGGGAAATACAGAGTACTTAGGCTAATGGGGCATCATGTCTGTAGCTCATTCTCAAATGGTTCAGAAAAAGACCAATGATAATGAATGTATACATACAAAAAGGGTGATGGAACAAATGTTTACAGTTTGGGAATCTGAATGAGGGAGTTCTTTGTATTGTACATGCAAACTCTTCAATAAGTCTCAAATTACTTCAAAACAATTTTTTAAATGTTGATGTATTCAAAATAACAGATATGTAACTAGTGCTAATCAAACAGATCAGTACAATACCTGTTTGGACTTCCTCAGGAGATGTAGGTGGTGTAAGAGTAACTGAAGACATAGCAGGATCTCTTGTGGAAGCAGGCACTTGGTGGACACCCAAGCAAGAAGCTGAACAATGAGAGGATCCCACAGAGCTAGGAGTGGGAATGTCTGACTGAGGGACTAGAACAAAGCATGCTGGGTAGATCATTCGGACACCAGCTGAAAGGCAAAAATAATAGGCAAGAAAATCAATTACCACTGTGATTGTAGTGGGATTAGTTTCACTCAAAAGTACTGTAATGGAAAAGTACATATGATTATATAATGTTTAAATAAAATTAAAATATATTTAATATATTTTTATAAACATATGCTCCTTTTGGCATAAAGTTTTTCTGGAATAAACCAGGAGAAGCTCTTAATACCTTCAATGGTTACCTTCAGTAACCTAGAAGAAACTTAGAAGAAAGCAGCTTCTCTTTTCATTTTTGGATTTTCTAACCATGAGTATTACTTTTAAATCTTTACTTGCAAATCTGACAAATTATATTGTGTATTACTTTTAAAGAATTTTTAAGTTTAACAACAGGTAATCTGGGCACTCAATAATGGACCAGGGGCACATGGGAGGCTTGTTCAGTTAAGCTTCCAACTTTGGTTCAGGTCGTGATCTCATGGTTCATGAGTTCAAGCCCCATGTCAGGCTCTGCACTGACAGCACAGAGCCTGCTTTGGATTTTCTATCTCCTTTCTCTGTACCTCCCCCACTTATTCTCACTCTCTCAAAAATAAACATTAAAAAAAGGAATTATGGGCCATCTTCTGCTTTCTTCTTTATATATCTCTTTTTATGAAAACCTAATATGTTTATGCTTTGTTTCTGGTTTTGTCACAACTACTCTGGCAGAAATGCATTTATTGAAATTCAATACTGGTATTCTTTTTATTTAAAAAACTCAAGGCAATTTTCATATACATAACATTCCCATAAGACTCCATTAAACACTGTTGCAAACTCTAATACTAATTATCTGCTCAATTATACATTCTCCACAACCTCCCATCTTTATCCCATTGTTAGGCTTGGCTGTGTGACCTGCATGCAATATAGACCAGACTCCAACAGAAGCTTAAAACAGAAGCAGCCTCTCTTTTTTTCTGCCCTTTGCCTCAAGATTAGCATGTCCCAAATATAGTTTATCTTGTTAATCTGGGTCCCTTAAATGAGAAGACACAGGGTAGAGTCAATATGAAAAGAGTTGACCCGGGCAGAGCAGATCAAACCCACAAGTTCTTTAGGTACATTTTCTACCTTTTAAAAGTTATCAGAGGCAACAGTTTTAAGAAATGTGAAAATACTACATAACACAGGTTGTCAACTTTCCAGCTTCCAAATGTTATTTATTCACAATTATTTTCTTTGCAATGATAAGCTTTGCAAGCTTACCTCTAGGTGAAATATGTTTCCTTGCCCCAATGACTTTGGCATGGCAAAGTGACTAGTTCTGCCTAATGGAGTGTGAGCAAATGTAACATACATCATATCCTAGCAGAAGCTTTAAATACACTTACATGATACACTCAGTCCTTATTATTCCTCTGTTCTTGTAAGAACAGCATGTCCCAGATACTGGGTACTCATTGAACCTAGGTTGCAGAATGAGAAGATACAAGGAGCCAAACCACAACCAAGCTGCAGTCTTTATGTAATGTGAGGAGAAAATAAAGGAGAAATAAATGTTTAATGTTGAAAGCCACTGAGGTATATGAATTGTTTATTATTCAACAAAATCTAATACATATAGTCACATATTTTTCCCTTAGAATTAATACTCAGAATCCATACCAACAAGAACTTCTACTGCAGCTAAAGAATCATCTTCCCAATCCATATCTTCCTGTTTTTCTTCAGACATCTCCTTTAAGCAAGATGAGATAGGATAGAACTGTTTCCATTCACCAATCAATTTTTTTGTAGCTGAATCAGACATCTTGAATGCTTGTCCTGTGAGTGTGCCATTTAGTCCAAATGGGCTTAAGATTACTAGAAACCCAAGAGACATGAAGTAAGTAACTAAAGACTGTTACACCAAATAAGATCACACAGAATAGTCTGATAAGTAATTGTGCAATTCTAAAAAAGAAAAGGAAACCCAAAATGATCATTCCAGAGAAAATTCACTGTATTTCATTATTGTGAAGATAAACCACAATATTGAATTTATTATAAAATCTTAAAATTTAGGGGTGCCTGGGTGGCTCAGTCGGTTGAGTGTCTGACTTCGGCTCAGGTCATGATCTCACGGTTCGTGAGTTTGAGACCCGCATCAGGCTCTGTACTGACGGCTCGGAGCCTGGAGCCTGCTTCAGATTCTGTGTCTCCCTCTCTCTCTGCCCCTTCCCTGCTCGTGCTCTGTCTTTCTGTGTCTCTCAACAATGAATAAACGTTAAAAAAAAATTTTTTTTTTAATTTTAAATCTTAAAATTTCGTTCACTCAAAAATCTCACATAGATAGAATTTCAACATGAGTTGCGGATATATGTACATCCTTCAACTTCTCTTGATTTCTACTAAGAAAGCAATTTGAGAAAACAAAATAATGTGTGTGTACACTTATTATGTTCTGCCATGTAAATTTTAAAAAAGGAAATACTAGGCTTAGAATTAAACAAGAACACACTGCCAGTCCTTAAAAATAAATCAGCAATTGTGTATAAATATTATTAAAGTCCCTGTGTACCAACATTAAAAATGGCTTATGTGACTGCAAACAAAAGATGAACTTGAAAACATGAACATGTATATCTGCTAAATGCTATTTAAAAGAACACTTTAAAATATACTATCATTCATGCACAAAAATTTTTTCAAATAATATTTGTATTAAAAAACTTGCTTCATTGACTTGTTTTCACGGACTTAAAACTCTAATACGGAAGAAGAAAATAAACTACATTAGAATCATCGCTAGGCTAAAGATCAGGGGAATTCTCATTAATTCCAAAATTTAAGATTACCAACTATAATAAGAATTTTCCTGAGACAAATGAAATATCTAAGCCAATAAAATAATCTACCTTGAAATGGACTATTAGACTGTTGAGCAAGGGTGATATGCTCTTCACTAAGAAGGTATACAGGTTGATGTTGGTTAATTTCCACACTGGTACAAACATTGCTGTCTCCATGCAAGAAAAAGGTGAAAGAGCAGGACAAGTGTTCACTAATAAAGAAGAAAAAGTTATATTTTAGTGATGATTAATAGCCAAAAAATAAGTTAACTTGCTTTTCTTTATTAATAAGTTATACTACAAAAACGCACATTCTCTTTAACCCAGAAATTCTACTTCATCATCTGAAGGGGAGAAAAAAAACAAAACAAAAAAACATCACAGATATGAGCCAAGATTTAGTTTTAAGAAATGTTCTTCATAGCACTGTTTACAGTAGAAAGAACTAAATAAAGGAATCAGTAAACAAGTTAGGTACACCCACACATACCATTATAATATAGCCACCAAAATAAGTATAGGTGGAGTAAAAGGGGAGTGAGTTTAATGGAAAGGACAGGCTACCAAAATGGTATAATCTCAATTTTTTAAGAAAGGTTCCCTCGGTGAAAAAAAATCTAGGCGTGCAATAGAATTAAGGATGACCTAATTTTTATTTTTATTTTCTCTTCTATATGAGAAATTAAATACAACTATATTTTCTCATTTTTTTATTTCTGAAATTGGGCTGCATACCATTAGTCAAGCATTTAATGTACTGCCCTCCCCTGACCCCCAATGATAAGGTACTTTAAAGCCATGATGGGTCTCACAATTGAAGGCATCCTAGAATCAAAGTTATATGCAGAACATCTTATGATATTTAGATATGGCTGGTAAAATGAAAGTTCCCAAGAGGAAAGCACATGTATCCTTATGATAAAACTTAGAAAGGTCAAATGGCCCAGAAGAGGAGACTGTACATTAAGAAGAATCCACTTTTCTTATTTCTTCTCCACACATTTATCTTAAGAATTTGTCTTAAAGAACTAGTTCTTTAAAATATAACCATTAATAAACTAAAAACCTGTTGTATATTTCTGTAAACCCTCTTGAATTATTTCTGGACAAGTCAAGGACACAATAAATTAAGTTATATTAAAAGTAATAATAGAGCTAAGAAAGTGGGAAAACAAAAAGTCAGAAGGAGGTGAAGAGTAACGCAGAGCTGATAATTTCTTCATTACACACACACACACACACACACACACACACACACACACACACAATGGAGGCAAAAGATTGTCTGAAGCTGATAAAAATAGCAAGAAACTGAAATTTAAGCATATCACTCAAGTTAAAAAGATAACCAACAGAAAAACTGACAAAAATACAGCTAATAAAGCAAATCATCTTTCATGGTAAAGAATCAGATACTGTCTAAAGTTAGTTAATCAAGGCCTAGAGGTACAAGCATCGCTGGAATTATGGCAGTAACCACCAGAAGTAGTAAGCAAAAAAGTTAAAACACGAAAAATAGAAAACTAAACCTGGTTACTTCTAGGGAATTGTACTGTTTAAATTATATTAATTTTACCTTCTTAAAAATTATGAATTCTACAATGATTACTGTATCTTTCCCCACCCCAGTAGCTTCTGTTGCTTTTTTTTTTTAAAAACAAATTTATTTTTGGAATAACTTTAAGTTTACTGAAAAGCTGCAAAAGTATCACAAAGAGTTGTCATATACCCTTTACCCAGTTTGCCCTAAAGTTAAACATTTCACAGAATCATGCTACATTTGTCAAGCAGGTAATTAACACCAGTACATTAATTCCAGTCATTTTGGATTTTCCACTTATGGCATTTTTCCTTTTCAGGATCCAATCCAAGATACCACACTGCATTTAACCTCCCTCCCCTGCCTTACTGATAAAGCCAAACAGTTTTTTAACAGGAAATAAAAGTATCTGAACTATTTTAATAAATATATTAAGCTTGTTTCTCATCTGACTGAAAGACTAATCCTATTGGAACAGCTACTGCTTGAGTAATTACAAAGCCTACAGACATTTGCTTTGGAGTAAGAGTAAAATCTAAAATAATCACCAAGATAAGAGTCTTAACTAATAACTTTGAGAACTGTCCTCCCAAAGGCAGACCGTTGCTAATGGCCATTTAAAGTAAACTCAATTTTATTACTGCTTTCCAGCAGTATTTTCCAGCACTGGTAAGGTACCTATACTGTAAAACATACAAAAAACCTACCAAACATAAACCTAACTCCAAATGCTTAAAGCACCCACCCACATTCAAAAGAACTCTGCATTAAACTTAGTTTAATATTCAGATCTAAGCTACCAAGTGAAAGCAAGTATTATTCCTTTATTCAACAAATATTTTATGGCTAAGCACATGGCACTATGCTAAGCACACATTTAAGTTATGCTAAGTGCTATAAAAAAAGGTACAAGATGCTATGAGAATGTCTTAAGACCTAGATAATGAAAATAAACTTTAATTCCTATGCAGAAAAGAATCAACTTGGTACCCTGGGTAACAACATAAAAGTTATTCTTATGTTTCATGGTACCGATTTCTTCCCCAACCTCATCTCTTTACTAGTCTTCCTTTATAATACTTTCCCTTCTCCCTCAACTGGTCTCTCTGCAGTTCCTTAAATATACCAGGCCTTTATACCTACTGTTACTCAATCTGAAACACGCTACACATCTACATTCACCTTCATTAGGTTTTTTGTTCAGATACCTCATAGGTGCAATCTTCACTGACCACCCTACTTTAAACTGACCCACAATTCCTCTTCTGGGATTGATTTTGTTTGGCTAAGAAATCACAATCTAACGTGTTACACAGTTTATTTCTTATAGTCGTCCCAGAACATAAGCTCTAAAGGAGGAAGAATTTGTCTCCTTTGTTCAATGTTGTATCCTCAGATTTCAGAATAGGTCCTTAACACATAGTAGGTATGCACTAAATACTATAGGATAAATTCTGTATCTGAGCTACTTATTTCTTTTTTAAAAATACTTATTTTGAGGGAGAGAAAGAGCACATGAGGGAGGGGCAAGGAGAGATGGAGAGATAGAGAGATAGAATCCCAAGCAGGCTCCACACTGTCAGCACAGACGGACACAGGGCTCCAACTCACGAACCACAAGATCCTGACTTGAACCGAAATCAAGAGTCAGAGGCTTAACCGACTGAGACAGCCAGGCATCTCCTGAACCACTCATTTCTAATCAAACATTCCTTTTCTTACCAAGTCTCTACCTATATAGCTGTCCAAGCCAGACATGTAAATCACACTAAACTTTTCTTTTTTCCTAAACTCCCTATAATTAACTAAACCATCAGCAATTCCTACTGATTCTATTTAAGTATCTATGATTTGTCAATTGTCTTTTTAAGGTCTGAATAACTATTAAAATCTCTAATTTATCTTTTCACTGCTGCCAGCAATCTTCCTAAAAATTAATTCTGATCACATAACTGGCAGGCTCAAAATCAATAGTTCCCCAATGCCTTAAGGACAGAAAACAACAACAAAAAAACACCTTAGCACAGCACTTTAGACCCTTCAGAATCTGATCCTTGCCTAACTCTCCAGGCAGAGGTATTTAATCCACTAAGAACCCCTCCTTTGTTTACCCTGAATTCCTTCCGACTTCTTCATCATTCTCCAACACTCCTTTAAACATTATCTCTGTGTTCCTATAATAGTCTATGCTTATCATAGTATTTATTGTAACACTACTATTACTTATTTAACTAATTGAATTCCTGCCATGTTGTAAATTCCTTGATAGAAAAACTGTAACTTTAATATTTGTAGAAAATTGAGTTATTGGTCCCAATTCTTCACTCCTCTTTCATTTCTTCAATCACAGTAAAAAACACAACATAAAATGTATCATCTTAACCATTTTTAAGTGTGCTGTTCAGTAATGTTAAATATATTCCTATCATTCTGAATTAGATCTCCAGAACTTTTCATTATGTAAATCTGAAATTACACCCATTAAACAACAATTCCCTCTTTTTACATCATCTCAGTCCCTGGCAATCACCATTCCACTTTCTGTTTCTACAAATTTGAGTACTTTTCTTTTTTTAAGAAGGCTCCACACGCAGAGTGAAGCCCAACGTGGGGCTTGAACTCATAACCCTGAGATCAAGACCTAAGCTGAGATCAAGAGTTGGACACTTAACCAAGCAAGCCACTCAGGCACCCAGAATTTGACTACTTTAGATCTACTTCATGTAAGTAGAGTCATACAGTTTTTGTCTTTGTGACTGGCTTTTTTCACTTAGCATTAATATCAAGGTTGATACATGGTGTAGCATGTGACAGGATTCCTTTCCTTTTACATGGTAAATAAAAATCCACTGTGTACATAACACATTTTGCTTAACCATTCATCCATCAATGGACATTTGGGTTGTTTCTACCTCTTGGCTATTGGGAAAAGCGCTGCTATGAACATGGGTGTGCAAATCTCTTCAAGATCCTGCTTTCCTGTAGTCATCAAGATAGTATGGTACTGGCACAAAAACAGACACATAGATTAATGGAACAAAATAGAAAACAAAAAATGGACCCAAACTATATGGTCAACTAATCTTCGGCAAAGCCAGAAAGAATATGCAATGGAAAAAAGACAGTCTCTTCAACAAAAGGTGTTGGGATTGGTGGACAACAACATACAGAAGAATGAAAATGGAACATTTTCTTACACCATACACAAAAATAAATTCAAAAGGGATGAAAGACCTAAATGTGAGACAGGAAACCATCAAAATCCTAGAGAACATAGGCAGCAACCTCTCTGACACTGGCCATAGCAATCTCTTACTAGACACATCTCCAGAGGCAAGCAACACAAAAGCAAAAATGAACTACTGGGACTTCATCAAGACAAAAAATCTTCTGCACAGTGAAGAAAACAATCAAAAAAACTAAAAGGTAACTGTTCAGAATGGGAGGAGATATTTGCAAACAATATATTGGATAAAGGGTTAGTATCCAAAATCTATAAAGAACTTATCAAACTCAACACCTAAAAAAAACAAACAATTCAGTTAAGAAATGGGCAGAACAGGGCACCTGGGTGGCTCAGTCAAACATCTGGCTTCGACTCAGGTCATGATCTCACAGTTCATGAGTTTGACTCCCACATCAGAAGAGCTCGAGTCCCTCTTCAGGTGAGCCCTGCTTCGCTCTTTTTCATTCTTTCTCTCCACCCCCCTCCACCCAGGACTCTCATCTCTCTGCCCTCACTCACTTGTGCTCTCAAAAAAAAAGGAGGGGGGGGATGCAGAACACATGAACAGACATTTTTCCATAAAAGACATACAGATGGCTAACAGACACATGAAGAGATGCTCACCATCACTCATCATCAGGGAAATACAAATCAAAACTACAATGAGGATCATCTCACACCTGTAAGAGTAGCTAAAATTAACAACACAGGAAACAACAGATGTTGGCAAGGATGCAGAGAAAGACAAACCCTCTTACACTACTGGTGGGAATGCATACTGGGGCAGCCACTCTGGAAAACAGTGTGGAGGTTCCTCAAAAAGTTAAAAATAGAACTATCCTACAATCTAGCAATGGCACTACTAGGTATCTACCCAAAAGACACAAAAATACTAATTCAGAAGACACACCTCAATGTTTACAGCAGCATTATCAACAATAGCCAACTATGGAAAGAGCCCAAATAGCCATCTACTGATGAATGGATAAAGATATGGTTTATACATATATACAATGGAATATTACTCAGCCATGGAAAACAAGAATGAAACCTTGCCGTTTGCAATGATGTGGATGAAGCTAGAGTGTGTTATGCTAAGTGAACTAAGTCAAAGAAAAATACCATATGATTTCCCTCATGTAGAATTTAAGAAACAAAACAGGTGAACATAGGGGGAAAAAAAGAAAGGCAAAACATAAAACAGACTCAGCTACAGAGAATAAACTGAGGATTGCTAGAGGGGAAGTGGGTGGGGGAATGGGCTAAATGGGTGATGGGTATTAAAGAGGGCACTTGTCATGATGAGCAATGGGTGTTAAATGTGAGAAATCACTGAATTATACTCTTGAAACAAATATTACACTACATGTTAACTAACTAGAATTTAAATAAAAACTTGAAAAAGAAAAAAGACAAGATCCTGCTTTCAATTCTCTTAGAAGTAGTATTACTGGATCATATAGTTCTATTCTTAATTTTTTGAGGAACCTCCATAAGGTTTTCCAGAGCAGTTGTAGCATTTTACAATCCCACCAAGAGTGCACCAAGGGTTCCTATTTCTCTACCCTCACTAACCTTTGTGATTTTTTTTTTTAATAGTAGCCATCCTAGCAGATGTGAGGTGGTATCTCATTGTGGTTTTGACTTGCATTTCTCGAATTTGTAATGTTGACCATCTTTTTTTTTTTTTTTTTTCAATATGCTTATTGACCCTCTGTATATCTTCAAAATGTCTTTTCAAGCCTTTTGCCCATTTTTAAATTGGGTTACTTGACTTTTTGTTGTTGAGTTGTAGTTCTTCATACATGCTGGATATTAATGCCTTAACGGATATATGATTTGTAAACATTTTCTCCCAATCCATAAATTGCCTTTTCACTGATTATGTCCACTGATGCACAAAGGTATTTAAGTTTGATATATTTCAGTTGTCTATGTTTGCTTTTGCTGCCTATGCTTTTGATGTCATAACCAGGAAATCATTAGCAAATCTGAAGTCATAAAGCTTTCTCCCTATTTTCTTCTACAAGTTTTATTGTTTTAGGTCTTATTTAGATTTTTAATCCATTTTGAGCTCATTTTTGTATGTAATGTAAGATAAAGGCCAACTTAATTCTTTTACCTGTGGATACTAAGTTGTCTCACTGCTCTTTTCCCCAGAGTGGTACTGCCACCCTTGCAAAGATCATTTGAATACATACATACAAGCTTATTTCTGGACTTTCTATTCCATTGATTTACATGTCTGTATGCTAGGACCACACTGGGTTTTTTTTGTTTTAAAATTTGTTAATGTTTATTTATTTTTGAGCATGAGCCAGGGAGGAGCAGAGAGAGAGGGAAACACAGAATCCAAAGCAGGCTCCAGGCTGTCAGCACAGAGCTCGACACAGATCTCGAATCCACAAACTGAGATCATGACCTGAGATGAAGTCAGATGCTTAACCGACTGAGCCACCCAGGCGTCCCAATACCACACTGTTTTGATTACTATATAGCTTTGTAATAGGTTTTGCTCACCCTTTTTTTGTTTTTAAAGATTTTATTTTTAAGTAATCTTTAAACCCAAATGTGGGGCTCAACTCACAACCACGAGATCAAGAGTCGCGTGCCTCACCAACTAAGCCAGCCAGGGACTCCACTCACCCTCTTTTATCCAGGCTCTTTGGTGTGACATTGTAGTTCCTCCCATTAGAGGTGAAATATACCTCCCCAACCTGACTCAGGCTTGCTTTGTACTTGCTTTGGCAAGCAGAAGCTTAAAACATGCATATGCAGTCTGGATTGCCCTCCAGTGCTTCTTTCATTCCCATGAGAATTATATAAAATATACCTCTACCCAACCTGCAGTTCACAGTGTGGACTAGATTGGCTAACCCCTAGCTGACAAGCAGGCACGTTACTGAAAACACAGAACTGCTGTTACACCTCCATGTTTTGGGGGTGGTTTGTTACACAGCAATGGCCAATACAGAAATTGGAACCAAAAGTGAGGTGCTACCATGACAGAAATCTAAATATGTGGCACTAACTTTAGGATGAGATTAGCAAGGAACACGACACTGAAAACTGATGAAGAAATTATTTTAGGGGGCTGGGAAAATGATGACCCATGTTATGTAATGGAGAAATACATCATAGAACTGTTGCCTGAAATAATCTAGAAGACAGAAAATATACCTAATGAATTTAAAGAGTTGGGAGAACACATCAAGTCAAAATGTAATTTGATTGTTACTAGCTATACTTCATAAGGTACTAAAAGACAGAGATAAGCTCAGGAAAAAACCTGATGGTTTGCAAGCATAATTTATAAAGATACAGACAACCCAGAAACTGTAGGCTAGAAAATAATACTATTCATCAACAAAGTGATGGTGTGGCCTATATATAACACTGCTTCAAAGAAAACACAAGATCAAGAGTGTGATTCTAATACCCTTTGTTAAAAATACATGATTCTTGATACCAGTTGAAACATTAAGATTTTTAAATATCACTCCTAGGCCTCAATACATTTTTCTCAAAGAAGGTATCTAAAGTAAACAAGTATTTATGCAATATTTTGTTACTATATGTGGGAATACATAGATAGCTATATTTGTACTTTTCTTTCTTTGTCCTCTTTCCTGACACAGTTCTTCTATAATTGTTAAGGCTGAGTAATAGGGCATATAAATATAATTTCTAAACAGCATTTTTGTCTTAGCCAACCATTAATGTTTAATTTCTGAGAGAGATTGGCCCATTTTAAAACAGGCAGATAATTTTCAAAGCATTTCTCTCTCTAAACAATAAAAAAAGGACAAAATGCTAAAAAAAAAAAAACTTAAGAAAATTCATATTCAACTGGTTAGAATGACTATATATATATTTTTTTACCATTACAAGGTTTTTTGTTTTTTGGTTTTTTAAATTTTTTAAATTATTTAATTTAAGATAAAAATAAATATTTTTGAGAGAAGGGGTGGGGGGTGTAGAGAGAGAGGGAGACAGAATCCAAAGCAGACTCCAGGCTCTGAGCTGTCAGCATAGAGCCCAACGTGGGGCTTGAACCCACGAACCATGAGATCATGACCTGAGCCGAAGTCAGACGCTTAACTGACAGAGCCACCCAGGCGGCCCATTTTTGTTTTTTTTTGTTTTTTTTTTTTTTTTTACGGGATTTTTCAGGAAACTTTAGAAGACAAATATTTCTCAATAAATGAGACAAAATTTAAGAGTTTACTGGGGAATTACTAAGAATACTTACATCAAAAAAAAATATTAAGTGACTCTAGCAAGAATGATTACACAAAGAAATTGTAATTTGGTTAGTTTTAAAGATCAATTAAGTATTTTACAAAAATGATTATGAATGCTATGTGCTTATTCAGTAACTGAATAGTAAATTTTAAAATCTGACTTGCAAATACTTTCAAGAACATTTGCAAGTGTAAGCAACAACCTAAAACAGTCTCATGTTCTTTATCTTTAAAAGACTAAGAGGATAGGAAACTTGAATTTTATATCCTACTCCCTGTTTTTAATCAGTGAAGTATAGGGCACCTGGGTGGCTCCGTGGGTTGAGCATCTGATATTGGCTTAGGTCATGATCTCACAGTTAGTGAATCTGAGCCCCCCATATCAGGCTTGCTGCTGTCAGCACACTTCGGATCCTCTTCCCCTTCTCTCTCTGCCCCGGCCCTGCTCACGCTCTCTCTCTCTCTCCCAAAATATATAAATATAAAAAAAATTTAGGGAAAAAAAAATCAGTGAAATATAGTTCTTAAAAATACAGTTTGACTATGTTTCATTTCGTATGTAAATGTTAAATGAGAATAAAAAAGGAAACTCAAAATTGATTTTGTCATGACATAAAAAGCAAATAACATGCCTCAAGTTTTTCCTAAAAAGATTACTATAATCTGGAAAATGTTTTTTAAAAAGTACACTACTTATATTCTATTAAATATTATTTAGGAAAATAAACAATCTGGTATATACAAACACCATGGTCTGTAAAATGAAGGTCCAATATAGGCTTTCCATTATGTACAATGAGTACTTAACCCTCATAACTCTTAATTCACAAAAACTTGGCTGATGTAAAAAAATTTGTCTCCAAAGGGTTTTGTAAAAACCCAACATTCCAACACACAATCTCTCAGCTGCCACTATTTATCTGTTATTTTCCTACTTATCAGCAGCTCTCCATTCCAGATGCCTATGATTAAAGAAAAATATCACCTCCTATATTGCTAGCATATGTTCCTAATATAGCCTTATCTAATTCTAATATAAAATGATTTAAAATAAATCAAATTTGTGAATACAGGAGAAAAAACTAACCATTCTTAATATGGCATAAAATTTCTAAAATTCTAAAAATTTCTAAAATTAAAGACAATATTCTAGTCAGAAAATATTATAGGACAAAAAAATGTTACATAATACTGCCATATTAAATTCAGAATGGCTCTTATTTCAAGGAGAAGATATTATTTATAACATCACTTAAAACATCTTTGGCACTTAGCAAAATGGAGTTAAATATGTGTAACTACAATGAGAATCCATGGTGGGACACCTGGGTGGCTCAGCTGGTTGAGCGTCCAACTCTTGTTATCAGCTGGGGTCACAATCCCAGGATCATGGGATTGAGCCTTGCCAGGCTTCGTGCTGAGCATGGAGACTGCTTGAGATTCTTTCTCTCTCTCTCTCTCTCTGCCCCTATCCCCCACTCACTCATGCACTTTCTCTCTAAAATTAAAAAAAAGAATCCAAGGTACTGCTAGCTACTATAGTTACTGCAGAGAATACCTTGTTCTCTAGGAGCTAATACTGTAATAGCCAAAACAAAAAGATGAGTGAAGCAAAAGTTTACAGATGAAACCTGAGCAAATAATCTGTTGTAGAATAGTAAACATTCCTCATTTAAGGACTGAAATTAAACAAAACATTATTTCTAAGACAAAATGAAAATATGCTTATAAACACCTATTCTAATAGTTTAATATGTACACTGTTTTAAGAGATGCCATATCTCATTTAGTTTTAGCACTTCTGTTAGGTAGGTACAGGAAGATGATATCCCATTTTGCTGATTGGGAATTTAAAGCACAAAGAAGTTAACAGGCTTGTCTTAAAATCATAAAACTAGTTAAAGAGAATGTTGACTTAACATCCTAGTCATCCTAATAGCCAATTTTAAGTGGACAAAGAACTTAAAACAGGACTTCTTATATCTCCAAAGAAGATATACAAACAGCCAGCAACCTCATGAAAAGATACTCAACATCACTCATCATTAAGGAAATACAAATCAGATCTTCAATATACCATTTCAACTCTAGGATGGCTATTATTAAATAAAATATTTTAGAAAAGAAGTGTTTGTGAGGATGTGGAAAAATTGGAATCCTCCTAGTGGGAATGTAAAATGGTGTAGCTGCTATGAAAAAGTATGGCAGTTCCTTTAAAAAGAAAAAAAAAAAATCAAACACAGAATTACTATATGATCCAACAATTCCACTTCTAGGTATATTCCTAAAAGAACTAAAAGCAGGGACTTGAACAGATATTCGCACACCAATATTCATAGCAGCATTATTCACAACACACAAAAAGTGGGAAAAACCAATCATCCACTATCAGATGAATGGATAAACAACATGTGGAATAAAAATACAATGGAATATTCAGGCTTAAAAAGAAATGAAATTGTGGTGCATAGTACAAGGATCAGAACCTGAGGACATTAAGCTAAGTGAAATAAGGCAGACACAAAAGGACAAATACTATATAATTCCACTTATATAACATAACTAAAACAGCCAAATTTATAGCGACACAAAGTAGAACAGTGGTTACCAGCGGCTAGGAGGAGGGGACTATATAAGGAGGAGTTATTAAAGGGCAGATTTTCAATTTGGGATGATGAAAAGGTTCTGTAGATAGTGGTGATGGTTGCACAACAACACGAATATACTTGATGCCACTGAACTGTACACTGAAAAATGGTTAAAATGGTAAATTTGTTGTGTCTATTTTACCACAATAATAAAAAAACAAACCAGTTCCCCCAATTCCTATATTTTTATTCCATTAATCCAATAATTTCCAAACCTGTCTTTTATTACAATCAACCTGCATAGCTTTTAAAAATTTCAAAGCCCAGGCCATACTCCCAGGTTAAAACATGGACACATCACTATTGTTTTAATCTTTCAAGGTTATTCCACATCAAGTTTGGCTACTGCATTAATCTATATTTCTGTAGCTCTCATGGTACCATTTTTAATTTCTTAAATTTATAACTTCAACATTAGGTATTCTGAACATATCTCCATGAACGAGAGCTTTATTAAAATCTAAAAGATAACATTTCATCTGTGAATTTTGAATATACTTCTGCTCACTTATTAAACACATTACTTACACTACAGTGTAAGGAATACTTAGAAAGCAATGATATTCTGGTTTACATCTTCAGATGCTCTGCAAGTACTCTTTATATGCTTATATTTCTCCAATATAAAAAATTTGTCAGGGGGCGCCTGGGTGGTTCAGTTGGTTAAGTGTCCAACTCTTAATTTCAGCTCAGGACATGATCTCACAGTATGTCAGTTCAAGCCCTGCATCTGGCTCTGTGCTGACAGTGAGGAGCCTGCTTGGTATTCTCCTTCTCTCCCTCTCTCTGCCCCACCTCTGTTCACAGTCTGTCTCTCAAAATAAATAAATAAATAAACTTAGAGAGAGAAAAGAAATTTGTAAGTATTCTTTTACTACTTCCTATCACTTTAAAAAGATGTAGATACAGAAGAAACAGTGGTCTACAGGGTCCACAATCTGTCCTATCTCTCATACCCTATAATCTAGCTCCAATACCAGCAAGATGTATGACCCTGGATAAGGGACTTAACCTCTCTGTGCTTCAGGCTTAGCAACTGTAAAACTGAAGTAATAACAGAGTTGTTTTAAGAATTGAGTTAATACACATTAAGTCCTTATTCTGAACACAGCCTGGACAGTTCTGCTTGAGCAAAGGTTTCTCACTACCCTCCTCCCCTTCAGAGAGAAAAAACAAACAAACAAAAAAACCTTCCCTATTATCATTCATATCTAAAGCCAATGGTTCAAAAGGACAGATTATAGGAGTCTATGGTAAAAACCATGTAAGAAATGATAGTAAGAAAAGCTCAAATGAGAGGAAAAAAGGAAGAAGTCTTCCTTAGCACTTAATTTTTCTCATAAATGTTTCTGGAAAGCATGAGAATGTAGAAAACTGACCATGTAAATCCTAATGACTGAAGCATTAGAGAAATTTCATGGGTCATAAGTACTATTATATCATCACTTAAGATTTCAGAAAATAGGACACATAATAATCTTGAAGAGACATTAATGACAGACCAACACAGGCTGCAGAGAGGGAAAAAAAAAAAAGACAGCAACTATGTCCAACTGGGCAAATAGTAGGTACTTTGAGATAGGTGAAGGTTTCCCCTATCTTTGAGAGTCTCAAAATTTAACATACAATTCCAAGAGGGTTCAGAAAACCAGATAAAAAATATCTTTTACCAATAAACACTATACCAAGCTCAGCTGGACTTAAAGTCCTGGAACTATATTGCTAATGCAACAGCTAATATATACACGTGACTACTGAGCACTTAAAATGTGCCCAGTCCAAACTGAGATGTACTCTAATTACTGAATACACATTAAACTTCAAAAACTTATTTAAGAAAAGTAAAATATCTCAATATTCTTTGCATAATTAATTACATGCTAAAATGATATTCTGGATCTACTGAGTTAAATATATTAAAATTGATTTCACCTGGTTTTTTGTTTTACCTTTTTCAATGTATCTACTAGAAGATTAAAAATTACATTTGTAACTCACAAAATTTCCATTGGACACTATTACCTTAGAATGCAGGAAGAAAGAAAAGGAATCCTTAGAAAAAATAATAGTGATAGCTCTTATCTTACCTAGAAGTTCAAGTTTTCAGAGGTATTGAGGAATCCAACCAAAGGACATCCTAAAGCTATATAAAATGGCTGCTAATGTATCTCCAAATGAAATTTAAATCTTGTGTTTATATTTATTAAAATATTAAAGTCACTGTGTAGAAACCACAGGTGTAGTAAAGATAAACAGTTTTATGGGTGAAATTTAAAGTATATTCCTTCATGTATCGCCTTAATAACAAAATCTTGACCAACTAATTCAGGAAAGCTCCTGAAGTATTATTTTAATTATAACTGTAAAGGCTCTGGTATAAACAACACCATCCAAAAGAACTTTCTGTTATGATGGAAATACTCTATTATCTACATCACCCAATACAATAGCCACCAGTCACAGGAGCACTTGAAATATGGTTAGTGAAATTGAGAAACTGAATTCCAACTTTATTTCAATTAACTGAAATTTAAATAGCCACCAGTGGCTAGTGGCCACTATCTTGAATAGCACAGTTCTAAAATTTCTTTAAAAGAAAAAAAATAGGGATATTTCCTTATTTTGCCCTAATATTCTAGTTACAATTAACTCTGTACAAATACTCAGGGATGTACTCCTCTCCATCCTGTGAACTTTGCCTGCTTCACGCCATAAGACGAAAATCTCTGTGAACCAGGCTCTCTTTGCTAATACTTAACCGTAACGGCTTAGAACATACAGAACAGACATTTGATCCCATCTCCTTTATGTTCTATCCAGAAAAGATTTATTTTACTTATATATACATGTAACTATACACATACATATATCTTATATATGTGTATATACATATTTCCTATACTGCCTTTAAAATTGAAGTTAAAGGTATCTTACACAGTAAAAATCTCAAAGCAGATTTACCAAATATATTTTTGCATAGAAATTAATTATACGGCTACATTTGTAGTTGAGGGAACATAGTAAAATTAAGGTATATATTCAGTGTTCCCTATTAACTTCTCTCCTATACGATCTCAACTGCCATTTAGCAGACTCCTATGTAAATACATACTGTAAGATACTGGACTAGCAGTCTTTTTGTTAAGTTTATTTTGAGTGAGAGAGAGAGCGAGAGAGAGAGAGAGCGAGAGAGAGAGCGAGAGAGAGAGAGAGAGAGAGCGCATGTGCAAGTGGAGGAAGAGCAGACAGAGAATCCCAAGCAGGCTCCACACACTCAGCATGAATCCCAAGGCAGGGCTCAAACTTATAGGGCTTGAACTCATGAATCGTGAGATCATGACCTGAGCAGAAATCGAGTCAGACACAACCGACTAAGCCACTCAGGTGCTCCTGGACTAGCAGTCTTAAAAAAAAATCCTTACTAATAACTTTCTACTCTGTGTACATTCCTACAAGCATTTAAAACTCTTACTAGGGGCACCTGTAATGCTAGTAAGTCACTGGTACTTACTACATCCATTTATCTGTGCTTTTACTAGCAAACATAGCGACTGTCATCTGATAGAGCCCCTTACACTGTAGGAAAATACCTAAACTGTTAAGACAAAACACTGATCATTCTTTTAACAATACCTGAAGATGGCAGATTTAAAAGTAATTCTTTTCAATTTTTCTGTGTTAATTATCCTTATAGCTTCTTAAATTTCTGTGGTTAATTACCCATATAGTTGAGGGGTTCTTTACAGCTAACCTAGCTATACCACTAGATTTAATTCCATTTCCTGAGTCCCTGAAGACTATTACAGTTAATCAGACAATTAGCTATACTGAAGTCCAGATTATTAGATGAGAATCTATATTTAAGGGGCATAAAAGGAGGAAGAATGAAGAAGAGGTCAGTAATAGTATTTTCTCCTTTGTTCAAATCAAACCAGTTTCACAGTAACAATTTCCTTCCTTGACAATTGTGTTAATTCTTTTTAAGAAAGTGTATACAAGTTTAACAAAAAGTGAACTGATCAGTGAACAAAAATAGTATATATTATGCTTAATGGGTTAGCTTCATAATGGGCTAGAAGTGCACTAATTTATAATCTAATCTTTATCTACCTTCCCAATTATCATTCCATTGAATTCACTGGAAAAGTTAGTAGTCCCAAACCATAATTTAAAGCAACTGACAGACTTATATGCTAGGTTTTTCTACTTGCTTTTTCCTTTCCTTTTTTTTTTTTTTTTAATGTTTATTTATTTTTGGGAGGGACAGAGAGCGCGCACATGTGCACAAGTAGGGGAGGGGCAGAGAGAGAAAGGGAGACACAGAATACAAAGCAGGCAACAGGCTCCAAGCTGGCAGCATGGAGCCTGACACGGGGCTTCAACTCATGAAGCGTGAGATCATGACCTGAGCCAAAGTCAGATATTCAACCAACTGAGACACCCAGGTACCCCTCTACTTGCTTTTCTAAAGGGAGGGGAGATGTCAGGTAAGCTCCTATGAAAAAAGATTTGAGGAACAGCATTTATTCTTCCTGGATAAAATCAGTTTTGTACCACAACTATCCTTCAAGAGTAATTCAAAAGAGCATATACTATTTCTGATACCACCCCACTAATAAAACACAATTTGAATTTAGTCCCCCTTCTAAATGGGTCAGCCTCCTGGGGCACCTGGGTGGCTCAGTCAGTTGAGTGTCAGACTTCAGCTCAGGTCATGATCTCATGGTTCATGGGGTCAAGCCCTGCGTCATGCTCACTGCTGTCAGCACAGAGCCCACTTTGGATCCTCTGGTCCCCCACGCTGCCCCTCCGCCACTCATGCTCTCTCTCAAAAATAAATAAACTTAAAAATAAATAAATGGGTCAGCCCACAGAAAAACACTAGTGCTCAATTACAGAATTAAATAACAAGTAGAATCTACTAGATTCATGGAAATCTCCAATATGAAAAGTTGTATCTTCTATTAATAATAGCCCATTAAGAGAACTTCTTGCATGAAGAGAAATAAAGATACTTCCAGTATCTAACATGGCCCATCGAACACATTCATTTACTTCTACTTCTTTGTGAAGCAAAAATAGATAGTAAAAGGCAGGAGAAGCACAAAGAGAATGGTGGAAGTAAAGGCAACAGACAAAACATGATCACAAAATTTGGGGAGCTAGCAAGCAAAAGCAAAAATAGTAACTAACTTAGTAAATAAGGGCTAACGGGAAGATACCAAGGTAAAAAATGAATTAAACCCACAGAATCCTGAATCCCAGAGAGGTACAAAAGTTGAAGACACTGGTAGATCTTTGAAGGTGGATGCATGGTGTAACTAAAAAGAGAAAGAATGAAAGTTCAAATGATAAGTCAGACTCCTAGACTTACTTCTCCATCCTGTAGACAGGATCTTTACATCTTTCCAGATCAGTGGAAAACTTACAAGTTCACTATGAATTGGATGAAACAGAGCGACTCTGCACTTAAAGATACTAGATACAGCTGAAATGATGTATTTAAAAGAGAAATTAAGTGAAAATCTAAATACCATACAAGTATAGTATTTCCCCAATATAAATGTACAACTACAGCCCCCTTTCCCCAGTAGACTCCCTAAACATCGGCAGCCAAGCTTATACTCTCTAGTTAGGATACTAAAGGACTCCTCCGGGAAAGCAATTAGCTTAAAGTAATGGGGGTGGGGAGGGACACATACAGATAGACAGGCAGCAGGCACCCAATAAAATGAACAGGTCCCCGACAAGTCACCCTACTAAAGCCTGCAATTTCATAGCTACTCACATACAAACAGAATTTCCAATCAGTATTTTAGTGCCCAGAAGTCTCAAGAGTAGAAAAGGAGGTAATTTAGATATTCAGGATCCCAAAATATTACTTCTCATGTACTCCCTTCTTAGGAAACTACTGGTAGATAGGCACTACCAAAATAGTTAAGACAAAAAAAGCAAACATGAGATCTAGGAAATAAGGGAAAGGGAATTCCCATGATGAATGCTGTGAAACGAGCCTATAGAACAACCAGTCCAAATTAGAACTGAAAAATGAAGGGCTCAAACATATATTTTTTTAAAATATTTATCCTAGGAGAGAGAAAGAGAGAGAGAAAGAAAGAACGTGAAGGCACATGGGGGAGGGGGCAGAAAGAGAGGGAGAGTGGCGCCTGGGTGGCTCAGTCGGTTGAGCGTCCGACTTCAGCTCGGGTCATGATCTCACAGTCTGTGAGTTCGAGCCCTGCGTCGGGCTCTGTACTGACAGCTCAGAGCCCGGGGCCTGTTTCAGATTCTGTGTCTCCCTCTCTCTCTGACTCTCCCCCGTTCATGTTCTGTCTCTCTCTGTCTCAAAAATAAATAAACATTAAAAAAAAAAAATTAAAAAAAAAAAAAAGAAAGAAAGAGAGGGAGAGAGAGAATCCCTAGCAGGCTCCATGCTGTCAGCACAGAGCCCAATGTGGGGCCCAAACCCATGAACTGTGAGATTATAGCCTTAGCTGAAATCTAGAGCTGGATGCTTAACCAACTGAGCCATCCAGGTGCCCCACAAATAAAGATATTAAGTAACAAGAGAAGGGAGCCTGGGTGGCTCAGTTGGTTGAGTGTCCAATTCTTGGATTTTGGCTCAGGTCATGATCCCAGGGTCATGGACTGAGCCCTGTGTCAGGCTCCGCACTGTGTGGAATCTGCTTAAAATTCTCTCTCTCTCTCTCTCTCTCTCTCTCTCTCTCTTCCTCTCCCCCCCCCCCCCCCCGCCCCCCTTCTCCCTGGCTCATGCTCTCTAAAAATAAATCTTAAAAAACAAAACAAACAAAAACACACAGAGGGCCACCTGAGTGGCACAAGTTGTTTAAGTGTCCTGATTTTTGGTTTCGGCTTCAGGTCATGATCTCAGAGTCTGGGAGTTTAAGCCCTGTGCCAGGCTCTGCACTGATGGTGCTTGGGATCCTCTCTTCCTTTTTCTGTCTGTCTCTCCTGAGTGCACTCTCACACACTCTCTATTCTCTCAAAAATAAATTAAAAAGAGAGAGAAAGAAAAAAGAAACTAACAGATTACACAAACTACTTAAAGGAAGGGAGGGAAGATTTGTGCTTCTGGTAAATAGTCTGGGAGTGAATCACCAATCAGTACATAGATCAAAGGTCAGAAAACTAACAGAAAAGAGCTAGAGGATAAACATTTTAGGCTAAATATTTTAGGCTTTGTGGGTCATCTATCTCTATTCGGCTGTGCTGTAGCGTGCAGGCAGGCATAAAATAATCCATAAATGAGTGAACATGGCTATGTTAAAATCAAATTTTACTTACAAAAACAGGTGGCAGGCTATATTTACCCTGCGGAGTAGTAGTTTACCAATCCCTGACATAGATAATTAAGTGAAAAAAGAAATAATCATGAACACAGAGGAAAACAAAAAGATACAGAGTAAATGGAATATAATCCTAATATACTATATGGCTTGGCTATAAATAGTATTTATATAATCATAGTAAATATTTTTTATGAACTCTTATAATCTTATTGGCAAGATAAGAAAGAAACAAAGGGAAAAGAACGCATACAAGTATATCAATGTCCAAGTGGTTGGGATGGAGGAAGAGTATAAAGTAACTAAACCATCAATACAAAGTCAATAGATTAATCCTGAATAACTGAAAACTCAAGAGTAAGCATGTTACTTGCTTTAAAATTTATAATAGGTAAATTAAAAGAAAGTTAAAAGGATTAAAAGGGAATGCGTATAAGGAGCACATCTAGGAGTTGGGGCTCAGGATCACAGCTTTTCATCATTTTAGATCTTAGTAATGTGCTTGACTTCTCAAAACTGTATTATGTATTTGGTGAACATTGCTAATTACCAACCTGTATTTCCCCTTCTTCTAATTGCCTACCTAATGTCTATTCTCTCTTTCTTCTTCTAATCAGAAACCTTATTTTGTTCAGAGTAGCAATGCTTCCACATAAAAATATTTGTTTCTCTCAGGATAGACAGTGATAAGTCAGCTAAAGTCTCTAAGAAGGAACCTATTTTCTAATTCAAGGGTCACCCCGTCTAAATTCTTCCCTTCCTCTTCCTGCCTGAATTCACTGTGAGTGAAATCCAAAGCAACAACACCCACTGGGACCAGGTGGATGAAAGCCAAAGACTAAAGACGACATGGAAGAAAAGTCCAGGAAACCTGAGTCCTTGAAGACATTACTGAACCAATGCACTAGTATTGAACTATATACCCCCAGATTCCTTGCAATTGAGAAAAATCAATTCCTACATAAGGCAAGTGGTTAAGTCTTCTGTCTTTTGCAACTGAATTCATTCCCAACCTGTACAATTAATTTTCTTGTTGATAATAAAGGTTTATGTTCATTTCCAAAGAGGGAAAAAATAAAAGAGCCTTGATTTGTCCAGGTTTATCTACTCATCCATTCTAATAAAACTAAAAAGAGAAGTTTAAAAGAACATTAAAAAAAGATGTGCACATAAGACAGAAAAGATGGCCTCTCAGCAATGATACAACATAACCAAATGTTTACTTCATATCCTCACATCTTTCAGGGAAAACTAAAATATTTCCTTTTCCCTTCTCTCACATTCCATCTTACCACTGTTTTATCTCTCTTGAAGCCTCACTAATTTAACAACTGCTTGGGACCAAATCTTCTAACAGGCTGTGTCTCAAACCATTTAAATCACAGAGAACTGTAGCAACCTAAAGCTTTTAACTGCACAGGAAAAGATGGTATCTTAAAAGTCTTCTGTGCCTCTACCTACTCTACAAATTAGTGTCATAAATTTGCTTAATTCAAAGTTCAAGAAAATTACAAATACTCTAAGACTAAACAGGTCTTATATAGAAAAGCACAAATTTAGGGGCGCCTGGGTGGCGCAGTCGGTTAAGTGTCCGACTTCAGCCAGGTCACGATCTCGCGGTCCGTGAGTTCGAACCCCGCGTCAGGCTCTGGGCTGATGGCTCGGAGCCTGGAGCCTGTTTCCGATTCTGTGTCTCCCTCTCTCTCTGCCCCTCCCCCGTTCATGCTCTGTCTCTCTCTGTCCCAAAAATAAATAAAAAACGTTGAAAAAAAAAAATTTAAAGAAAAGCACAAATTTAAATTACTTTAAAGCAAAATGAGAAGTTTGGGAATGAAAAGAGCTAACTCAATCCAAAACATAACTACAGATCACTACAATTACAGATCACTATCTTTTACAAGTATTAATATTACTTAACAGAGTACTGTGAATATATTTGCACTAGTATAGTACTAAAATAAGCACTGTTCATTGCTTAAGCCTCTGCTTTCATCCTACCTTTTTTCTATCATCCCGAATAAAAATTTAGGCCACTATACTGAAACCACAGCCTATTCTCACTTCAAGAAAATTCTTAAAATGTGTAAAAGAAAGGGTGAAGTGGTTAAAGAAAATCACATACTTACAGCACTTTGCCAAAATTAACCTCATTCATCTGTCTGTAAGATAGCTTGTTTTACTCCACATTTTCTGTAAAGCTATAAAAATTAACAAACCTAAGAAATGTTAAGTAGGAGTTTAAATAAGATAGCTTACCTTTTATTTATAGGTTTTTCATCTTTTTCATAAGGCTTTACAAACCACTTGCCAATGCGTACAAAGTTCCGGTTCATTAAACACCGTTCCAACAGATTGTGAACTGCTTTAAAAAGCAGAGTACGACATTCATAGGAAAGTCCATTCTCCCACACTCCATCTTCCTCTTCTACAAGAGAAATGAAAGAAACAAAAACTATATCTACTCAGAGCCAAGCAAAAAGTGTTACAATTTAAACTCTCAATTCGTAAACCCCACTACCACTTAGTACATTAAACCTACTGCACCTCAGAATATTGAGCTACCATCACTTCAATATATCTCTACACATTAAGATATCAGGTTTCAAAGTTACTCCATATGGAATAAAACGCCTAAGTGCCATATATTCTACTAAAGTACCTGAAAATTATTTTCCCACTGCATAAAAAAGCAATGATGTAATGCAAACATACTGATTTGATTTCTGTATCCATGAAAAGACCATTTGTATAAGCTTGTATTTATTAAAGACACTCTATACCTGAAGTGCCAATTTCTAAGCTGGCTTACTTGTTAGTTACCTTGTCCTAATTCCTCTATTCATTCAGCTTGCCAAAAAAATTAGCTAGTTAATAATTAACCCAAAACATTTTATGTCCATCAGCATTCTAATCCACGACTCAACTATAAAAATAAGTGATGAATAAAAAGGAAGCTTTTGGCACACAGCCTAACAAGCAACGTATTATTAGCCACCTTAGGTCTCATTTCAAACAAACGATTCCCATGATTACTATTCAGTATAGGATCCTCTACTGGGGGAAGAAATTTTAAAATATAAAAACCAAAATTTTAAATAGCACTTATGATATAGTTGTAACTACCCTCACTATTCATTAGTAAGCAGCAATTTTGCCAGCTCACCTATTAACCACTCCAAGTTAACTTATCAAAAAATATTAACATAGTTATTTCGAGAGAAGTCCAGATATAGTTTAACAAAAATGTATTACTCTATCCTTTCATACCTTTAACAAAGCATCAAAAGAATACTGCTACAAACTGTACTTGAGCTCTTTAACTTATTTTGTTTCAAATATAATTTAGTATTATTTCATAGCCTATGTCTTTACAAACAATATACATGTGAATCTTTCAATGTAAGTAAAAAAATACATAAAACCTTTCTTAATTCAACACTAAAAATGTCTACACTACACTCATAGAAAAATAATAAACTATGATGCTTTTGAATAAAAGCAGAAGCATGTGTTTAGAGGGACACATGGTTTACATTCATAACCTACACAACAAATGGGAGAATAAACATTAACTAAAAAGCATATAATGACAGTGGACTTTAACTGCACTACAAATTTGTGCCACTACAAAGTTAATGTTCTTTAAAGTGTTTTTAAAGTGTTTTAAATTAGTCAAGTCTTTTAAGTCAATTAATTATTTTTCCAAAAAGGTAAGCTTTAAAAAAAATCAGGTAAGCTATAGAAAATGACAATACTTGAGAACTGGAATAATTTTAAATCATTAATATTAAGCATTAGTATTAAAGATAAAAGGCTTTCACATTCTATTATATTATAGACAACCATATATAGTTAGATCTATATAAATCGATCTATCTATCTATATATATGTATCCATTTAAAGCCAAAACTTCATGAGTTTCGCTTTATTAAAGAAAACAGTAAGCTAGGAGAAAAGAGAAGTGGCACACATGGACTTCAATTTAATTATTTAAGGGTCTAGATCACAAGTATATTTGTGAGTCGCTGAGAGAAAAAAATCTTAATGTGCTTTCAGGCTAATCAGATTCTATCATTTCAAAATTAAAGTCACATTAAAAGTTTTACCTCAAATTATGATTTATAATTACTTAAAATATGCATGTTTTTAATTCCAAGAAAGTTATCCTAGGAATATCTTCCAGTTCTTAACTTCTTTGTAATCTATTTAGTGTATTTTTATTGCCATTTACCTCAAAAATCCTTACCTTCCGAGAAGCACAATGGTTATAACATCTGTTCTATACAAGAAATCTTTACCAAAACCTTTTTAACTAGTTCTAAGTTCAAAAGCTACAAAAACCTAAGACACAGAATCACCATTACATATTAAAGTTGTACAGTTACTATAAACTTCAAATATCGGAAAATTATTCACTTAAAACTTGAGAATGAATTTGCCTTCTTCCCAAAAAGTAAATAAAAAAGTGTTTGGAATAGTAAAAGCCTACAATACAATAATTTATATACATTTTTCTTCTTTTTTTAGAGACACAGAGCAGGAGAGAGGGACAGCGGGAAAGAGACCAACCTAAGCAGGCTCCACACTCAATGCAGAGCCTGATGCAGGGCTTAATCCCAGGACACTGGGATTATGACCTCAGCTGAAATCAAGAGTTGGACACTCAACTGACTGAGCCACCCAGGCACCCCTACATACATTTTTTTTTTTTTTTTACATAAAATTCAGTTACACCTGAATTTAAATGATTTAAGAATACTAAATATAGTTTAGGAAATTAATCAGCATTAATTTTCAAGCATTTCTCTCTCATTGCTTTAAGTTTTATCTAGGGAAACTCAGGTGAACTTAATGCTTTTATCTCGAGAAACTCAAATGAACTTATCCTCATTTTACATCATACCCTCAAACTCCCACAATTTTCATTAACAGTAAATGGGATTTAGGCATAAAACCACCACCTGTTAGGGTTTTCTAAGCCAACAAACATCTTAAGTACATCCTCACCTATACATCAAGTAACTAAGCAACTATTACACTTAAGTAACATAATTTCATTTTTCACTGCTGAGGAAGTAAGTCCTAATAACTAACACTCAGTGAAAAGCCTAAAGATTTTTGTTGGTGTTTTTTTTTTTGGGGGGGTGGGGGAATCACTTAAAAATAAGAGACTACTGAGCAAAGCTTCTAATATCCTGATGTTATAATAACCATAGCAAAAATACTTCTCTACATGTTGTATTCAGATATGAAAAGTGAAATGGTACAACCAACCCACCCAAGACAATGATATGCACCTCTTACACTAATTAAAACAAGTCCTTGAATTGCAACACAAGTACTACAATAGAGAAAGGAGGTAGAGGGGAACACATGGCAAATCTTTACCTAGTTCTTTTGAATTTTATCAACCATAGCCTAACAGAAAAAGTCTGCTTAATGCACTTAAATGTTTTTTCTCCTCTTGTATCTGTATCCCCAGAGAAAACAGGTTCAATTTTGTTTATAGTACTTTTCCATCAGAACTCTTAGCATTAGAATTCTTCATCATCGTTACTTGAAAAATTTTTACAAAGTATCTATTTGAAAAAAAAATACAAAAGTTCACATGCTAAATTTGATAACCATAAAATATTTTTTTTCCTGAGGATACAAGACTACAGCGATGATGATAAACTATCTGATAGGTCATTAAAATAATTCTGAGTGGTGGGGTGCCTGGCTGGCTCAGTCGGTAGACATACGACTCTTGATCTGGGGGTTGTGAATTCAAGCCCCTCATTGGATATAGACATTACTTAAAAATAAAATCTTTAAAAATAATAATTCTGAGTGGGGGAAAAAATGAAAAGAACAAATGAGCTGACACACCTAATACCTAATGTTCAACATTTTTCTCAAAACTGACATCTTTAAACATTTCAACAATAGACCAGTAAAAAAGGAATCTTTTCCTAAATAATTTTGACAAACTATTAAAACACAACATACACTAATGAATAATGAATGGGTCAAAATGATGGTAGAAAATACTACCTGAAAAAAAAATATCCTGAAAGAGTAAAGAGAAATGTTTTTATTTTTATTATTTTTTTTAATGTTTATTTTTGACAGAGAGAGAGAGAGACAGACAGAGCATGAGCGAGGGAGGGGCAGAGAGAGAGGTAGATACAGAATCCAAAGCAGGCTCCAGGCTCTGAGCTGTCAGCACAGAGCCCGACGCGGGGCTCGAACTCACAGACCACGAGATCATGACCAGAGCCAAAGTCGGACGTTCAACCGACTGAGCCAACCAGGCGCCCCAAAAAGAAATGTTTAAATGTCTAATTCAGCATTTATCTTGAATACTATAATTGCCCATTCACAGTCATTCATTCAACAAATATTACTGAGAGCCTTAAGCTGACAGCATCATTGATCTATGGCAAAACCTGAAAAGCTCTGGTTTAAATACCCTAATATATGTTGATGATTATCTTTGATATGAAGGTCTAAAAAAATATAGTTTCTTGCTCAAAATGGACAGTACACAGAAGAAACAGGACAAACAAAAGTGTCCTAAAAGACAAGTGAATAAAAAAGTTGGGTCACAAGTAAATTATGGAAGAAGACAAAAATGAATTAACTCTCTTCAGGGTAGCTAGAGAACAAAAGTTTTTAGTTTGGCTGCACTAGATTCCTATACTTCACTGCTGTTTATCTACTTGTTAATCCTGTTAAAGCTGCTACTCAAGGTTAAATTCCATTATAATTAATATCCTTCAATAAAAGAATCTAAAATTCTAAGACTAACGAATGGCCCATTTAGTTTGACAGTATTATGATGAAATTCTTGTATAATGAAAAGTATTTGGACACGTAGCTAAAATTCCATATATACACCACAGGAGCCAAAAAAAATAACAAGTATTTTTAGCCCTGACTTTGTTTTTTTAGTTCTCAAGGTATCAAGTTTTCTCAAAGTCTCATCACATTCTAGCTTACTATAATTTTTTTTTAAAAGATGTAAACCTTCAGGAGAGGTTTTGTTTTTATTCTTATTTAAGGGAAAGACTAAAAGCCAATAATGACAGCAATAAAATTCCAAAAAAGTGAAGGCATAAAACAAAAATACCCAGAAAAAATTCTTCTCCTTCAAGGACACACTAATGGTAATAAAACAATCTTGCTTTGATGCAAACTAATAGCACACTTAAAAGAACAAATCAGTCCTGCCCACTATAGATAGGACTTGTGACCAGAGAAATTAAGCTAAAATTTTCCCAGCACCAGTTTTATATTTCTATCACACAACCACTAAATGAGGTCTGCTACAAATGTTAAAGCAAAAAAAAAAAAAAAAGAAAAAGAAGAAATTTAAGGCTGTAATCAAGAGAGGAATTTTGTTCCCTAATCCTTCTTCTATCAAAACATACTGATATTGGGGCCCCTGGGTGGCTCAATCGGTTGAAGGTCTGACTTCAGCTCGGGTCATGGTCTCGCAGTCTGTGAGTTTGAGACCCGCATCAGGCTCTGTGCTGACAGCCTGGAGCCTGGAGCCTGGAGCCTGGAGCCTGGAGCCTGGAGCCTGGAGCCTGCTTCTGATTCTGTGTCTCCCTCTCTCTCTGCCCTTCCCCCACTCATTCTCTGTCTCTCTCTGTCAAAAATAAACATTAAAAAAAAAAAACACATACTGATATTGATTCAACTACCCATTCTCAGAGGAAAGAGCAAAAAGTTAAAAACAAAATTAAAAAAAAATAGTAGTAAGTAGAAGTTTTTGGCTTTGGGATTCAAAGAATATTCTGAACAAATGTCCTCCTGGAATGTTAGTTAGGCCAATACTAGTTAGCATAAACCCTAACCCAAAAATCATTAGGTCTTTGCAAATTACTAAACAGTATTGACTACTGCTACAAAACAAATAACTGAGGGTTTGAAGTATCAAATTAGATTTGGTTTGCTGTGACAGATTTTTACCAATTAGCAACATGACAGATTTCTACCAATTAGCTATAAGGTGAGTTTACATTCTATTTCTATACCTCATCTACACTTGAAAAGAAAGGAACCCAAACATAGGCTACAGACAAAATTTAAAATGCACTATAGAACCTGATCAGACTCTTCAGAACTATCAAGATTATCAAAACAAGAAAAGTCTGAGAAAATATCAGTCTAGAACAGCCTAAGGAAACGGGACAACTAAATGCAGTATCCTGGATGAGGCAGAGGGTAGAAAAAGAATTTCAAGTAAAAATAAAGGAAACCCAAATAATGTACAGACTTTAGTTAACACCACTGTATCACTATCAGTTCATTAGTTGTGAAAAATGTTAACAATACATAAGATACTCAAAATAAAAGCTAGGTGAGAATTATATAGGAACTTTCTATACTATCTTTGCAAATTTTATGTAAAACTTTTAAAATTGAGTTTATTTTTAAAAATACACTAAGGATGACATGAAAGAAAGGGGTTAAGCAAGGGCAATTCTGTACTTTTATAACTAAATATTTCAGTTAATAAGAAAAACAGAATTTTACTCTTTGCAAAATAGAATGCTTTCCCTCCTTTCCCCACCAAGAAGGGAAATATCACCATAATCACAAACATTTCAGTAACAAGATGTCATAGGTGCTGAACCAAACAGAAGGGCACTGCCTGTGCCTGCAAAAAGCAAGCTCAAACTAAATTAACCAGCTTTTTAGTTACCACCTGGGTCCTTCCGGTTCCCCTTTCCTCAGTGCTACACCTCCACTTGGAACTCAGGATTGCCTCCTGCAGCTGATGCCACCCCTACTATCCAGCTGCTCTCTTCTCAGGGGAGCTTAAAAGAAGGGAATAGAGTGCCACAGATGGGAAGAAATGAAAAAGGGGTTAGCTAGACAGACAGAGGCAGACTAATTATCCCAAAAGGGAGGCAGACGGTGTCCCTGGAGCAAAGAAAAGGGCTAGACAAATATACTCCATCTGAAAAGACCTTATTATTCTTTAAGATATGTCTGATTTAAGTAACAACATTCTAAAGTAAATGACAAGGGGGCTGGGGGAGAAAGCTAAAACATTACATAAATACCAATGACTATACACACTACAGAACAGGCTTTGGAACGGTAATTACGATTATACATACTACTCCTAATATATTTTGCTTTACTATTTCAATTGCTTTCACTTTGACAAAATTTTTAAAGTTAATTACCATTCAGTGGCATTCAGCAAAATCTAACAACAATTAAAACCTAATATGCCAAAATTATATTCATTTACATTCAAGATCAATATTTTAAAATACAGGTACTACCATTTTTTTTAGTTATGCAAAAAAGCAAAATTAAACTACAGAAGCAGTTTTTTAAACTGTAGCCCAGTTTTAGGAGAAAACATTTAGCATAACATGAAACTTAGGGGAGAAAAAAAATCCACACAGTATTTTCATTTAACTTTAATAGGCTTTACTTCTAAAACATTAGTCCTACTATGGTAAAACTGAATACCTCACACCTGTTAAAATTATCTTTGATTTCACAAAATGTATTACATGGAATCTGGGGGGGAAATGGTCTGTTCATATGCTCTGCCAATTTTATTAACACTAAAATCCCCAAGTCAGCATTATAGTTTATCAACAACTAGTTTTTATCTATAGTTTATAAACATCATTAAAAATAGTTCCCAAAATTTTTGTAAGGTGGTTTTTATGACCACTTAAAATAAAGATTAAAATAACTCCAGCATACCAAAGTCAATGGAAGAAAAAGGAAGCTGGCAAGCTTACCTTTTGACATAACAATTAAAAAGCAGCAGCATCTTGCTGATGCCAGGAAGAAATTTCATATCCTGATATATATGTATATATCATATATTTGTGCATGTACATATATATAAACACATCACTTTACATATTTACAACTACACTGCATACTTAGAACTAAGAACTAATCTCTCCAGCAGGGATCTTATTAGGAAAGCTGGAAAAGCTGGAAAGCATTTATCATAAAAGAACTGCAATCACTCTCAAAATAAGGATTAGCACTGAAGGGTTTGTTCATTAGAAGGTAAAGGCGACATTCAAAACAAATATAACACATACATTCCTACAGAAAAGTTAGTCTTACTAAGGGCTTATTTGAGACAGCCACCTGGATTACATTACATCCAAAAATAAAATAGGTCTTACAGGTCAAATGGGCACTAATAGAAACTTCAGAGTACTCAATTTCAAATAAGAATGCTTTTTTTTAGTTATCTAAAAATCCTAAATTTACCTGTCAAGAAGCATTACCAAACATCTTGCTGAAGTGGTTGGTACCTTACATGCAAATAACTAATCATTTACATTCCTATCATCAAAGATTCAGTTAACATTGATTCTTACAGTCAAAGTAAGCAAAAGCATCAGCGATTACTGTAAGAGAGCTATAGTTTGTTTTTCTAAAGTAACATTTAGTCCTAAAAGTCACAAAAATAAGACAGAAGTAACCTTATTGATACATTTATAATAAAATTATTTTTGTGTAACTTTTTTGATTATGACCCCATGTTCTTTCTATATAAGCTAAATAAGTTGGCACTAGTCTCATCTTAATGATAGTCTTTGATGAAACAGTATCTAAAAGAATCACTTTCCAAAAATAACACAATTAACATATGCTTTCATTCGTTAATATAACAATAACTAAATATGTATCTGAAAAAACACGAGAAAGTTACAACATTTCTAGATACCCCTATAACTATCTGCATACTCATACAGTAGACAGCAATGGCAAAATTGACTCAAGTAGTTAGTTACATATGCCTACAAATTACTGTTAGGAACTTTATGCTCCCCCATTCCATTTTTCTTAGGTAATGTAACATGTCTTCCCTGTGCCCTGTCTGTAAGAAGTTCACAAGGAAGCTGGGTGGTGAAAGAACAGTTATTCAAGGCTAAAGCCTACCACAGTATGGATAATTTAAGTAAAATAAAATAACCAGAGTGAAATAAGCTAAATTTTTATCTGGCTTCATGCCTAACAATGTTTCACACACAAAAACATCTCAATTTGTAATATAAATGATTTTTAGGAAAAGTATACAATGTTGCTGTATCATTACTTAGAAATGATAAGTTGCTTTCACCTGACAAGTCATGGTGAATAAGGTCAGCAAAATTGGGGTCTTCACCCCACCAAAATATCCACAATTCTCTTCTTCCAGGTCTCTGATCTCGCCGCCAAACACCGAGTACATCTGCCTTAAGGCAGCGACTAAAACTGCTCAAAATGGGGTCTTCCTCTGTCACCGGAAACAGAATAGGGGCAGAAGTTGGGCCTTGCCATACATATCTTTTCCATTTAATTCCCGTCAAGTCAGCCTAAAGAAAAGAAAGCGTGATTATTGCACATTCACTCAAAGTCAAAAGCACTCACTTTTAAAGTCCCTTCTTTAAGACATTATAATTTTTCAATATATACTTAAGATATTAAAGCAGATTGACTGAAAAAAAAAAAATGTTTGATAAGTGAACCAAAAATTTAAGGACCAGAAACAGTTAAAAAATTAACACTGACATATCACTGAATAGCAACAAATACTGTGTCCCAAAGAGAAATAAGTGTAATAATGTTAAATACAAACATGTACTTTAATACTGCACACTTAGTAAACATTTCCTAAGTTCTGTTCCAACTAGTCACACTTGTAACAGAAAATTAATTTTTAAAGACTCATCATTCCATGTTTATAGAAGTGATGTCTCTAATGAAAAGAAACGTGAACTATAACTGAAAAAATTTATTAGTTCTTCACATATCCCTTTTAGGAAAAGTGAAATAGGTGCTCACAAAGAACTGTCAAGATTTGTAGTAGTCTATTTTCAAAGAACCTGATACTAAAAGTACCAAAAATAGACGGAGCCAGAAATGTAAAACCTGCTGTTATGTCTTAACATCTGAAGATGATGCTGATTAATGGACATTGTACAAGAAAACATTTTATAAGAGAAGGGCGCTAAAAATCCCTATTTGGCACAGTGAAAGAAATTCGACAGAGGAAATTCCGTAATTCTTTACTGCGCTTAAAGGTGTAAAGCCTAAAGTGCCAAAAATGAAACTGCTGATACATGACTGGCAGTTTACACTTGCCAACTAGTTGTGCTCCGCCCACTCAGTTCACTTACCTATCAGATTCTCTCTTAATATTTCTCATAGCACAGAAAATATAAAAAAAGTCACTGAAACTTTAAATCATGGATGAAGCTAAGCTACTGCCCAACTGAGGACTAAATATTTGCAACAGTTGGTACTTTTCAAAGTCTTAATAGTTGGATGTTCCCAGAACTGGGCCAACCTATACAATTGTCATTCTTGCATCCAACTTCCCTAGACTTTTCAATAAAACGAGGAGCAACCTGCTCAAAGCATTCTAAAAATACAAGCAAAACAGACAAATAAAAAAAAAAAAAATTAGTGCAAAATCATGACACCTCCATTAGTCCGTTTCACTCTCACACAAACATAATGTAATAAAAGCAAGATGGCTAGAAATTGTCAAAACGGTAAACTGTTTTCAAAGTTTAAAGAGAAAACATATGAAATAGTATCTACTGGTTTTTATACAGAGATATGAACTCATCGGAGGAAAAAACTAATCTGCTAGTTTGACTCATTAGAAGAACGTAAAACGAAAAGAGATTTTTAGTATCTAAGTTCCGGGGTACTGTTTATTGGGGGAAACCAAACTACCGGACTGAGGCATAAAGGCACCGGGAGAATGGGCAATGTGCAAAGTGTGAAGAAAGATACACGGTCAATAAGGTGAAAAGCAATAGTTAAGAAACACAGAGGGAAATGTGAGTGTCCAGCCAGATAAGGAGCACAAGTTGAAGGCAGGACTACGGTGAGAAAGAGTCAGAAACAAGGAAGGAAAAAAAAAAAAAAAAGCCAGCACTCCTACACCAGAGCCCAGGATGGTGGGTGAGCGAACGCGTTTCCCGGGGTTGGTGCGGAGCTGGGCCGCCACGCCGGCTCTGGCTGGGCCTAGCCTAGGGACTCGGGCATCTGGATCAGACCCGGACCCCCTCCCCCACGGCCCAAGGGCGCACCTCGCCGCCCCCTCCCCCACCGCCCCGTTCGCCGGGGCCTCTGCCCGCGGCCCGGGCACTTACCAGGCAGAAGAGGTTACAGTGACAATCTTCCAGGCTGGCCCCGTTCGGCACGAAGGAGGAACTCATCGTCCCTCACAGCAGCCGCCGCCGGCGCCACAACCCACCATCCGCCATTACCGCCGCCTCCGACCAGAGAGAGAAACACAGACACCGGGGAGGGCGGGGGGGTGGTGGTTGGGGGAGCGGTGGAAGAGGAGGCCGCCGGGCCGCCCGCCCTCCCCACCCACCCCCCCCGCCGCCGCGAGCAGCCCCCGCCGCCCGGCCGGCACCTAGCCGCCCGGGGCCCAGGGCCGGCGGGAGGGCCGCGCCGCGCTCGCCCCGCGGGCCGGACTGCAGCCGCCGCGGAGCCCGCGGACGCTCGTTCCTCTCTGGGGGACAGAGGAGATATGGGCCCCTTCCACAAGGAAAAATAATAAATTACACAATAAATAATTAAAATCGAGTCCGAGAGGGCAGAGCACAAGCCCTGGAGACTTCTCCCGGGCGGGGAGGCGCCCGTAGAGGGGCAGGAAGGGCAAGAACCGGGAGAGAAGCTCAGGCCCCCGGCCCGGCAGCGGCGATGTCCTTAAGCCCAGAATCTCTTCAGCGGCGGAGGTGGTGGCGGCGTCTGCGGGCTGAGACCATTCTCTGGCTGTGTCTTCGTGTCGTCCCTGGGCCAAGCCGGCCTAACGTCTGCTCTACTGCGGCCTCACCGCCCGGACACCGTAGTCTCCCCCATTTTGTGGGCCCAGCGGGCGGTGTTTTTCCCCCTTTAATCCGAATTCACGGGTTTTCCCTTCGCTTTAATGGCGGCCACAGGGACCAGCTCGCCCTCTCTGCTCGCCCATTGGCCGCCTTGAGGTCACGTGGGCTCGGGCTCCGTGGGGAGGAGGAGAGAGAAGGGAGTGAGAGAGGGCCGGGAAGCTTTCGGCGGAGGCGGTGAGCCCTGGGGACCGGACAACCAGCTGGCGGCTACTAAGATAGCGCCATCTGCTGGGTGCCCCAGCTAGTGTAAGATGACCCCGGGCCCCAGGCCCTACCTTGTTCCTTGCTGGGAATTTTGCAGTGCAAGAGGGTTGTATCACAAATCTGATAATTACGTGGAAATCAGTTTGATTTCGTCGTAAGAGAAAGTGTTGTAAAAATTCTCAGGCATCCTCAATCCTCATTTTTTCCAGGGGACCACTGAGGTGTTTTGCAAACCTCCGAGCTTGGGAGTCAGACGACCTGAGATAGAACTTGGACCCTTAAAAGTTGTGATACTAAGAAAGAAATGTATAAGAAACAATATAGCCTCGTTGTTAATAGCCTGAGAGTTAGAGCCACACTGTTGGGGTTCAAACCTTGAGCTAGTCACCTCTTTGTGTCTCAGTTTCCTCATTTGTGAAGTGGGGAAGAGATACCCCCTATCTCACAGGATTGTTGTGATAATTAATACATATAAAGCAGGTATCCAAGTACCTGGGATAGATCTGCATTGCTAAGAGTTATCTATTATTGTTGTCATCATTACCTCATAAGATTATTGTGAGGAGTTGGTGAACCAGTCAGTTTAAGTGAAGTGCCCACCAGTATAATCTCTGTGAGAACTAGAACTTTGTTTTGCTTACCGCTGTATCACTAGGGCATAAAACAAGGTTTCTAGATCACAGTAGGTGCTTGATATTTGTAAATCTGCAAATCGATGAATAGTAAGAAGTGGTAAGTAAGTAAGATATTAGTTCCCTTCCCTATAAAACATTCAATTCTTTCCTAGATTACACTTAAGTATAAGAATTCAAACATTTTCCCTGAGGTTTTCTCTCTCCCCTAACAGTGGGGAGAGAGAAAGGAAGTAAGAGAGAGAATGGAAGAAGGCAAGGAGAGGTAAAGGTGAATCAAAAGTTAGGGGATGCCTGGGTACTCAGTTAGTTGAGCTTCCGACTCTTGATTTGGACTCAGGTTACAATTTCATGGTCAAAAGATCCAGCCTCGCATGGCTCACTCTGTGCTGGGAGTGGAGGCTGCTTAAGATTCTCTCTCTCATCTTGATGATGAAAGTTGAACTTTCTTTCATGTATTTGTTGTCTTTAAAATTTTTATTTCTTGGGGCACCTGGGTGGCTGAGTCAGTTGAGCATCCGACTTGGACTCAGGTCATGATCTGGGGGTTCATGGGTCCGAGCCCCGCATCGGGCTGTACTGACAGCTCAGAGCCTGGAGCCTGCTTCAGATTCTGTGTCTCCCTCTTTCTCTGCCCCTCCCCCACTCATGCTCTGTCACTCTTGCTCTCAAAAATAAATATTAAAAAAAATTTTTTTTAAAGATTCTCTCCCTTTCCCTCCCCCCTCCCCCATTCACACATGTGTGTGTGCACACTCTCAAAAAAAGGAAAAAAAAAAAAAAGAAACATTCTTTCTTGAGTTAGGATTTACCATAATTTTACATCATAATTGCCTTTGTAATATAAATGATGGGCTCTTCCATGTCACTTCTACAGCCATGGAATGGAAAGCATTCTTTAGTCAACCATTCGTTCATCTATGATGATTAAGAGCCCAAATCTTAAAGCCCAAAGCCTGTAGAAAAAGTTCTACCTCTCACTAGTTGATCTTGGATTAAATTTTACTTCAGATGAAATAAATTTCTACTACTCTCTGCTTTTGTATTGTAAAATGAAGATAATAAGTGTTTTGGGGGGGCATGTGGCTGGCTGAGTTGGTTAAGCATCATTCTTGATTTCGGCTTAGGTCATAATTTCATGTCTCGTGGGATCGAGCCCCATACAGGCTCTGCTCTGACAGTATGGAGGCTACTTGGGATTCTCTCTCCCTTTCTCTCTGCCCCTCCCAGCCCCCCCCCAAAATAAATAAATAAATAAACTTTTAAAAAAAAGTACTTTTCTCCTAAAGTGTCTGGTGAATGACACATTGTAGGTATAGGGCTTGCCGCAGTGCTTACTAAATGTTAGCTATTAAAATACTTTTAAAAATCATTATTGAGGGGCGCCTGGGTGGCTCAGTTGGTTGAGTGATTGACTTCGGCTCAGGACATGATCTCAAGGCGCCTGGGTTCGAGCTCTGCGTCCGGCTCCGTGCTGACAGCTCGGAGCCTGGAGCCTGCTTTGGATTCAGTGTCTCCCTCTCTCTCTCTCTGCCCCTCCCCCGCTTATGCACATGCGCGCTCGCACTCTCCCTCTCAAATAAGTAAACATTAAAAGAATTAAAAAAAAAAAAAAAAACATTGAGCATCTGTGTGCTTAACTGAGTGTGTTCCTGGTCTTTGCTAGGCCTGGGATACAAATATGAATAAGATACCTGCCTGTCTCTCAAGATTCCTGAAAAGAGGCAATAAAGGAAACATTTCTCACAGAATCAGATAAAATACAATGAAGGTGATTGCTTGAATAAGGCATGTATCAACTATGGCACAATAGGAGGAGGAGCACCAAAGTCAGAGAAGGCATCTTAAAGTAGGTAGCATTTGAAATCAGATTTAAAGGATAAAATGAATTCTTATAAAGCCCTTTGAAGCAGTTAAATCTTATTAAGCCCAATTCAGATCCAAAGGCCACATATCAAAGTCAATTATACAACCAAGACTAATTTAATCCAGGAGCTCAAATTAGCTGAAGTCCACATCCTTTCTGAGTGCCAGCACCAGGGAGACAACAATTCCCAGACCCCATAAGGTAAGAGTGCCTCTCCACATCTCTTTTTCCCTGATAGAATCCTCAGATCTTTGTTCCCACTGCTTTTGGCACTCTGAAATGTCCTTCCCCACCTTTTATTTTATCCAAAACATAGCCATCCTCTTTGGAAGTCTCACCCTCCATTGCTCAGGCCTCAACTCAAGCACCTTCCTCAGGACTCCAGAGGCAGGTAGAATCTCCCTGAAACATTTGCAAAATAACATTTGTTTGACCTTTCATTTGAATATCATTCTTGTCAAAAAGAAGAGAGAGGAGATAGAAGACCCAGGAGAAAATGTCCCAGAAAGGATCATGAAAGGAGCAAGACAGAGAAAGAAGGGTGAAAAAGCAAAAGAGAAAAACTGAGAGAAAATGGAGAAACAAGGTGGAGGAAAGGGACACCAAATGTGAGAGGAATGGAAACATCATGGAGAGAAGAGAAAAGATCAATATCAGCACACAGAGAACATGTCAGTAACCACCTACCTTCTCTTAAAATGCTATTTTGTGTAAGTTTTAAAGTAACGGAAATAAAACAGTATATGCACATTGTCAAAAGTTTGGAAGATACAGAAAAGTGTAAAGATGAAACGTTTTAAGTGTACACTTTTTTTTTTTTTTTTTTTTTTTTTTTTTTAATGCCCAAGGGGTGCCTGGGTGGCTCAGTCAGTTGAGCATCTGACTTCAGCTCAGGTCATGATCTCGTGGTTCGTGGGTTCGAGCCCTACGTCGGGCTCTGTGCTGATAGCTCAGAGCCTGGGGCCTAGTTCAGATTCTGTGTCTCCCTCTCTCTCTGCCCCTCTCCCGCTCACACTCTTCCTCTCTCTCTCTCAAAAATAAATAAACATTTAAAAAAAATTTTTTTAAATGCCCATTACATCACCATTCATAATCAACCATCTTTTAACATTTTGACGTTTTTCCTTCCAGACTTTTCCTTATATACATATATATCTCCGACATGGTTGTAGTCATACTACATATACATTTTACTATACATATTTACTATCTAGTTAATGTGTCAGGTCATGTATGAACAAGGCATCAGATATACAAGGAGTTCATAATCTTGCTAGATATGGCAATTGGATAGTTAGACCAACTAGGATCAAAACTCCACACTGCCTGCTAGCTCCCTAACTTCCATTTACTCATTAGTAAAATGTGTATGCAACAATAGCACCCAAATGTTAGAGTTGTTGTGACAAAGGAGATAATCTAAGTAAAATAGGAGAGCCAAGCAGAAATGCTAAGGTGAATGGTAGACAGTTGCGTTGGGGTGCTAATCACCTATTGTCTTTGACCCTTTGAAATGTGAATTTGCTTAATGATCTACATTTAAAATTGTTCTCTAACTCCTTCACCCTTTTAGGGACTCCATTCTGAAAAGGACAGTGGATGTACCTGGCCTCCAGGACAGGGGACAGATACATCATCTAAAACAGAGAAAGTCTAGGAAAGGGCAATGTCGGACTTTAGGACTAATGTTCCCCACCTGTTCTGAAAAATCCCAGGGTCTAGAGCAGAGCTATCCAATGGAAGTGTAACGTTAGCTAAAGAAGTAATTAAAACTTTTTCAGTAGCCACATTAAAAAAAATAAAAAAAATAAATAGGTGAAATTAATTTTAATTATATATTTATCCCAACATAACAGAAATATTACAATTTCATATGTAATCAATGTAAAAATTATTGAGATAGTTTGCCTTTTTTTTAAAACCCAATCTTTCAAAATCTACACAGAATCAAAATACACATGTATTTTCACTTACAGCACATTTCATTTCACACTAGCCACATATCAAATGCCCAATAGCCACACGTGGTTAGTGGCTACTATGTTAAGTAATACATGTCTATACAGTCAAAAGCTATAAACTAAGGACCAATTAAGCTGTAGAGTGAGTGGTCTTGAGCCTGGGGACAATATTGATTTTCATAAGGTCATGTTAATGTTTTAATGTTGTATTTAATTCAATGTATAAAAAAAAAGGCTGAGTGAATGCACAGACACTGCTTCGTTGAATATAGAAATAAACAATGTAAATTAGTAAGTTGAGCCAATTAAAACATTTCAGTTCTAAGTGCTAAATATCCTAAACTGTCTTCAAGGTTGGACTGACTTGCCATTTTTCTTAGTAGTGTAGCATCTACTCTCAAACACAAGTTTCTCAATACATGTTTTATTTTAATATTAAATTTGAAGTCAATTCCCCCTAATTTCCTCACTTTGAAATTTCGTTTGTAATCCTTCATAAGCAAATCAAATATCTCCTTCCCCCTTTCTTTATTTTATCTGAGCTGGTCATTTGATTGCTCTGGATCTCAGTTTTCTCAATTATGAAAGACTGAATTAAATAATTGCTATGATTTAACACCTCAAATGTAACACTTAATATATGTCAGGCACTGTGCTAAGTATTTTGCATTAATTATCTACTATCCTTTCCACAAGCTTCTGAGGTAAGTGCTATATTATCCCACTTTTTTAGATTGGAATACTGAGGTTTAGAGAACAACTTGCTCAAGGTCTCTAAAAGTGTGCTAAGGGAGCCTAATCCATAGTGACGGGCTCAAGAGAAACTTCCTGGAGGGATAGTTAAACTAAATCTTGAAGGATGAGTTAGGTTGAGCTAGGAAAGATTCAGGTGAAAGGGGAAGGAGAGGGACAGAAGGAAGGGATGGGGTGGAGATGGGTGGGGGCTGAACGGAAAGCTTAGTGTTGGTAAGAAAAGATTAGGCTGAAGAAGTAACCTTACGGCCAAATTATGAAGAGTGTGGATTTCTTCCAGAAGAGAATGAGTAACCACTGAAAAACTTTAAACATGAGAGTACCGAACTAAGATTTGTTTTTAGAAGCAAGATGCCAGGAGACTTGTTCTGGGCATTATGGAAATCCAGTCAGGAAGTGAAGACGCCTGAACTAATTAAGAGGAGCTTATCTAAAAACATCCTTTTTGCTTCACAATTATTCCCTCTATTAAGGCATCAGCAAGGAAGACAGGGAGCTAGAGGAAATCACTTTTGCAAAATGCTGAGCATTCCTTTCTTACTGAGCAGATGATTTTTCTCAGAGTAGCCAAAGTTAAGAGAGGAGACAAGTGCCATTCTCTGAACCTACTCCTCCTACTAAAAAGTTCCACAAAGGGGCGCCTGGGTGGCGCAGTCGGTTAAACGTCCGACTTCAGCCAGGTCACGATCTCGCGGTCTGTGAGTTCGAGCTCCGCGTCAGGCTCTGGGCTTATGGCTCGGAGCCTGGAGCCTGTTTCCAATTCTGTGTCTCCCTCTCTCTTTGCCCCTCCCCCCGTTCATGCTCTGTCTCTCTCTGTCCCAAAAATAAATAAAAAACGTTGAAAAAAAATTAAAAAAAAAAAAAAAGTTCCACACAGAACTTTGGTCTCACAGGATAATTCCTACCCAGATACAACCCAGTTTAATTCCTACCCAGATACAACCCAGTTTGGGATTTTATGTTCTCTTCCCTCAAGGAAAGGTTCAAAAGAATTCAGAAGATGTAATGAGGTGATAAAATGGGAAGATTATTCTAGGATTATTCTACCGTGTAGAACTTGCATATATGTAAGGGATTTAATAGTAACATAGATGAAGGTAATAGTTTCATAGCATTTCTACCACTAGCTTTGACATTCATTCACTCATTCATTCAATTAATATCTATTGATATTTACAATGAGCAAGGTTCTGTGCTAGGTGCTATAACGATGGGGCAATATGCAATAGTACATCAGAAATAGATTTGACTCTGAAGAAGCTCTTAATTCTCAGACAGTAAGATAACATTAAATAAAAGTAAGTTGTGTATAAAAATGACTAAAATGGGTGTAGATCAAATATTATAAAATTGAAAGTAGATGGGGCTATCCTCAAGTAATGAGGAACAAAAGGTTAAAGGAGCGAAACTTTGCATTTAAAGCGGACAATAATTTATGTATAAGATTTGGATTTGCAGAGATTTCGGAAGAGCAATTTAGGCTACTGTTTCCCAAGCTGGACTTTGAAAACAAGGTTCTGAAGAACATTGGAAATTCCATGACAGAAGGTTCTTGGTTGTGCTGGGAACTTGCCTATTCTCAAATTGATTTCCTTCTCTCCCTCTGCCATATTTTGCATTTTAAGAAGTTGCTCCTTACAACTGACATTTCTCAGGCTCTCTTATCAGTTTCCTTGTGGTTTGGTTTGGCCAATGAAAGCAAGGGCAGCAGATGAGGGGCCATGGAGAGGCTAGGTCTTTCCTTCTCCCTGTGCTTCAGGCAGTGTCTCCAGTACTGGCTGCATCTTCTTTGGGACTCCAACTGCAAATGGACAGCTCCTCTCTCTCAGTGGACCCAGCTTCTACTGGGTAGTCTTGGCTCTTGGGCCATCTCCTGATGCATATTGAATTACCTTGAAACTTCACAGCTTAAAACAGCAAATATTTTATTATCTCACACAATTCCTGAGGTTTAGTAATCTGAGAGTGACTTAACCAGGTGATTCTGGCTCAAGGTCTCTCATGAGGTTGCAGTCAAGATGTTGGCTGGGGCTACAGTTATCTCAAGATAACTCTCCAGAGTAGGACTCCAGAGTAGGACTCCAGAGTAGGACTCCAGAGTAGACTCCAGAGAGTCTTCAGTCTCCAGAGTAGGACTGAAGAGTTCACTTCCAAGTTCACTCACATGGTTGTTGGCAGGACACAGCTCCTAGCTGGACATTGGCCAGAGGTTTCAGTATTCTGCCAGGTGGCCTCCTCAGAACTGTATACAACATGGCAGCTTGTGTTTCCAATAGGAAGTTATCCAAGAGCTAGAGATACCAGAATAGAAATGCAGTCTTTTTAATAACCTAACTCAGAAGTAACATACCACCACCACTTCTGCCACATGCTGTTGGTAACACAGACTAACTGTGATCAGTGCGGGAAAGGCACACACGGGTGCTAATACCAAGAGGCAAGGATAATTGAGGGCTATCTTGAAGGCTGGTCCATCCTCTGGTCCCTGATGATTAACGTCCCTCTCAAATATGAAATACACTTACTTTCTCCCCAAAGTCACCAAAAGTCTCTTACGGCATCAGCTTGAAGTCAACGTGTCATCGTCTAAATCAAGTCCCAACACAGTTGAGGCTTCCTTAAGTATAGCTCCTTGAGTATAGTCCCTCTCCCCTCCATAGAGCTAAAGCAACAACTTATCAGCCCTCCATTCATCCAACATACAATGGTGACACGGGCATAAGAGGGTAACTGCTATGGATATTCCTGCTCAAAAAGGGGGAGAATGGCAGGCACAGAGAAGTCACTGGTCCATTGTAATTCCTAAACCCAGCTGAGCAAATGTTGAAAGTTCCTTAATTAAGTCTCAATGTCTGGGAATAATTCTCCCTGGCTCTGAGCTTCATGTTCTGGGGTCTTGGTTCTGACTTCAAAGTCATCCTCCCTTTTTCATGAAAGATAGCCCATGTTTACAGCTGAGGAGTTTTCTCAGCCTACTTCTTGCGAGTAGGACTTTTGAGAGTGTAAAGGCCTTTTAAAATTTTGTATTATATTGATAATTTTTGGTCCAAGATGGCAATGTTTCTGCATACACACTTCCTTTAAAATTTGTATGAGTTTTCTGTGAATCTTATTGGAGTCCACTCCATTAGACAAAAGCTACACCTACAAATACCTTTCTGATGACATGGCTGAGGGATAATGACCTTAAGCTTCCTAGATGCTTTATCATTTTATTGAGAGTCTGTGTGAGACACACTTTTAATCTCCTTAGAGGAACTTTTGTCTGACAGAATAGTACTCTGACACATGCCTTAAATCTTTCTGAGACTTTCTTTGACAAAAGATTTTACAGTCACACCACTGGCTTTATCTTTGGGCTGTGTTTTACTGACAGTGCCCTGGATCTCATAATTGCTCAGAAGCTGCATCTTAATTTTAGCTTTGTTTACCATTCAGAGAAGCTGAGGATTTTCAAAAACGGCAAATTCTGTCTCCTTTTTGTTTAACAGTTCTTTATTTTACCTCTCTTCTCTCACATGTTACTATAGAAGAAAGATTTGCTTGAAAATCTGTTTTGCTAGATCACCCAGTTCATTAGACACGTTTTCTACCTTTCAGTTACTGTATGGCAGGCAATGGTGTTGCTGAACTTTATGCTCCTTTGTAATAACGTCCCCTTTCCTCTCGTATCCAATAACAGAACCTCATTTTCTTGCAAACCTTCACTTGCAGCATATCAAACATATGATATGATACCTCTATTAACAGTTTCTTCAAGTACTTTAGACTTTCACTAACCCCATCTCCAAAGTCCACTGCCCAGTTCCAAAGTTACTTCTGCATTTTAGGATTTTGTTACAGCAGAATCCCACTTCCAGGTAGCAATAAGTACATAGTTATATATTTCTATGTAACATATTATGCTGAAGCTTAGCAGTTGAAAACAGCAAATATTTATTATCTCACACAGTTTTTGAGGATCAGGAGTCCAGGACCTGGCTTAGCTAGAACTCAGGGCTAGGAGCTCAGGGTTTCTCAAGAGGATGCAGTCAGTCAAGATGTTTGCTAGAGCTGCAGTTATCTCAAGGCTTAACTGGGGCTGGAGAATCTGCCAAAAAATGTATTACCACACATCTGGGCAACATTACCTTCTCCCTTAGTCTCTAGAATCCAAGGGGTAGCATCTCCCTCATATTGCCCATCTGTGGGTTGTCCCACTATTACCCTTAGAATTTCTCTAAAAATTTTAAAACTAGTTCCTCACATTAGATTCCCTGGATTGAATTCCCTGGCATAGGTGCTGTTTTCTGTTCTGGATCTTGATTCATATGTTAGTCAATGAGGTTCTGTTGAGCTGAACAAAGTTTTGTTTGAGGGAACAAATTTCTTTACTGTGGGACTTTTCAGAGCTTTTAATATGTTAAATACACTGTCAATCTCCCTGAGGAATCTACAACACACAACATTTCCCAAATTCTTTTCATCACAGATCCTACCTTTGTTTTGTTTTTGTTTTGTTTTGTTTTTACATGCACCTTATAGCTAGGATGCAAGAGCCATGACTTAGAAACATCATAGATCAATTTAACTGAAACAATAAGCTTTGTAAAGGAAAGCAGTAGAAAACAAGGTGAGAAAAGGGTTTAGGCTTAATCACTGAGGGTGAGGTGTTTAAACTTGATCCTATAGGCATTGAAGAGTCACTGAAGGACTGAAGGTTGCCTCCTGTTGGGTAAAAAGTTAGAATTGTTGAGCTAAACTGTTTAATCATAGCAATGCCCTTTATTTTTTTATATGCAGAATTACCTAGTATGGTTAGTGAAATGGTGAAAAGAGAATTGTAGTTTAAATTTTTTTTTAATGTTTATTTTTATTTTTGAGACAGAGAGAGACAGAGCATGAACGGGGGAGGGTCAGAGAGAGAGAGAGAGACACACACACAGAACCTGAAACAGGTTCCAGGCTCTGAGCTGTCAGCACAGAGCCCAACACGGGGCTTGAACTCACGAACCGTGAGATCATGACCTGAGCCGAAGTTGGACGCTTAACTGACTGAGCCACCCAGGGACCCCAAGAGAATTGCAGTTTAAATGTTTTTCTTTCTACTGCCTTTATCTTTGGTTTAAAAGGGTTGAAGAAACTTGACCCAAACTTTAGGTATCTCATCTTGTTTGGCTTATGTTTTCAATATAGTAGATGAATTTGAAAAAAAAAAAAAATGGAGAAACCCTCAGAAGAAAAGAAAATGCTGCAACATACTCCTCTAAAAAACAGCTTTGTCAGAGACATTAAAAGATAGAGAAATTCTTTTGAAAAGAATTAGTGATGAGAAAAGAAGATGGAAGTATATCTCAGGGAAATAATGAGCTAGTAACTAGGAAGAGAATAGACATCTTTTAGGAAAAGCAGTATTTAAATTGTAATGTGTACATGACTTACCTATTTCTGCAAAACAAATTATCCCCAAACATTATTATTATCTTAACATTATTAACATTATTATCTTTCATAGTCTGTGGCTGTTTGGTTCTAGCTTAGAGATTCCCATGAGGTTAAGTCAGATGGTGGTTGTGATTGCAGTCATCTAAAGGCCTGACTTAGGCTACTAGATGTGCTTCCATGGTGGCTCATTCACATGAATGGCAAGTTAGTGCTGGCTACCAGCAGGAGGCCTCAGTTTCTCTTCACAGAGGTAAATTTTCAGGGGGTCCTTGAATTCATGGTGGCTGACTTCCCCCCAGAGCAAGGGATTTAAGAGGCCAAGGCAAAAATTACAATGTCTTTAATGTCTAGTTTCAGAAGGCCTACACTGTCACTTCTATAGTAATCTATTTGTTACACAAATCATCCCTGATTGAATGTAGGAGGGGAACACCAAGATAGGAGCATCAGTCTAGGTTATCTTGGAAGCTGGCTACCATAGCATATGTTCTGCATTTCTAGATTCCTCTGTTAACAGTCTTTCCCTCAACAAAACTCTTTCGAAATAGATACAATTTGGATAGCCAAATTATGCCTAGCATACTGAAAATATCATATTATCAGGTCAAATTTTAAAGAATTTCAGTGCAAGCTCAGCCAGTCTTCTGGATTTCTGTTTTCAAAGCTATGTATGGGATTTCCTATTGCAAAAGCTAAGCAAGTCAGGAATCTCTCAAGAACAAAGATTTATCCAAAGGCTGAAAATTCATCATTGATGAAGAAAAGTAGTTTATGACACCAGTTATTTTATTCCTCTGCTCACCATAAACAAATTCATCTCTTTGGGGAGAGGGGAAGCAGGTATATACAATATCTGACATGCTTGATTTTAGAAGACCTCTTTTTTTTAAAACATGAAAATCATATAAATAATCAGTAACTTTTTTCCTTTAAAAAGCCCAAACTGTATTCATTCACAATCTGTATCTTTTAATGTGGGAGAGATAAGTTACTGAAAGTATATGACCAGAAGAAATGTTACATTTCAATTAATAAGAAGACTTACCTTCTTCTTACAGGTACGACCTTGACCTTTAGATAGGTCTTCTCTATGAGACTGTTCCAAAGATGAACTATTGCCCTCTCCCTCAATGATTTGCCAAATAGAGACAGTATGGTATATGAAAAGTATAAACTTTGGAATTAAAACCTTGTATCTTTGCTAGCTGTGTGACCTTGGGCAAGTTACCAAACTTCTCCAAATCTCTATTTACTACTCTGTAAAATGGGGATAATAACCAAATTGAGGATTAGATGATATAATATAGTACTTAGCAAAATGCCTGTTAGAGTGAGGGTTCAATGAATGATAGCTACTATTAACAGTTTGGGCAAGCAAAGAAAGAAGTTCACCTTTCAGTCTTCAGGTCTTATCTTCTCTTAACACTACATGGCATCTGTGATTAGTGATTATTTTAATTCTTTTTTTTTTTTTAGTTTATTTATTTGGGGGGGGAGGGGCAGAGGTAGAGGGAGATGGGGGATTTGAAGCTGGCTCTGCCTCTGTGCTGACAGCAGCAAGCCCAATGTGGGGCTCGAACTCACAAACTGTAAGATCATGCCCTGAGCCAAAACCAAGAGTCAGGCACTTAACTGACTGAGCCGCCCAAGCACCTCTGATTAGGGATATTTTTTAAGCCTTTGTTTTAATTCTAGGTCATTAACACAGTGTTATATTAGTTTCAGGTGTACAATATACTGATTCAACACTTCCACACATCACCTGGTGCTCATCATAAGTGCACTTCTTTTTTTTTTTTTTTAACGTTTATTTATTTTTGAGACAGAGACAGAGCATGAGCAGGGGAGGGTCAGAGAGAGAGGGAGACACAGAAGCTGAAACGGGCTCCAGGTTCTGAGCTGTCAGCACAGAGCCCGACGCGGGGCTCGAACTCACGGACCGTGAGATCATGACCTGAGCTGAAGTCGGCCACGTAACCGACTGAGCCACCCAGGCGCCCCCATAAGTGCACTTCTTAATCCCCATCACCGATTTAACCCACCCTCTCACCCTCTCTCCTCTGGTAACCATCAGTATATTCTCTGTAATTAAGAGTCTGTGTCTTGATTTGTCTCTCTGTTATTTTTTCCCTTTGCTTGTTTGTTTTGTTCCCTTTTTTTAAATTTTTAAATGTTTATTTATTTTTGGGAGAGAGAGAATGGGGGAGGAGCAGAGAGAGAGAGGGAGACACAGAATCTGAAGCAAGTTCCAGGCTCTGAGCTGGCAGCACAGAGCCTGACACGGGGCTCTAACTCACCAGCTGCAAGACCATGAAGTCTGACATTTAACCAACTGAGCCACCCAGGTGCCCCTGTTTGTTTTATTTCTTAAATTCCACATATGAGTGAAATCACATGGTATTTTCTTTCTCTGACTTATTTCACTTAGCATTATATTCTCTAGCTATATCCATTTTGTTGCAAATGGCAAGATTTCATTCTTTTTTTTATGGTTGAATAAAATATATATACACATTTCACATATTTTTTTATCCGTTCATCAATTGATGGACACTTGGCTGTGTCTATATCTTGGCCACTGTAAATAATGCTACTATAAACATAGGGGTACATGTATCTCTTTGAATTAGTGTTCTTGTGTTCTTTGGGTAAATAGCCAGCAATGCCATTGCTGGATCATAAGGTAGTTCTATTTTTAACTATTTGAGGAATCTCCATACTGTTTTCCACAGTGGCTGTACCAGTTTTCATTCCCACCTAACGATGCATGAGGGTTCCTTTTTCTCCAGATCCTTGTCAACACTTGTTGTTTCTTGTGTTTTTTATTTTAGCCATTCTGACAGGTGTGAGGTGATACCTCATTGTAGTTTTGATTTTCATTTCCTTGATGATATTGATGGTGAGCATCTTTTCTTGTGTCTGTTGGCCATCTTTTTCTTTTTTTTCTATTGTTTTTTATTTTTTATTTTTAAAAATTTACATCCAAATTAGTTAGCATATAGTGCAACAATGATTTCAGGAGTAGATTCCTTAGTGCCCCTTACCCATTTAGCCCATACCCCCTCCCACAACCCCTCCCGTAACCCTCAGTTTGTTCTCCATACTTATGAGTCTCTTCTGTTTTGTCCCCCTTCCTGTTTTTATATTATTTTTGTTTCCCTTCCCTTATGTTCATCTGTTTTGTCTCTTAAAGTCCTCATATGGGTGAAGTCATATGATTTTTGTCTTTCTCTGACTAATTTCACTTAGCATAATACCTTCCAATTCCATCCACGTAGTTGCAAATGGCAAGATTTCATTCTTTGTGATTGCCGAGTAATACTCCATTGTATACATATACCACATTTTCTTTATCCATTCATCCATCGATGGACATTTGGGCTCTTTCCATACTTTGGCTATTGTTGATAGTGCTGCTGTAAACATGGGGGTGCATGTGTCCCTTTGAAACAGCATACCTGTATCCCTTGGATAAATGCCTAGTAGTGCAATTGCTGGCTCATAGGGTAGTTCTATTTTTAGTTTTTTGAGGAACCTCCATACCGTTTTCCTGACTGGCTGCACCAGCTTGCATTCCCAGGCCATCTGTCTTTCTTTGGAGAAATGTCTGTTCATGTCTTCTGCCCATTTTTAATTAGATCATTTGTTTTTTGGGGGTGTTAGGTTTTATAAGTTCTGTATGTATTTTGAATACTAGCCCTTTATTGTATATGTCACTTGCAAATATCTTCTCCCATTCTTTAAGTTGCCTTTTAGTTTTGTTGATTGTTTCCTTCACTGTGCAGAAGCTTTTTATTTTGATGAGGTCCCACTAGTTCATTTTTGCTCTTGTTTCCCTTGCCTCAAAAGACATATTGTGATTAGTGATTTTAAAATGTTGAAGGCACTTCAAAAATAACAATGATTAAAAAGCTTAACTTATGGTCGTGTTGCTCCTTACTTTTAAGTTTTCTCTGGATGCAAAGCAGTCCATTCAATATGTAATTCAATGAAGTAGACATTTTTAAAAATACTTTTTCTCACAATGATGACCCTCAAGAAAAATAAGACACTGCAACACCACAAAATGATTATCAGATTATAAACCTGGGCTTAATTTTCCCAGAATTGGTCTTTGGAAAGTAAATGTTATAAATCTTAAGATATTTTGGGAAGTATTCAATAAACTTTGGAGGTAATCACCTTTGTAAGACTCTTTCCCCCTATTTTCTAGACGGAAAGGGGAGAAGAATAATACTTTATGAAGTCTTTTTATATATTCAAATGCAGAACAGCCATAACCAAAAAAATGAATTACAAAGAATAATCAGGAATCTAAATATGTACATATTTTGATTCAGTACTAAATGGGTTTGGCAATTTTGATGCAAAACTATTTCATACTTTGCATGTATTTATAGCTTAACCATTTTATATACTTTTAAAAACTGAAATAAGAATAACAGAGGGGTGCCTGGGTGGCTCAGTCAGTTAAGCCTCTGACTTCAGCTCAGGTCATAACTTATGATTTGTGGGTTCAAGCCCTGCATCAGCTCTGTGCTGACAGCTTAGAACCTGAAGCCTGCTTCAGATTCTGTGTTTCCTTCTCTCTGCCCCTCCCCTGCTCTCTCTCTCTCTCTCTCTCTCAAAAATAAATAAACATATAAAAAATTTTAAAAAAAGAATAGCTCTTAGAAAACACACAAAATGTTTTTAAATGTCCACTTTTAAAAAAAGAAAATATGAGTAAACGAGATTAAGAATATATGATTTTATTAAAACATAATTTACAAAGCAGCTGCAGATATTATTTTATTGTTAAAAAGTTAATACAAAGTATTAGTATTGGCTTTTCTTCCTTTGTGCAACTCAGTGATGATTCATAAAGTACCATAGCCTATATGGATATAATGGAATGCCATGTAGCTACCAAAAATGACAAGAGCCTCATTCATGTCCATACATGGAAATGTGTATAGAGTAATAAAAAAAAGAAAAGAAGAGATACAAAGTAGCATATATACTCCGGTTAAACTATGTAAAAATATATGCCTATGTACTGTAGTACAGTGGAAAGGACAGTGGAAATCAGAAGAGCTGTATTCTAGTTGTGACACTTGGCTGGATATTGATATCTAAGCAATTTATCTGCTTGTTCTCAGTTTCCTCATCCATGAAATGAAGAATTTAATCTAGAGTCAGTCTATAAGGAAGGCCAGTCTCAGTGCTAAAGTTTAGTGATTCCAGAGTTCACAGATTCGGAGTGACATAGATATAGTTTATCGTTTATTACCTTCTTTCCCATAAAATTGTTTAGGTTAATAATAATTTTAAAAGGATACCACATATTTTTAGGAAGACATAGGACAGACATAATATTAATCAGGAAATAAGATTCAGCGACAGACAAATATAATGTTTTCTTTAAACTTTGCAGGGGTGCCTGGGTGGCTGAGTCGGTTAAGCACGCAACTCTCGATTTCGGTTGAAGTCATGATCTCACAGTTCATGGGATTGAGCCCCACGTTGGGTTCTGTGCTGTCAGCATGGAGCCTGCTTGGGGTTCTCTCTCTCCCTCTCTCTTTGCCCCTCCCCTGCTCATACTTTCTCTCTCAAAAGTAAATTAATAAACATTTTTTAAAAATTAAAAAAATAAACTTTGCTTAAAAAAGTTACTTGAAAGGGGGCACCTGGGTGGCTCAGTTGGGCCTCTGACTTCAGCTCAGGTCATGATCTCCTAGTCAGTGAATTCGAGCCCCGCACCGGGCTCTGTGCTGACAGCTCAGAGCCTGGAGCCTGCTTCAGATTCTGTCTCCTCTCTCTGTTCCTCCCCCACTCGTGCTCTGTCTGTCTCTGTCTCTCAAAAATGAATAAACATTAACATGTTTTTTAATTATTAGGAAGTCACTGAAAGATTTGAAGTAAAAAAAAGTGACATGATAAAAGTAGTATTTTAAACCAGGTATGTATCATATCAGAAAATGAGAGAATGAAGGCAGAACGACCCTTTAAAGCATGATTAACAATAAACTAGGCATGGAGTAGTAAGGGCTTGAACTTGGGAAGGCACATTATTTATTCATTTATGTATCAGGCATTTATAGACACTCACTGAGCTAAGTGCAGGGGGACAGAGATGCTGTGAGTGCGAGTGCACAATATTTCTCCATCCCCTTTCCCAATTTAATTTCCTTCATAGAATTTCTCATTACCTGAAATTTTATTTATTTGGTTTTTATTTATTTATTATTTTATTGTCTGTCTCACCCTCCAGAATATAAATTCCTTGAAGGCAGAGAGTATCATGGATATAAATACTCAGTAAATTCTTGCTGAATAAAAGAGAAAGTGAAAATTATATTGAATCTTATACCATCTTTTCTGGTACATTTCCATGGCTTTGTAGCTTCAGACTAATTTAGCACCAAAAGCCCTTACAGACCCTCCTGCTGTGTTTCTAGTAAAATTAACTGAAGAAATTATTCTTATGACTGCCCTCCTTTCAGACAACTAGTAAAGTATTTCCCCATAAATTTTCCTCCCCTTCTGTTCAGAAATTCTTTCTTTGATAAAAATGAAGCTAGAAGAGAGAGATGATTATCTGTGCTTCTCTCAGTTCTTTCTGTATTACTTGTCTCCAGATATTTGATTATTAGTTTGATGCAATGGCTAAATATCCATTAGCCCTTTTTCTTGCAACTTCAGCTTACAAGCTTGGCTGAGATTGAATGGTACGAAACACCTCTCTCAGAGCCACTGGGAGATGAGACGGAGGTGAGGATCAGAGCCAGGGAGGAGAGCTCACAGGGTCAACAATTAGCAATGGTCTCTATCCCAATATCTCTGTGGTTTTTACTGGCTTTGGAACTACATGCCTCAGCCATGGGCCTCCAACACTTCTCTCTCTGAGCGGTAATACTTGAATCTGCTTCCCTTGAAAGTAATAGCATTTCACATTTGTAGAGCACTTAAGAGTTTACAAGATGCTTTTTAACCCCATGATCTTACTTAAATCTTATTTAATCCCTTTATTCTCATGCAGGTTATTACAAGTTTTTCTAGGAGAACCAAGGGGAAAACTTGAGTAAGATGTGGGAAAAGGAAGTTCATAGATAGTTATAAGCTGACTAAATGGTAACACTGTAATCATGATAAGACCAAAGCTGGGGTTTTGTGTATGTGTGTGTGTGTGTGTTTGTTTGTTGCTGTTGTTGTTGTTTGTTGAAAGAGAGAAAGAGTGCACATGTGCACACACAGGGGAGGGGCAGAGGGAGAAGGAGACAGAGAATCTTAAGCAGGCTCCATGTCCAGTGCCCAGCACAGAGGTCAAGGCGGGGCTCTATCTCATGACCATAAGGTCATGACCCGAGTAGAAATCAAGAGTCAGATGCTTAACCAACTGAGCCACCCAGGTGCCCTGAGACCAAAGCTGTTTTGATTGGCTCAGGTTCTTCATTCTGGATAGAGTTGATTTGTTATTTTCCAAGAGCTGGTGTTCTCCTTTGTCCTCTGCTGTCTGGCTCATCCACAATTAGTTGTATTGGAAAGCTGATGCTACTCCAAAGGGCATGTAGGTTCTACTTGTCTCTCAGTCTAGTTGGTGCCTGGCTCTGTCTTCCTTGCAAGCTGGAAACTGGTGGCTCTTCGTCTTATTTCCCGCCTCCAGGTAATGTCTGTATTAGATTGCCTCATCGCCTGTTGGGGCCTGTTGCTGCCTAAGAAATAAATGATTCTTCCTTTTGTTCTGACATCTCTAAATTATTTTTCCTATTCTCCTGACCTCACACTATTTCTATCTTTTCCTTTTGTTGTTTTTGTTTTTCTGATACTTCCTACAACTGTACTTGTTGATTCTCTTTCCATCTTGCATGTGGACAGCAGATAACCTGTTCTGTCCCATTATCTCACCCACTTTCTTGGGTATTAATCACTCAGGTGCCCTCGGGAACTGTGACTTCCCAAAGTCATCTCATTACATTTTTACCAAGGCCAACCCAATGCCTTAGGGACCCTGGTAATAAAATAATAACAATTACCATTATTGAGAACTTACTGACATGTACTGCCAGGCAATTTACACAAATGATTTTATTTAATCCTCCACATAACCCTATGAGGTCAAATTTGAACAGGTGGGTCAGCAGAGGCTTTATCTGCATGATTGTAAATAAAACCACATACAAAAGAGAGTGACTGGATATGTTGGAGTATATGACTAGCCCTATACACTAAGACCCCCAAGTTCTCAAGACACACTCAATGGAGATTTGTATCATACGAAGAAAAAACTTACCCTGGGTAGAGAGAGAGGTTAATCCTGGTATATGTCTATTAAATCTAAAGACAGAAAATAAAATCTAATATTTCTTATGGAAGTCAGTTACATTGGTGGCCCTCAATCAACCATACCTCCTGGCATTTACATTCTTATATAGTCCCTTCTCTCAGGGCTCGGTCTATGTTTTTAAGAGTAGAATACAGTAGAGGGGTACCTGGGTGGCTCCAGTTAAGTGTCCAACTTCAGCTCAGGTCATGATCTCACAGTTTGTAAGTTCGAGCCCCAAGTTGGGCTCTCTGCTGTCAGCAAAGAGCCCACTTCAGACCCTCTGTCCCCCTCTGTTTCTGCCCCTCCCTCCCCTGTGTGCGCATATGCACATGCTTTCTTCTCTCAAAAATAAACATTTAAAAAATAATTTAAAAAAAAAGAATGGAATATGGTAGAAGTGACATTCTGCCTGTTCCAGGCCTAAGCCCTAAGAATGTCTGGCAGCTTCCACTTTTATGCTTTTAGGAGCCTTGAGTCACCATTTGGTAAGTTCACATGGAGAGAGAAAAGCCCTGAGACTACATGGTAGGAAAGAGAGGTCTCTCCTTGCCAGCATCCCAACTGAGTCTGGCCTTCCAGACATGCCCAATGAGGTGTCAGATACAGAAGTGAAGCCATCCTGGAGATTTCCAGTGTCAGCTGCCATCCGACTGCAGCCATGTGAGAGACCCAAAGGAGACCAGGAGAACTGACCAGCAGAGCACCAACCAGTCAACCTGTACAATCGTGAGAAATTAAAAAACAAAAACAGGGGCGCCTGGGTGGCTCAGTCGGTTAAGCGTCCGACTTCGGCTCAGGTCATGATCTTGCTGTCCATGAGTTTGAGCCCCGCGTCGGGCTCTGTGCTGACAGCTCAGAGCCTGGAGCCTGTTTCAGATTCTGTGTCTCCCTCTCTCTCGGACTCTCTTCCGTTCATACTCTGTCTCTCTCTGTCTCAAAAATAAAAAAATGTTAAATAAATAAATAAATAAATAATAAAAAACAAAAACAAAAGATGTCGTTTTAAGCCATGAAATTTTAGAGTGGTTTATTAAGCAGTAATAGATAACCAAAACACTACTAAGATTAATAATGTTAAAGGTTATGATTAGTTTTGAGTCCCATTAGATAATATTTGGTCAAGAAGCTTAAGAATACTAGAATCCTACCTTAGACCACAGCCATCCCCTACGCCTCCACCAAGGTCTGGAGGAAGAAATATATACAGGAGACAGTGGCAAAAGAAAACAACACTTGAATTTTAGCTAGGCTTGCTCTCTCTGATCAGGTGGTCTGAGGTGACATGCTTAGAGCTGGAGGCTTATAGGGCCTTTTTCAAGGGTAAAATTAAAAATACTTAGCCACCAGGGCTCAGTTGGTTGAACATCTAACTTCAGCTCAGGTCATGATCTCATGGTTCATGGGTTCGAGCCCCACGTCAGGCTTTGCGCTGACAGCTCAGAGCCTGGAGCTTGCTTTGGATTCTCTGTCTCCCTCTCTCTCTGCCCCTCCCCTGCTAATGCTTGCTCTCTCTCTCTCTCTCTCTGTGTCTCTCTCTCAAAAATAAACAAAAAATTAAAAAAATATATTTAGCCACCAGGAAAGCCAAGAACCTGCCTAATCAAAATGGACACTAGCTGAAACAGGCTGCGCCTTCACAGTGTAACTACAACCTGGCTGTTCCCTCTCTAAGCCTGAGGGCAGGCCTGGGTTAAAGTGTCACTCAGTTCCTATGAGGGCAAAGAGAGAGGAGCCCAGAGGGATCCATACCCATGTGTGATCCAAGGACATTGTGCATGATCTTGACTGCTGGGGAAAATGACCTGGTCAATGTCTTGGAATCTAACCAACCAATAGCCACTTCTGTCAGGGAAGTTAGGGAAAAATGCATATTACCTATTTAATCACATTAACTCTACTTTAGAAGGTAGATATTTTTCTTGCTATATTACCCATGAGAAAATTAAGTATCAGAGAGGTTGAATGACTTGTTTGAGGCAACACAGTGTAAGTATTAGGAATTACAGGGGTGGGTTGGAGGAGGTTGATCAGGAGAGATGTTTTTTTTTTTTTAATTTATTTCTCAGAGAGAGAGAGAATGAGACAGAGTGTGAGCAGGGAAGGGGCAGAGAAAGAGGGAGACACAGAATCCAAAGCAGGCCCCAGGCTCCAAGCTGTCAGCACAGAGCCCGACGTGGAGCTCGAACTCATGAGCCATGAGATCACACATGACCTGAGCTGAACTCTGACACTTAACCGACTGAGCCACCCAGGTGCCCCAGGAGAGATGCTTTTTGAGCATGGCACATCATGAAGTCACTTACATGGTCATCTCAATTGTTGTCTGTTCAAGTGAAAAACAAAGTCAAATGAAAGTGCTATTCTATTAGAGGCACCCAAGGAAACTGGGCCCAAAGTCACCTTTTTTGTGGCTTGATAACAGAACAGGTAGGAAGAAGGCATCTCTTTCTACTTCAGCAAAGAAGTGGCTGCACTGTCCAGCTGTGGTTGGTGATATGCGTCTGTGAATAGCCACTCAGAAATGCATGTGAGACCTGCCCTCCCCCCATGTATCTTGAGAGATACAGAAGTGACCTAAGGTTCATATGATCACCTTGTAGAGGCTGCTACTGTCCACATTATCCAGTTCTACTGTCAAACTAGAGTGGCCCAGAGAAATGTCTGCTATACAAACATCACAACTCTGACAGAAAACTCTGTATTTGTTCCACCCCCACACTTAACATTCAAGTTCCCAGAAGTTTGCAATTATCCTCAAAAGATGTTTCCAGACAAGACTTACTCAGCTTTGGTTTTTGGTAGGATAAAATTATTTTGTTTTGTTTTATTTTTTTTATACTTGGCTGACCATTCTCATTCCACCCTAGGCTGGTGTATAAAAGCCAGTCATGAGCCACATATCTGTTCCCACTCACTTTTACCTGCTTGTTCTTTCTCTCCTAATCCTGGATTCTTGGTCTCATATGCCAATTTGATATCTGCATCTCTCTTTCTTTGTGTCAACCCAACTTCATTCTCTGGTGGATTATACTGTTGCCTTTAGGCTGGTTGGACTTTGACCTCTTGCTCACTTTTCAGCTATACTAGTTCCTCTGGCTTGGTATCCCATATTGATTTAGCTGAGAATCTTCATTCTCATCCCCATTATTGCAGAATTCCAACAGCTACCTGCACCTGGGTGGCATGTATTGTCCAAGCCCTGTGACTGGGAAAGAAAACTATCGGACAAAAACAATGGCAGAAGACAGGGAAGAATTGTTTTCAACCTGCACTTGCTGTCACTGCCAGCCAAATTTCTACCTGCCCACCTCCGTCCCATTTTTCTTCTGGCTCCATGAAATTTAGGAAGGATAATATATATATATATATATATATATATATATATATATATATATATATTTGGTTACAACAATTTTGGAAACCGTTTGGCAGTATCTACTAAAACTGAACATATGTGTATACTTTTACCAAACAATCCTACTCCTAGATACATTTCCAGTAGAAATGCATACATATGTTCACCAAAAGACACGTACAAGAATGTTCACAAGACTATTCATGATAGCTAAAAACTAGAAACAATCCAAATGTCTAATAGCAGTAGAGTGGATAGAGTAGTATATTCATACAATGTGCTAATATAACAATGAAAAAGAACAGACTACTTCTATGCATGACAACATGGATAAATCTTATATATACAATGTTGACCCAAAAAAGCCACACACAAAAGAATACATAATATATTTTCCATTTATATGAAATTCTAAAACAGGCAAAACTAATCAATGTTGTTGGAAGTCAGAAGAATGATTACCATATGGGGAGTGGTAACCAGATGGGGACATGAGAGGATTGGTTGCTGATAATGTTTGTTTCTTAATCTGGGTACTGATTAAACTAGTGTGTTCACTTTGTGAAAATTCATCCAGCTGTATACTTGTGATTCATGTATTTTCCTATATATGGTCTACGTGAATAAAGTGAATGACAGAAGGAAAAATTTTCTTGCTTTCTCCTGAAAATGTAGTTATTAAAGACGCTCAAGTTTAGTGGCTGACTAAATGGGTTTTGTGTTCCTACTTGTCATTTTGAAAAACATAGCAATTCCTATTAACCTATAAAACCTATAGATTCTGCTGCTATAATGGAGACATCCCTCCCCAACCCACCTCCAGTGGACATCATGGTATTTGGCAGGACATGATCAGTGATATTGCATACAGCCAACACTACACAGGTCTCCACCCCTTGGTTCCCAGATAGAATGGAAGAAACACCATTGTGGGCCTACCTCTAAGAAGGAGTCAGGGGGTATTGTGGAATGAGTTAACCAGTTGGCTGGATAAGACAGATTGCAGGCTGCAGAGCATGAAGCGACAGCAAATGTCGACATTGTCAAGGGTTAAAACTGTAATAGATGGCTACAGAGATTATCTTAGTGAATTACATGGCCAATGAGACTAAGCAGAGCAGCAGAGGCTAGGTACAGCACAACAGGATGGAAATGGAGACCATTAGGACAGAGCAAGTAGTTTTGGTAAAAAAAAAAAAAAAAAAAAAAAAAATAGTAATAATAAAATAAAATAAAGGAGCAGAGGAATGAGCAGCCCCAGGCTTTTAATAGGGCCTTTACAGCCTCCACGCATTGGAAAAGAACTATGAAAGGTCTGAACTGTTCTAGACAAAAATCCTTTACTCTTTGTGTTACTATCCAGCTTCCCTTTCTGTGCTGTTTTGGTGACATCCCTCACTCACATCTTACCTCCCATCTTCTAGGATTTTGGTTCCTTGAACCTTTCTCAGCTCTCCTGGCTTCTATGATTTGGGCATCTTCCATCATCTGAGGTGAGAAATCCCACGCTTTAGCCAACAACCTCCTGCTCTCAACCTCTGACTCTCCCAACCCCTCAAAGGTCAACAATACTCCTCTCCTTCAGTCACCATCACCTGACTGGGGTGGGGATCCTGGATAGAAAGAAAAACAGCAGCTGGAACCAAGCAAGGCTGTCTTCTCAGAACTCAAGATCACTTCTTCGCTGCTACAGCCACCACACACTTTGTGTGAAACTCTGTCCCTGGTGCAGTCTGTCCCCTTTTGGACTGAGTTGCTGTAATTGACAAACCCATGTAAACTGGCACAGAAATTTAAAATGACACTAGTATCCACTAGTGTGTGTCTTCCAGGTTGGGAATTCCTTCATGCTATCGTTCCTTCCTGTTTCCTTTGCTTCAACTTATTTGTTAACTCTCCTTGTTTTCCCACTTACATTGGTTCTATACCTTGGCACCATTCTAAGACAGTCTAGTAGGTACTCTATTCTGGTCCCTCTAAGATGCTACCCTACTTGGCCACTTTTGTCTCATTTTATCCTACCAGGAGACAATAATCAAAATTCTCTTTGTTTCTATAGTATTTCTTGCTGTTTACATGGCTATTTGATACTCTCTTTCTTAAAATGTTGCAAACTAAGATCTGAACCACCAGCAGCAATACAAGGTAATGGAAGTCCATATTTTGGAAACTGATAAAATGGGGTTGAATTCCTGGATCTATCACCTGCTAGCTAGGAGACTTTGTATAATTTACTTGACCTTTTAAAGCCTCAGTTTCATCATTTGTAAAACAGTGATCTAGTCTGGAAGTGTTGGGAACGTTTAGCAATATTATGTGAGGATAATATCTATGAACTACTTAAATGTTTGTTGTGATTGTTCAGAGATTTGTTTTTAAGAACAGGCATTAACTACCTTCCAATTACTGAATAGTGTTACGGAGTCAAGCTGATCTGAAAAAGAAAATGCATTTGCTGAGAAGTACACAAATGAATCCCTTTCTATAACTGTCTACCGAGAGAAGCATAAATAGCGAGCTCTGCAAAGAAGCACATACTGAGGTGCAGAAGAATGCAATTCAAGTATACAAATTAAGCACCAAAATTACATTATGCGTTAAAAAATACAAATATTAAGAAATTGATAGAATCAAGAAAAAGTCACAGTCCTAAGATATTGCTGATCTCAATAAATGGCTTTTGATTGTGGAAAGATCTAAAAGAAGCTGACTCCAAAACAGTCTAGAGAATTCTAGAAAGAAATAGTATTTATGTTGAATGTTGCAGCAGACCAAGGCCACAACAAGAAATGCAAGGGTTTGGGCAGCAATAAGACAAAGGCCAATTAATCAACAAAAATCAAGAATGAGTAAATAAATATCCAAGGGCAGAACAAGATAAGATGACCAAAGTACATACGGCCTGCAGGGAGGAAAGCTATTGATCAATCAAACAGTTGGCCTCAGAAAGGGTCACAGGAAATGTGGAAGAGGCAGAGTTAGCAGAACAGACAGTACCCAGACCCAACAGAGAAGGACTCTCATTATAGAAGCAACATACTCTTTTAGCCTCAACAAAGCCATTACAGTTCTCTCACCCTGGTGAGAATGCGTCTGCAGTGAGCCTGGTCTGTAGTCTTGCTGGTAACTGTAACTAGATGGTTAGGAGTGAGAAGGAGACTTAACAAGGTTCCTTGGAAAGTATTTCAGGGCTGTCTTGGCTAGCTTCGTATGCAGGTTTATCTGTCACTGATGGAAAGGGAGGACTTGACTGGAGCATGGATCTGATCAGTAAATCTTCGTGGGCAGTCCTCAGGTCCACAGCCTTCCTGGTTAATAAAATGGCAGGATTATATTTCTAAGAAAAATATTTAGTGTGTCTAGCAGTGTCTAGCAGTCTTCCTGGTTATACACCACAGTGGGGAAATAGAAGCAGCATCCTGTCCTTGGAACATCTTTTCCTTTTAGATGTGCAATGCCAAATACATCTTTAAAGAGTCCCAGAAAGTCAGTCTTCAAGCCCCTGAAGGAATCTTTTGTATGTTTTTTTATATAGTCGAACTATGTTCCACAGAAAATTTGGGAGTAACATACTGTAGCATACTGGAAAGGGTACCTGTTTTAGTGCCTGACAAATCTAGTTTGAATTCGAGCTTACCCACTTATCAGCCGTGTGACTTTGCACAAATTATTTAATCACTCTGAGTCTCAGTTTCCCTGACTAGGAAATGGAGATAATATCTATCGGAGAGTTGTTGTGAAGGCTAACTGTGATTAAGATATATCTCACTGTAATACCTGAAACATTGAAGCTAACGGCACCCAGTAAGTGGTAATTCTCTTTCTTTTCTGCTGATTTTTAATGGACAAAGCCATATCTCATCTCTTATATAAGGTTCTCTCCATCTAGCAACCTACTTGCACTTTTTACAGACATACTTGACTGCTATCTTGATCCTAGATGTTCTTATAAGAACATAAAAGGATTTGTAACTGGAGTATGTAACTACAGAATGATTGCTCTCCAAAAACGTCCATCTCCTAATCCCTGTAAACTGTGAATATGTTGCCTTACTTGGCAAAAAGGATTTTGCAGATGTGTTTAAGGTTAAGAACCTTGAAATGGGGAAATTATTTTGGATTATCCAGGTGGGCCCTACTTAATCACATGAGTCCTTAAAAGCAGCAAACCTTTCCCAGCTGCAGTCAGTGAAAGGGAGATGTGACTATGAAGAACGGTCAGAAAGATTTGATATAAAAAGGACTCAACACACCATTGCTGGTTTTGAAAATGGAAAAGGGAAAAGCGTACCGTGAGGCAAGGAATGCTGGCATCCTGTAGAAGCTGAAAAAAGCTAGGAAACAGATTCTTCCATAAGGCCTCTAGAAAGGAATGAAACCTTTCTCATATCTTGATTTTAGCCCAGCGAGGCTGTGTTGAACTTCCAGCCTACAGAACTTTAAGATAATAATTTTGTGTTGATTAAGCCCTAATGTCATAATAATTTGTTATAGTAGCAATAGAAAACCAATATATACAGACACTGAAAAGGGCTCAGGACCACGGAGGTAATGACAGTATGGCTTCCAATTAACCAATTGATTAATCATAATAACCAAGCAATAATTATTTATGATATGATAAAAATTACCTTCACAAATCCTCAAAAATAATATTCTAAAATATTTTTTTCTAATCTTCAATCTTAAAATGCAGATGTGGTCAAGCAAATCTGGTTATCACTGCTCAAGAGTAATAAGAGGATTTTCTTAAAATGTGGAGTAAAAAAAGAAGATAAATATTTGTGGCAAGAGTTCTAGATGGACCATAAGCTGTGTCTCCACCCTGAATGCAATTATGTCAAGGTGTCTCCATCACTCACCATCACTCTCTTCATAGAAAGAGATAATGTGCTTCATGGGAAAAACAACTGGATTCTTTAGAGCTCACGTGCTATCCTCAAGCTCCCAACTGAGACTTCCAGGAGTGGCAATTTACTCAAGTTACCTTTAGTAATAAATGATTTATTTTAAAGATGCAATTCATAAAAACCCAGGGAAGGATGAGCAATCACAGTCAGGAAGAACAGGAATAGGAGGGCGGCTGTGGATTCAAGGCAGTTCTAAGACTTCAGCCATTGAGTTTTGTGAATTCTTACTCTTAAGTGACTCAGCTACTCCCTATGTCTGCCACACTCTCCACTCACTACTGTCTGGATTTTTTACCATCTACTCTGTGTGTCTTCTCTGCATTATAGGTTTTGTTTACTCATAACTTGGCTTAGTCATAACTTAGTCAAACCTTTGACTCATTCAAGTCCTCCCCTGACTTCCCTGACTTCTCTTAACCCCATAGTCTTTCTGCTTTATTCATACATTTATTAATTTGAAAAATACCTATTGAGCAACTACTGTATGCTCCCATGCAGTTTATTGTCTAGTCAGAAAGACATTAGTCAGATAATCACAAAAGTGCTTCAGGTGCATTCTAATTGCCTCGGTTTATTTGTTCAAACCAGGCCTTGGGATCAGTTGCTAAACTACCCATGAGCTGGCCATCTTCAGGGCAGCAACAACAGGCGGTCATGTCCACAACATCCAGACAGAGCTAATTGGACTAAAGGCTGGCATTTGACCACGGACAATTAATACATGGGCTGATCAGCAACCTGCCGCTTAACTCAAATTAATAAGCTTCTCTTGGAAGGAAGAAATTACAGTGCAGCAGACGTTATATAGAATTGACATGTTTATCATTGGGAGATAAACCTTACACTCCAGAGCAGTAATCTAAATGTGCAAGGACTTCACCCATAGGGAATTTTCTCATTCATGAGATAGAAAGAGGGCACTTGTTTGAATCAAGGATTCTGAGCAGGGTGCAGGGCAGAGAGCAGGGGTGGTTTTGAATACAGCATCAGGCTGCGTTAATCACTCAAATGATGACCAGAGTGAGGCTTAGGGAAATTCTGTCCAGTTCCTTGCAGGAAAACAGCATAGCCTTAGATAAGGGTAAATCAGTGATAAGTTTCTAACAAAATTTTCTTCCTGGGATGCCTAGAAGAAAGTGGCGAGAGCAAGAGGCCTTTGGATTCTCTGGGACAGTCCTTAGTCCGGGCCTAAGTGCCATAGGTTTCAGCAAAGCGCTAACTCTTATGTCAGATGTAGAACCATTGTGTTTATCTTAGGCAGTTCTCAATGAAGCATGGTATGCAAAGGCATCACGGCCCAACTATAGCATATGACCTTGGCTTCCCCTGCTGGAACCCACAAAGAGGAATTTATGTGGGGAAAGCCAGATTAAGTGGCAGCTCCCTGTACTGTGGATTATATGGTTAGCAACAAAGTTGGCAAGGCTCAGTTGCTACAGGTGCTGTGTTGCATTACTGGTGTGATTGAAAAGGAGGTAAGAACCCAGAGACATTGAATAGTAAGGGCATTTTCTAGAAGGCAGATCAACTGGAGGGCTGGTGGTTCCTGAGAGTTTGTGTATTTTGGTTTTTGGAACAGGATATTAGCACATTTGTTCTGTTGTCTGAAGATAGGCTTGATTTTGAAATAAAAACACACAGAGAACTGAGTTTTCTCTGGGACCATCTGGTAGTGTGTCCTCAACCTGACTTGGACAGAAGTATTTAGTGTTGGCCCAGAGTTATCTGAGGTTATGATGGTTCATGCAGACACTAGTCGTGATCCTGGAACAAATAAGCAGAAATCCAAGAACTGAAGACCTGCCAGGAGCAGGAGAACACTGACCAACAAATTGGATGTATTAGCATTCATTGTGAAAGCCCAGGAGTTGGGAAGTGACAGGCATGAAGACTATTTCACTATCTGGAAGACCTCTGGCTGCTAGAGACCACTGGCATCCCCTGTCCTCACTCGATACTACATATTGTAGATAATCTGGTTCAGCTTTCTCATGTCATGGGTATAAATACTAAGGCCCAGAAAATCCAAGTAACCTTGTCTACTTCAATTAATGGTTGAAACAGGAATAGAACTCATGGGATGAACTCTCTCTAAACAAGGTCTAGCAGGCAACAATCATGGTCAAAGCTGAAAAATAGGCGGTTACACGTCTTTACTGTGAATATCACCTTTACATGCATGCTGAGAATCTATGTGTTCAGTGGTTTCTTAGCATGTAGCAATGGTGTTGATAAAATTGTTTTAGATCCTCTTTAACAACTGTTGAGTGATATAATTTAACCATCAAGTTGGGCAAGGCAGAAATCGCAGGGGCCCTTGATCCCCAACTCATATCCAGTCCCTCACCAAGTCTTGTCAATACCATCTTGTGTCTACTTCTCTCCTTTTTCCCCATAGCCATTCTGATCTGAACTACCATCTTCTCTTGCCTGGACTTCTGTGACAGCTTTTTCATGATTTGCCCATATTTGTTCTACCTCAAATCTACTTTCCTCACAGTAGCCAATGGTCTTCCCCATCCCTCTTATTTAAAAAAAAAAGTTAGTTAGTAGACTCTTATTTGTTAGAGCAGTTTTAGGTTCACATAAAAATTGAGCACATAGTACTACTCTGTACTTGTAACCCCACTCACTACTCCACTCCCAGCTTCCCCTATCATTAATAATTTGCATTGATGTGGCACATTTGTTACAACTGATGGAACCACTATTAATACATCATTATTAACTAAAGCCCATAGTTAATATTGGGGTTCGCGCTTTGTCTTTTACAGTTCTATTGGTTTTGACAAGACAAATGTATCCACTATTACAATATCATGCAGAACAATTTCACTAACCTAAAAAAGCCCCTGGGCTCCACCTATTCATCCCTTGCCAGTAGTCTTTTCAAAATGCAGATCTCACCCTGTCACTTAGCCTGTCACCTCACTGTCTCATCTTATTCCACTCTCTTTTTAGTTTTCTATTTCCAACCTTATAGGTCTTGTTTCATTTCCCCAAACCACATTCCATTCTTCTCCAGAGCTTTGCTCATGCTGTTTCTTCTTCCTGAAATGCCCCTTTCTACCTCCCAGCCCTACCCCCAGGGTCTATCATGGTTTATAATATGTTTATGGGTGTGATTATTGGATTCAAATCCTTTTTGACTGTGAACTTCTTACTGGCAAAGCTGTGCCATTGTATCCACACACCTGGCACATAGCAGGTATGTAATGAATATTTGTTGAGTAGTGTTATACATAAATTAATAAACAAACAGAGTTTCACCTGACTGTGTGGAGCTTAAAAAGAGTAGTGAAGATTTGGAATGACCATAAGGGATGAAAGGAAAAGCTCATGGGAAACAAGTAAAAAGGTTTCTAGGCTGAGAACACAGGTTGAAAATTTGTAAAAGCCTCAATCCATTAGATTGGGTCAAGGAAGAGTGCCGGATGGATGACAGACAGTTTGGGTAGAACCGTTCTGGTGGTGATAGAGTACAGGATGTGGCCATAGGAGGACACTGCAGTGGACTGGAAGTGAAGATGCTGAGTTTGAAAGGTCAAGGAACTAACTGGGACGTTAAATGGGTGCTCCACAGAATCAATAAATTCCCCCTCCTCACAGAATGAAGAAATAAACCAGGCATTTAATAATTGTGAAGGTGTAACCAGGTTGGTAGATGACATGAGAGAAGATGACTAGTTGAATGGCATGAACTTCAGTGGGGCAGAGGTTTTTCATACTAGAATAGAGGAGAAATTATTTAGAAGGGTCTTGAGGAGCTAGAAGACTGTTGCTAATGCCTCTCTGTTTGTGGGGTATGGGGAATAAATAGCTTCTACTTGAAAGGACTACAGGGGAAGTGATAACCTCAGGGGAAAGCCAGGTTTCAATTCAGGCTAGAAGGTGGAGAGAGATTAGCTAGATCTCTGGTTGCATGTGACAGAAATCATCTCTAGGTATCTGTGGCCAGTAGAGAGTAGATGATTGGGGGAGTATCCAAGGGTGTCTTGGACACATGGAACAAGATGGTAGCCAAAAGTTCACCATTATGGGTCAAGAGAGGTGCTATGAAGGTCTTTGTGATCTGGGGAGATACCTCAAAAGGTATCTGCTATAGGTAGTTCTGTGAATAAGTAGAAGTAAGGGAGTTACACCAACAGACAGGGGTTCCACAGGACACAAATAGAAATGTCTGGTGGGGTGAAGAGAAGCAGAAGTGCAAAGAAGTATTAGAGTGGCTTTTGGGTTCTAAACGGTGGTGTCAGGAAGGTGGTATCTAAAATGATAGCTATTGGAGGACCAAAAAAGCACATGGTGACAGTTGTACCATTTGCCCACCACCTGAACTCCTATTCCGTTTCAGACATCTGTCTGCTCCCTGATTGATCTTTACCCATTGAATTTGAATTTCTGACCTCCCCCATTTCATCCCCTTCCTTTGCCCCTAAACACATCTTAGATCTTCACTATGCCACCAAACCCTCTGCTACCTCTCTAAGAAGTGACATCCTAGATTATTTACTAAACTAATGGCCAGTGTGTGGGTATAATGCTGACCCAGCCTGCCCCCTGAGTCCTGTCAAGCCTCTTCTATCTTCCAACTTACCACATATTGTAATTGTTTTTTTTTTTAAATGTTTATTTATTTTTGAGAAAGACAGAGACAGAATGCTAGTGGGTTAGCGGCAGAGAGAGGGACACACAGAAGCAGAAGTAGGCTCCAGGCTCTGAGTTGTCAACACAGAGCCTGACGAGGGACTTGAACTCACCAGCTATGAGATCATGATCTGAGCCGGAGTCGGACACTCAACCAACTGAGCCACCCAGGTATCCCTGTAATTGTTTTTTATATGTCCTCTCCTCTTCTAATGAGTTTCTTCAGGACAGAGGCCATTTTTTGTTCTTGTTTATATTCCTTTCCTATAATGTTTAACACATTTCCTGTGACCTCAACAGGGGTTAATTTGTTGGATGAATGACTGAATGAATAACTGAGTGAGTAAATGGACTTTGATCTCTTATTGCCCTGTTTTCCTAGCCTATAAATGTAGGGCTCTAGGAGATGACCTCTCTGACAAGACTTTTCCATTCTTGCCCACCTTTTTCTATGAATATCAATTTCCTAGCTTTGATTCCATGCTTGCCAGATATAAATCATCTGCTGGGGTAGACAAATCCAGCTCACAAGACACCCTGTCCCAATTATTTCTGGCCTCCTTCCCCACATCCCTCCAGAATGTGAGCCTAACACATACTGAGTGTTTTTTCCATTTCCTAAAATTTCCCTCTACAACATGGTTTGAGTCCTCATCCCCAAACATTGGGATTAGGGCCAGATCACCTGGTCTGTATTCACCAGACTGATTCTTTTCCCACTCTCTACATCTCCGCCATTCTAGCAGAAAGGAAGCCCAGGGTAAGTGTATAGAATGAGAATTTATATAACCATGATGATCACTGAATTCAGTAAAGTGATTAATTCTGGGAGGTGGGATGAGACCAGGGACAGCTATGGGGCCTTCAACTATGTAGATGATCATTTATTTCTGAAGACGTATACATAAGCATTCAGTGTTCTTTATACATTTTCTAATTCTTAAACGTTTCAATTAAAAAATTCAGAATCATAAGTACTCAGGTTTTACCTTACTGGAATCTCTGCAGGTGGATCTGGGGATAGAGAGAGCACTGGCTGATGGGCTCTTGAAGCTAGGGGGAATTCAATTAAAATGTTTAGCAGAAATAGGGCATCAGTAGACAAAAGAATTTAGAAAAGTGTAGATGCTTAATAGACCTATAAGACAACATCAAGCAGAATAACATTCACATTATAGGGGTCCCAGAAGAAAAAGAGAATGAGAATGGGCAGAAAACTTATTTGAAGAAACAATGGCTGAAAACTTCCCTAATCTGGGGAAGAAAATAGACATCCAGATCCAGGAAGCACAGAGAGTTTCAAATCAGAGGAATTCAAAGAGATCCACAACTAGACACATTATAATTGAAATGTCAAAAGTTAAAGAATTTTTTAAAGTTTATTTATTTGTTTTGAGAGAGCGAGAGAGAGGGAGAGAGTGAGGAGGCTAGGGGCAGAGAGAGAGGGAGAGAGAATACCAATCAGGCTCTGCACTGTCAGCGCAGAGCCCAATGTGGAGCTCGAACTCACAAGCCGCGATATCATGACCTGAGCTGAAACCAAGAGGGAAGTTCATAGCAATACAGGCCTACCTCCAAATACAAGAAAAATTTCAAATAAACAATCTAACTTTATACCTAAATGAACTAGAGGAACCAATGAAGCCCAAAGTTAGTAGAAAGAAAAAAACAATAAGGATTGGGGTCACCTGGCTGGCTCAGTCAGTGGAGCATGCAACTCTTGGTCTTGGGGTTGTGGGTTCAAGTCCAACATTGGGTGTAGAGATTACTTAAAAATAAGATCTTAGAAAAAAAGAAATAAAAAAGATCAGAGTGGAAATAAATGAAACAGACACATGCATAGAAAGAAAGAAAGAAAGAAAGAAAGAAAGAAAGAAAGAAAGAAAGAAAAGATTAATGAAACTAAGAGTTGGTTCTTTGGAAGGATGAATCAAATTGACACATCCTTTAAGTTAAACTCACCAAGAAAAAAAAAGACATAGGGCTCAAATACATAAAATGAGAGATGAAAGAGGTGAAGTTGCAATTGATAGCACAGAAATGCAAAAGATCATAAGAGACTACTATGAACAATTATAGACCAACAAACTGAACTACCTACAAGAAATGGATAAATTCCTAGAACCACAATCTTCTAAGATTCTTGAAGAAAGAAGACTCAAAAATTATGAAGAGGGGGCACCTAGCTGGCTTACTCGGTAGAGCATGTGACTCTGGATCTTGGGGTTGTGCATTCGAGCCCCACATTGGGCATAGAGATTACTTTTTAAAAATTAATTAATTAATTAATTAAAGAAAAGAAAAGAGTCATGGAGAAATAGAAAATCTGAATAGATCAATTACTAGTAAGGAAATTCAATTAGTAATCAAACCCTCCCCATACTGGTGAATTCTACCAAACATTCAAAGAAGATTTAGTATCTATCCTTCTCAAACTCTTCCAAAAAATTGAAGAATACAGAATATTTCCAAACTAATTTTTGATGCCAATATTACTTACCCTGATACCAAAACCAGACAAGGGCACCACAGAAAAGAAAATTACAGGCCAATATCGCTTATGAACATAGACACAAAAATCCTCAACAAAATATTAGCAAACTAAATTCAACAATACATTAAAAGTATCATACACCATGATCAAGTAAATTTATTACAGGGATGCAAGAGTGGTTCAACATCTGAAAATCAATGAATGTGATACATCACATTAACATAATGAAAGATAGACTCATATGATCATCTCAATAGATGCAGAAAAAGCATACAAAATTCAACATGCACTTATGATAAAAACTCTTAACAAAGTGGGTACAGAAGGAATATATCTCAACATAATAAAGGTCCTATATGACAACTGCACTGCTAACATACTCAAAGTGAAAAGCTGAAAACTTTTTTATGCTCACTCTCACTCTCCTGACTGAGCCACCCATGTGCACTAAAACTTTTTTTTTTTTAAGATTTTATTTTTAAGTAATCTCTACACCCAATATGGGGCTTGAACTTACAACCCTGAGATCAAGAATCACATGCTCGGGGCGCCTGGGTGGCTCGGTCGGTTAAGCGTCTGACTTCGGCTCAGGTCATGATCTCACGGTCCGTGAGTTCAAGCCCCGCGTCGGGCTCTGTGCTGACAGCTCAGAGCCTGGAGCCTGTTTCAGATTCTGTGTCTCCCTCTCTCTCTGCTCCTCCCCTGTTCATGCTCTGTCTCTCTCTGTCTCAAAAATAAATAAACATTAAAAAAAAAAAAAAAAGAATCACATGCTCTACCAACTGAGCCACCTGGGAACCCCTCTCTCTCACCACTTTTATTCAACATAGTATTTATTGGAAGTCCTAGCTATGGCAATCAGGCAAGGTAAAGAAAAACACCCAAATTGAAAAGGAAGAAGCAAAATTGTCACTATTGCAGATGACATAATAATATATATAGAAAATGCTAAAGATTCCACCAAAAAAACCCTCTAGAATAAGAATAAGTGGGGTTCCTGGGTGGCTCAGTAGGTTGAGCTTCAGCTCAGGTCATGATCTCGTGGTTTGTGAGCTAGATCCCTGCATCAGGCTCTCTGCTGTGTGAGTTCCAGCCCTGCATCAGGCTCTCTGCTGTCAGCGCAGAGCCCACTTGAGATCCTCTGTCCCCCTCTCTCCCTGGCCCTTCCCCACTCATTCTCTCTCACTGTCTCTCTCTCTCTCTCAAAAATAAATAAGACATTAAAAAAAAAAAAGAATTATGGGGCACCTGGGTGGCTCAGTCAGTTAAACATCTGACTTCCACTCAGGTCATGATCTCAGGGTTCGTGAGATGGAGCCCCACATCAGGCTCTCTACTGTCAGTGCAGAGCCTGCTTTGGAAGCCCTCCCCCCCACTGCTCCTCCTACTCTCTCTCTCAAAAATATAAATAAACATAAAAAAAGAATAAAATTAAAAGAATAAATAAAAAGAATAAAATTCAGGATGCAAAATCAACATACAGAAATCTATTGTGTTTCTATACACTAATAACAAACTCTCAGAAAGAGAAATTAAGAAAAAATCCCATACACAATGACATCAAAATAAATAGATAGATAAATAAATAAATAAATAAATAAAATACCTATGAATAAATTCAGCTAAAGAGGTGAAAGACTGGTACTCTGAAAACTATGAGACATTGTTGAAAGAAGTTGAAGACAACACAAATAAATAGAAAGATATACCATGCTCATGGATTGAAATGATATTATTGAAATGTCCATAATATCCAAAGCAATCTGCAGATTAAATGCAATTCCTAACAAAATTCCAATGGCATTTTTCACAGAACTAGAATAAGTACTCTAAAATTTGTATGGAACTATAAAAGACCCCAAAGAAATCTTGGGAAAGAACAAAGCTCCCTGATTTCAAAACACTATTACAAAGCCATAGCAATAAAAACAGTATGGTATTGGCATAAAAACAGACACAAAGATCAATGGAACAGACTATAGAGCCCAGAAATAAGCACACACAAATAAATGGTCAATTCATTTATGACAAAGGAGCCAAGAATATACAACAGTGAAAAGATAATCTCTTCACTAAAAAGATAAATCTCTCCCGAAATTGCACAACCACTTGGAAAAGAATGAAACTAAAGCACTACCTTACACCACACACAAAAATGAACTCAAAATAGATTAAAGACCTAAATGTAAGAACTAAAACCATAAAACTCCTAGAAGAATACCTAGGCAATAAGCTCCTTGACACCAGTCTTGGCACTACATTTTTGGATCTGACTGCAAAGCAAAGGCAACAAAAGGAAAAATAAACAAGTGGAACTATATGAAACTAAAAAGCTTTTGCAAGCAAAGGAAACCAAAACAAAATTCCAACCTATAGAATGAGAGAAAATACTTGTAAATCATATATTTGGTAAGGGGTAAATATCCAAAATATATAAAGAATTCAAATAACTCAAGATCATGTGAACAAACCAATGAAAAAATGACCAGAGGATCTAAATAGACATTTTTTTCAAAGAAGACATACAGCTGGCCAAAAACGTATGAAAAGATGTTTAGCATCACTAATTATTAGGGAAATGCAAATCAAAACCACAATGAGATATCACCTCACACCTGGGAGAATGGCTATTATCAAAAAGACAAGAACTAACAAGTGTTGTCCAGGATGTGGAGAAAGGAAACCTTCATACACTGTTAGTGGGAATGTAAGTTGGTGCAGCCACTGTGGAAAACAGTTTGGAGGTTCCTCAAAAAACGAAAAAAAGAACTATCATATGATCTAGGTATTCCAGTTCTGGATATTTATCTGAAGAAAACAAAAACACTAATTTGAAAAGCTATTTGCACATCTTTGTTCATTGCAGCATTAGTCGCAGAAGCCAAGATGAAAACAACCAGTGTTTATCAACCGACAAATAGGTAAAGAAGATGTAAATATATGCAATGGACACTACTCAGTCATAATAAAGAAGGAAATCTTACCATTTGTGACAACATGAATGGATCTTGTGGCTATTATGCTGAATGAAATAAGTCAGAGAAAGACAAATACCATATGATTTCACTTATGTGTGGAATTAAAAAAATAAATCAACAAACAAAATAAAACTTACAGAGAACAGATTTGTGGTTATCAAAGCAGAAGGGGTTACAGGATGGGTGAAAGGGGTAAAGTGGGTGACAGATGGTAACTAGACTTATTGCGGTGGTCACTTTGTAGTATATACAAATATCATATTATTATGCTGTATGCCTGAAACTAATACAATGTTATATACCAATTTTACCTCAATTTTTAAAAATGTTCAGCAGAGAGGGGTCAGAGGGGCAATGGAGGGCTTCTGAGTGCAGAACCAATATCTTAAACTACAAAGCTGTAAGCTCAGTTTGATTGACTATGAAAGCCTATGAATCTATTGTGTGTACCAGTGAAAAGTCTCAAAACAGGCAATTCCCAGATTATTAGTTTATTTGTTGGTTTGTCTGGAACTGGGAACAAGTTTTTCCATAGAAATAATATTACAAATGGCAGCTCTGCCCCAAGGCCAGCCCACAAAAGCTTACAGAACCCTAATGTACATAAAACATTACACTAAAAATACTAAACACCCTGACCACTGTTTATAAAAGTGTTTCTGTGGGAAAAGTGCATTTAGAGTTTTAATGCCAGTAACACATATTCCTCAGCCTTGTGAATTCTCTGGACTCTTGACCTATTCCCACAGTGCTGAATCATTCTTATCAGAATGGTTCCATGTGTGATAGAGGGCAGATTAGTTGCCTTCTGTTCCTACAGGATTCAAGCTGGAGTTCCAAGTAATTCACCTCCATAGAGATGATCCCAGCCCCACCGTGTACCTTGGCCTGTAGTCTAAGTTTAGCATCCTAAGCACAGTAGGGGGCCTCTTACCCCTACTGCCTTGCACACCCAATGACAAGCTGATCCTTAAACTGTGTCACATTAGGACCTCATTTGTATATTTGTATATTTCTGGGACTTTTCCTGAGAACAGGAGTCCTCATCTCATGAGAGAAATGTGTGTTAGAGACTTTGGGACTAGTACAATCCCTGAAACACTGGGAAAGGAGATAAGCATGGGACAACCTTTGAATAGAGGATAGCATGACCAAGAATTCACCCTGAAGTTGGTTAAAATAAGATTAAAAATGTTCTTCAGGTTAGGATACTAGTTGCTTTGGCAGGAGAAAATATTCCTCAGCGTGATACAGAAGAGTATACTTGAACACTCACACTTGGAGGGCTCACTTGGAGAACTGAAAATTGAAAGATCCACATGGTATTTGGGGGCCTGAAAGACAGAACTATCATTTCTCCATAGGCAAAATGTCTTGCCTATTGGCTACAAAAGTCCTAATTGTAGGAAGCCTTCTCACTACATCCAGAGTCCTAACCATAGTGGTGGAAGACAATGACATTTGGTGGTCCTGGTGATCAAGAAAAGTGGTGAGGATTCCAAATTCGACCCTTAAAAGAGCCGCAGAAGCCTTGAAAAAGAATATGAGTCCCTGGGATCAGAACTAGAACAACTTTGGACAGGGGCGCTTAAAGCCCTAGTACCACACAAGACTTATTTGGGTAACAACAATCTGACTGGGAAACTACTTTGTCTATAATCTTGATGAGATTATAAATCAAACTGCCTTGTTCTCCCATAGTCGAGGAGTTAGGTAAACAGACTAGGAATGAATCTTGAATGATGTGGCCTAGACACTGAAAATCCAGTTGACACCCAGCAGCTGTATCCTCAGACTGTCAAGGACTTCTGGCCACCTAAACCTCTAGAGATGTCCTGGTTCCTGTCTTTCTCTAAGCAGATTCCCCAGCTTTCCCTTTAGGTCTATTAGCTACATATTATCCTCCTAAAACATTTATTTTCTACTCAAGTTTTTCAGAATCTGTTCTTATTGTGAACAACTGAGGAACTCTAACTAATACAGACCCTACTGGCAGAATGTTGATAGATCTGGGCAGATCTGCCACTACAGCTTGTGAAGCAAGGAAGTGTAATCCACTGAAGGCATAGTTATAGTATGCCATCTTCACAATAGAAAAATGATGATTCATATTGAGGTGTAATGGGCCCAACTTTCACCTGAGAAGTCAAAGGTGTGTAGGTAGAGGGAAAAAATAATGTTTTTACTTAAACATTACTTTAGGAGCAGGTCACCAATTCCTAGCTCTTCACTGTTCTAGTAACATGATTAACATGAAGGCATAATATATATGATGGCTGTATTCAGTAGTAACCATGGTTTATATTTATTTACAGAAATAAACATATTTATGTTAGTGGAAAGATTTCTAGGAAAACAGGCAAACTGTAATGCCATTCCCTTGTCATCATTTAAAAGGAGTGAATTAAGATTCGATGTTAGATTAAAAATAACAACTGAGACAATTGAGTATGGAAATATGTCTGCTTAATTAAACCAAACAGTTGGCCAAATAAAGTAAGGTATGTTTCAACTTAACCAGTTGGCATTTTCTGTTTGCTCCATGATTAGCAGGCCGAATGGCTCGGCTTGTCTGAAAAAGAGTAGGCTTTATCCACTAATACCTGGTCCAAAAAGGTGCCATCCACCTCACCAGATGGTCTGTGTACTTCAGTCCATGCTGTAGCCTGGTTTCCTTAGGCATAGGAAGGGATGTTTCACATTCCAGTGGAGTACAGATTTGTGGGTTCTAGTCTTCAGATTGGAGCAATGATGGACTCAAGGGGGTCAAGCAGATTTCTCTGGTCTAGTTGGTTTCTCACCCACTTGACATGGGGCACTGCAGCATAGATAGAAACTGGGATGTTCAATGTACATGCTGTCCCTGGATTTCTGGCTCTGACTGGAGGCCCATGACCCAACCATGACCTGGAAAACCCATTCCTTCTCCCTATTGTCACATATATTTTTTAATGTTTATTTATTTTTGAGAGACCGAGTGTGAGTGGGGGAGGGGCAGATAGAGGGAGACACAATCTGAAGCATGCTCCAGGTTCTGAGCTGTCAGCACAGAGTCCGACACGGAGCTCAAACTTGTGAACTGCCAGATCATGACCTGAGCTGAAGTTGGCCACTTAACTGACTGAGCCACCCCCGTTGTTATATTTCTGCCATCCCCTTGCCTCTACCCCAACCCCCAACCAAACACCCTCTTATCCGTGATCTCTGTTTCCAGAATTTCTTTCTTTCTTTCTTTCTTTCTTTCTTTCTTTCTTTCTTTCTTTCTTTCTTTCTTTCTCTTTCTTTCTTTCTTTCTTTCTTTCTTCTTTCTTTCTTTCTTTCTTTCTTTCTTCCTTTCCTTCCTTTTCTTTCTTTCTTTCTTTCTTTCTTTCTTTCTTTCTTTCCTTCCTTTCTTTTTGAGAGAGAACGAGCACATGAGCGGGGGAGAGGGCAAAGGGAGAGGGAAAGAGAATCTCAAGCAGGCTCCACAATCAGCCTGGAGCCTGACACAGGGATCAATCCCACAACCTTGAGATCAAGAATCAGATGCTTAACCAACTGAGCCACCAAGGCACCCCGGGAAGTGCTTTTAAAAACATAAATAGAGGAGCCTCCCTGCTATATGAGTAGGGCAGAACAATAGATCTGGTGCCATGTGATGATCCTTCATGTGTATTCCTTTCGGAGTTAGGAATCTTCAGCAGGCATATCTTGATCCCCTCCCTTTGTAACAGTTTTATCAGCCTTTCTACCTCCTTCATCTTAGTCCCATTGCCCTTTGTAATAAAGAGTAGGGAATTCTGGCTCTGTAGAATTACCACAATATCTAGAGGTCTTCTATCTGCTCCTACTGATGTCTGAATTCTGGTACAGATCTTTACAAAATAAAAACATCAAGGAGACCACAACTTCTCCCAGATCTTGAAGGAAAATGAAAGACTGTCTTATGATTGGGTAAGTCTAAATATATGGCATTGTCATGTTGTCTAAGCAGTGTCTCAGTCATTTAATGAACAGTACTTTCTATGACTTCCTGGAGGTCATGCTGTATCTACACAACCTCCTTAGGTTGTGAGCCCACAAACCTAACATGAGCCCACAAACCAGGTTCCTTGACCACCAGCAGTACTACAACTCCAGGCCAACTCTAAGAATAGTGTTATAGACCCTCATGGTTGTTCTACCCAGCCAGATTCACCAAAGGCATTTGAGTTATTCCTGGGATTCTCACAGGACTCTTCCTTTACTGGACCAAAACTAACTTCCTCAAAAGGAAGAAAAAGTTTCCCTCAGATCCAGAGTTAAAACATTCTAGCAGTTGAAGACCTGCTTATCTCAACCTTACTTACCTGGACCCAAACAGCTCTACACTATTGAAACCAATGCCTTTAACAGTGCGATGGGGGCCATATTGCCCCAAGATAAGAGAGCCATGGCTCTGGCAACAATCAGAGGAAGCTGATGGAGGAAGCTGGCTTGGTTGATATTAACTACCTGATTTAATAATGAGAATCATTTAACATCATGGCTATGTTAGAGGTTTGAAAACATCAAACTAGATACAGGTATCCCATGCCCTGTGACAATGTGCGTAGGCCACTGAACCCTGGAAAAGCTGAGATAGACTCAGGTGAGCTCCTTTCTTTGAGTGTTTTGATTCTTTTTTAAAGTTTTATTTATTTAAGTAATCTCTACACCCAACATGTAGCTTGAACTCATGACCTTGAGATCAAGCGTCACATGCTCTTCCAACTGAACTAGCCAGGTGCTCCTGATTTTAATATTTATTATAAGTGAGATAGTGAAATGGCCAGGTAGATTCCCTATTTCAAAGTACCAGGAAGTAGAGGAAACATCCCTACTCTTGAAAATTCTTCTGTGGCTACAACTAACAAAGGCAATCCAAGGTCTGATGTTCACAGTGCCTAGCACAGGCACCAAGCACCAGGAGTAAGTCAGGGAGACATTGAACACTATGAAACCTTTTCACCAGGACCAGTGGCTATATTTCACTAGTAGGGAACCCTTTCACAAGCACTTTGCCTTATCATAAAGATACATGGATTCACACCTATCACACCTCCAAAGGACATCCTGCTAATTTAAAGCATTAAATACAAGATAAAATCTTAAGATACTAGGAGAAAATATGATGAATATTCACCTTATCTGTTAGATAAAGAAAAACCTTGTAATCATCAAATCAAGAGATGAAAGACCAAAATAAATTAAAAATAAATTAAACTGCATAAAAATCTTCTCTAAAACAAGATATCATAATAAAAATAATACCAATAATTAATATGACAAAAGGTTAATATATTGTAAAATCCTTATGCTGCATCTCAATAAACTCATAAGAAAAACAGAGATCCAAATTTTAGAAAAATAAGTAGAAAACATGTCCAGGTGATTCACAACAGATGAAACACAAATGGCTAGAAAATATGGAAAAACCAACAGCTTTATTAGTGTTATTTATCAAAGACATTAAGTGAGATAACATTCAATGCTGGTGAAATTGCAGAGAGAAATGTAGATTTGACCAAATTTTTCTGTAAAACAATTCAATCTTATTTATTAAGAGTCTTAAAATGCTCAGGCTTTTTGAATCAATAATTTTATTTTTAGGAATAGCTTTTAAGGAAATAATCACAAATGTGAACAGAGTTTTACGTACCAAAGATATTTATCATAGTATAATTTATAATTGAAAACAACCTAAATATTCAATTACAGTGAAAATGTTGAAAGTAATTTATGGTAAACCCATACGAAATTCAGAACTCCCACATGCAGTCATTAGAAGTAATTTTGTTAAATAGAGATACTTGTGAAATGATGGTAGGTGTAAAAGACAGAATACGAAACTGAATACACTCATAAACTATATATTTAAAGTAACACTAAGAGTGAAATTATGAAAGTATAAATTAAAATTTAATTTTAATTAAAATTGTGAAAGTATAAATCATTTTTTTATTCTTTTCTATATTTTCCATATTTTTGAAACCCAATAAATGTTGTTGGTTGTTTTTTTTTTTTTAAGTAGGCTTTAAGCCCAACATGAGGCCCAAAGTAGGGCCCAAGACGGGGCTTGAATTCACGACCCTGAGATCATGACCCTGAGATCCTGACCTAAGCTGAGATCGTCAGCTGCATATGCACAACTGGGTAGCTCAGTTGGTTGAGCATCCAACTCCTGATTTCAGCCCAGGTCAGGTCATGATCTCACAGGTTCGTGGGATTCTTGTGTGTCAGCAAAGAGCCTGGTTGGGATTTTCTCTCCCTCTCTCTCTCTCTCTTTCTCTGTCTGTCCTTCCTCTGCTCATGCTGTCTCTCAAAATAAATAAATAAATAAGTAAGCTTAAAAAAAAAAAGAGTCGGATGCTTAACTGACTGAGCCACCCAGGAACCCCTGAATAGTGTTTTTTTCAAATGCCTCTGGATTTCTGACTACTAGTGCTTTCTTTTTTTCCTACAACTTTAAACCATAATGCGTTTTTTTCCCTTTTTAAAATTTTTTTTAAAGTTTATTTATTTGTTTTGAGAGAGAGACAGAGAGAGTGAGCAGGGGAGGGGCAGAGAGAGAGGGAGAGGGAATCCCAAGCAGGCTCCACACTGTCAGTGTGAAGCCTGATGCAGAGCTTGAACTCACAAACTGTGAGATCATGACCTGAGCCAAAACCAAGAGTCGGACGCTCAACCGACTGAGCCACCCAGGCACCCTTCTTTTTTTCCTTTTTATCAAAGTAATTTTTTCTAAGGGTTCAACAACTCTTTTTTATTTTTTTTTATTTTTTAAGTAGGTTCCATGCTCAACATAGGGCTTGAACTCACAACCCTGAGATCAAGAGTCGCATGTTGTACAGACTGAGCCAGCCAGTTACCCCCATAATGAGTTTCCTGGTGGTGCTCAAAGAATTGCAGTTTATATAATAACTAACAAATATTGGGGCGCCTGGGTGGCTCAGTCAGTTAAACATCCAACTCTAGATTTTGGTTCAGGTCATGATCTCACGGTTCATGAGTCCAAGCCCCACATTGGGTTCTGCAGTGGCAGCACAGAGCCTGCTTGGGATTCTTTCTCTCCCTTTGCCTCCCTTACTTGTGTTTTTTCCTCTCTAAATAAATAAATCAATTTAAAAAAACTAATAAATGCATTATACATATTAGAAAATTACATATTAAGTTTTGCTTTAACATATGTTAGCTTGGAGCACGATTGAATTGATCAGTAGAGTTTAAGACTGAAATAATAATTTTACAGTTTAGTATGAACTGGTTTGATGCTTTCAGCACACCCCTCCTATATGGCAGCCTAGAAGCTTTGTCAAAGGCTCCTTCCCTCTGCTAACTTTGTCTTGGGTTATATCTTTCAGCTCTATCTTTATCTTGCTCTTGGTCTTGCTTGACTTCTATATAGATTCTTCAACTCAAAGCAGGTTCTTTTTTTTTTAAAGAAAGGGTCTTTTCTTTTTTAAGTTTATTTATTTATTTTGAGAGAGAGAGAGAGAGCACAAGCAGGGGAGGAGCAGAGAGAGGGAGAGAGAGAATCCCAACCAGGCTCTGTGCTATCAGCGTGGAGCCTGACAAGGAGCTTAACGTCATGAACCTCGAGATCATATCTGGGTCGAAAACAAGAGTCAGCCGCTTAACCGACTGAGCCACCCAGGCGCCCCAACTCAAAGCAGGTTCTTAATCTCCCCCCATTGTCTGAATGTTTTAACAGCTCCCTGCTTCTCCAGTCTGCTCTCTTTGAGACATGGTCATTTGAAACTTCAACTCAGACCAAGCTCATGTTGAGATTTCCTAAGGTTCTGGATTTCCTTGGACTCTCACTTGTCCCAGGTTTCCAGGGCTCCTACCTGACATGGCATTTCTAATAAGCCAGTAAGCCACATTGACTCCTTTATTGGCCTTCTTTCCTTTCTCTTTCTTAGCTTGCTCTCCAAGAACAGACTCCTAGGCCAGTGAAGTTGCCTGGGCCAGCTCCCCGTCTTGACATCTGGCACCCTCCTGTGGCCATGGATGGGTGTGCCTTGGTCAGCAGTGAATTTCAGAGCTAGGTTCCTACAGAGCTTGTTAGTGCTCACCAGTGACAGTTAAAAGGAGCTGCTATCAGAATCAGCTATCAGATCCTGGCAAGCTTTACCTTCTTTGCAATTCACCTCCTGCAACTTGCTGATAGAGAAATTCACCACAGGCCCCACCTTCCTTTTTCCTATAAATGTATTTGCATCAAGACATGCTAAGATCTACATTCTCAAAGGAAAAGCCTTTTCTGGTTTTGCACTTGGCAGAGAAGTAATAATAAGTACTAAGTTAAATGAGTGCCAGATGCTGAGTTAACGCTTTACACACATTATCACAATCTTCACAACAATGCTGGGAGACTGTCACCTATTTTTAATCTCCATTTTATAGATGAGGAAACAGAGGCTTAGATGGGTTACATAGAAGTCAAGGGTGAGTTTAAAGGTCAAGATCTCCTTGCTACTTGATGGCTAAGTTTGGATTCAAAACAAGCCACCTGATTTGGGGCCCATGCTTCCTAATCACCAGGCCATACAGTCTCTGTAAAATTGGGATGCTCAAAGGCCATGTTTTCTGTCATGCAGATAGAGTTCATCTGTAGCAAGAAGAAAGAATAAAAAAAAAAATAGAGAGAAGCTGAGAAAAGGGGTAGAGGTAGGTTTCTAAAAACCTTGAGACCTAGGTTCCTGAGGCTCAGAAGCATCCTTGTCCTTCTCCAAACTTGGTTGTTTCATCAGATAACTAAGTCCTTCCAATAAACTCCCCATTCTAATTCAGTTTGATATGCTTCCTGCCACTTGCAACGTAGAAGTACTACTAAAACAGGAAACAAGTAAGGTACTTTTTTTTTTAGTAGACCTCATGCCCAACATGGAGCCCAAGGCAGGGTTTGAACTCACAACCCTGAGATCAAGACCAGAGCTCAGACAAGAGTGAGACGCTTAATTGACTGAGCCACCTAGGTGCCCCCAAGTAGGGTACTTTTGAAGACAATCTAACTATTAACACGTGGAGGAGAATTGGTGATGAATTATCTGATCCATACTGGGTTATTGTTTTTAATAATGCTTATTTATTATTTTTGAGAGAGAGACAGAGTGTGAGCAGGGGAGGGGCAGAGAGAGAGAGACACACACAGAATCTGAAGCTGGCTTCAGGCTCTGAGCTGTCAGCACAGAGCCCGATGTGGGGCTCGAACCCACAAATGGCAAGATCATGACCTGAGCTGAAGTCAGACGCTTAACCAACTGAGCCACCCAGGCGCCCCTTTACTGGGCTATTTTCATTGCAAGAAACAAAGATTGAGTCAATTTACTAGAGCCAAGTTACTCATTACTCAAAGACAAGCAAAAAAAAAAAAAAAAGTCTTATAGAAAAAATGTACGTGTGCTAAAACCTGAGTAAACTGAACCACAGGGCCTCAGGAAGAGTCAGAATCACATCATTAGCACTGCAGAATAGCCACCCCTTCGCCTCTCTCAAGGCTTTTTGGCTTCTCTGTGAATCAGCACCAGTCTCTCTCTGAACCAGCCTTCTCAACTTACTCATCTTACAACTGGCTGCACAAGTAGCCACTCTAACCTCTATACTTCTATGGCCCTCCAATTCCAGCACGTACCAAAACTGTAGCCCACTTTGTGTCTCTTATTGCATGTTTCCAAGACAGAATTTCTGACTTCTGCTTTTCTTTTTAGACCAAAGTACAGGAGGCCTAAGTCATGGGGTATAGTTTATGGTCATAGTCATTGGCCCACTGCCCACGCAGTATGGTCAATGGGTAGGGATTTTACTAGAAAGGGATGTGAACAGGCCAGTAATAATTGGCATCTCTAATCAAGCCTACTTAAATGTAACTTGAACTCTTGCCAGTAAAAAAAAATTAAACACCATGCAAAGACCCATTCCCCAAAGACCCTCTCTAATTATCTCAAGTTGGCAGGAGAGTTCACCTTCTGCCATTTGTAGGCTTGTGTGCTATCCTCTACCTCAAAATCCATCTTCTTCAAGGTCCCAGTCCCACCTGCACCTGCCCTAAACACTCTGCACTAAGCTAGACTACTTCACTCACTTGGGAGTCTATTAATTTTTTTCTCCCCTTAACCACACTAAAGACTTTGCTTAGTAAAGCATTTTGAAGATTTAGAAAGTGACTGTTCAGTCTGCTTAGGATTTATATCCCAAACAGATGTGCCAAGAAGTCATAGGAATCAAACTGCTGTTCTGTGAGTAGAATAATATATTAACTTGCCTTTTAGCAGTTTCGATTACACAGCTGTACAAATTGCAATGGAGTCTTCATAGCTAAAGTTGCTTTTATCAAAAGCACATCACTTCTTCGGGATGGAAGTTTAACATAGCAGGCATCTTGAGGGGCATGTATCCTTGTAAAATACTTATCATTATTTGAGAGAAAAATCATCTAGGAAACTGAGATATGGTAGTACTTAACTTGCATACTCTGTTCTTCATCATCATAGCTGAACTGGATAGTATTTCATGATGAAAATAAGGAGCTCCGAAATAATGGTACCATCATCTTACACTTTTAGTCTTTCTGAGACTCAGTTTTCTCAACTGTTAAATTAGGATATCAGTACCCATCTTATAAGGTTGTTGTAAGGAGCCGATGAAAGCTTAACAAACCGCCAACCATAGTAAACGCTCAATAAATGTTAGTTACCACAATTATCATTACATTTTGTTTCTCACATTACCAAATTAAAATGTGTTTTTTAGCACAGTTTCTCATTTTACCCTTTCAACCTGTGGGTAGGTATGCTGCTAACTATAACCCCATTTTATAGCACAATTAACAGAAATAGGTTAAATAACTTATCCAGCAATTTTTTTTAAGGTAACATAGACAATATTTCACATCTGTGACTTCTAACTAAATGTTCCTTCTGCACAGAACTTAAGTTCTGTGACAGGGACTTTAGTGAAAGGAGAAGGTTAATATTAAAGAAAGAATCCTCTGGGGCGCCTGGGTGGCTCAGTCGGTTAAGCGTCCGACTTCAGCTCAGGTCACGATCTCACGGTCTGTGAGCTCGAGCCCCGTGTTGGGCTCTGTGCTATCAGTTCAGAGCCGGGAGCTTGCTTCGGATTCTGTGTCTCCCTCTCTCTCTCTGCCTCCCCCACTCACGCTCTGTCTCTCTCTATCAAAAATAAATAAACGTTAAAAAAAAATTTAAAGGAAGAATCCTCCACAATTTCGTCTAAGAATTGTTTCTGGGCTAGAAATGTTGTGTAGACTTCTATTTCTGGCAGCATGGAAAGCCAGATAACCTGGAGGGCCCCTTAGCTATGAGACAATTAAACCTAATTTGAATGAAAACTAATGTGCACTTTAAAGTTTTGCTGGGGTTTGATGAAAGGGATCAAAAAGAAAAAGTGACCTCAAACAAGAACAGGGAGCAATAAACAAACAAAAGCTAAAGTTGTAATGGACAAGTGCTAGTGCCAATCCAGGACAAGAGATTGAGCTTGGAGGCACACTGCAAAGTGTGGAAATCACACCTGGGATTCTGCTTTGAGCCTGGTTCTGAAAAGGAGCTTCAGAGATCCCTGATCAGTTGTATCTCATACCTCTCAGAATCAAATGCAAGGACTCTCTAGAGTAAAGCAACTCCCTGTTTGGGTCCCTGAAATTTCCACAAATTAAGTTCAAGAAAATATAAGTTTACAATTTTAAAAAAATCACCAATACATAAACTACCATGAGTTAAGATCAACAGAAATAACAAACAATAATTTGTAAGAACTGAAGAACTGGAATTAGAATTGTCATTTATAGAATATTAAATAACTTTTTATGAACCATTTAAAGAAATCAAATATGGAATGAAATAGAAAGTGGTGCCTGAGTGGCTCAGTAGGTTGAACATCTGACTCTTGATTTCTGCTTAGGTCATGATCTCAAGGCATGGGATTGAGCTCTGCATCAGGTTCCGCACTGAGTGTGGGCCTACTTGGGATTCTCTCTCTCCCTCCGGCCCTCTCCCCACCTCACATACTCTTTCTCAAAAAAAGAGAGAAAGAGAGATTTAGAAACAAGAGATCAGAAAGATTAGTAAAAGAACCAAATAGAACTTTTTAGCCCAATAGCTTTAGATTTTGAAATTAACAACGTAGCAAACCTGTTAAAAACAGCTAAAGACAGGATTACTGACCTGGAAGTTATATCTGAAGAAATTAGCCAGGATGGAGCATAGAGAGTACAGCAGATGGAAAATATGAAAGAAGGGTTAAAAGACACGGAAGGTAAAATAAGGCTTAATATAAATTTAATCAGAGTTCTAGAAGTAAGGAAAAGAGAGAATAGGAGAAAGCCAATATTGAAAACGATAATTCCCAAGAATTTTCCTAAACTGACTAAAGATAAACCTACAGATAAAGCACAGCATATTTCAAGCATGACAAATAAAGAAAAATCCACACCAAGACATATTGTGATGAAATGGCACAATACCAAAAATGAAGACCTTAAAAATCCCAGAGAGAAAAAGCCAGGGCACCCACAAAGAACAAAACAATAAGCTATCAGAAGACTTTTTTTTTTAAAGAAATGTAACAATAATTTATTATTAGTAGTTACTGTTATTACTTCCATTTTAATGTAAGGAAATTCTAGCTGAGAGGGAAAGCCCAAGGTCCTAGAGATACACAGCAACAAGGATATAGCTTAGAAATGCAAGAATGAGTGGAAAAGTAGGTCATAAAACACTGCTTCAGCCATATGCAACAGCATATGAATCTTAGGACATAATCTTCAGATGAATCTTAAAAACATAACACTGAGTGAAAAGAGCAGGTGGCAGAAAACTATATACAGAATACCATTTTTATAAAGTTCACAAACAAAACTAAATAATATATTGCTTAGAAATACATATATGTATGATTAAATTATCTTAAAAAGCAAGAGACTAATTGCTATATGCTGAATGTTTGTGTCCCCCCCCCCCCCAAATTCACATGTTGAAACCTAGTACCCAATGAGATGATATTAGGAGGTGGAGCCTTTGGGGAATGATTGGTCATGAAACCAGAGCCTTCATGAATGGGATTTGTAATCTTATAAAAGAAGCCCACAGAGCTTCCTACTTCCTCCCACCCGTGAAGTTACTGTGAAGAAATGGCCGTTTATGCGTGGGAAGCAGGCTGTCATCAGACATGGAAGCTTACCATTCAGGCACCCTGAATTTGGACTTCCAGCTTCCATTTCTGTGGGAAATAAATTTCTGTCGTATATAAGCCCTTGTCTGTGGTATTTTGTTATAGCAACCTGAATGGACTAAAACAGGAAAATACACAAAATTCTGGATAGTAGTTAGCTCTTCAGAGATGCAACAGAAGAATGGAACAAGGAGAAGCACATGCTCCAACATTCTAGTTCATAGACTGTTGGTAGGTAACAGATATTCATTTCATCATTGTATTAATATATGTGACTTCTATTCCTTTGTATGCATCAAAGTTACATAATAAAAATAAAATAAAATTGCCAAAAGACTAATATTGAACTGGATTTTACAATGTATGTTTTAAAGCCACTGGTTAATCCTTCTGGCTGATGGCTGAGGGGTATAATCAGCCTCTAGAGCTTAACTGCTAAATTTTTTTTAAAAGGTTTATTTTTTTTTTATTTTTTTTTAACGTTTATTTATTTTTGAGACAGAGAGAGACAGAGCATGAACGGGGGAGGGTCAGAGAGAGAGGGAGACACAGAATCTGAAACAGGCTCCAGGCTCTGAGCGGTCAGCACAGAGCCCGACGCAGGGCTTGAACTCACAAACTGAGATCATGACCTGAGCCGAAGTCGGAGGCTTACCCGGCTGAGCCACCCAGGGGCCCCAAGGTTTATTTATTTTTGAGAGGTGGGGGAAGGGCAGAGAGAGAAGGAAATAGAGGATCTGAAGCAGGCTTCATGCTGACAGCAGCAAGCCCGATGTGGGGCTGGAACTCATGAACTGCGAGCTCATGCTCTGAGCTGAAGTCAGACACTCAACCGACTGAGCCACCCAGGTGCTCCTAACTGCTAAATTTTTGTAGTAAATCACAAAAAGGGTTCCTACATAACTAATGGAAGACAATGACAGAAGTCATTCCTGACTTGGGACTTTAAATTCCTGGTCTTGTATGCTCTCTGCAAATATAAGTCTATTCACACAAATCTAATAAGAGGTGTGGTATGGGGTGCTTGGGTGTTCAACCGGTTAAGCATCCCACTTGGGGTCAGGTCATGATCTCACAGTTTGTGAGTTTGAGCCCTGCATTAGGCTCTGTGCTGATAGCGCAGAGCCTGCTTCAGATCCTCTGTCTCCCTCTCTCTCTACCCCTCTCCTACTCGTTCTCTCTCTCTCTCAAAAAAAAAATAGGCAGCTCTTTCTGCCCATCGCTCCTGTCCATGTGTTTTAATAAAATCACCTTTTAGCACCAAAAAAATAAGAAGAAAGAAAGAAAGAAACATTTGAAAAGAAAACATTAAAAAAACAAAAAAAGAAAAAGAAAAATTAAATAAACATTAAAAGATGTGCTATTTACATCATTTGTATGGCTGTCTTTCACCTCATATTCCAGATGGTAAAAAACAATTTCAACATGGGAAAAATATGTTTATAGGATAACTGTATTAGCGAAAACTAGTCCCATTTTGTGTTTGATGTCATACGATTAAGCTGGTAACAAGTGAAAAATCTAATGTCCTTTTTTTGGGGGGGTAGTGGGGTTGTAAAACAAATTCACTTTCTCATATCCAAAATTCACTTTCTCATATCCAAAATTTTATGATCCGATTTGCTCAATTTTATTTTTTTTTCAACGTTTTTTATTTATTTTTGGGACAGAGAGAGACAGAGCATGAACGGGGGAGGGGCAGAGAGAGAGGGAGACACAGAATCGGTAACAGGATCCAGGCTCCGAGCCATCAGCCCAGAGCCTGACGCCGGGCTCGAACTCACGGACCGCGAGATCGTGACCTGGCTGAAGTCGGACGCTTAACCGACTGCGCCACCCAGGCGCCCCTGGTTTGCTCAATTTTAAAATAAATAGATATGGGGCACCTGAGTAGCTCAATTGGGGAAGCATCTGACTCTTGATTTTGGCTCAGGTCACGATCTCATTGTGCAACTTAGAGCCTGCATGGGGCTCCAAGCTGACTGACAGTGCGCAGCCTGCTTGGGATTTTCTCTCCTTCTCTCTCTCTCCCCCCACCCCCCCACCTCTCTTCCCCTCTAGTGCACACACACACACGCTCTTTCTCTCAAAATAAATAATCTTAAAAATATAAAAAATAAATGAAGTAAAAAAATATACCTGGATTTTAATTATAGTAAGAGAAATATAGTTGATAAACTCTATATAGATGTATTTCTTCTGGACTGAATTTACATACTATTCAAGTTCTAATTGCTTTTTTAAAGCCAATTGTATGCAAATATATATTTACAGCAATTGTATAAATGTTTAAATACATTTTTCAGAATATTTGGAAAGTGCCTAAGCCACAATCACTAATTAATAATTAGAAAGCAAAATCAAAATTGTTTGATATTTTCATATTACATCTTAAGAGAAAGAACTCTTTAAAATGATATTGTCTTATTTTTCAGTTCTTATAATAAATTCAAAATCATTAGACCAATATAAAATGTGTTATCCTATTCTCTGTATTTCCTGCATACCTTAATAGTTTGTAATTATCATTAAAACATCTTTGAGTTGGATGAGTTACCTGGCATCAACATTGAGTTTCACTTCTTTGGGGTGGTTGTGTGTGTTTAATGCCATAATAGAAGTCTGTACAATCTTCTCTTAATCCAAGTCCATAAACTTGATATTCCCTCAAGATTTCCCGCCAAAATCTCAACATGTCATACTATCTTAGTACAGGAAACTGTTTCCTAAATGCAATACATGCAATTTTCCCTTCATGAAAAATGAAGATAGTTTTCACAGGAGTAAACCAGCTTAGTAGTTTATTAAGTTTAATGCATTATTATTTGGAAGACACGATTTAAAAGATTTCTGTATAATTTTATAATTTTTCATTCCTTTGAATAGTAATACAATCTAAAATTAATACTATCATTACCTAAAAAAGTAAAAAGGATTTCCCCACAGGTAATTAAAATAAGCTCTCAAAATATATCCCTGTTGAATCTGTATTTACTAATATGTCAATCTCAAATTTTCCTTTTATGTTTTTTTAATTTTTTAAAATTGATTAATAATTTATTTCCTCTTTTTAAGTAGGCTCCATGCCAAATGTGGGGTTTGAACCCATGACCTTGAGATCAAGAATCACATGCTGTACTGACTGAGCCAGCCAGGTGCCCCGGGTTTTTCAGTTTTGTTTTTCTTTTAATTTCTTTAAGTTTATTTTTATTTATTTTGAGAGAGAGATAGAGAGCAAACAGGGGAGGGGCAGAGAGAGAGAGAGGGAGACAGAATCCCAAGTAGGCTCTGTGCTATCAGTGCAGAGTCCAACATGGGGCTCGAACCCATGAACTGCGAGATCATGACCAGAGCCAAAACCAAGAGTCAGAGGCTCAACCAAGCCACCCAGACACCCCTGGTTTTCAGTTTTTAAAAGTGATATTCAGGGGGGTGGGAGGGAGGGCAGGGTGGGTGATGGGTATTGAGGAGGGCACCTTTTGGGATGAGCACTGGGTGTTGTATGGAAACCAATTTGACAGTAAATTTCATATATTAAAAAATAAAAAAAAAAATAAAAAAAAAATAAACTGTATCTCCACCTCAAAAAAAAAAAAAAGTGATATTCATTAGTTTAAATATGTTTGTGAATGTAGAGTTGACTTTAATATTTGCAAGGCAGTTGTCCAGAGGCATTTATGATTTCCCCAATTTAAAACAAAGAAACAAAACAGCAGCAACAACAACAAAAATAAAATTCTATAGCATAAATCTGGTCAATGTAGAGAAAAATCAAGTTGCAAAGAGAGAAGCAAAATACAAGAGAGCCAGAATCTTGACAGTTCCCCTGTATCCAATGTCACTTACTTCCTGAAATCTGGCTGGCTTCCAGCCTGAGATAACACTTTACCCACATAATAAATTCCCTCTTTAGCTTTAAGTTACCTCAGGTTGGTTTCTGTTACCTTCATTAAGAGTCCTAATACATATATTTATGCTGAACTATTGGGTAATGCATATATTTCATTCCATTGTATGGATCCAGTGATTCTCAGTTAATCTTTTTGATATCTTACTGGTATCATGGGTCTAAGAATCCTTTTGTGAAAGAAAATTATCTGAACCAGTCGGATTCCATCTGACTTTTGCAAACAAGATTTCAGGGCTGAGTGAGCACTCCAAGTAAGGAGCATCTCTTACAGAAGGCTTCCCCTTCTTATTTGGGTGGTCCGCAGGTTACAATGTGCAAGTAGATTTAGGTGATAAATGAAAAGAGTAAAAAGATTTTCAATATACCAGTCCTCTGCAACATACATAGTAGCTCTTTCTTTGAAGCCCTGTGCTGAAACCAGATGCTTAGTTTTATGACTTCCTTCTCTCAAACAACAAGATAAGAAGAAAAACATACATAAGTCAGTTAATGTTATCAGGAAGTGATTATTAGTTTTGTTGAAATCACAATGCCTTTGGGGCTTTGAAGGAAAGTACTAATTTAAACCATTCTTGAAATGAATAAATATTCAAAAAGTAGTATATAAACTTTGCTTGCCTCAGGCTAACATTAAGTATTTATGACTCTATCATGTGTGTTCTTCTTTGGAATTTTTCCTCTTTCATCTGAAAACTGATCTTTCACCTGCGTACCCTTTAGGAATCAAATTTAGATACAAAGCGGTGACAGCTTGGATCTTGCCCTCTGTATAATAAATCAACTGATGCAACTCCTTTCCATTAAGAACAGCTCACTAATAGCCGAGTGGGCATGCTTTAAATTAACCTGATATACAAGAGTCCATTCAAGTTGTAAATCTATGGATTATAGTCTCACCATATCTAATTCTATATTTTGTAACAGTCCCTTAAAGGGTGTACATTTTGTAATTAACATTTTAGCAACATCAGGATTGAAATTACATATAGTGTCTCAAAATAGTCTGTAAACTCCTTGGAGCCTGGAATGTCTTTCCTTTCTTTTTACCTGTAGCAACTGCATGCTGGAGTAAATTGGAGAGTTATTTAGTAGTATGTGGAGTTGGATTAATAACAGTAATGGGAGAGTTGGGCCAAAAGAGAATAGATGAAACAACATGGAAAGAAGGTGATACCAGGCTTTGCAAATGAGCAGAGGCCAAGGGTAAGGAAAACATGGAAAGGACATGAGGGTAAGTATGAAATTCTGTGCATCCTAAAATAAAGTCAAACCTATGATTTGGAAACTGGAAAATTTCTTGAGACCCACTCTTTTGGGGGCTATGTGGTTTTCAGGATTGGGTTGATTCGATCTGCTTAGTGAATCAGAATGGCGGTGAGGGGAGATAAAGGAGAAGGCGTTGCTATTAATTAAAGATTCATGATTCAGCTGCTTGTGATGAAGTGAGGATGTATGTGTCTGAATCACAAATTCAGGTGCACAGGAAATACAAGTTTATTTTCCTATAATAATTTCTATTTTAAGCTTCCATTCCATCAGGTGTATACAACAGGACATAGTAATAAAACAGAAACCACTATAGGTGTCTCAGGCAGGAAGGGATTTAATATGGGGAATAAGATGCTTATAACTCTTTGGAAAGCTCTGGAGAAACAAACAATTGATTATGATGTTAGCTCTGAACTAAGTCATACACAGCCTTTATTATGTTGAGATAGGTTCCTTCCATACCTAATTTGTTGAGAGTTTTTACCATAAATGGATATTGAACTTTGTCAAATGCTTTTTATGCCTTTATGGATAAGATCATACCATTTTTTTAAAGATTTTATTTTTAAGTAATCTCTACACCCAATGTGGGGTTCAAACCCACAGCCCCAAGATCAAGAGTTGCATGCTCTACCAACTGAGCCAACCAGGGGCCCCCATATAATTTTTGTCCTTCATTCTATTAATGTGGTGAATTATATTTATTGATTTGTATGTGTTGAACAATCCTTGCATCTCAGGGATAACATTTGATCATGGTGTCTGATCCATTTAATGTGCTGTTGAATTTGGTCTCTGGTATTTTGTTGTGGATTTTTGCAGCTTTATTCATCAGAGATTCTGGCCTGTAATTTTCTTTTCTTGTAGTGTCCTTGTCTGGCTTTGGTATCAGGGTAATGCTGGCTTCAACATAAGTTTGGAAGCATCTGTCCTCTTCATTCTTCTGGAAGAGTTTGAGAAGGATTGGTATTAATTCTTCTTTAAATGTTTGGTCATATTCACCTGTGAAGCCATCTGGTTCTAGGCTTTTCTTAGTTTGGAGGTTTTTGATTACTGCTTCAATCTCCTTACTTTCCATAGATCTGTTCAGATTTTTTATTTCTTCATGATTCAGTCTTGGCAGATTGTATGTTTCTAGGAATTGATCCATTTTTTCTAGGTTGTCCAATTTGTTGGCATATAATTTTTAGTAGTCTCATGATCCTTTTTATTTCTGTAGTATCAGCTATAAGTCTCCCTTTCATTTATAGTTTTATTTCTTTTAGTTCCCTCTCTTTTTTTTCTTAGCATAGCTAAAGACTTGTCAATTTTATCTTTAAAAAAAAACCCCACTTCATTTTATTTATTTATTTATTTATTTATTTATTTGTTTATTTATTCTGTTGTCTTTCTAGTCTCTATTTCATTTATGTCTGCTCAACCTCTATTGTTTCCTTCTTCTGCTAACTTTGAGCTTCATTTGTTCTTCTTTCTCTGGTTCCTTGAGTCTAAATTGTTTACTTGAGATCTTTATTTTTTCTTTAAAAAATTTTTTTTTAATGTTTACTTATTTTTGAGAGAGAGAAAGAGACAGAGTGCAAGTAGGAGAGGGGCAGAAAGGGAGGGCGACACAGAATCTGAAGCAGGCTCCATGCTCAGAACTGTCAGCACAGAGCCGGACACGAGGATAAAACTCAAGAACCACAAGGTCATGACCTGAGCTGAAACCAGATGCTTAACCGACTGAACCATTCAGGCACCTCCTTTTCTTTTTTTCTAATGCAGGCATTCATTGCTATGAACTTCCCTCTTAGAATTGCATTTGCGGCATCCCATAAGTTTTGGTAAGTTGTATTTCCATTTTCATTTGTCTCAAGATACTTTTTTATTTCCCTTTGATTTTTTCTTTGATCTATTAGTTGTTCAGGAGCATGTTCAGTTCCACATATTTGTGAATTTTCCAATTTTCCTCCTTTTATTGATTTCTGGTTTCATGCCATTGTGGTCAAAAAATATACTTGATGTGATTTCCACTTAAATTTGTTAAGATTTGTTTTGTGATCCAACATATGATCTATTCTGGAGAATGTTTTATGTACGCATTGAGAAGAATGTGTATTCTGCTACCACTTAAAGGAAATTACTCTCTCAGGAAGGATTTCAAAGTTACAAATCAAGAAAATCTTGTAAATAAACCCACCAGCTTTATTACAAAGGGACTATTGCAATCATCCTATTCTCTCTCTCTCTTTCTTTCACTCATGTCTCTTTCGAATTCACCCCACTTTCTCCAGCTGCAGCTGCAGCCACCACATCTAGGCTGAAAGGTCACAGAACAGAGTGCCCTAAATCTCCTTGTGATGATGACAACAGATGCGGCTGGCAAAGTCGAGGTATGGCAGAGAAATTAGGAGAGAAGTAGAAATTGGAGACTGAGGGAGAGAGCAGGTGTTTTCCTTGCTCTTCCTTCAGAGGATATTCCCCAGAGCAGATTCTACATTATGAGGTCCTGGGTGCCTACCTATTTCCTGCAGAACAATGAAATTTTGTCATCCTGCCATTCCTCTTAGTGCCATCTTCTTCACAGCTCCCTTGTTTCTCTTAATACCCACTCTCCCATCGCCAAAAACTCTATTCTTACTTTTTGAAGGACAGTGAAAGAGTAGGTCTTTGGGGCCACCCCCGGAGCCAGAGCTGTCCTGTCCCTTCCTCTTTCACTTCCTGTTGCGAACAATAAAGGCCATTGGCATAGGGGTGATGGGAAGTGGGGGAGATGGGAGGGTGGAAGGGGGGAATAATCCTATTCCTCTTGCTCAGACTTGAAAATCCAACTCAAAAGATACGTCCTCCTCAGACCTTCCACAGTCCCCTCTTCCTACCTTACCTCACCTTCACCATTCTTTCAGCTAAACTGTCATCCTCCCCCTGAATTTCTGGAATGTCAATTACTCTTCTTTTACAGTACTGATCACCTTGAACCTTATGACATCCTTTAAACCCATGCTTCGTCTCCCTTGAAAGACTGGTGACTATGAGCACTGTTTGGGCAGGGTCTATGTATGGTTTATATCGATGTCCCCTACAGCACTTAGCACAGTGCCTTTGGCATAGCCGATGCTCAGTAATGTTCAGGGAATCATCCACTTGGCCCTTGCTCCACTACAATTGCCATTCTCCTGAAGTTTGAGGCTCTGTACATGCTCATTGCAACTCTTTTACCTACTTGGAAACCTCTCTCTGTCTTTCCACTCCCTTTCTTTATTCTTTCCCTCTGCAAAGATTCTCATCACTTACCCTTGCTTCCCTGCCCCATCTTCCAGTTAAACCCAAACAACGGCTCCTTTAGAAATAGGTCCTTTCGGTACCTGCTGATCTCTCTTTCTACCTCCTGCTCTTCCTGAGGTTTATGTCCTTAGATCTACTGATACAGACTGCCCTGGAGGCTCACTGTAACCAGATTTTACTTGTTCAAAAATGATAGGCAGGAAGGCCTCAAAGTACAACTTGCTCCCTGTCTCACCCAGCCTTAGAGAGGGCTCTTCTTGGAACAGAGCCCAACATTAATAACCTGGTGGAAAAGGGAGACAAGGTAACTGCCTTATAATCATGGTGCATTAGCCTTTTTATGTAACTTTTTCTTGTGAGAGGCAAGACCTAACTTGTTCTAGATATAAATCCATATAATAAGCCAGGTTCTACTGTAACATTTACCCATTTGCTAATATCAAAATACAAAATTTGAAGTTATGAAATGTGCCCATGAGGACTGAATACTATCAGTTTGAGTTTTTCTAGCAAATGCATAACACACACACACACACACACACACACACACACAGAACTTTTAAGAGAAAATTCTAACCATGACTCTGTGCTATAATTAGAGAGGAAGTGTTTCTGCCACATTCTACCAGTGAGATTCTTGGGCTTAGAGAAGTCTGCTGATGGGTTCAATGGCCTACAGCAAGAAATTGAATCTGGCTAGATCACTTTGTATAGTAAGTGAACTTTCTTTGAACTCTCATCTCTCACTTTCTTACACATGACACCTTTCTTTGAAATCTCATCTCTCAGTTTCTTATATATGACACTTAAATTTCCATTTTTTCCCTTCCTAGGAAGAAAAATTTCACTAGATGATGTGCTGTTTGGTAAGTACACTGCACATCAGTATAACTTAGCAGACACAACTAGTAGCCTACCCCAAATATGTGCTCTCCTTCCTTACTAACAGGACCCTATGTTATTGGGGGCATCAATATACCCAGCTAAAAGGACAGCTTCACTTAAAAAACTTATGGCCTCATGACTAAATTCTGGACAATTAGGTAACAGCAAAAATGTTATGAGGGACTTGGGGATAGACCCCTTAGATGTGAACTTAATCAGCTGGGAGGCAGTCCTTTGCCCTTCCTCCTTTTTCTTGTCTGGAATGTGGATGTAATGGCTGGATTCCTCATAGCCATCTTGGACCATCACTAGCTAAGCACAAAGATGGCTGATCTATAACCTAAAAGGAACCCTGATGTCTGATAACTATGGTGCTGCCAAATCAGCCCTAAATATATACCTCCTTCTAAACTTCTTTCACATGAAAGAGAAATAAAATATGTTAGCTAAACCATTGTTATTGTGAATTTTCAGTTATGTACATCTGAATCTAATCATAACTAACTCTAATAACAAATTTTGTTGAGTTCTAAACAGACAAATTAGGATTTCCTTAAATCTTTCTTCCTCTCAAATACATTATAAAGTAACTGCAAGCCAAACTATTTAATATTTAAATAATATCCTTGAGGGTGTTGTGACTTAAAGAGACATGAGGAAGACTCTGAGATGCTGATAAAGTTTGTTTCTTCGTCGGGTGTCTTCATTTTGTGAAAATGCAGTGAGATGTATTTGTGATGTGCATATTCTGTATATATATTTTATACATCAATAACACGTTTTAAATATATCCATAGTAGCTTTGTCTTTTTGAGTGGAACTACTAATCAGTTTAGTTAGGATTAAAGATTTTAAAAGGTTAAGTCTTCAGAGAACTGTGAAGATTAAATGAAATAATGAATGTAAATGATTCACTTTTAACCTATTGAGTCATGCATCTCATGAATATTTTTGGAGAACCTACTATGCACCAGACACCCAGGGTCAGCTATTACTATTAGCCCTAATGTAATTGCTCATTTGTGTTCCTCCCATAGACTAACTAGCTTCATGGGGACTGAGACTATATGTTTTGCTCATGTTGTACACATAGCTTAACACAATGCCAAGCAAACAGTGCTTCTTAACATAATGAATTACCGAATGAATATGTTATAGGTTAAATAACCTCTTACAAACCACTAAGAGAATGTACCTCAGGTTCAAACTGACATAGAAGCTATCTTTTAGAATTCATTTGTAAATTAGAAGCAATCTAGGGCTCTTCAGCATCAGTATTAAATCAAGAACTACAAGTAAAAATTCCAGCAATTCTCTTAACGCTTCAGAAATTATGTAGTCCAAAATATAAGAGGATGAAAATCATAATGCAATTATCACAAGAAACCATCAAAAGCCCTTAACTACACTAGTTAAAAAGACTGGAACAGATTAACTTCTTGATATCATAATGAAAATGCAAACACTATGACTAACACATACCATATCAAAATAGAACATTTTCATTGCATGGCAAGAGAGAAGAGATGTCTGTGTTTTAAGCAATCAAAGAACAAAATTGAAAATGCAAGCAACTGGAAAATGGCAGTCCATAGAAATTCCTTGTTAAAATACGGTAAATGTATGACTATAAATTTTCTATGTAATTTAGAATATTCTCCTTGGTGGTTTAAAAAATTTGTCTAGATTTCAAAAGGAGAGAAATATCAGTTTGACATCTATAGGAGACCTACTTTAGGGGTACATACTCAGTCCACATCCCTTTCTGTGAAAACTGTCTCTGGGTGCCTGGGTGGTCTCAGTTGGTTAAGCAACTGACTCTTGGTTTCATCTCAGGTCATGATCTCACAGTTTGCGAGTTTGAGCTCTATACCGAGCTTGCACTGACAGTGCAGAGCCTGCTTGGGATCCTCTCTCTCTCTCTCTCAAAATAAATAAAACAACTAAAAAAAAAAAAAAAAAGAAAACTGTCTCCTTGGAAAAAGGGCAAGCCTACACAACCAATTTTGTCACACAATACGCCAACCACAACTTATTGGACATCTGGAGAACTCTTCATCTAAGCTGAACCAATCAGAATCTTTCTCATGACAATCTGAATTAGTAGGTCTTGAGTCTGTAGGTAGTGGTGAGCTAGAGCTTCTAGAACTCAAAGGTCAACTAGAGTTGAGGCTGAGATTAACACCAAAGCTATCCAAAGTTTCACAAAAGCCAAAATTATGAGGGAGCAGAAACTGTTAAGTAAGCAAAAGAAGCCTACTTGAAAAAAAGGAAAATAGAACACATATGCAAAAAAGTACAGAGACAAGGCACTGTGAGTAGGGTGCAGGGTGGAGGAATGAGATCTGTTCCTGAATTTTAATTTCCTATGAAATCTGACTGACATTGTTTCATGCTTTTTAAAAAATCATTAATCAATTAACATTCCTGTCCCTGACCAGTGTCCCCAATCCTACTTTTTATTTGAACAAACAGCACCTATCAGTTGTCAGACATGCATCAAGGAAGGCTACAGTAGTAAACAAAAGAGAAAAAAATCATAGTTATTGGGGTCCAGAGGGACTATTATAATGAACATATAACAGATAACTATAACAGAGTAGTAAATGCAATGATAGAGATGAATGTAAGATATTATGAGAAAAAAATACCTTACTTGGCTTAGGGTTAGCCTCAAACAACATTTTATTCGAAGTAGCTTGAGTGAAGTTTTATATCTTGCAACCAAAAGAACAAAAGAACCTCTGTTTGAACTTCTTATTTAAATATATTTATATTGTTTCCCCATGACCCCCACCTCCAAGGAGTGGTTAAGAATGCCAACAACCTACCTAGGTTAGAACTTAGGCCCCACCACTCATTAACATATGACTTAGTTCATATTACAGAATCTCTGTGTGCATTTTTTTCTTTTACCTCATGGGGTTGCTTGAAGACCCAACGGGTAATTCATATGCAGAGCTTTAGAAGTATGCCTGATATTTGATAAGTGGGGATCAATTGTCAGTTGCCATTACTGTTGTTGTTGTCTTGTTGTTGTGGCTGTTATGTTGATCTTTTGTTTGTTGCAATTTGAAACAAGTGTCAGCTGGGAAAGCCTGGGTGGCAGTATTTGCTTGTATTGATTGCCATATTTAAGGTGGTCCTCAGCTTTGCTAAACTAAATTGTGTTACCATACACAGAGTTATGTTCAGGTTAGCCATACAGATAAGTTGATATAGATATAGGTATTGATATAGATATGTAGACATTAATGTATTACTTATTTTGTCATGACAAATTTTATTGTCAAATAAATAGGAAGTTTTGGTGAAGGTAATGGTTCCACTGACTCCATTATCAGAGATCCAGGCTAACCACTCTCTTCCATTAACATATTCTCTTTACAAGCAGGTAAGAGATTTTTTCCTTAGTAATAATCTCAAGCCAGGCCTGCTCCCTGAGGGTACACACAGACCACCTTGATTGGATTTTGGGTATGCTCAACTCTTCAATCTTACTTTAACAGCATATTTCTTAGATCTGTCATTCCTGCTGATGGGTAATCTCATCCATTAAAAGAACTTTTGAGTCTAATTTTGTTTCTCAGAAGGAAACATTAACTTTAGCTTTAGTCTTACAATCATCCCCAATATGAAAGATCATGTCAACCTTTTATTTTTTTAATTTATTTTGTTTGATTCATTTATTTATTTAAAAAAAACATGTTTATTTGCTTTTGAGAGGGAGAGGGAGAACAAGAGCGAGAGCAGGAGAGGAGCAGAGAAGAGGGAGACGGAGGATCCAAAGCAGGATCTGTCCTGACAGCAGCAAGCCCAATGTAAGGCTCAAACTTATGAACCGTGAGACCATGACCCAAACCGAAATCAGACACTCAACCAATTGAGCCACCCAGAAAATCTAATGTAACTTAAGGATCCTCTTCCCAGAAAAATGCTCGATAAAATAGTTTTGTATTTTAGAGAGAGAGAAAGCGTGCAAGAGTGGGAGAGGGGCAGAGGAAGAGAGGGCGAGTATCCCAAATACACTCCACGCTCAGCACAGACCTTAATGCAGTGCTGTATCCCACAGACCTGGGATCATGACCTGAGCCGAAATCAAGAGTCAGACACCCAACTGTCATGTCAACCTTTTAAACATAGCTTTATTCCACTTTAAGTTACTATGTGTTTGGGCCATAATAAAATGAATTAATATTCCTCAAGATGAGTTGAGGCTAAAATTGTCTTCCTCCCATCTTCTTGGAATCCTTGCTATTTAGACATCTCCAGAGGAGCAACTGCTTAAAGCTTTGGTTTGTCTACATGAGAGTGCTTGGCACTTAAGTATGCTTTAATAGCTATCACTCTACAGAACAGATGTTTGTGTGTTTCGTGGGCATCATAAATATTAAGAATGATGTTATATGGCTTGGAAAGCACTTCCCATTAATTGTTAATGCTCACTATGTGGATATGAGAGGGAGATTCCTTGGGGGAAAATCAAGATACATTATTATGTCTAACTTTACTGTATTTCAATTTCAAGGCAGAGGTTGAAGAGATTTAGTCACTGACTTCTTGAATATCACATGAAAGTTCTAATTAATGTAATGCTTGGTGTCCCTTGTTCCTTACAGTTCCATAGTGAGATATGTAATGTATAACTATAACAGAGGTGTGGTGGAAGAAGGCAAAGGTGGATTTACAGGCCAGTTCTACCTCTTCTTGACTCAGTCATTATGAACTTAATTAGCCTTTCTGAATTTAGCTATTTAACCTATAAAATAGAGGCTAATAACACGTACCTCATAAGGTTGTTATGATAATTTAATAAAAAATATGTGTAAAGATCTTAGGTCAGTAACTCGATTACGGTTAATTTTGCTTTGTCGTCAAATTAGAGATGCTGTGGACTATGCACCAAAAATGGCCAATGTGTGACTAAATTCTTTGAGTTTTTGGCAACTTCAGATGGCTCAGGATTTCTCATATAGAAGGCTTTGCCCAGTGAGACTACAGATTCTTCGCTGATATCCCACATGCAGGCCTATTGCCTGTTGATCTTTCCTTGTTGCCCATGGCATTTATTCATTCATTTATTGAGGGCCCACTAGAATCATGAAGATTAATATGGTCTCTGAACTAAGCAAGTTCATAGTCTAGGAGGGAACAAAGATGCAAAAACAATGACAATATCATGTGATAAGTATTATCTCTAATCAAGGCAAAGTAGAAGGCTGTAGAAAGACAGAGGAAGCACACAGTTCTGTTTAGCTGACAGACACAGCTGTATGAAGAAATGAGAAATCCAGGCAACAATAGCAGGCAACAATACATATGGGATGCCATGAAAACCAGAAATGTGCTAGTTAACTAAGGTTTCTGTACAAAATTACTTACCTTTCTGGTGAAAGATAATTTGGTTTTGCTACCACCAAAGAAAACAATGCTTTCATGTGGAAATTAAAAACAAAAAACAGGGGTACCTGGGTAGCTCAGTTGGTTAAGCCTCTGACTCTTGGTTTTGGCTCAGGGCTCTATGCTGAGAGCATGGAGCCTGCTTGGAATTCTCTCTCTCCCTCTCTCTCTCTCTGCCTCCCCCTTCTCTCTCTCTCTCTCAAAATAAATAAATAAACTTTAGGGGCGTGTGGGTGGCTCAGTCAATTGAGTGTCTGACTTCAGCTCAGGTCATGATCTCACAGTTTGAGAGTTCAAGCCCCATGTCAGGCCTTGCACTGACAGTGCGGAGCCTGCTTTGGATTCTATGTCTCCCTCTCTCTGCCCCTCCCCCACTTGTGCTCTTCTTTCTCTCTCTCCCTCTCTCTCCCTCAAAAATACATAAACATTTAAAATTTTTTTAAAAAAATAAATAAACTTTAAAAACAAAAAAACAGAGACCTTCTCTCTAGAACTGACCTATGTCTGTTGATTAGTTTTGCCATGAGCAGCTGCAGATGAAGTCAACTGAAATTCTGAAATCAAATCATGCATAACACCAAGCTGTTTTTTCTGGAATGAATTTTAAACTGTTGAACAAAGCCTAAATTTTAAATTCTTTGGTATGTCTCCCAAGTAGTCTGATTCAGTAAATTGCAAAAGAAAATAGAAACGAGAACAGGAATTACAGAAAAATGAGATTTCTTTTTTCCAGAACATTGACTCTACTTTGGCCAGTGAGAGTAAGCCTCTTTTTTTAAAATATAATAATAAAAATATTGGTTTCTCCCTAACTCCACCTAATAAATGTTGAATGAATATTTTAACTGGATTTTTTTTTCAAGAGGTACCAAATTATTAGTCTATCTGGGACACTCTTGTGTCTCAACCTTTCCCTGAAAGACAAGTGGAATGGGAAAGGCATCACAGAGGAGGTGACTTGTTCCTACTTTTGGGGATAAAGTTTGGGAGGAGGAAGAAGAGAAAAAGAAATGCTCCCTCTTTCCCCAGATTGCCCATATGAAGGCCTCTGATTTCTTACATATGCTGTGTTCTCTTTAGTATGGCCTCTCCTACATCTGCCCATTTCACCACCATGCTGGTGAGGTACAAACCATTTGCTTTGCAAGGATTTCTTTTTGGAAATTTCGCCTCTCTCTCTCTGCCCCTTGTGGGATGCTCTCTTTCTCTGCCCCTTGCTCACTTGTGCCCTCTCTCTCTCTTAAAAAAAAAAGAAAGAAACTTTCCCAAATTGGCAAACCTGCTGAGGTAACTGCCAAGATATTTCTTAGCACATTGTTTTGACCTAAGGTTGTTGTTAGGATTCCTATGTGGTGTTGGATGTTTATTAGGCTCGGGCATGTGTGGCTTTGGCATATCTGCATCCAGTAGAACAATGTAAGGGAAGAAGAGAATATGGCCATTAGCACAGGAATTTAGTTAGTTGCTCTTTTAGGTACCAACAAGTAGAATCCAGGATCCTCTTCCCTTGTGTTTCAAAGAAAGAGCTTTCCTTTAAATCCTAAAGTGGGGAAAGTGCCTCCAGGTACTAGTTGCTATAAGTCCATTGCTCCACAGAAAGCAGCCAAGGACAGCTGAGTAAGGCTGATGGTCTGAGTGGGGTCCCTGAGCACCAGACTCTGTCTTCCCCATGCTCAGCCAAAAGGTAAGAGTAAAAGCAAAGCCTAGAATTTGACTGCAGCCATGTTCTACTCTCACTGCAAATCCAGAGTCTGCACAGGGGATTTCATCTCACTCCTTTATGCCTTTAGACTCCCCTCATACCCTGGCTAGGTGTAGATATAACTCTTTATACTATAGGCCCTGGAAACCCCCCACATAGAGCAAATTCATATCTTCCTAACTCCTAAGCCTTTTCAGTTTCAAATTCCTCTGAGTACATCTGTAATCTCTGCACCTTAGAAGGTCACAAAAGTAGGTTTTATTATGGCCTACTAGGAAAGTTGGGGAAAGTGAAGGGGCCCTTTAAAATCATAGAATATCAGTGCTCTCAGAGGATGGTGTCCAGCCTTCTCATTGTACAGATGGGTAAACTAAGGCCCAGGAATATAGCTTCTCAGTGAAGGAACTAAGATTCACACCCAGGACTCTTCATCTGAATGCACTTTCCACTCTTCCACCCTGACTTCCATACAAAAAAATGCTGCTATAGAAATCAGAACATTATAAGGAAGGAAGATTTATATGGCAGGCTGGTATGGTGAAAGAGCCCGTGAGTCAAAGTGGGAAGAATTGAATTTGATTCTGATTATAATTACTGGGTATATAATGTTTCTGAATCCAAGTCTCACTTTCTCCATCCACAAAATGGGCTAGTTCTATTATAAGACTGTTGTGAAGATGAAACCACTTTGTAAATCACAAAACATACAAATAAGGAACTCTACATAAAGGGTCTGAGTTGGGGAGAAGTCAGGAAGTGACACCTTACAAGTTAGGTGTTAGGGGTCTGAAATTATGTGCAAAGTGTTTTGTGTTTGTGCATTTTTCTGGGAAGGGGATCCATAAGTTACATTAGATTTTTGTTTCCCAGAAAAGATAATGAATAGTCACTGATTTTAGTACTCAACACCACTATCATTGATCTGAGAACTGTTCTAGTTCTACAGAAGGATGAATAAAATGTAATCCTTATGCTAGAGAAACCATTTTTGAGGAATTCATGAAATTGCCAGATAAAACACAGGTTGCCACTTAAATTTGAATTTCAGATAAAAAACAGAATTTTTAAAGTATAAGTATGTCCCATGTAACATTTATCTGAAATTCAAATTTAACTAGGAATCCTGTATTTTTATTTGCTAAATCTAGCAACCTTAGAAATTTACTCTCATCAGCAGAGAAAAGGTGACTTGTGTTTCAGTAAGCTTGCCTTCCAGATCTTGTTGTAACACTTTCCGGTTGGCAGAGAGTAGGATGGGGATGATAATGTGTTCAAGAAGCAAAAATGGAAGTCACGGTGGGGCACATTAAAGATTAGACACCTTAGGGACCATTTTGGTTTTTTTTTTTTTATTTTTATTTTTATTTTTATTTTTTAATATATGAAATTTACTGTCAAATTGGTTTCCATACAACACCCAGTGCTCATCCCAAAAGGTGCCCTCCTCAATACCCATCACCCACCCTGCCCTCCCTCCCACCCTGCCCTCCCTCCCACCCCCCATCAACCCTCAGTTTGTTCTCAGTTTTTAACAGTCTCTAATGCTTTGGCTCTCTCCCACTCTAACCTCTTTTTTTTTTTTTTTTTTCCTTCCCCTCCCCCATGGGTTTCTGTTATGTTTCTCAGGATCCACATAAAAGTGAAACCATATGGTATCTGTCTTTCTCTGTATGGCTTATTTCACTTAGCATCACACTCTCCAGTTCCATCCATGTTGCTACAAAAGGCCATATTTCATTTTTTCTCATTGCCACGTAGTATTCCATTGTGTATATAAACCACAATTTCTTTATCCATTCATCAGTTGATGGACATTTAGGCTCTTTCCATAATTTGGCTATTGTTGAGAGTGCCGCTATAAACATTGGGGTACAGGTGCCCCTATGCATCAGTACTCCTGTATCCCTTGGATAAATTCCTAGCAGTGCTATTGCTGGGTCATAGGGTAGGTCTATTTTTAATTTTCTGAGGAACCTCCACACTGCTTTCCAGAGCGGCTGCACCAATTTGCATTCCCACCAACAGTGCAAGAGGGTTCCTGTTTCTCCACATCCTCTCCAGCATCTATAGTCTCCTGATTTCTTCATTTTGGCCACTCTGACTGGCGTGAGGTGGTATCTGAGTGTGGTTTTGATTTGTATTTCCCTGATAAGGAGCGACGTTGAACATCTTTTCATGTGCCTGTTGGCCATCCGGATGTCTTCTTTAGAGAAGTGTCTATTCATGTTTTCTGCCCATTTCTTCACTGGGTTATTTGTTTTTCGGGTGTGGAGTTTGATGAGCTCTTTATAGATTTTGGATACTAGCCCTTTGTCCGATGTGTCATTTGCAAATATCTTTCCATTTTGAATTAAAGCATGTTACTCTCTTGATGCCATAGCAGGAAAAGATTCAAGCTTTGTGTAATCTGAAATCTATAAAATGTTGGGGACTCTCTTTAAGAAAAATAATGCAAAGTTGCAAGAAAAAATTTAAGTATAAAAATATATGTTTATTTAAATGAGAAAAAAACTCACAATGAGCTATTGGAGCCGTGATGGCTCCAGAACAGATGGAACAGAGCTTGACACAACTTCCAGAGTAAATCTGGAGGTAAACTGTGATTACTTTCATTTGATTCCAGTTCTTAGCACAGTGGCAACTACTTATTCCCCACACCTCTGCCTCACTGTAGGGAGACATGTATGTGTTCCTGGCAGCTATGCATGGTGTGACCATTTTACCAAAAGGACCCTGTTCTCCAAATATCAGGGATCTGTGCTCTAATCATTGATTATCGTTTCTGATCACATATATGCAGATAATGAAACTGTGGCCCTTATTTTTGCACACACATATCCCATTGTTGCAAGGCCCTCCCCTGCTGGCTGAAATGATTTTTAGGGGACTTAATGGGTCAGTACCTTTCTTTCCCCTTATTTTTTCTTTTTAGCCATTTTGGTAGCCACACAGTGAAGAGTAGGATATTCAAAAGCAACCACATATACAGGGATGCCTGGCTGGCTCAGTCAGTGGATCATGTGACCCTTGATCTCAGGGTCACGAGTTCAAACCCCACACTGGCCATGGAGCCTACTTAAAAGAAAAGAAAAAAAAAGAAAAGAAAAGAAAAGAGAAGAGAAGAGAAAAACAGAAAAGAAAAGAAAAAAAAGAAAAGCAACCACATACACAGAGGAAATTAGAAAGTCATCATGTGTGCCCAGAGAAAGTTACAGGCTAAGAAAGAACCTGAGAAGATCTTATGTGTACATCTTATGGTAATCCTTATCACAAACAGAGCCAATAATAATAAGCACGTCCCCCCAAACTAGAACCTAAAACAGCAAACCCTGGTAAAGGAAGAAAATCTAATTTCCAGAGTTACCACTTATTAGACTCTAATTATTACAGTATTAGATTCAATGTACAACTTTCAACAGAAACCACCACAAGGTATACAAAGAAACAAAATAATATGGTCCATTCAAAGGAAAATAGCAACAGAAACTGTCCCTGAAAATCCAGTGATGGTGAATCTTCTAGACACAGACTTTAAAACAACTGTCTTGGGGTGCCTGAGTGGCTCAGTTGGTTAACTGTCCTGACTCTTGGTTTCAGATCAGGTCATAATCTCATTGTTTATGAGTTTGAGTCCCATGTCAGGCTCCACAGCTGGCAGCATGGAGCCTGCTTGGGATTCACTCTCTCCCTCTCTCTCTGTCCACCCCCTCCCCCCACACACACTGTCTCTGTCTCTCTCAAAATAAATACATAAACTTTAAAAAATAAAATAAATAAAACAACTGTCTTAAAGATGCTGAAAGAACTAAAGAAAGATATGGAGAAAGTCAAGAAAATGATGTATGAAACAAAATGGAGTATCAACAAAGAGAAACCTTAAAGGAAACCAAAAAGAAATCTGGGAGTGGAAAAGTACAATTGGGGTGCCTGAGTGGTGCAGTCAGTTGAGCATATGACTCTTGATTTCAGCTCACAGTTCATGATATCAAGCCCCATGTCAGGCTCTGCACTGACAGTGTGGAACTTGCCTGGGATTCTCTCTCTCTCTCCTCTCTCTCTCTCTCTGCTCCTAACTGCTGCCCCTCTCAAAATAAATAAGTAAACTTTTAAAAATTCTTTAAAAAAAAAGAAAGAAAAATGCAATAATTAAAATGAAAAGTTCAATAGAGGGATTCACAAACAGATTTGATTAGGCAGAAGAAAGGATCTGTGAACCTGAAGATAAGACGATGGAAATTATTGAGTCTGAGAAACACAAAGAAAAAAGATTGAAGTGAACAGAGCCTAAGGGAACTGTGAGATATCATCAAGAGGACCAACATATACATTGTGGGAGTCCTAGAAGGCAGAGAGAAAGAGGCAGAGAGAATATTTGAAGAAATAATGGCTAAAAACTCCCCAAATTTCATGAAATACATGAATATAAACATCCAAGAAGCTCAATAAATGCCAAGATGAACTCAAAGAAACCCACACCAAGATACATTATAACACTGTCCAAAGACAAAGACAGTATTTTGAAAGCAGCAAGAGAGAAGTAACTTGTCACATATAAGGGATCCTTAATCAGATTATCAGCATATTTTTCATCAGAAATCTTGGAGGCTAGAAAGCAGTGAGCTGATATATTCAAAGTGCTAAAAGTAAAAAAACAAAAAACAAACAAAAAAAACCCAGTCAATGAAAAATCCTATATTTGGCAAAACTGTCCTTCAAAAGTAAGGGAGAAATTAAGACATTCCCAAATAAAAAAAAAAAAAAACGAAGGAAGTTTGTGACCACTAGACCTGCCTGCAAGAAATACTAAAAGGAGTCCCACATCTTGAAATGAAAGGGCACTATACAGTAACTTGAAGCTATATGAATAAAAATCTTGGTAAAGGTAAATACAAAGGCAATTACAGAAACTGGTATTATTAAAACAATGGTGTGTAACTCCACTTTTTGTTTTCTACAAAATTTAAGAGACTAATACATTAAAATATTATTTGTTTATGTTTTGGGATACATAGTGTATAAAGATATAAGTTTACAACAACAATTAAAAGAGGTAGGGACAGAGTTGTTAAAGGTGCAGAGCTTTTTATATGTTATTCCAGTTAAGCTGGTATAAATTCAAACTAGAGTGTGTTATGACTTAAGTTATAAAATGTTAAATGTTGGAGCGCCTGGATGGCTCAGTGGTTTGAGTGTCAGACTTTGGCTCAGGTCATGATATCACTGTTCATGAGTTCAAGCCCCATACCAGGCTCTCTGCTGTCAGCTCAGAGCCCACTTCAGATCCTCTGTCTCTCTCTTTCTCTGCCCCACCCCAACCTGTGTGCACTCTCTCTTCCTCTCAAAAATAAATACTAAAAAAAAAATGTTAAATGTAATCACTATAGTAGCCACACACACACACACACACACACACACAAAACTAGTTAAAGAATATACACAAAATAGGGGCACCTGGGTGGCTCAGTTGATTGAGCATCCAACTCTTGGTTTCGGCTGGGGTCATGATCTCACAGTTCATGAATTCAAGCCCACATCAGACTCTGCACTGGCAGCATGAAGCCTGCTTGGGGTTCTCTCTGTCCCTCTGTCTCTGCCCTTCCCCTGCTTGTGCATGCTCTCTCCCTCTCTTTCAAAATAAATAAACATTTTGAAAAGTTAAAGAAAAGAATATACACAAAATAAAATTATAAAGAAATTTGAATGTTTAACCACCAAAAAAATCAAACTAAACATATAATAAGGCAATAATGCAAGGAATGAGGGTCAAAAAAGCTATAAAGCATATAGATAACAAATAGCAAATGACAGAAGTAAGTCTCTCCTTACCAGTAACTATTTTAAATGCAAATGGATTAAATTCTCCAATCAAAAGACAGATTGGCATAATGGATTAAGACACATGACCCAACTACACACTGTCTACAAGACTCACTTAAGTCCAAAGACATAAATAGGTTGAAAGTGAAAGGATAGAAAAGGCTATTCCATGCAACAGTATAATGGTTGCATAATGTATAACATCAGACAAAATAGACTTTAAACAAAACAAAACAAAAAAAGTTTACAAGAGACAAAGAAGGACATTATATATAAATAGGAATTTTAATACAGCAAAAATATAACAATTATAAACATCCATGCACCTAATGACAGGCCATCAAAATATATGAAGCAAAAATTGAGAGACCTGAAGGGAGAAATAGACAATTCTACAATAATATTGGAGGCTTCAATATCTCATTCTTGATAATGAATAGAACAACTGGATAACCACATGCAAAAAAAAAAAAAATGAAGTTGGACTCTTACCTAACACCATATACGAAAATTAACTGACAATGTCCTCAACAAGATATTAGACAACTGGATCCAACAACACATTAAAAAAATTATTTACCACAACCAAGTGGGATTTATACCTGGGATGCAGGGCTGGTTCAATGTCCGCAAAACAATTAACGTGATTCATCACATCAATAAAAGAAAGGTCAAGAACCATATGATCCTTTCAAAAGACGCAGAGAAAGCATTTGACAAAATACAGCATCCTTTCTTGATAAAAACCCAGAAAAAAGTAGGGATAGAAGGATCATACCTCAAGATGATAAAAGCCATATACGAGTGACCCAATGCTAATATCATCCTCAATGGGGAAAAACTGCGAGGTTTTTCTTGTTCCTGACCCCTAAGGTCAGGAACAAGACAGGGATGTCCACTCTCGCCACTGTTATTCAACATAATATTGGAAGTCTTAGCCTCGCAATCAGACAACACAAAGAAATAAAAGACATCCAAATCGGCCAGGAAGAGGTCAAACTTTCACTCCTCACAGGTGACCTGATACTCTATATGGAAAACCCAAAAGATTCCACTAAAAACTGCTAGAACTGATTCATGAATTCAGCAAAGTTGCTGGATATAAAATCAATTTACAGAAATTGATTGCATTCCTATACACCAACAATGAAGTGACAGAAAGAGAAATCAAGGAATCAATCCCATTTACAGTTACACCAAAAACCATAAAATACCTAGGAATAAATCTAACCAAAGAGGTGAAAAATCTATACACTGAAAACTATAGAAAGCTGATGAAAGAAATTGAAGAAGACACAAAGAAATGGAAAAAGATTCCATGCTCCTGGATAGGAAGAACAAATAGTGTGAAAATGTTGATACTACCCAAAGCAGTCTACATATTCAACGTGATCCCTATCAAAGTAACACCAGCATTCTTCACAGAGCTAGAACAAATAATCCTAAAATTTGTATGGAACCAGAAAAGACCCCGAATAGCGAAAGCAATCTTGAAAAAGAAAACCAAAGCAGGAGGCATCACAATCCCAGACTGCAAGCTATACTACAAAGCTGTAATCATCAAGACAGTATGGTACTGGCACAAGAACAGACACTCAGATCAATGGAATAGAATAGAGAACCCAGAAATGGACCCACAAACGTATGGACAACTAATCTTTGACAAAGCAGGAAAGAATATCCAATGGAATAAAGACAGTTTCTTCAGCAAGTGGTGCTGGGAAAACTGGACAGTGACATGCAGAAGAATGAACCTGGACCACTTTCTTATACCATACACAAAAATAAACTCAAAGTGGATGAAAGACCTCAATGTAAGACAGGAAGCCATCAAAATCCTCGAGGAGAAAGCAGGCAAAAACCTCTTTGATTTTGCCTGCAGCAATTTCTTACTCAACACGTCTCCAGAGGCAAGGGAAACAAAAGCAAAAATGAACTACTGGGACCTCATCAAAATAAAAAGCTTCTGCACAGCGAAGGAAACAATCAGCAAAACTAAAAGGCAACCGACAGAATGGGAGAAGATATTTGCAAATGACATATCAGATAAAGGGTTAGTATACAAAATCTATAAAGAACTTATCAAACTCAACACCCAAAAAAACAAATAATCCAGTGAAGAAATGGGCAAAACACATGAATAGACACTTCTCCAAAGAAGACATCCAGATGGCCAATAGGCACATGAAAAAATGCTCAACATCATTCATCATCAGGGAAATACAAATCAAAACCACAATGAGATACCACCTTATACCTGTCAGAATGGCTAACATTAACAACTCAGGCAACAACAGATGTTGGCAAGGATGCGGAGAAAGAGGATCTCTTTTGCATTGTTGGTGGGAATGCAAGCTGGTGCAACCACTCTGGAAAACAGTATGAAGGTTTCTCAAAAAACTAAAAATAGAACTGTCCTACGACCCAGCAATTGCACTACTAGGCATTTATCCAAGGGATACAGATGTGCTGTTTTGAAAGGACACATGCACCCCCTTGTTTATAGCAGCACTATCAACAATAGCCAAAGTATGGAAAGAGCCCAAATGTCCATCGATGGATGAATGGATAAAGAAGATGTGGTATATATATACAATGGAGTATTACTCAACAATCAAAAAGAATGAAATCTTGCTATTTGCAACCACGTGGATGGAACTGGAGGATATTATGCTAAGTGAAATTAGTCAGTCAGAAAAAGACAGAAATCATATGACTTCACTCCTATAAGGACTTTAAGAGACAAAACAGATGAACATAAGGGAAGGGAAACAAAAATAATATAAAAACAGGGAGGGGGACAAAACAAAAGAGACTCATAAATATGGAGAACAAACTGAGGGTTGCTGGAGGGGTTGTGGGAGGGGGGATGGGCTTAATGGGTAAGGGCCATTAAGGAATCTACTGAAATCATTGCTTCACTATATACTAACTAATTTGGATGTAAATTTTTAAAAATAAAAAATAAAGTTAAATAAAAAAAATTAACTGACAATTGATCCAGGACCTAAATGTAAGACCTAAAACCATAAAACACTTAGAAGAAAATATTGGGGAAAATCTTCAAATTTGGTTTGGCAGTGGTTTCTTGGATATGACAGTAAAGACATAGGTAACAAAGAAAAAATAGACAAATTGGACTTCATATACATTAAAATTTTTGTGCATCAAAAGATACTATCAAGAAAGTAATAAAGCATCCCAAAGAATGGGACAAAATATTTTCAAATTATATCTAATAAAAATTAATATCCAGAATATACAGAGAATTCTTAATACTCAACAATAAAAAAAGCCAAAAAATGGGCAAAGGGCTTGAGTAGACATTTCTCCCAGAAAGATATACAAATAGTCAATAAGCACATGAAAAGATGATTAACATTACTAACCATTAGGGAAATACAAATAAAAACTACAGTAAGATATCACCTCACACCTATTAAGATGGTTTCTGTCAAAAAAAATGAAAGTAACAAGTGTTGGCAAGGATATGAAGAAATTGGAACTCTTGTGCACTATGAATAGAAATATAAAATGGTACAGCTGCTATGGAAAATGGCATGGAGGATCTATAAAAGTTAAAAATGGAGGGGCGCCTGGGTGGCTCCGTCAGTTAAGCGTCTGACTTCAGCTCAGATCATGATCTCATGGTTCATGGGCTCGAGCTCTGTGCTGACAGCTCAGAGCTTGGAGCCTGCTTCGGATTCTGTCTCCCTTTCTCTCAGCCCCTCCTCCCACCTCTGTCTCTCAAAAATGAAGAAACGTTGACCAAAAAAATGTTTTTTAAGTTAAAAATGGAATTACCATATGATCTAACAATTCTACTTCTGAGCATACAACCAAAAGAATTGAAAGCTAGGTCTTAAATAGGTTTACACATGTTCAGAGCAGCAGCATCCATTATAGCTAATACATAAAAAGCAACCCCAGTGTCCATCAACAGCTGAATGGATGAGCAAAATATGCAATATACATACAATGATATATTATTTGGACTTAAAAAGGAAGGAAATTCTGACATGCTACAACATGGATGAACTTTGAGGACATTATGCTAAGTGAATTATGCCAGCCACAAAAAGACAAATAATGTATGATACCACTTGTATGAGGTACTTAGAGTGGTCATATCACAGAGACAGAAAATGGAATTGTCCATCTGTCTTTTGAAACAAACTATCCACAACAGGTAATATACTCATTATTGATTCTATAATTTACTGGCAAATATAATTTAGTAATTGTCCAGTTGGTCTTTGTTTTAGATCTACCACTGTAATAAATACTGAAATTAAAAAAAAATAGCCAGTCTAATTGCTTTTTTATATATGTTGTATAAATTTTTTTTAATGTCTATCTATTTTTGAGAAAGAGAGAGAGAGAGTGAGTGCAAGTGGGGGAGGGGCAGGGAGAGAAAGGGAGACACAGAATCTGAAACGGGTTCCAGGCTCTGAGCTGTCAGCACAGAGTCCAACTTGGGACTGGAACCCATGAACCGTGAGATCATGACCTGAGCTGAAGTTGGACACTTAACCAACTGAGCCACCCAGGTGCCCTTGTTGTATAAATTTTTTAATGAAGTTTTTCAGTTTAAAACTCTACTTTTAAAAATATACAGATATGTATGGAATAAAATCCAAATTTTAAATTTATTCTATATTATACACCATAAGCAATACTGATAGAGAAATTCTTGACACAGTTCCTTTTCAAAACATTTGAAAGTTCATACAAATTTATGCATGGAAAACATATGAAAGGGCACCTACCAAAATGCTAGCAGAAACTTTCTCTGGGTGGTAGTGAAATTTTAGGCAATTTTTATCTTCTTTTTCTCTATCCATATATTCTGATTTTTCTCAAGTAAACATTAAAATGTAGAGATAACTCTTGGGACAAAGAAAGCTATTACATGAGAAATGATCTTTAGGGTATTGAACTTGACATTTGGAAGTCTGAGTTTTCACTTAGCATATTTTATCACAAGTAATGGATTGGAATTACAGCTCACCTTGCCATCTGTTAAATGGGAATGAAGGAAATACCTTCTTCACAGTTATTGTCAAAACAGTAGAGACCATATTTAGAGCACCTCACATAGGGCCTGGTACACTCTATATGCTTAATAAATTGTAGCTGTTGTCATTAGTACTATATGCTAAGATTATAAAAATAAATTCTCCAGCTACCTGTAAAGCTTTATTTAATCATGTTCTCAAATCAACAAGAAATAAACACTTGTCCCTTTAAGAAAGCAATCAGAGAATTAGGCTGCTTATTTTCTTGTTTTCAAATTTTCAATTAATGAAATATTTCAAACATAAAAAAATAACAAGAGAAGCCCACTCTCTTACTCTTAAGAGTAAAATATTACAGATACAAATAAAGTCCTAACCCCTCCCTACCCCTATCCCTTTCCCCACAAATAATCACTATCCTAAAGCCGACTTTTTTTTCTTCCATGCACACTTTTGTACTATTGCTACTTGTATCCATACTATCTATATTTACAGCCATACTTTATGTTCATTAATAATATATATAATTGTTTATGTGCGGGGAAACATGAGGCCTAAGCAGAAATTACTTCCACTTGAGATACTTCTCTTCTCCTTTTCCTCATCTTAAACAATAATATTACATTTGTTTTTAACAAACTTGACTTTATCAATAAGAAGTAATTCCAATTATAAACACTGTATCCCATACTAATGCATGTTTAGCTTTAAACCAAATAAAATCACAGAAAGATAAGCCAAACCTCCCTGAAAGCTCCATGTAGAACAGTTTATAATCCATATTCTAATTGCAAGTTTTAAAACACAGAACTTAGAAAAGTAATTACATCTTAATAAGTTTATTCATTTATTAAATTGGGTTTTACTCTAAAATATTTATGTTCTTATGTAAACAGCACAGATCTAATTAATCAGGTCAATGAGGGAATGCAGTTACATATAGAAATAAAATCTTTTTCCAAACCTCATTCAAATGTAAAGTGCCAATCATTGCTGGAAAAGAATACTAATTCTCCATATTATTAATACCAATCTTAGTCCTTCAAATAATACTTTTCAACTTGAAAATGTAATTTATGGAGAGCTGGTACTGCAAACTATTTAATGTTTTAGCATATATACAGATAGAGAATTACTAACAAATCAATGTCAACCTGAATGGTGAGCCCATGACATCTCCTACTGGTCACCCCTTCTCTTCCTAAATAATCACAAACCATCTACTTTAAAAGCCATTCTATGATTTTGTCTTCACTGGCTACCACACTCTCTTCTAGGATTGACAGAATTGAGCATCTCATTCATTTTGAAAATCAGCATTTCTTCAGTCTTCCAGCACTTCTATTGTCCACGTTGCAATGAAAATGATGGAAACAACTGAGTTATCTCATGTGTGAGGTCTTTCATCCTTACCTATAAGCTCTCTGGGCCAAGAGCTTTAAACTCATGAGATCATATAGTATTCTCTAAACATCATCACCTCTATCAAGATGTTTGCTTTTCTCTTAATCATCTTGTCCCCTTTTCTGGTCATAATACAATTTTTCTTTTCTTTCTTTCTTTCTTTACGTTTATTTTTGAGAGAGCACAAGTGGGGGAGGGGCAGAGAGAGGGGGACAGAGGATCTGAAGCAGGCTCTGTGCTGACAGTAGTGAGCCAATGTGGGGTTTGAACTCACGAACTGCAAGATCATGACCTGAGCCCAAGTCTGACGCTCAACTGACTGAGCCAGCCAGGCGCTCAGTATATCATTTTTCTTGATGGCAGCAAAATAGGATATGAGTAGATCTATTCTTTGCTTTGGCTTTTCCCTTAACATTATGCCATCCATATCAGGAAGTCCAATGATAGGCACTGGTATTAAAAGCAAGGATGGGGCACCTGAGTGACTCAGTTGGTTAAGCGTCCGATTTTGGCTCAGATCATGATCTCACAGTTCATGAGTTCCAGCCCCAAATGGGGCTCTGCGCTGGCAGCGTGGAGCCTTCTTGAGATTCTCGCTCTTGCCTCTCTCTCTGCCCCTCCCCCATTCACACTTTCTCTCTCTCTCTCTCTCTCAAAATAAATAAATAAACAAAAAAAGTCAAGAAAAAGAATAAGAGAGCTGGGACTACCTCTTAGTTCTTTTTTTTTCTGCCACTGAGAAGCAGTTAACATTCAGTTTCCTTCTTCTCTCCCCAATCATTCTCTGATAGTGAGATGGAGTCCCTTAGAATTAGTGTAAGGGTTAACTAAGGTCAACATATGTAAAAGCCTTGGAACAGTGCTAAGCAAATACATAGTGCTCAACTAATTTTAGATATTATTAACATTTACCCCCAAATCATATATTATTTAAAAATAGGCGAATCTTTTAACAAATGGTGCTGGAACTACTGAACATCAACATATAAATGAATGAAGTTGGACTCCTTCCTCATACCACACATAAAAATCAACTCGAATGGATTATAGACCTAAATGTAAGTGCTAAAACTATAAAATTCTTCGGAGAAAATGTATACATAAATCTTTGTAATTTGGGGTTAAGCAAAACCTTCTTAACACCAAAATCACAACTGACAAAAGAAAAAAATAGGTAAGAGAGAGAGTACAAGGAAGATGGCAGCGTAGGAGGATGCTGGGCTCACCTCTTCCTGCTGATCGCTTAGATTCCACCCACATCTGCCTAAATAACCCAGAAAACTGCTGGAAGACTAACAGAAGGGACTGTTATTATATTATATTATATTATATTATATTATATTATATTATATTATATATAATATTATATTATTATATATTATTATATAATAATATATTATATTATATATAATATATTATATATTATATATAATATTATATTATTATATTATATATTATTATATATTATATATAATATATTATATATATAATATATTATTATATATTTATATATAATTATATATATATTATATATATATAATATATAATTATATAATAATTAACAATTATAAATGTCTATGTGCTGAATGCGAAAGCCCCTAAATATATGAAACAATTAATCACAAACATAAGCAACCTTATTGATAAGAATGTGGTAATGGCAGGGGACTTTAATACCCCACTTAGAACAATGGATAGATCATCTAGACACAGAATCAATAAAGAAACAAGGGCTTTGGATGATACATTGGAGCAGATGGACTTGACAGATATATTTAGAACTCTGCATCCCAAAGCAACAGAATATACTTTCTTCTCAAGTGCACATGGAACATTCTCCAAGATAGATCATATACTGGGTCACAAAACAGCCCTTCATAAGTATACAAGAATTGAGATCATACCATGCACACTTTCAGACCACAATGCTATGAAACTTGAAATCAACCACAGGAAAGAGTCTGGAAAACCTCTAAAAGCATGGAGGTTAAAGAACACCCTACTAAACAATGAATGGGTCAACCAGGCAATTAGAGAAGAATTTTAAAAATATATGGAAACAAATGAAGATGAAAATACAACAATCCAAATGCTTAGGGATGCAGCGAAGGCAATCCTGAGAGGATAATACATTGCAATCCAGGCCTATCTCAAGAAACACGAAAAATCCCAAATACAAAATCTAACAGCACACCTAAAGGAAATAGAAGCAGAACAACAAAGACACCCCAAACCCAGCAGAAGAAGAGAAATAATAAAGATCAGAGCAGAAATAAACAATACAGAATCTAAAAAAACTGTAGAGCAGATCAATGAAACCAAGAGTTGGTTTTTTGAAAAAATAAACAAAATTGATTAACTTCTAGCCAGGCTTCTCAAAAAGAAAAGGGATATGACCCAAATAGATAAAATCATGAATGAAAATGGAATTATTACAACCAATCCCTCAGAAATACAAGCAATTATCAGGGAATACCATAAAAAATTATATGCCAACAAACTGGACAACCTGGAAGAAATGGACAAATTCCTAAGCACCCGCACACTTCCAAAACTCAAACAGAAAGAAATGGAAAACTTGAACAGACTCATAACCAGCAAAGAAATTGAATCAGTTATCAAAAATCTCCCAACAAATAAGAGTCTGGGACCAGATGGCTTCCCTGGGGAATTCTACCAGACATTTAAAGCATTTACCTATCCTTCTCAAGCTGTTCCAAAAAAAAAAAAAAAAAAAATAGGAAGGGAAGGAAAACTTCCAGACTCATTCTATGAAGCCAGCATTACTTTGACTCCCAAACCAGAGAGACCCTGCAAAAAAAAAAAAAAAAAAAAAAAAAAAAGAGAGAGAACTACAAGCCAATATCCCTGATGAATATGGATGCAAAAATTCTCAACAAGATACCAGCAAATCAAATTCAACAGCATGTAAAAAGAATTATTCACCATGATCAAGTGGGATTCATTCCTGGGCTGCAGGGCTGGTTCAACATTCACAAATCAATCAATGTGATACATTACATTAATAAAAGAAAAGATAAGAACCATATGATCCTGTCAATTGCTGCAGAAAAAGCATTTGACAAATTCAGTGTCCTTTCTTAATAAAAACCCTTGAGAAAGTCAGGATAGAAGGAAAATACTTAAACATCATAAAAGCCATTTATGAAAAGCCCACAGCTAATATCATCCTCAATGGGGAAAAACTGAGAGCTTTCCCCCTGAGATCAGGAACATGACAGGGATATCCACTCTCACCACTGTTGTTTCACATAGTGTTGGAAGTTCTAGCATCAGCAATCAGACAACAAAAGGAAATCAAAGGCATCAAAATTGGCAAAGATGAAGTCAAGCTTTCACTTTTTGCAGATGACATGATATTATACATGGAAAACACGATAGACTCCACCAAAAGTCTGCTAGAACTGATACATGAATTCAGCAAAGTCACAGGATACAAAATTAATGTAGAGAAATCAGTTGCATTCTTATACACTAATCATGAAGCAACAGAAAGACAAATAAAGAAACTGATCCCATTCACAATTGCACCAAGAATCATAAAATACCTAGGAATAAACCTAACTAAAGATGTAAAAGATCTGTATGCTGAAAATTATAGAAAGCTTATGAAGGAAATTGAAGAAGATACAAAGAAATGGAAAATCATTCCGTGCTCATGGATTGGGAGAATAAACATTGTTAAAATGTCAATACTACCCAAAGCAATCTACACATTCAATGCAATCCCAATCAAAATTGCACCAGCATTCTTCTCGAAACTAGAACAAGCAATCCTAAAATTTGTATGGAACCACAACCCCGAATAGCCAAAGTAATATTGAAGAAGAAGACCAAAGTGGGAGGCATCACAATCCCAGACTTTAGCCTCTACTACAAAGCTGTAATCATCAAGACAGCATGGTATTGACACAAAAACAGATACATAGACCAATGGAATAGGATAGAGACTCCAGAACTGGACCCACAAAAGTATGGCCTACTAATCTTTGACAAAGCAGGAAAGAATATCCAATGGTACAAAGACAGTCTCTTTAATAAATGGTGCTGGGAGAACTGGACAGCAACATGCACAACAATGAAACCAGACCACTTTCTTACACCACTCACAAAAATAAACTCAAAATGGATGAAGGGCCTGAATGTGAGACCAGAAACCATCAAAACCCTAGAGAAGAAAGCAGGAAAAGACCTCTCTGACCTCAGCCGCAGCAATTTCTTACTTGACACGTCCCCAGAGGCAAGGGAATTAAAAGCAAAAATGAACTATTGGGACCTCATGAAAATAAAAGGCTTCTGCACTGCAAAGGAAACAATCAACAAAACTAAAAGGCAACCGATGGAATGGGAAAAGATATTTGCAAATGACATATCAGACAAAGGGCTAGTATCCAAAATCTATAAAGAACTCACCAAACTCCACACCCAAAATACAAATAATCCAGTGAAGAAATGGGCAAAAGACATGAATAGACACTTCTCTAAAGAAGACATCCAGATGGCCAACAGGCATATGAAAAGATGCTCAACGTCGCTCCTCATCAGGGAAATACAAATCAAAACCACACTGAGAGATCACCTCACGCCAGTCAGAGTGGCTAAAATGAAGAAATCAGGAGACTATAGATGCTGGAGAGGATGTGAAGAAACGGGAACCCTCTTGTACTGTTGGTGGGAATGCAAACTGGTGCAGACACTCTGGAAAACAGTGTGGAGGTTCCTCAAAAAATTAAAAATAGATCTACCCTATGACCCAGCAATAGCACTGTTAGGAATTTACCCAAGGGATACCGGAGTGCTGATGCATAGGGGCACTTGTACCCCAATGTTTATAGCAGCACTTTCAACAATAGCCAAATTATGGAAAGAACCTAAATGCCCATCAACCAACAAATGGATAAAGAAATTGTGGTTTATATACACAATGGAATACTACGTGGCAATGAGAAAGAATGAAATACGGCCTTTTGTAGCAACGTGGATGGAACTGGAGAGTGTTATGCTAAGTGAAATAAACCATACAGAGAAAGACACATACCATATGTTTTCACTCTTATGTGGATCCTGAGAAACTTAACAGAAGACCATGGGGGAGGGGAAGGAAAAATAAAAGTTAGAGAGGGAGGGAGCCAAACCATAAGAGACTCTTAAAAACTGAGAACAAACTGAGGGTTGGTGGGGGGTGGGAGGGAGGGGAGGGGGGGTGATGGGTATTGAGGAGGGCACCTGTTGGGATGAGCACTGGGTGTTGTATGGAAACCAATTTGACAATAAATTTCATATTAAAAAAAAAAAGAACTGGTATGTAGAAGTTATTGGAGATATTAGCTCAGTGTACATGAACCCAAACTACTCTCCAGAAATGGGTTAAGCTGGAGCACCGGGGTGGCTCAGTTGTTTGAGCATCCAATTCTTGATTTTGGCTCAGGTCCTGATCCCAGAGTCGTGGAATTGAGCCCTGTGTTGGGCTCCATGCTGAGCGTGAAACCTACTTAAGATTCTCTCTCACCCTCTGCTCCTCTTCCCTGCTTGTGCTCACTTGCTCTCTCTAAAATAAAAAAAATTTTTAATAAAAAAAAGAAGAAAAAAAGAAATTGGAGAATTGGTTGAGTGCCTTTCAACTAGCTCCTCATCTCTGGAGGTGCTTATGTAAACATTAGATAAAATCTTGTAGGGAACTGTGGTAGCCAGTCTCCAAGATGGCCCCCATGATCTGTACCTCCTGGTATTATTCATGCCTTTGTGTCATCCCCTCTTTGACTGTGGGCTTAATGACTTATAATGCATAGAATAAGGCAGAATGCTGGTATACGACTTAGAGACAAAGTAGTAAAAAGCAATATGGCATTATTCTCCTTTTATTGTATCACTTGCTCTGAGAGAAGCCAGCTATCATATATTAAGCAACCCTATAAAGAAGCCCACATGATAAAAAACTCAAAGTTTCTTGCCAATAACCATGTGAGTGAACTTGAAGTGAATCATGTAGTCTCAAACCTTAAGCTGATTGCATCCCAGCCAGCAGCTTGACTGCAACCTCATGTGAGATCCTGACTTGGAACCACCTAGCTAAGCTGCTTGCAGGATTCCTGACCCTCTGAAACTTGTGAGATAATAGTATTTTCAGTGGCTAAATTTTGGGGTATTTTGTTATGCAATGATAGACAACAAATACAGGAATATAAATGGTTCAGAGAGTCTATGATCAGGTAGGACATGATGTACTTGCCTACAAGATTATTCCCCTGTGAGGAGTGAATGCTAAGCAAATGGAAAATAGTGCCATTGATACGCATTATTTTGGGGCTGCAGAAATAGCTTTGTTATGCCGAACCTTACATTAGTTATGGTAATGGAATCATACCTGTATATAGTTGCTAGCTGTGACAGAAAAGGCTCTGAGATTCTAGAAGTGACAAGAAGCACTAATTAGAAAATTGGACACATAAAAACCATTCAAAGAATCCTGGGCATTCATTCCAGTTCTCTGCTTACTTCTATGCTTCTTCTTGTTCTGGATTATTTTTGGTTATTTGGCTTTTCCTATGGTGTTTTATTATTATCACCCTTTTATAGAGGAACTGATCCTGACTTTGTCTTTGTTTATCTATCCCAGCTTCCCACCTATTTCTGGCTACCAGGTCTCTGCTCTTTGAATTTTTATAGGTAGACCCATTGTCCAACTCAACTCTCTACCATTGTTTTACTTTTGGTTCCACCCTTGCACCTCCTCTACTGGGCCTGATTGACTTGTTTAGGTTTGCTTAGATGTAGGCTTTGTTCGTCCCATCACCCATGCTGCCCACTTCCAATCTGCCAGATCTTTGAAATCATTATCCATTCTGGACCATGCTCTAGGCCTAGGAACTTCCCATTCTGTCAGTATTCCAGCCCATCCTTTCCCTCTTTGCTGTCCTTGTCAATTAGTCCTAGCACATGGACTCTGACAGGCACAAATGTGTTAGCAAAGTTGGGAGTCTTTTTTGGTAGGCTTCAGAGCTATAACATATTCTGGACACTCTCAGGTGGAGTACCCATCAAGGCTCATTCTGTCCTGGAAACTTAGATTTTCATGATCTCTACACCTTGTTGTATACATTGGATATTTATTTTACTTAACATAAATGATTACCCAAGGTCTCCTCTCTGACAGGAAAACACTGAAACGATCTTTGGATATTCATTTTAATAATTCACTTGTAAAATTTTAAAGATAGTCTTTGACATATGGCACTAGGGATTTCCCCTAAGGCTCTACATGCAAGTTTAATAAAATAGTGGCTTTTCTCAGAGTACAGAGCTGAAGCAGAATAATAGAACCTGAAGAAATAGTTACTGTTATAAACATGTTATAAACATGTTAATTAAGATATACTTGAGGGGCGCCTAGGTGGCCCAGTCAGTTAAGCGTCTGACTTCAGCTCAGGTCATGGTCTTGCAGTTCATGAGTTCGAGCCCCACATCGGGCTCTGTGCTGACAGCTTGGAGCCTGGAGTCTGATTCAGATTCTGTGTCTCCCTCTCTCTCTGTCCCTCCCTTGCTAGTACTCTGTCTTTCTCTCTCTCAAAAATAAATGAAAACATTTTTAAAAATTAAAAAAAAAGATCTACTTGAAAATAACCAATTCATGAACCTGTCTAGCTTGACATTGATAGGATTCATAATTTCATGCCTGACATTTTTCTTTTGCACTCTAATATGGGGGTAAATCAGGAAAATGTATCCCTATTTTCCTAAAAACTCTTGCAAAAACTTTTATACAAACCAATGTAAATGCATGCATTAATAGTACATAAGAAAGTTATTCTGGATGAATTTAGCACCTATAAAATACTCAAGTAAATTGTGACTATTACTTGCAGTCAAACAGATGATCAAAGACATCCTCTCCCTTTGATCCCAGTTGTTTAGATTCTATTGCTTTCCTCATCAGTAGAATTCACTAAGTCTATAGATAAAATGTGCAGAAATCTCAGCAATCAACAGGCAACTCCACAGCCTTTTAACTATATTGCTCTATCTTATTTTATCACCTTACATTTCCCCTACCACTTTACACCATGACAATCCTACATCAAAATCATTATGTAAAATGAAATGTGGTGAAGGGAAGTAGTTGTCAACCTTAGAAAGATCTGACCTTAGAAGATACACACCTGGATCTTTCCAGTGGGCAGTTCAAGGGCAAAGCAATCTAGTAACAGAGTGGGGAGAGTTAAACTGATATTATGACTATGCAGTGTCTTTATTACTTTAAAGAACAAGGTGTGTTTTTTATCCTTGTTCTGATGCCTGATCCTTGGTAACACTGTATGGAGAACATTGATGCACCTCAGCCTCCACTTTAGCATTTAATTCTTGCTCATACCATTTTCCAAAACAATCATGAGGAGTATAATAAAAGAAACTATTGTACTTAATAAACAGGTGACAGTGTGGAAGATGAATACTTTTAAAAAGAGAGTTTTTAATTAATTTGGTCAATATAAAAAATATGTCCTCATTACAGAAGATTTTGAAAATGTCAAAAGGAAGAAAGAAATAAAAAATCATGTTTATACCTACTATGCAAAAGATAACCATTAGTGATACTTCTGTGCATTTCCTTTTGGGCTTTTATTCATGTGCAGTTTTTGAAAAAAAATTGCTTTGATCATATATATATATATGTATATACATATATATATATATGCATACTTTTGTGTCCTATTTTCACTTCCAATTATAACACAAGCAAAAATGCATACTTTGAAAGTTGATGTGAGTTCACGGTTTAGTAAAAATATGTGTTTCATTTGAATTGGAAGTCAAGATTATAATATTACTTTAAGCATCATAAAACATATTTCTTCACCATTCTACCATTCCCTTTTGCATTATTTAAGTTGAACATTATATCTTTTCTAGATTTTCAAGTGTTGTCTTTTTGGACAGTGAATATAATTACTAGTAGTTGTTATATTTTATTACAAATTAAACATGTTGCTTTAAATCTGTTAGTTTGCACTAGGTATGACATTTATATCATGGAATATTTTATTCAATTCATTAACACTTACTAAAAATTTAGCATTACCTTTGAAATGAAATAATTCCATTTCTTATAATAATAATAGCCTTCTGTGAACCAATGATCTAAAGACTTCAAATTACAAATATTTATTAAACTCTTCAATGTTACTTCAGTTTTCCTCCCACACACCCACACTGCAGTCTTGATATAAGACACGTAAAGAGTAGTAATCAAGAATTAAGTTTTTCTTTTTAAAAACTGTCAAAAGCTTGCTACACCAGCATCCAGCAACATGAGGAGAAATGTCTCCAGTCTACTACATTCCCCTCCAAGCCAGGTTTTAATTTGTTGAGAAGTGGTGGGGGGGGGGGGGGGAGCCTATAAAGATCTTGGCAAAACACAGAGCTGCTAATTTAATCAATTTTAGTAGTTAAGGCAGTGATTTCAAGTGCTAACGCAATCTGTTGAAAGAACTAATTTCCAAGGTAGGGGAGATTCATTTATTTCTACTTTTTCTTCCCAGTTTTCCATTCTAAGGGTATGTGGGCAGCCATCATGCACCCACTGAGGGACACCCCTCCCAAGATTTAGGAGGGTTGGGTTCTAATTCAAACCCCAAAGTAAATGTTCTCTCCTTTTCTCTAGAGAGGATTTTTGAGATGCAGACGAGGTAGACCTCAACTGATGTAATAAATACCTGCCTGAGAATGTAGTGAGAACGAAAATTGTACTGAACCACAAGAAAGAGCTGGGTGTCTTTTATGCATTGTCAGAGAGAGAGAGACAGAGACAGAGAGAAGGGATGCTTTGCTGCTCACCTGGAACTGAAATCTTCTAATTCTCATTGCCTCCTGTTATTGAATTTCTTTTATAGCAGCATAGTGGCACCATATTTTGATATATTAACAGATATGTTTCTGGGGCACCAGTGGCTCAGCTGAGCGTCCAGCTTCGACTTCGGCTCAGGTCATGATCTTACAGCTTGTGAGTTCCAGTCCCACCTCGAGTTCTCTGCTGTCAGTGCAGAGCCTGCTTTGGATCCTCTGTCCCCCTCTCTCTCTGCCCCTTCCCTGTTCATGCTCTCTCTCTCAAAAATAAATAAACATTAAAAAAAAACAGATATGTTTCCAATCCCTGGCAGTTCCTTTATACCCCATTTAAAGCTATACTGTGGAGGACCAATTCCCTTGGGGAAGGGCTGTTATGGCAGTAAAAGTTTTTTGAATATGACGAGCCCAAACCCTGAAGTTCTCTGAGCATGGACAATTTGTAAGATATGTAGGTGCCACCCCTGAGACTAAATAAAGTTTACTTTGACTGCAAGATGAAGAGAGAAAATCAGAAAAGGTAAATTTAGACGTTACTGTGTTCCTAAGAAACAGTTCAGGGTCCTTCCCCAGTTCATCTCATCTGGAATGAGAAACCCAGGGGTAGAGGAAACTTATGATGCACCCCCAGAGAGAACCCAGGGAGACTTCAAGATACCAGAGTCCTCCTTACCCAGAATGTTGAGGGCACAGAAGAAACATCTGTACCTTGGCCGGTGGGACAGATGCAGTCTCAAAGCATCCCTTGAGCCTCAGTGTGGTTGGGGAGAAGCAAAATGCTTTCCACACACCTGAGAGTAATGCAGACTTGAGGCAGTGAGTTGGACATGCCACCTAGTTTTCTGCCATCCAGGAATGGTAGAAAAGCATTTGAGTAGGGGAAGAGAATATATCTAGAAAGGGTCTGCAGTCAGGAGGAGAGACAAAGGACCTGGGCCAAAGACGGAGGAATCAGACAGGAGGTGGTATATATTTCGGCAGATGCCAGCATGGACTGATGAACAAAGACAAGACGCTACCCGTCCCCACTCTGATGCTGTGGCACTATGGTAAATTCCCAGATCTCAGAGGAAAAGAGCAACAGGAACCCTAAACTAAGATTTAGTATCTGTCACTTAGCAGAATGTCATTCAAAGAGAGAGAGAGAGAGAGAGAGAAATTAAGTTGTAGAAAACTGAAAAAAGGTACATTTCTTGCAAATCTGATTTGTATTATTAGACTTATGTCAGTTACATGTATCCTATAGAATTTCTAATACATGTACACCACAAACCAAATACTGTTTATAAATGTCTTATGGGGCACCTGGGTGGCTCAGCCGGTTAAGTGTCCGACTTTGACTCAGGTCATGATTTAGTGGTTTTTGGGTTTGAGCCCCGCCTCAGGCTCTCTACTGTCAGGGCAGAGCCTGCTTCAGATCCTCTGTCTCCCTCTCCCTCTGCCCTTCCCTGCTCACGCTCTCTCTCTCTCTCAAAAATAAACATTAAAAAATTTTAAAAACTAGGGTCGCCTGGGTGGCTCAGTCGGTTGAGTGCCCGACTTTGGCTCAGGTCATGATCTCGTGGTTTGTGAGTTCAAGCCCCGCGTCTGGCTCTGTGCTGACAGCTCAAAGCCTGGAACCTGCTTTGGATTCTGTGTCTCCCTCTCTCTCTGCCCTTCCCCCACTCACACTCTGTCTCCCTCTCCTTCAAAAATAAATAAACATTAAAAAAATAATAAAATAAAATAAAAATAAAAAATAAAGATGTCTTATGTATTAGGCTTTGAATAAGAGTTGATATCATATAGGGGGTATGAAGAAAAGAACATCTTTGCTGTGTTCTGATCAATATCATTTTCAGATTGGAATTATGGTTTTATCATATTTCTTTGGAAGTGGGGTAACTATTTTCCCTAGTTTGTATAAGAATGGATTGACTGATTCATCAAGATTCTAGAAATAACTGAAGGATTATGCTGTACCACCTGCTTACATTAACTGCTCAGTTGGTAGACTGACAGAGCACTGTAATCACTTCTTCTCAATTCCTGTGGTGAAGTAATCCCAAATGTCACTATCATCATCTACCTCCCATCAACTTCCACATCTCTGCTATGCAATGATGACCTGGGATAAAGTAAGTGGGTAGGGGCAAGGGTTGTAAGAAATCACAGATTAGCCAAACCTTAGGGGTCTTCAAAAGAACATTTATTTTAGTTCTTTCTTCCAAGCAGGTCTGCAGCTAACTCATTTAAGAAGAATGATTGTCTATTCTATTTTTAAAGATCCTTAAGAAAGGCAATCTCTAATAACTTGTTTCGATATATAATCTATATTTTGAAAAGGTTCTTCCTTTTAGCAAATCTAAACCTAAACCCATCTCCCTTTGTTCTCTTCTTAGTGAACTGTGATAAAAATACATTATATAATTGTTAGGAAATCCCATTCTGAAATCCTGTTTTGGCTTAAATATTGGATTTTGGCTAAAAAATAGCATTTATCCTATTAGACATGTTGACCTCAGAAAAGAGTTTATGACTTAAATGAAGATTTTATAAATTGCTGTCTCGGAGGCAGATCCCTGATTGCTAAGGTGGTTATTCTACACTGAATGAGAAACTAATATTTGTGACAGCTGATCTCTTCTCTGAAGTGCTCGCTTTCTCTCAGAAGCCGCTTGTATGGGGATATACTTACAGGACCAAAAAGAGCTTTTCAGTTATGTCAGCTGTGAGAAAGGAAGGAGAAACAAGAAGTGAAGCCTGAGGCCAGACATCCCATTACTTAGCCCAACTGCCACACAGAATCACCTGGTAGGTAGTGATTGTGACAGGGAAGACAGAGCAGATGTTTTGGCGGCAAAATATCTTCAAGTCCTAAAGTCTCAACATGAACCTTGGAAAGGACATTATTCTGAGACGGGATTTAAGATGAATTAGAAACATGGCATTCCATTCAAGCCTGGTAAGAAAATTGGGAAAAGATTGTTATGTGATAAATAAAGGTCAAAGGTTGGTGTAAAATGCAGTAAAGTAGGGGCACCTGGGTGGCCCAGTCAGTTGAGCCTCTGAGCCTTCATCTTGGCTCACTCAGGTCATGATCTCACAGTTGTAAGATCGAGCCCCACAAGGGGCTCCATGTTGAGCATGGAGCCTGCTTAAGATTCTCTCTCTTTCCTCTGCCCCTCCCCTGCTCACTCACTCTCTCTCTCTCTCTCTCTCTCTCTCTCACACACACACACACACATACACACACACAACACAAAAGTAGTATTTATGGGTTTTCTTTTGCCCAGTGATATTTCTAATTACGTGAACAATACTGAAATACATTCTCTTTGTAAAAACATAAGAATTATGACTACTCTTCTTTTGCCACTCTCCCCTCCCCCCAACCCCCCCTCCCATTAGTCTCCAGAAGAGAAGGGTCATTCTTCTGTGTTTGGGAGATGACTGGCTGCTTTTCTGGCCAGTGCAGCCCCTTTATCCTGGGGTAAGGGCAGATGATGAAGCAGATGGTAGGGGTGAGTCAGTATTTCCTCTATTCTTAGACACAGGTTCAAAAGAGAATCATTAAAAATTTCTCAGTCCAACCAAATCATGATGCAATTAGGAGAAAGAACCTACTTTGGCACATAAATTTTCATTTTTCAATCTATGCTATCATTGCCAATTTGTTTCCTTCTGTGTATCTATACAAAAAAAATTTTTGTTTCTTTGAGTATTTTCAAAAGAAGTTGAAAGAATGTATATCCAGCCCAACTAATCTACCACCATTAGCCTGGAAGGTTTTCATTCCATTTCCTATATTATCAATCTTCTCATCTCTGAAATACTGTAATAATTTCAAAGAGGTCTCCTTATTTCCCAAAATCCTCGTCTATTCATTTTTCCTCTCAACTCCCTTCCCCCGAATTCATCCATAGTTATAGTTATAAAATATCCTTGTTATTTTGTCAGTCTTCACAGGTTTCCCATTGCCTACAGAATAAAGACCCAATTCCTTAGGTTACCATTCCACAATCTGATCTCAATATGTGAGTCTACACTTATACCACTCACTACTGAGGCAGATTACTGATTGCTAAAGTGGTAATTCTATGCAGAATGAGAAACTAATATCTGTGGTAGCTAGTGTACTCATTACTCAAACTTCACTACAACCATTGTCCCTGAACATTCTATGGACTTTGCCTATCTTGACATTATTACCCTAGCCTTTATCCTGTCTGAATTCCCTCCCCTTCGTTTATCTTAATTCAATCTGTCCTTCACAGCAGTGTGCTAGCTCTTCATATTACATAGAAATGAATTTTACTACATAGAAATTCTCTACCTTTTGGAGTTACAATTTGATAAGACATTTCAATAACCATACAAATGTTCAAATCCTTGGATTTAGCAAACCCACTCCTGAGAATTTATACTTTAATAAACAGAAATAAAAGAAAGGTTAAGTCAGTTATGATATATACTTAATACAATAAAATACAGCTATTTTAAATTATAATTAGAAGTACTATATAGCTTATGGAAATGCTGATTGTAAATAGAAAAATAAGAAAACAAAACTGTGATTAAATCTGGAAACCTGAAAAGGGAACTAAAGAAAAAAGAATTTACAAGGTGGTAACATGGTGAGAAGGTAGGTGACTCCTTTTCTTTTGTTTGAATTCCCTTGTTGCCATCTCAATGACATTCTTATAATATATAATTGTTTTAAAGAATAATCTAGAATTCAGAGGCAACTGACTTCAGCTCAGGTTCGTAGGTTCAAGCTCCATGTCAGGCTCTGTACTGACAGCTCAGAGCCTGGAGCCTGCTTCAGGTTCTGTGTCTCTCTGTGGCCCTCCCCTGCTCATGCTCTGTCTCTATCTCTCAAAAATAAATAAACATTAAAATTAAAATTAAAAACATTAAAAATTAAAAAAAAAGAATAATCTAGAGTTTGATTCCAGATATCTGATCAGAAGCATGAGTTGAAACTTTTTTCTCTTAATATTCCTTAAAATGATTGTGAAGGAATAAAAAAAGTTAGTAAAATACAACAATAAAGAGACTGAAGGGGAGAAGAGGTCTATAAGTCAGGATTAAGTTCATTTTGAATAACAGAAAAAAATCTAAAATAATAGTGTCTTAAAGAAGATGGAAGTTTATTTCTCTCTTCTGTTCCAGAAGTCCAGAGGTGGTCAGCCCAGTGTTAGGGACTTAGGCTCCTCATTTCTGCTCAACCTTGTTTCTATTCTGGACATCACCTGATAGTCCAAGACGGGTGCTGGAATTATAGCCAGTAAAGAGCAACATTGTCAAAAGGAAGAAGGAAGAGATTAAAAAAAAAAAAAAAAGATGCACCCTTCCATTTAAGGATGCTTCTTACTAAAAGGATACCCTTTTATACCTGTTAGCCAAAACTTATACCCTGTTAGCCAAAACTTAGTCATAGGGCTGCATCTAGTTGCAGGAAGAATGAGAGATAATAAACTTTATTCTGCATGGTCACATATCCACTTAAAAATTGGGAGTACTATTATTAAGGAAGGAGATACAGGGGGGACAACTAGTATTCTACCAGAGGAATCATCCAGTAAACAAGAAATTTCCTCAAATTTTTGGTTGAAAAAAGCAGGTAGAGAAATGTTACTAATTGATGAAGCAGAACAAAGAAGGATGTAGCAGGGATATGCACTGGGGACTACAGATATGGAAGAAGTCAGTATGCCCTGTAGAGGTCTGAGATTTAGAAACAACTGGACCATTGCTGAGAAAAAGATAATACAGATAGTAAGTAAGATATAAGTGAACTAATTCCTCTTCTTTCATATTGGGAAGCCAATATATATTGTCAAAATTTTAGCAAGTCACTGTTTCAAATAGGAATGGTTTCAGGTGCAAGTAATAAGACTTTATCTAATATTAGTTTAAGCTCCTGCTATTCAAAAAGTGATCTGGAACAGACAACGTGATTATCTACATAGAAAATCCCAAAGAATGTACAAAAGGGCTCCAGGAGGGGACACCTGGGTGGCTCAGTTGGTTAAGCGGCTAACTCTTGATATGGCTCAGGTCATGATCTCTCAGTCATGGAATGGAGCCCTACTTGGGGCCAGCTTGGGATTCTCTCTCTCCTTTTCTCTGCCCTTCCACTCATGCTATCTCTCTCTCAAAATAACACAGCTCTGTATATGCATCTGACCTTCTAGATCTGAAGAAATACCTTAGAGGTTTTAAAAAATATCTACAAACTTACCATGTCCATCTCTTCTTTTAAGCTTTTTTGGCCAGGGGTGCCCGGGTGGCTCAGTCAGTTAGACGTCCGACTTTGGCTCAGGTCATGATCTGGAGGCTTGCGAGTTTGAGCCCCACATCGGGCTCTGTCCTGGCAGCTGGAGCCTGGAGCCTGCTTCAGATTCTGTGTCTCCCTCTCTCTCTGCCCCTCCCATGCTCATGCTCTGTCTCTCAATAATAAATAAACATTAAAAAAAATTAAGTTTTTTTGGTCAGCCTCTTGTTAGGCCCAACTTCTTCCCCTCCTCCTCCTCCTTTTTTTTTTAAGTAATCTCTACACCCAATGTTGGGCTTAGGCTCATGACCCTGAGATCAAGAGTCTCATGTTCTACCAAATGAGCCAGCCAGGCACCCCTAGCCCCAACTTCTAACATCACATGGAACAGCTATAGTCTTAAACAATTGCCACTGATTGTTTTTGACAAATGTCCTGAGGACAGTACTATTTGCACAGAGAAAGTTCTCAGGCAAGCCAAATAAAGACAAGTTCTGAAAATGGAGCTTTTCTTCAAACCACTAGACAAGTCAAATAGTCACAATTGTCTGGGAAGGGGGCTCTGCAAAAGCAATAACACAAACCCATTTTATGTTCTCCAACAGTTGCTAGGCTTTTGGTTTTCACAGATATAGTAGTTGCAGTAATGTTAATTTTCAAGGCTACTTCAGAGCTGGAAAGTGGGGATGGAATTAGGGAAAACTAAAACACCGTAAAGTTCATCAAATTTTTACTAAATTAAGCTGTTTTTCTGAGTAAACATTACTCAGAGTGTTTCAAGCCATTTTTTAATTTCCAAAGTTCTGAACAAGCTAATTTTGTCAGTTTTTTCCAGTGCTCCTTGTTGCCTTTATGGAAAAGTGGACTTTCAAAGGCCTTTACTCTGACATTCTGGAAGTCAGCCTGGAACATAGGTTTGAGTTGAGTGAGAGGTGCGAGTGAAACAGAAGTAAATAACATGGGAGTATAGGTCATCTACTTATATAACTTACTTGTGCCCTCTGGCCCTGCATATGCCCAATTCTGAAAGTATCACTTCCATCTTACAATGGATTGCTGCTAGATCTGCTGATCTATGCCTTAATGAACAGCTCTGGCCACATGGTCCCTTAATTAGATACTTGGTGTCTACCATACCAATAGCATGCCAGGAGCTCTTTTTTGAACAGTATATAATACTCTGCTGCAGGTGGCATGGCCTTACTCCAGAGCCCTGTGTGTATCAATTGTGATTTTCATTTTGGAGCTCGCATAAACTTCACATGATACATTTTCTCATTGTAGATTATCTTATACCATAGAATATGATGGGTCAACATGGCCCAAAGTAGGGCTGCTTGTACTGCAACCTGAATTGCTGTGGAGCCCTTTCCTGCTCTGGGTCTCATTTAAAGCTGGCAGACTTCCTCATCACTTGGTAAAGTGTGAAGCAATATTCCCAGAGGACTATCAGGCATTATGCTTCCCTTAGTGGTTAAATGTACAAGATGGAATAATTTGACATTTACTTTGGAGGGGATGTCCCAGCATGCCTAAAACTACCAGGCCCTAAAAAATTTCACTAGTGTGGCAGGGCTCTGAATCTTTGTAGAACCTCTGAAACATGTGTCTCTTATCCAGGCCTCCAACAAATGCTTGTATTTTTTTTCTTATCTGGCCCAAATAACACAATGTCATCAATAAAGTAGACCACTGTGGTGTTCAGCAAAATGTCCAGATGGTCAAGTTTCTTTCAGACTTTATCATGACAGAGAGTAGGAGAGTCATTGTTCTGGGGCAAGACTTTAAATGAACACTGTGGTCCATCCCATGTGAATGTGAACTTCTTTCAGATAGGGATGGATAAGAATGCATTTATCAGATTAATGGCCAATACTACATACCTGAAGCCATGTTGGTCTGCTCTAACAAAAATACCACTTGTAAGACAGCTACTGCAATTGGGACTACAACTTAGACGAGTTTTTCTTCCTTCAAGTTCTACCTGGCATTTTTGTTTGGGTCCAATAGGTGAATTAAATGGGGAAACATCACTCTTGCATTTAAGTCTTTAGGGGTGGCTTTCATCTCTGCCATGCTCCCTGGAATGCAATATTGTTTTTTGTTTATCGTCTTGGATGGGCAGGAGGGAACAGTTTCAGAGGCTTCTACTTGACCTTTCCCACCGTAATATCGCTTATCCCGTAGGCAGAAGAACAAATTGTTGGGAGAGGGAATCTGCCATGAGTTCTGAATATACCTGCATAATCTTGTTGGGTACTCCAGGACTTATGCCAAGGTCACAACTTCTTTCTGTCTAGGAGATTTCTTAGGGTTGTGTTTGCAGCAAGGAACTTTGAGACATGAGGTAATCTCTCCCACCAGGACAAAGAACAGCCTTGCATACTGCTTATTATAAAAATGGTAGATTCCCCAAGCTCAGTGATGCAACACATTGTATACAGGCACCCAGCTGGACCCTCCACATTGCCCCCTTGGAAATTGAGGGGCAAGGGGAACCATGGTAAATATGCTGCTCATGCTGCTTGCTTGCTGTGCTATAAAAAAGTCCTTTGTTTCTGACTCAGGAGTCTCATATACTACCAGCATCCATGAAACAATAAAAGCTGATTTACCAGCTTGTAAGAAAAGTAAACTCCTAGTCCCAGACAGGAATACAGGGGTTCTGCTAACTCTCAAGTATGTTCATGTTTTCTGGCATTATACAAAATGTCCACTCTAACAGGACCACTTCTCTTAGCGTTTTGATCCCTTCCTCCATCATTTTCCATGATGGTTCTAGCATTTCCACCTCACTTGGAGTGGACCATCACTCTTCAAGCCTCCAAGAGGCAACAAAGCAGCTTAATAGAACCATTTTTGAAGATCTTTAATAGGTATTAAATCTTGTCTCATGGGGTATTGGCCCCATATGAATAAACTCTATGTTATCCAACTTTATTCAATGACCTCTCATCCAACAACTTCAGAGTCTGTTTCCCAGGGAACCTAATCTATGGCTTACATGCTCTCCTGGCTGCTAAGAGTGTATGTGAACTAGGCCCTCAGCTCCTTTAGTATATAGTCCTTTTCTCCCTTAGTAGGCCTAGCACTTCCCGTGCTGAATTTTTTTTTACTTGATTCTAGTAATTGGTTTTTTTTAGCCAGGAGAGGAAATGGGAATATCCTATGGAGGGCATGAATTGTCCTATAAGAGAGAATCCCCAAGAATCTTTAAGAAAGGGGAGAGTGCTATCCTTTAATAAGGAGAAATGTGCTACTTCTGTAGGCTCAGAGGATTCCAAAGAATTTTTAGTGCATTGACCAAGAAGATTTTTAGTTCATTGATCCAGAGGTTCTCATCCCAAATCTCAGGGTCTCACACCTTGCCAATCCTTGCTACTCCTTGTCCTGACCTTCGTGTAGCAGATCTGACATGACAAACAATCCAGTTTTCTTTGGAATTCCACTATTCTTAAAATAATTAAGTCCTGCTCCTGTACCTCAGCCTTTTCTGCCCTCAGCTATAAGCAATGAGAGTCTCTTTGTATGCTGCCAAGGCCTCTGGTTTCATGCTTCACCTTATATAGGTGATTAATGACCTTAGCCTTTCACTGTCTTTCTTTAATACATTAATAGCTAGAAGAAATGGCCATCCAATTCCAAAGTTCTTATATAATTATGACCCTTGAAACCCTCACATGATCCTCCATTGCGTCCTTTTCCACCAGTCTTCTAACACAGTTCCCCACTAGTGGAGTTTTAACAATTACACCGCAACCATTTGCCAAGGGTCAATACCTACACCAGTGATCAGGTCTTCGTTGTAAACTGGCTGTTGGGTGAAACAGTTTCAAAACCCCATTTTAGTGTCTGGTTCTCATGATATCTCCCTATACCAATTGTCATAAATTGGGTTCCCTGGGAATCAGACTCTGAGACTCTGAGATTTACATGCAAGCAGTTTATTTGAGAGTGCTATAGGGATAGGGTTGCCAGATAAAATACAGGATGCCAAGTTAAGTTTGAATTGCAGATAAATAACAAATAATGCAATATTTGGGACAAGCTTATATTAAAAATTATTCTTGTTTATCTCAAATTCAAATTTAACTGGGTGTTCTGTGATTATATTTGCTATATCTGGCAACTCTATCTAGGGAACAACACCTATGAGAGGTGAAGAAGAAGGCTTGTGAAGGGGGAGAAGTTGAACTATGAAGCAGCTGGAAGAGAGACTTCAGCTGAACCTATAGGGTACCTCCCGAAAGGCTCTCTGTCTTGAGGAAGGAGGGCAAAACTTTCATTTCTTCACATCAACCAGCCATTGGATGCAGGCTGCCCCAGGGCAGCGGGCATGATGTTGGGTGAGGTAGAGTTGATATTTGCTATTTTCTTTGCCTGGAGCATCCTCCTACCTCCTCCAAGTATCCACCTACATGGCTTGATCTCTCACTTCCTGTCTTTATTCAAATGATAGCTTTTCAATAAAGCCTTTTTGACCTATTTAATACTGAAACACCCTCTCTCCACTGGTGGTACTCCCTGTTCCCCCTCTCCTGCCTTGTTTTTATTAACAGAATGTACCACCATCTTATATGCTATGTATTTTATGTATTCCTTTATAATTTGCCTCTGTCTCTAGTATGTAAGCTCATGATTGCTTATTTATGAGGAATTCGTGTCTGTTTTGTGCACTGCTGTATCCCCAGGGCCTAAAATGGCCTGGCAGATAGTAGGCCCTCATTAAATATGTGAGGAAATGCAAAACTCACAGAGAGGGAGAGGAAGAGGGAGAGGGAGAGGGAAAGGAAGAGGGAGAGAGGGAGAAAAGGGGAGAAAAAGCAGGGGGTGGAGGGAGGAGGAAAGGAGAAAAGAAGGAGAAAGGAAGGTGGGGGGACAGAGATTGATTTAATGAATCGGTTCAGGTGACTATGGGGGTTCACAAGTCTGCAATTTGTAGGAAAGGCTGGAAGCCTGGAAACTCAAGTAAGAGTTGATGTTGTAGCTTTGAGTCCAAATTCCAAAAGTTGGAAACTCAGGTAGGGTTTCTATGTTGCAGTTTTGAGAATAATTCCTTCTTCAAAAAACCTCAGTCTTTGCTCTTAATATCTTCAAATAATTAGATGAGGCCCACACACTTATTATAGAGAGTAATCTGCTTTATTCAAAGTCTACTGATTATAAACATTAATCACACCTAAAAAATAATTTCACAGCAACATCTATACTAGTGTTTGACAACTGGGTACCATAGCTTAGCCAATTGACACATTAAAATTAACCATCACAGCACACACAGCATCATCACAGCACACACACACACACACACACTACATAATTGAAAGATACACAACTTCCGTTCTTGAGGGGTGGTGGGAAAAATAGATAGGAAATACAGAAGACTGAAGCAATGGCTATACTACAGAGGTACAAAGAAATTTCTGTGGAAGGGTAGAGTTTTTTGGTGGGGCCCAGCTGGGAAGACGTCATAAGGAAATGTTCTCTCAAATTTGGCAGGATATGTGGAATTTTGATAGAAGGAAAGAGCATTTCAGACTAAGGAAACATACAGGCCTGAAAACGTTTGTCACATTTGGTAAATGGCTGTCAGTCTTCAGGAAACCAATCCTTACCACCATAGCATCTACCTCCTCCTGTACCTTCAATTCAAGGCTAACATTATGCTGCTTTAATTTGTTCATTATATTTGTTTTGGTAAGTCTTGTTTCTCTATTCTTGAGAGCAGGAAGGGACCATATATTATACTTTTTTTATCCCTCATTTTTCTTAGTTCATAGAAAGTACTTCAACTTGTATCTAACTACAGTCCTTGCCTAAGATGGACTTGTCTAGATTTGCCCCCCAGGACCAGGCGTGGGCTCATGATCCAGCCTTGGCCACTCTCTTCAGAACATCCAAAGCCTGGATGTGCAGGTTTTTCTATGAATATATAAGCCACCCCACATCTTTCTAATAAATTTCTTTCTTCCTTATTTGGCCAGAGAACCCTAAGTAGTATAGTCTTGTCATTCAGACATATAACAAAACATGTATATACATGTAGTATATACATGGTAGTATATACTAGTATATATATACATGGTAGCCGCTAAATTCGTATAAAGACAAAGTGTCCAAAAAGAAATAAACAGTTTAATCTTAGCTTGTCAATTGAAGCATAGCATACAAATTAGTTATTCATTCATAGAGCATATTTTGGGATATATATTATACAAATGATTGCATAGTGCTAGGTTTGGGGAGTACAAATATGAAAAATGTATAGTCTTTGCTGGCAGGAGCTTGTAACCCAGTAGTAAGAAAAAGACGTCCCAAATTTAAAATTTTTATTAATAATACAGGCAGGCTCTTTTATAGTCCAGGCTCATTCTGTTGCTAGTAGTCAGCAACCAATTCACACTGGCTTCAGCAATAAAGGGGATTTATTTGCTCATACGACTAGAAGGATGCAGTAGATTGAGGGACTCCAGATTGTTGGGTTCTCTCTCATACACACACATGTACACATAGGCATCAGGGTACCTCTTAACACCATGTAAGTTTTTTGACCCAAAGAGAAGAGAGAACTTCTTTTTCCTCACTTCAGTGAATGTGGATCCAGGGAAAGACTCTCCTTGGTCTGCTTTGGACATATTGTCATAAGATATTCCCCACCAATCTTTAAAGCCAAAGTAGTAGGGTGTTATAATCAGCAACGTTGAGTATGTGTTACCCCTTGTCCAGTGTAATGGGGTACTGCAAATGGTATCTATACCAGAATAACATGGTTGGAGTAGAGATGAAAAGAGGTAGAAGTAGATCTTGTTACTGGAGATAGTGGAAAGGGATGCTGGGCAAACAAAACAATTATCCATTATAAGTGTCAGGAAAATGACTTAAAGCACTTAGGAGCTGAGAGTAGGGGGAGAAAGTTGATTTTTAGGTTGCTCAGTGAAGAATTCCTGAAAGAGGGATCTTGGACCTGAGCATTAAAAGATATGATTTTAGGAGGTAGAGAAGGCAAGGAGATTTAGGTGAAGGAAGGTCATGAAGAAAAGGCACAGAAGGGCCCTTGAGCGGCTCAGTGGGTTGAGCATTAGACTCCTGATGTTGGCTCAGGTCTTGATCTCCTGGTCCTGGTATCAAGCCATCTGTGTCAGGCTCCCCCTGAGAGAAGCCTGCTTAGGATTCTCTCTCTTCCTCTCCTCTGTCCCTCCCCTGCTTGCATGCACACTCTCTCTCTTTCTCTCTCTCTCAAAATAAATAAACTTTAAAAATAAGTAAGTAAATAAATAAAATTATTCTCTCTCTTTTTTAAATGTTTATTTACTTTTGAGAGAGAGAGAGAGAGAGAGAGAGAGAGAGAGAGCGCAAGTGGGGGAGGGGCAGAGAGAGAGGGAGACACAGAATCTGAAGCAGGCTCCAGGCTCCAAGCTGTCAGCACAAAGCCCGATGCAGGGCCCGAACCCACGAACCGTGAGATCATGACCTGAGCTGAAGTCGGACACTTAACTGACTGAGCCACTCAGGCACCCCAAAATTATTCTCTTTAAGAAAGGGTATTCCAAGAAAGCACAGGGCTGGTTTGGGGTATGTTTCCATTTGGTAGATTCCAGAAGGTTCACATGGACACTGAAGAAAATATGTAAGTATGGTGGGGTTCAACCCTTATCTAAACACAGCTAGATTCAGGAATCTCATGAGTTGGGACCTGCTGCGAATCTGTTTGTATGAAAACTGAGCAGCCTCCCAGAAAAAAAAAAAATTACACAAACTACCTATTAACCATATCATGGGGGTGTTGGGAGAGGGCCTCACCAGCTAGACCCCAAGACCTGACCTTTACTGCTCACTTGCTGGTTCCTGCTGTCCTTTGTTCCACATTTTTCCTTAAGCTCTTCTTTCCAGCTTATCTCTTAGGCAAAAGATCGGGGGGGCATACCATCCCCTGAGGGAAAGTGGTAACAACTGCCTGGACAGAGTTCCAACCAGCCCACACCACCCAGACCAGTTTCAACTTAACCCCCAACTCCTGTCTGCAAGGATGGACCATGGAGTGACCCAAAAAGTGATGACAGTTCACTTTACCTCATTATAATACTAAAATTTCCACCCAAGGAGGAACACAAGCCTCATTTGCCTAACACACAATGTATGCATGTGGTACATGCGCCACCTTATGCCCACCTCTATATGATGACAAGTCTCCTCTATCTAAATATTCATCCTGACCCTAAATAAAAGAAACCCACTCACTCTTGCTCAGGGAGTCATGGCTTTGGAAGTTATTCCCGTGAACTCTTTATTTGCTGCAAATAAAGTTTTCTTTGTGCAACAACTCACCTGGTATAGTTTCCATCTGTGACTCACCAAAGAGCCAACTCAAATTAGTTCGGTTACAGGGGGGATTTGTATTTTTTTAACTGCTTATTTTTAACAAGACTTTGTTAATTGAAAAAGGAGGGCATGGATGGGGGTGCTTGGCTGGCTGAGTTAGTAGAGCATGCAATTCTTGATCTTCAAGTTGTGAGTTCAAGCCCCACGTTGGGTGCAGAGATTAATTAAAAATAAAATTTTTAGGGGCCCCTGGATGACTCCGTTGGTTAAGTGCCCGACTCTTGGTTTTGGCTCAGGTCGTGATCTCTCAGTTTCAGGACTTGAAGCCCCACTTTGTGCACTCTCAGTGCAGAGCCTGCTTGGGATTCTCTCTCCCTCTCTCTCTGCCCTTCCCCCACTCACACTGCCACTGTCTCTTTCAAAATAAATATATAAACTTTTTAAAAGATCTTAAAAAAAAAAAGGAGAGTATGTATTCTAACAGTTCAAAGAGGTATTCAATGAAAAACACTTTGCCTTCCCATCCCAGTCCCTTAGCGAGAGAGGGAGTGATTTGGAGTTCATACTAGTGGCCACTATTCACATTAGATCTTCCAGTGCAGTCCATGAGTCCATTTTTAGGTGCCACTTGGAGAGGGGGAGTCCAAAGTTAAAAGTGGAAGATCTATGTCCACTAAAACTCTGAAATAATCTGGGGAACACAAGATGGTCATATAGAGACCGTGGGTGTCCTGGTATGAGAGGGTAGCTCAAAGGGTGAGAATGTATTTTTTTTTTAAGAGAGAGAACGAGTGAGAGAGTGCACAAGCAGGGTAGAGGCAGAGAGAGGAGGGGGGGGACACAGAATCCAAAGCAGGTTCTAAGCCCTAAGCTGTCAGCACAGAGCCCGAACCCACGAGCTGTGAGATCCTGACATGAGCCAAATTCAGATACTTAACTGACTGAGCCACCCAGGTGCCCTGAGAATGTATTCTACCTAACTGGGTAAGAACCCACAGGGCTATGACACTGGGAAAGCTCCAGAGGCAGAGTGAAGCTTTGACACATCAAAGTTCCTAGCTCACCAGTGGCTTGAATGGTACAGGTTCAGGCCTGAGGTTCTGACGACACAGCACCAATGACTTTTAAGCAGGGAGAGCAACAAAAGGAAGAAGCAAAAGAAAGTAGCTCAGGGACATGGCATCTGTGGACTTTCTTATCTCTAATGATGCGTGGTGACAAAAGAAGGTGTCCTCAAAGGGTGGTTGAGATCTTGGATCCTGGCATTGCTATTTACTACTTCCTACTGGTACCATAACTCCACAGGGAGCTATGAGGATTTGCTCATGTATCATATGTAAACAGTGTGACCCAGTGCCTGGTTCATAGTAATCTTTAGTGTTATTTTTCTTTCTTTCTTTTTTTTCTTAAATTTAGATGTAATTGACATATAAAATTATATTAGTTTTAGGTGTACAACATAATAATCTGATATTTATGGGGAGACTGGGTGGCTCAGTCAGTTAAACATCCAACTTCGGCTCAGGTTCTGATCTCATGTTTGTGAGTTCGAGCCCCGTGTTGGACTCTGCACTGACAGCTCAGAGGCTGCTTCAAATTCTGTCTCCTCCTCTTTCTCTTTTTTTTAAATTTTTTTTAACATTTTTTTAATTTATTTTTGAGACAGGGAGAGACAGAGCATGAACAGGGGAGGGTCAGAGAGAGGGAGACACAGAATCTGAAACAGGCTCCAGACTCTGAGCTGTCAGCACAGAGCCCGACACGGGGCTCGAACTCACGGACCGCAAGATCATGACCTGGGCCAAAGCCGGCGGCTTAACCGACTGAGCCACCCAGGCGCCCCTCTCCTCCTCTTTCTCTGCACTTCCCCTGTTCACTCTCTCTCTCAAAATAAATACATAAACATTTAAAAATAATAATAATCTGATATTTGTATAGATTGTGAAAGAATTAATCTTTAGTGTTATCATTCTTAATAAAGGGACTTACTAACAAGAAGAGACCTCAGCAGATAGGCGTAATGAAAAACAAGGAAAAGAACGTCTGGAATAATGGGGGTCTTTGCAGCAGTGGGGAGGGGACTGAAGAACATTGTTTATTTTTGTGAATGTGAGTCCATTGTTTTTACTCCCCTGCCTCTGAGTCTTCAGGAGACATGAGTTATTCAGGTGTGACAGGAAGTGAAGCTGGAATTCACACTGGATTTTGAGTGCTCAGCTGAGAAGCTTGGATTTCATTCAAGAGGTCATGAAGAACAATTGAAGAAAACTGTATTAAGATTAATTCAGAGTTCTATACAAATAAGTCAGAAAAGGGGAAGCTCCAAGAAAGACAGACCAATTAAAAGATTATTACCAGAGACTGTGGGAGAGGACATAAAGAGCTGAAATAGGATAATAGCATTAAGAATGGAAATGAAGGGACAGATGTGAAAGAAACACTTGGCGACACAACTATCCCAGGATATATAAAGCATCTGCTTGCCCTCAGTCTTCAATGTGTTCCAGTCCAAATCCTAGAGTTTTAAAAACTATGTAAACCAGAACCTTGCTATATGTAATCCAATAATCTATTGGGTTTCTTTTCATTGTTTGCATATATTCTTTTAAACAAGTAAATTTTTTTCCAGACCAAACTTCTAATTATTTTATTGAACATCACATTAAATGATGTTGCTCTAGCACAGATATCTTAACTCATTTCCTTTTCCCAAACCATTTTACACTTGTAGACTTTAAACTATTTTACCATCTGCTAATCCACTATAAATCAAATAAATTATTAATAAAGTTTATAGTAAGTGGCAAATTTGATATTTGACAAAACATCATTATTTCTGTACTGTTGTTAATAAATGTCTATTTCTAACACCAGTAGTTTCTGTCCTTTCATATTGCCTTAAAATATTTATTCTCCATTGTTCAAAAAAAAAGAAATATAGGGGCAGCTGGGTGGCTTGGCTGGTTGAGTGTCCGACTTTGGCTCAGGTCATGATCTCACAGGTGTGAGTTCGAGCCCCGCGTCGGGCTCTGTGCTGACAGTTCAGAGCCCGGAGCCTGCTTCGGATTCTGTATGTGTGTCTCCCTCTCTGCCCCTAACCCACTCACATTCTGTCTCTGTCTGTCTCAAAAATAAATAAACATTTTTAAAAAATTAAAAAAAAAAAAGAAATATAGGCCCCAAATGAAGTTACTTCCTCCCATGGCAGCAAAACAAGACTTTAACTGCAGTTTCAACCTCTCCCAAGAACATGACCTTTAGTCAATTTAGAATTTCTTGTTCAATGCTAGTGAAGTAATCTGCATGATAGATCCCTGCCATTCCCTCCAAGAAAGGTGATCTTGCCTGAAACAATCCAATTTATAAAAACCTTCTCTTTTATACAGGTTCTAGGAACTCCTTTCTACTTGCTAGATGGGATGCTGCCTGATTCATGAATCATTTAATAAAGTCAATTGGATCTTTAAATTTACCCAATTAAACCTGGCTTTTATTTTTAATTTTTTTTTTTAATTTTTAAGGTTTGTTCATTTTTCAGAGACAGAGAGAGACAGAGCATGAGGTGGGAGGGGCAGAGAGAGAGGAAGACACAGAATCCAAAGCAGGCTCCAGGCTCCGAGCTGTGAGAGCCCGACGTGGGGCTGGAACTCACAAACTGAGAGATCATGACCTGAGCCAGAGTCGGACGCTTAACCAACTGAGTCACTCAGATGCCCCTTAATTTTGCTTTTTAACAGATTTGGGTAGCAGCAGGACCAAAGATTTCCAACAGATTTGGGGATAATGAGAAACATAAATGTGCTGTGAACTCTTTTTGAGTTCTTTGCCTTTCTCAACATTTCTAAGCGCCATGGGTAAATTCCTTTTGATTCAGAGCTCTGCTCTCTTTGCATCAAACTCCTGATTTAATTGGCTTTTCAGTCTGCAATTCCCAATTTGTGTAACTTCCCGGCCCTTGATTCTGTCCCAAGATCCACATGAGAACTGCTACTAGCAATTTGCAGTTCCCCATTTATGTGGAGCTCCTGGTCTGCAGTCCCCATTTGTTGATATTTACTGTTTGTCTGCTGGCTTAATCCTGTACCCAGTCCAAGGTTCCACAATAGGAATTGCTGGAGATGTGCATGGGACCTTCCACTGGCCACTACACAGTAACATCTAAACTGCACCCCTTCGAATCCTTCCCTGGGTTCCATGTTGGGAGCATCCTTCCAGCTGGTGGCAGCTGCAGTTCTCCATTTGTTTGGAATCAGTCTGCAGTCTCCATCTTTGAGGTCTGCTGTTTCAGTCCTTTCCCCAGTCTCTAGCTCATTGGTTACTGCTGGTATATTAAGGTGCACATATTTGTTTCATTTTGTATAGCTAACAGCTATTGCTAATGGGAATTTCAGAAGCAGCAGACTCTTGATTTCAGCAAAGTTCATGATCCCAGGGTCATGGGATCGAGCCCTGTGTCAGGCTCCACTCTGAGCATGGAGCCTGTTTGGGATATTCTCTCTCTCTCTGTCTCTCTCTCCCTCTGCCCCTCTCCCCTGCTCATGCTCTCTCTCTCTCTAAAATTAAAAACAAAAATCTTCAAAAAAACCCCACAATGGCCATAATGAGGAACATTCCAATTAGACAAGATCATTTAAGCAGTATACTTTAAAACAAAGATTCCTAAATCAAACCAAAAGAATGGGATACCTATTTTTTTATTTTTATTTTTTAATGTTTATTTATTCTTGAGAGAGAGAGAGAGAGCAGAGGAAGGGCAGAGAGAGAGGGAAACAAAGAATCTGAAGCAGGTTGCAGGCTCCGAGTTGTCAGCACCGAGCTGGACGCAGGGCTCGAACGCACAAACTGCGAGATCATGACCTGAGCCAAATTCGGATCCTTAACTGACTGAGCCACCCAGGTGCCCTTGGGATACCTATTTTAATTGGCATATTCCACAATAGCTTCATTGAAAGGTTCATTGCAAAGGTATAAATATTAAAGATATAAAACTTACCTAAAACGAGACTATAAGACTGATGTAACTCCTATTGCTCCCTTCTATGCTCCTTTGAGTACTCTGAATTGTTTTTCTACCTTGAAAATGACTATATGACTTTAAACAAAAGTCCACTAAGTTAATGGCCTTATAGACATCCTCATATCTACCTTCAAAGGTCCCCTGTATGTCCCCTTCTAGAGCTGACAGAACTCTGCAAGTTTTTCTTGCAAACTTCTCTGTTATTCCCTTAAATAAACAAGAGAAACTGAAATTAAAATTAATGAAAAAAATCTTCCCAAATTCTGGTAAGTACCAGAGCCTGCATGCAGAGGGAATCCTAGGAAAACTGGCAGAAGCAAGCAAACACTAAGAATTCTCATCAGAGTCAGCTCTCATGAATCTCTGTAGCATCCAGTTGAGAAAGGAAAATAGGGGTGCTTGGGTGGCTCAGTGAGTTAAGGGTCCGACTCTTGATTTTGGCTCATGTCATGATCTCACGGTTCATGAAAAGGAGCCTATGTCAGGCTCTGTGGTGACAGCAGAGAGCCTATTTGGGATTCTCTCTCTCCCTCTCTCTCTGCCGCTTCCCCACTTGCACGCATGCACATGCTCACTCTCTCTCTCTCTCTCTCAAAATAAATAAGTAAACTTAAAAAATTTATAAAAGAAAGGAAAATAAATTTCATGCTGTCTCTTCCTTTCCAAATCCAGATGCAGTGGTTACTGATCCTTTTGCTCTCAGGGATAGCTACTGACTGCTTGCTTGCCTTATTTTATGTCCCAAGAACTTGGCTTGGCTTTATTCCTGCCTGGCACATGCAGGTTGTTGATTCTTTCTTTTGGCTATCTTTGGGAGTAACTCCAGATCTTGTGAAGATAATATCTCTTGCACCTTCTCTGAGGACACCTCTTGAATCCACAGGATTCTTTAATATTGCCAGAAATATTTACTGTTTGTTCTGGCTGGAAACTTATGAAATATTTGAAAGGATTTTATAACTCTATGATCCTGAATTTGGCCAAATTGGAAGCTGATACTCAGAGCTTCACAGGATTTTTTCAGGCCTTCTCTCCTAAGACAAATATACCCAGAGGGAAAGGAAAGCATTCCAACTTAAAAAAAAAAAAAATTAAAAAGGGGCGCCTGGGTGGCTCAGTTAAGCATCCAACTTCAGCTCAGGTCATGATCTCACAGTTCATGAGTTTGAGCCCTGCATTGGGTTCGATGCTGACAGTGCAGAGGCTGCTTGGGATTCTCTCACTCTCCCTCTCTCTCTGCTTCTCCTCCATTCATGTGAGGGTGCTTTCTCTTTCCCAAAATAAGTAAATAAATAACTTAAAAAAAAAAAGAAAGAAAACGATTTCCTCAAATATTTTTGGTAACTCAAAACCTTAAAATTTTTCTAAGTTAGATTAAATGATGGATAGTCACTGGATTTCTAGATCATTTCCAAAAAAGATAAAATACTGAAATATTAATTATTGAACATAGATTTATCCACTTTAGGCTACCTTTCACAAAGAAACTAAAAGATATTTGGGTCTGTTAGTAAGCATGTTTTGTGCCATACAGAAAAATCTACTGTGAGAAAGCATATGTTTTTAGAAATTATAAAATATATTTATAAATTTGCCAAGCCATAGAATGCTAATGTTAAAGAAAGTTCACAATTATTTACTTCTTTATTTTCATTAAAAATTTAGGTTTTTAAAGGTTAAAAATTCTAATACATGTAATTAAAGCTTCTAAAAATGATAAAGGAAATATCTTTGTATGTGAGAAAAGTAGGATAAGAGAAGTTAGGAGCAGGGATGCGTTTTTTGTTTTGTTTGGGATTTTTTTTTTTTTTTTTGAGGGAAAAGAAAGTAATTTTGTCCTAAAGCAAAATTGGTTATTTCAGAATGGTAAAGAAGAGATTAAAAAACACAAATGAATAGCAAGTTGAGAAGAGAGAGAGAGAGAGAGAGAGAGAGAGAGAGAGAGAATCTGACCTTAGTGGTCAATTTGGCTAACATCAAATGAATTTATTATATGGGTTATAAAATTAAGGTAAAAAATCAGTAATGTACTTATGCCAAATAGGAACTTCATTTTCTTTCATCTGCTAAAAACAAAAAGTTAAAAAAATTTTTTTTAGTGTTTATTAATTTTTAAGAGAGAGAGAGAGAGAGAGAGAGACAGAGAATGAGCAGAGAAGGGGCAGAGAGAGAGAGACACAGAATCTGAAGTGGGGTCCAGGCTCCGAGCTAACAGCGTAGAGCCTGAAGCAAGGCTCAAACTCACAAACCGCGAGGTCATGACCTGAGCGGAAGTGGGATGCTTAAATCAACTGAGCCACCTAGGTGCCCGCACAAAGTTTTCTTATACTCAGTCTGCTTTTGATATAAGATTGTAAAATGTTTTCCTTACAAATTACTTTTAAGTAATTTGCCTAGGGAAAAAAAAAGGTTTTGTCTCTTGTCAAAGAACTTTCCTATGTCGTCTTTATCAAGTCTTATGATTACTTTAAAAAGTTGAGTCTTCTCTATTGAAAGAGTTAAGTTTGTTTTTGTTTTTTAACAACTATTAAAATTTCTTTTTTTTTTTTTCAAGTAGGCTCCATGCCCAGTATGGAGCCCAATGCAGAGCTTGAACTCATGACCATGAGATCAAGACCTGAGCTGAGATCAAGAGTTGGATGCTTAACCAATTGAACAACCCAGATGCCCCAACTATTAAAATTTCTTTATTTGCCTGAAAAGTTTTTAACTGTCACTGTGGTTAAATAGATAACTAAGTATTATTTTACAGTGACCTATGATCCTATTTTACTAGGTGTTTCTAACGCCTTTCAGTATCTATGACAAAACTTTCTAAAATCAAATTCTAAATGAAGTATTTTTGACCTCAAACTAACTTTGCAATTTTTCAGAGGGTCCCTGGAACATCTGAAAAGATTTGTTCCGCCTCCTTATTAAAAAAAAAAAAAAATGTTAAACTAATTAAGTTTATTTGATATGTTAAATTACATAGGAAGCACTGTTAAATAAGAAATAATATTAAGCCTTATTTATGTTGTATTTGCATGGGTATATAAGTGTTCTAGAAATTGTGTAAAATTCTTAGAAATCTGATATGTCCTGGTATAATGTTATCAGTCATAATTCTAGCTATCATCTTAAAATGTTACACATTAGAGAAATAACCAAATTCTTTTGGTTTAATGCAAATAAGTTATTTTTACTGTGATTGTCTTTGGTTAAAAAAATAGACACAATTATAGAGAAAGATATTATGTTTTCACCTTTGTCTATATTAGATTCCAATCCTGTTAATTTTCTGAGGTTTTGTTACATACCTGAAAACTAAACTGGATCCTAAGTGCTTCTAGTTTCCCTAAATATCTGGAAAACTCTCCAAGCTAATATTTCCATTTTTCTCCCACCCTTCTGATTTTGAATGATTAAGAACAAAGCACTCCCTGGTCTCCTTGGAAGGGATTATACCAAGTCCTCTTTACTAAACTTCAGGCTTGAACCTTTAGTATAGTATATCTCACTGCTAAAGAATGCTTCACCTGATACCTGTCCTGTACAAATGCTGGAGACCATCTGACTTCAGTTCAGGTCATGATCTCATGGCTTCTGAGTTCAGGCCCTGAGTCAGCCTCTGTGGTGACAACTCAGAGCCTGGAGCCTGCTTCAAATACTGTCTGCATCTCTGTCTGCCCCTGCCCCCACCTCTCAAAAATAAATAAACATTTTTTAAAAATTTCAAATGCTGGAGACCTCCAAATCAAATTGACTTGGAAGAGAAGTAGTTGGCATTGAAGCAGACTGCTTCCTACCAAGATGCCAGATCAAGATTTCATACTTTAACTAAACATAGAACTCTTTCAAGGCACCTGGGTGGTTCAGTCAGTTAAGCATCTGACTCTTGATTTTGGCTCAGGTCATGATCTCATGGTTCATGAGATTGGGCCCTGAGTCAGGCTCTATGCTGAGCGTGGAGCCTTCTTGGCATTTCCTCTCTCCCTCTCTCTCAAAATAAATAAATAAACTTTAAAAAAAATCATAAAACCTTTTCTTCTCTTCCTTTCCTTTACTCTGGCATTGGCCTGGAAAGAGAATACCACCATCTGTATCTCCAGGCTATTTCTAGAAAGGGTACAGTCTAGAGTTTAGAACAATGTTTTACTTCAGGCTAGGTGAAAGCCTAAATGACCCCTGGCTTGAACAGATAAATACAACAATCTCTGCCATTAACAGTGTCACCTTAGTGGAAGTGTATTGTGCCCTGACAGGAGTTATTTTTGTCTGTGGTGGCTATCATTCTCCTTGGGTCTATGAATGCCTAGATGGCTGGCACATAATTGGACAATGCCTCTTAGGTTATCTAATTGTGTCCCTAACTGTTTATAGACAGACACCCCACTGGTCAACTCCCCTGAATTTACATCAAGTTATAAAAGACCTGTCAAGAAGTATTCATGATTCAAAATTAGCTTCCTTTAGTAGATCCCTACTTTTCTGGTCAGGAGTAAATGTAAATTCTTGAAAATATTACAGCATCCACTGCTACGACCATAGCTGCCCAACAAAGAGAGCCCATAGACTCTCCGGCCAAAGTTGTTCTTCATAATAAGGTAGCCTTTTATTATCCTTTAGCTGAGTGAGGACGTTTCTGTGATGAGGGAGTGTAGGGCAAGCTGAGGGCAAAGTATAGGCTAACAGCACTATATCCCCTAGGTGGGATATATGTGACATTCCTCAGGCACTCCTGGCTATCCAAGGACTAAGGAATGGACAGAAAACAAATGGTTAAACTGATAAGTCTCCACCAGTTTACAAGAAAAAGGCAAGCCCATCCACGGCCTAAAGTCCAGGAACTCCCTACTGTCTTAAAATTAATGCTTTGCTAGAGGGAAAAACAACCTTAGCATGGTGGTGGCTAGGCCTCCAGTAAGCCTTTAGCCATATGAAAGTCTCTTTGGAAACTTCCCTTTTGATTTTACCTCCCCCAAGTCCATGGTATATAACCACCCATTCTACACAACCCCATTGTAGCTCTTCCTGCCCAGAGGTCCTGTCCCCATGCTTTAATAAAATTACCTTTTTGTACCAAAGATGTCTTCAAGAATTCTTTCTTGGCTGTCAGCTCTGAAACCCGTGAATCCCCCATCACCCCGAAACCTCATCATCTGTGCTATGGTCAACACCATCTGCTGCACCTGGATTAACACTTTTGGAGAAGTTGGAAGTTCAATTATATAAGATCACTGAGCAAGCAACTTGGCTTAAAAAGGTAACTCCTTCAACATATCTTTCTTTGACTTATTTGATTTTGATTGGTTTGGGTCAGAAGTACACTCTAGACATCAGGAATTATCCTGCTTGCAGTAAGTATACTACTCTTTCTGGTGCACTGTCTTCTCTCAAAAGCATAGATGCATTTTCACAGACACTAACCACCAAGCAAATGATCTCACTAAAACTTGCATGCCAGGATAGGAATGAAGAAAATGACAACTAAAAACTGTGAACCTAAAGTCATAATTCGTAAATACTACAGGGATTCAGCAAAAAAAGAAAAAAAAATCATGACCTATGAATATCACACAGAGGATTGGTAAAAGCCACAACTACAGAGCAGTAGCTGAGCAAGGTGCAAATGCCTTCAATTTTGATCCTATCTTTCAATTAGGTTGAGTCTGATCAAAAGAAGGGAATTTAGGCCACAATAGGCCCAAAATGGAGTTATTTACCCTCATGACAGCAAAACAAGATTGAACTGAAGTTGCAACCTTTCCCAGGAATGTGACCTTTAGCCAATCTGGAAATTCCTGATCAATACTAGTGAGGTAATCTGCTTGACAGACCCTTGCCCTCCCCCCAAAGAAAGGTATCTTTACTTAAAACAATCCATTCTTTGTTAGAAAACTTCCTTTTCCACCCCCCGTCTGTCTATAAAAACCATTACATTTTTGTACAGCAACTTGGAGCTTCTTTCTATTTGCTAGATGACATGTTGCTTCATAAATCATTGAATAAAGCAAGTTAGATCTTCAAATTTACTCAGTTGAATTTTAACACCATATTAAGGGAAGAAAAATAAAAGAAAAATCAAGAGGACAAAATATACCAAATAAATTTATTAACAAACTATAACCGGAACACCAGGATTTAAGAAAAATATATTGACATTAATGACCTCATTATTGCCATTACTTGGCACTATCTTCCTGAAATTCAAAATTTTGATACCAAATTCAGAACTAAAAGTGACATTAAATATGTGCAAACTTAAAGCTATAATTTGTTCAGTTATCCAGGAATGAAACTTTAATACTATCATGATATTGTGATTTGTAATAAGAAATGCATATTTTATTTTTATCCCCATCTCTGATACAGGGCTCCTAAAACCCTTGGAATTTCCTAAGTGATGAAAGTGACAAAGGTGTTTTGATATTCTAATATATCCCTTTCAACCACAGCTGAATTTATGTTAATGAGGTGACTCTTGGAAAGCACCTAAGAATAGGGATGGGTTGTTAGGGGAACCAACCACGTGACTGAGGGTTGGAAAGTTCATTTCCACCTCCCTGGCCTCTAGGGAGAAGAGAGGAGCTGAGGATTGAGTTCAATCACCAATGGCCAATGATTTAATCAGTCATGCTGATATAATGAGGCCTCCTTAAAAAAAAAAACCAAAAACATGAGTTCAGAAAGCTTCTGGGTTGGTGAACACGTAAAGAGTCAGGGATAGTGGTGTACTCAGACAGCAATGGAAGCTCCGTGTCTATTTTCCCATACCTTGCCCTATGCATCTCTTCCATTTGACTGTTCCTGAGTTATATTCTTTTACAATAAACTGGTAATCTAGTAAGTAAGGTATTTCTGAGTTCTGTGAGCTGCTTTAGCGAATTAATCAAATCCAAGGAGGAGGTTGTTGGAACCTCTGATCTGTAGCTGATCAGAGTGGATTTGAACTGAACATTCTTAGATATTTCAGTTACCAAACAAATTTCTCAGCCACTTTGACGGGACTAGGGTGATAATACACACAGTAGACAAATAACAGGTGACACGCACACTCCCACAAGCATCAGCAGGTTTGCAGCACAAGGCAACTTACTTCCCAGCAAGACTTTTCTCTGAAGCAGGTGTTCTCTGGAGCCATAAAATAGCATCATGATTTTTTTTTAGTTAAAAAGGGACTTTTATTAATTTGTTAAATCAAGTATTTTTTAAGTGCCTATTATGAAGAGGTAAGCTGAATGGCATAGTGGTTTCGGACCAGGCATCACCACTCTATTATAGAGTACTGTCAGTAAGAACAGAATTTGGGGCATGACAGAACTGGTTTTGAATCCTGGTTCTGCCACACCCTAGCCAAATTCCCTTGAGAAAATTACTTAAACTACTCAAAAAATCAGGGTCCTCAAGGCACAAAATGAGAATACATCGTAGATTTAGGAATTCTTTGAAGATTAAATGAGATAAATCATGCAAAAAGTTCTGTACCATTTCTGGTGCCACCTACAAAGTATTATGCTAGTAATGCCGGCATACAAGTCCTTTTTCTAGGCTAGATGTGGTTATTAATGATGCTTTGCAAAGAAAGAATATATGTATTTCATACATGATAGTAGAAAAAAATGGCTGGTCATGGAAAAAATTAAGTTTGAGGGGCGCCTGGGTGGCTCAATCGGTTAAGCGGCTGACTTTGGCTCAGGTCATGATCTCATGGCTCGTGAGTTTGAGCCCCACATCAGGTTCTGTACTGACAGTTCGGAGCCTGGAGCCTGCTTCAGATTCAGTGTCTCCCTCTCTCTCAGCCCCTCCCCCACTCACACTCTGTCTCTGTCTCTAAAAATAAATAAACATTAAAAATATTTTAAAAAGAAAAAAAATTAAGTTTGATTTCTACCTCACTCCTTACCCCAAAATAAATTCCAGACAGATAAAAGATATAATATTTTTTAAAGTACTAGGAAAAAAGCTTTAAATCTTATTGAAATAGGGAAAGCATTTCTAAGTATGATCCAAAACCCAGAAAATACCAAAAATAAAATTCATAAATTCTACTGTATAAAAAATGTTTAATACTGTAAAGATTGTGCCTATATATAAAAATATTGTGCACTTAAACTTTTATTAAGAGGGTAGATCTCATGTTAAATGTCCTTCCAACAATTTTTTAAAAATCTGCATAATTAAAAACTATCATAAGCAAAGGAAAAATGAAAAACTAGGAATAATTTGCAGCACGTTACAGAGACAGAATTTCTTTAAAGAGCCCTAACAAATCAATAAAAAGATATGATGGGGTTTTGGGGTGATGACGGGGGTTCGGAGCCAACAGCCAAGAAAGAATTCTTGAAGATGTCTATGGTCCAAAAAGGTGAATTTATTAAAGCATGGGGACAGGACCCGTGGGCAGAAAGATGTGTAACTGATTTTATACCTTCAGGTTGGGAAAGAGTTAGGGATAGATTAAGTCTCTAAGGTATTTTGGAAGCGAGGTTTTCTGGACCTTGAGGGGCTAGGTGTTGTTAGGAAAACGCCAGTTATTACCATTTAGTAAAACCTCAGTCATGAGACCCTTCAGATGTGTATCAAGGGGCTATAAGCTTGGAGCATGATTGCCAGCATATATCTTGAGGTAGTTGAAATAAAGGAAGTTTCCAAAGGAATTTTTATATGTTAAAGTTGACTTACAGGATCCTGGGGGGGTCAGGATAATGTTAAATCAAGATTCCCTTTTGCCCATTGCAAAGTGTCATCACAGCTGCTGATTGTGGCAGAAGGAGGTCACTCTGCCTGTTTCAAGGACTTGTCAATGGGCTGTAGGCAGTAAGGGAATTTAATTTTTCTTTTTCTTTTTTTTCTAATGTTTATTTATTTTTTAGAGACAGAGGCAGAGTGCAAGCAGGGGAGGGAAAGAGAGAGGGAAACACAGAATCTGAAACAAGCTCCAGGCTCTAGGCTTTGAGCTGTCAGCACAGACACCTATGCGGGGCTGGAACCCACAAACCATGGGGTCATGACCTGAGCCGAAGTTGGTCACTTAACCAGCTGAGCCACCCAGGCCACCCTGGAATTTAATTTTTCATTTGCCTTAGTTTCCCACATCACCATGGTAAGCACTTAAACCCCTTTCCTTTGTTCTTGGATAGCCAGGAGTGTCTGAGGAACATCACACATATCCCACTTGAGGGTGGGGGGTGCTGTTAGTACTTTGCCCTCAGCTTGCCACAACCTCCCTCATCAGAAGGACCAGCAATCTAGCAGAAAAAACAATATGAACAGACAATTCATTGAGAAGGAAAATGAATGACTTAAAAATTTGAAAAGATGCTCAAATTCTCTCATAATAAAAGAAATGCCCATTTAAACTACACTTGAGGGGCACCTGGGTGGCTCAGTTGGTTGGGCACCAGACTTCAACTCAGGTCATAATCCCATGGTTTGTGAGTTTGAGCCCTGCATCAGGCTCTGTGCTGAAAGCTTGGAGCCTGGAGCCTGCTTCAGATTCTGTGTCTCCCTCTCCCTCTCTGCCACTCCCCTGCTCATGCTCTGTCTCTCTCTTTCTGTCTCGAAAAATGAGTAAACATAAAAAAAAAAAAAAAACAAGCTTACAATTGAGATATCATTTTTTTCACCTAGAAGACTGACAAAAAAAAAAAAAAAAGCAAACAAGTTGATTTCACACTATACAAGTAATATGAGAAAATAGGGAATGATAGTTGATGTAACTCTATGGAGCCATTGTGAAATATCTAAAAAAACTACACATGCATAAATCCTTTGAGCCAACATCCACTTCTAGGAATTTGTCCTTTAAGTATATTTTCACCATATACATAACATGCATAACATATGTGTGCTATTATTTGTAATAATAAAACACTGAAAACTGATTAAATAAATTGTGGCATATGTTATAAAACAGAATACTATCTGGCATTAAAAGAGAAAAGAAGTCTCTACATATAAAAATGTTCCTTTATCTATTACTGTGTAATAATCCACTCCAAAACTTAGTGACTTAGAGCAATTTATCATCTCTCATAGTTCTACAGGTTGATTTGCTCAACCAGAGAATTCTCTTTTGGAGTCTTTTATGAGATTGCAATAAGAGACTAGGACTGGAGTCATCTGAAGGCTCAACTGAGTTGCATGTCCAGTATACGGTTTCTTCACTCATGTTTTGTGTCTTAATTAGAATAGATGGAACAGCTGAGAAGTAGCCAAGAATCAATCTCTCTGTCTCTCTGTCTCTCTGTCTCTCTTTCTCCATGCAGACTTTCCATAGGACTAACTTGGGCTTTCTCACATTACAGTGATCTCTGGGTACTTGAACTTCTTTTTTTTTTTTATTTTTTAAATATTTATTTATTTATTGAGAGAGAGACACACACAGTGTGAGTGGGGGAGGGGCAGAGAGAGAGGGAGGCACAGAATCTGAAACAGACTGTCTGCATAGAGCCTGATGTGGGGCTTGAACCCACAAGCTATGAGATCATGATCTGAGAGGAAGTCAGACATCTAACCAACTGAGCCACCCAGGTGCCCCTAAACAATTATTTTTAAAAATTCTTCCTCCAAAAAGGCACAGGATTTTTCATTAGAAATAGTATAAAATGTCATGTTTCACTATTAGGTCAGATATGTATGAATGAGAAGGAGGAAAGGAAGGAGTGAGTGTGGAAAGGAAAGAAACTTTCTGTTTTTACTAAGTACTTTTATGAAAGTACTGAAGTTACAAAGCCAGATGTTTTATTTGGTGTGACTGTGAATAATTTCTTAATTTTGAACAACACTAAGACTTATTTATAAATTATTGGCATCTCAGTTAATATTACTAATTTCAGAGGCATTAAAAAAACAGGTATTAAGAATAATTCTGTTGTCAGATAACTACAACAGAACAGTAAGGACATTGAGCTGATTTCAAATAATACTCATTTTCAACAACTATATTTTGGGTCCATGTGATAGTTTCCTGTTCAGGAGGACATAATTAAGTTTCTGAAAAATAAATTAAGAGGCTGAATTCTTTGTGATTTTTTTTCTGAAATGCAATAAAATATTGCAATAAAACACAAGATTGCTAGATTCAGCAATATGGCTGAATAAGATGTCCCTTGTTTATATCCCTCCCCCAAAAAAGAACAATTTGGCATCCATCCTTGGACAAAAGTGTCTTTATGGACGTTGTGGGACTAAGCACCACATGCTGAGGGATCTAGAAGAATCTCACCCACCTATGAATCAGGTTATAGGTATATAGCCTCACTCCCAGCTATGGACCCTACAGTGGCCAATGAACTAACTCCAGTCCCTCTCAGCTGTTGTAAGTTTGGACAATTGGAGAGGGAAGTTAGTAAAAATTGGAGGAGGTGACTGCTATTTCAAATGTGAAGACAGCAACATAAGGCTTTAGGGAACATGAAAAATCAAGGAAACATGAGGCCACCAAAGATCACAATAACCTTTCAGTAACGGATCCTAACTACATGGATATCTGTGACTAACCCAAAAAAGAATTCAAAATAGCTGTTTTAAGGAAACTCTATTAGCTACAAGAAAGCATTGGCAATTCCACAAAATCAGGAAAACAATACATGGACAAAATGAGAGGTTTAACAAAGAGATAGAAATCATAAAAGAAATAAAAACAGTAATTCTGGAACTGAACAATATAATGAATGAAATGAAAAAAATGCAATAGCACCAACATCAGAACAGATCAAATAGAAAAATGAACCTTTGAATTAGAAGACAAAGAAATTAAAATTACCCAGAGAAGGATAAACGAAAAAGAATGAAAAATAATGAAGAAAACCTATGTGATCTATAGAATACCATCAAAAGAAACAATCTGCAAATTATTGTAGTTCCAAATGGAGAAAAGAGGAACAAAGGACAGAAAGGGGTAGAAAGCTTATTTAAAGAAGTAATGTCTGAGAATTTACCAAATTTGGGGAGAGATTTGGATATCCAAGTTCATGAATTTCATAGGTCCCCCCAAAACTCAACTTAAAGGTCTTCTCTAAGACACATTACAATAAAACTCAAAAATCAGAGACAAAGAAAATCTTAAAGGCAGCAAGAAAAATGCCTGTAATGTACAAGGGAACCCTCATAAGGCTATCAGCAGATTTCTCAGCAGAAACTTACAGGCCAGGGCAGAGTAGGATGATATATTGAAAATGCTTTAAGCATTTTTAAGCATTAAAGGAAAAAAACTGCCTACCAACAATACTCTGTTCAGCAAAACTGTCCTTCACAATGAAGGAAAGATAAAGATTTTTAACTACCTGCCTCTTGGTTTTGGCTCAGATCATGATCTCATGGTTCATGAGTTCCAGCCTCAAGTTGGGCTCCGCACTGACAGTGCAGAGCCTGCACTCTGCCCTTCCCCTGCTCGTGCTCTCTCTGTCTCTCACTCTCAAAATAAATAAATAAACCTAAGAAAAAAAAAAGGACACACATAGGCTTAAAGAGGTGGAAAAATATATTCCATGCAAGTGGAAACTGAAAGAGAGACAGGAAAGCTATATTTATATCACACAAAATAGACTTTAAGCCAAAAACTATAACAAGGGATAAAGAAGCTCATTATATAATGATAAATGGTTCAACTCATCAAGAGAGTATAACAGTCATAAACAGGGGCATCTGTTAAGCACCCAACTCTTGATTTTGGATTGGGTCATGATCTCACTGTTCATGAAATTGAGTCCTGTGTTGGGCTCTGTGCTGACAGCACTGAGCCTGCTTGGGATTCTCTCTCACCCGCCCCCCTCTCTCTGCCCCTCCCCTGACTGCATGCACGCTCTCTCTCTATCTCAATAAATAAACTTAAAAAAAAAAGCATAAACATATATTCCCCAAACATCAGAACACATACATATATTAAGCAAATACTAACATAATTGAAGGGAGAAACAGACAATGAAACAATAATAGTAGAGGATTTCAATGCCTCTCTTTCAACAATGGTAGATCATCCAGACAGAAAATCAGTAAGGAAATGTTGGACCTAAACTAAACCTTAGACAAATGGACCTAATATATATACAACATTCCATCCAAAGGCAGCAGAATACATTCTTCTTCTTTTTTTTAATGTTTATTTATTTTTGAGAGACAGAGAGAGAGAAAGAGTGTGCACAGGGGAAGAGCAGAGAGACAGGGAGACACAGAATCCGAAGCAGGCTCCAGGTTCCAAGCTCTGAGCTGTCAGCACAGAGCCTGACACAGGGCTTGAACCCATGAACTGTGAGATCATGACCTGAACCAAAGTCGGATGCTCAACCAACTGAGCCACCCAGGTGCCCCCAGAATACATGGTTCTTAAGTGCATGCAAAACATTCTCCAGGACGGATTATGTGTTATAACACAAACAAGTCTTAACAAATTTAAGAAGAGTAAAATAATACTAAGTATCTCTTCTGACCACAATGGTTTAAAACTAGAAATCAATTAACAAAGAGAAAAATTTATAACAATAAATAAAACATTTTTTAAAAATCTCAAACAGGGGCACCTGGGTGGCTCAGTCCGTTGAGCGTCCAACTTCAGCTCAGGTCATGAGCTCACGTGACTTCGAGCCCCGTGTTGGGCTCTGTGCTGACAGCTCAGAGCTTGGAGCCCGCTTCAGATTCTGTGTCTCCCCCTCTCTCTGCCCCTCCCCTGCTCATGCTCTGTCTCTCTCTGTCTCAAAAATAAAAACATTAAAAAAATTTTTTTTAAATCTCAAACAACCTAATTTTACATCTTAAGTAACTACAAAACACACTAAGTCCAAAGTTAGCAGAAAAAAAGGAAACAACAAATTAATAGCAGAAATAGAGACCAGAAAAACAATTTAAAAGATCAACAAACTAGAGAGGTGCGTTTTGAAAGTATAAACAAAATTGAAAAACTTCTAGTAGACTAAGAAAAACAGAAGATTCAATTAAATAAAATCAGAAATGTAAGGGAGATATTATAGCTAATACCACCGAAAGACAGTGGACCATAAGAGACTACCATGAACAATTATATGTCAACAAATTGGATAACCAAAAATAAATGGACAAATTCCTCGAAATGTAAAACCTACCAAGACTGATCTTTAGAAATAGAAAATCTGAACAGACTAATAATGAGTAAGATGACTGACACAGTAATCAAAAATCTTCCAATAAGAAAAGTCCAGAACCAGATGGTGTCTCTGGTAAATTCCACCAAACATTAGAGAAGAGTTAAAGCCAATCCTTCTCAAACTCTTCAAAAAATTGAAGAGGTGGAAAGACTCCAAAATTCACTTTACAAGAACAGCACTACCCTTCTACCAAAGTCAGCTAAGGATACCACACACAAAAAAGGAAATTATAGGCAAATATCCCTAATGAATACAGATACAAAAATTCTCAACAAAATATTGGCAAACTGAATTCAGCAGCATATAAAAGGATCATATACACCATGATCAAGAAGGATTTATCCCAGGGTGTAAGGATGGTTCAACATAGGCAAATCAATAAATATGACTTCACTAGTAGAATGAAAGAAAAATCATATGATAATAGCCATAGCTGCACAAAAAGCATTTGGAAAAATCCAATATCCTTTCATGATAAAATTTCTCAATAAACTGGGATAAAAAGAATGTACCTCAATGTAATAAAGGCCATATATGATAAGCCCACAGCTAACATCATACTCAGCAGTGAATCACTGAAAGCTTTTCATTCAAGATCAGAAACAGCGCAAGGGTGCCCACTCTCACCACTTGTATCCAACACAGTATTGGAAGTCCTATCCAGAATAGTGGTTACCAGAGGCTGGGGCTGGGAAATGAGATATTGGTAAAAAGTACAAACTTTCAGTTGTAAAATGAGTAAGATCTGGGAATCTAATGTACAGCATGGTGATTTTAGTTAAAAATACTGTAATATATACTTGAAAGTTGCTAAGAGTAGAACTTCAATATTCTACTCACAAAAAAGAAATGTTAATTATGTGAGATGATGGAAGAGTTAACTATCCTACTGTGGAAATCATTTTGTAATATGTAAGTATATCAAGTTAACAAATTGTACACCTTAAACTTACACAACTTAATTACAGCTCAGTAAAGCTGGAAAATATACGAGATTGCCAAGACTGACACTGGCTTTTGAAAAAATGCTAATAATTTTTCAGTCGCTAAGAGGTTTTTCTAATACATACAAAATACTCCTACTATTCTTAAAAGGTATTTTGAAGATCTAAAGACAGAACTTTAATTGTAGCTTTTATGCAATGTTGCCATTATTTTTCATGATGCTATTGCCAAAAAGTAGGATAGAGCATATGAGTGCTATAAACTGCCTGTGAATCTGCTTGCAACAGAATTTAGAAGAAGAAATGATAAATGTGTGCCACTTAAAGTAAGCGTATTGTTTAAGAAAAATGCAGTGCTTTATGACAAAATGGATGCACTGAAATAAGAAAGTTTTAAGTTAAATGGAAAAATAGCCTCTCTTAATTTGCCTTCATTCAGTAGTCCATATTTGCTGTTTTTTGTGTGTGTCCAGCATCCTTGCCTTCCCTCTGTCAGTAGCTCAATATTCCTTTGGGTGAAATTCCATGTTGTGTGTTTTGTTAATGTGTGGACTATCCTTGCCACACATGTCCCACTGCTGAGGCTTTCTATGGAAACAGAGGACCACCAGATCTTTTCTCCAGCTGCCCTTTGGTGTCACTAGGGAGAAGACACATGGCCTAACTCAAACAATAAAATGCTCTCTGCTAGAATTTTGCATCTTGAGTGTCTAAACCAAAGGCTAGGGGCATTTGGAATCAGACTGCTCCCAGCAGCAGTAGCATGGTGCTAAAACTGTATCTCCGTGTCTCCCCTGTATTCAGCCTTTTTTCAAAGCCCTCCGGGCTTCTGTCAGTTTAATGAGTCCTTAATGTCTACCTGTATAATTTTTTTTATTAAAGTATAGATGACATACAATGTAATATTAGTTTCAGGTGTACAACATAGTGATCAGACAATCCTATATATATGCTCACTGCAAATGTAGTTACTACCTATCATCATTCAGTGTTATTACAATATTATTGATTATATTCCCCATGTTGTACTTTTCATTCTCATGACTAATTGACTAACTTATTTATTTTAATTCCAGGATAACTGACACACAGTGTTCTATTCATTTCAGGTGTACAATATAGTGATTCAACAATTCTATACATTACCCAATGCTCATTACAAGAAATGTACTCTTAATCCCCTTCACCTATTTCATCCACCCCTCATCCATGCCCTCTGGTAACCATCAGTTCGTTCTCTATAGTTAAGAATCTGTTTCTTTGTCTGTCTCTTTTTTCTTTGTTCATTTGCTTTGTTTCTTAAATTCCACGAATAAGGGTGCCTAGGTGGCTCAGTGGGTTAACTGTCTGACTTCGGCCTTGGTCATGATCTTGCAGTTTGTGGGTTCAAGCCCCACATCAGGCTCTGTGCTGACAGCTCAAAGTCTAAAGCCTGCTTCGGATTCTGTGTCTCCCTCTCTCTCTGCCCCTCCCCCACTTGTGCGCGCTCTCTCTCTCTCTCTCTCTCTCTCAAAAATAAATAAAAACATTAAAACAAAAAAAAATTTTTTTAATGTTTTTATTTATTTTTGAGACAGAGAGAGACAGAGCATGAGCAGGGGAGGGGCAGAGAGAGAGAGAGACACAGAATCTGAAGCAGGCTCCAGAATCGGAGCTGTCAGCACAGAGCCCGAGGCGGGGCTTGAACCCACAAGCCATTAGATCGTGACCTGAGCTGAAGTCGGATGTTTAACTCACTGAGCCACTCAGGCACCCCTAAAACAAAATTTTTTTTAAAATTAAAGGTACAGACTTCTTCCTTATAGTCCAAAATGGAGCTCCAGCCATCACATATATGATGGGAAAAGGGAAGAGCCATATGCTTCCACCCTTTAAGGATAAGTGCAGGAGGTAGCATATGTTATTTCTGCTTATATTTCATTAATGAGAAGTTAGTCACAAGGCCAGATCTAAATGCAAGGGAGGCTGGGAAATGTGGTCTTTATTCTGGTAGGCAGTACTGAGTAAAAAGGAAAGAACAGAAATTAAGTAACAACTAGCACTCTCTTTCAGACACCTTCCATAAATTACTTTTATACCTACCATCATCAGAGATGGCTTTTATTATTTCCTTTTTTTAAATTAAGTTCCGTTTTTTCTTTTTAAATGTTTATTTATTTTGAGAGAGCATGTGCAAGTGTGCATGATGCGTGTGCATGAGCATGAACAGGGGAGGGACAAAGAGAGAGGAAGAGAGAGAATCCCAAGCAGGCTTTGTACTGTCAGCCAAGAGCGGGATGTGGGGCTCAATGTGGCGCTCGATTTGATAAGCCGTGAGATCATGATCTGAACCAAAATCAAGAGTCGGATGCTTAACTAACTGAGCCACCCAGCTGCTCTGGTTTTTATTGTTTGCAGTCAAGAATCATGTTTGGTTCAGTAAGGAAATCCTGCATGGAATGACTCAAGGAAGCCATATAATGTTGCAGGTTCTAGCATGACTATGCAATTCAAAGTGTAAATCAGAAACCTGGGAGTCATCCAAATCTTTTCTTCTTCTTCCATATTTAATCAACCACTCAATCCTCTTTATTCTTTCATAAGTCTCTTTCATAATTCTCAGTTCCACCCCTTCCCTTCATTCCCACATCATTGCCTTAGATTAAGCCTTTGTCATTTTTATACCTGTATACCTCCAAGTCCACAGTTCTCCCGTGGAATGCTCTTTCTAAAATCTAAATCTGCATAATACTTCTTCAAGGTCCCTGCCTCAATTAATTCTTCTTCATCTTTTTAAATGTTTATTTTTGACAGAGAGAGAGAGAGAAAGAGAGAGAGAGAGAGAGCTTGCATGCACACGTGAGCGGGGAAGGGGCAGAGAGAGACGGAGACAGAGGATCCAAAGTGGGCTCCCCGCTGAGAGCCAAGAGCCTGATGTGGGGCTCAAACTCACCAACTGTGAGATCATGACCTGATCCAAAGTTGGGGTCTTAACCGATGGAGTCACCCAGGTGCCCCTTCAATGGATTCTTCTTAAGAACAAAACCCAAACTCTCTTGTATGATATACAAAGCCCTTCAGCATGTGGCACTTTTAATTTCATCTCTAGACATTCCCCACTATACATAACCTATGCAGCTGGTACTTTGGTTATTTCCTCATTTCTCAGATAGGGTTGCTTTGATGAAAACCCATCCTTGCTTACATGTTATATTTAGGTTGTCTGGAGCTACAAGTGTGGTTCGGTGTGACAGGGAAGGAGAATGCAGGGCACCATGCTGTCTAGACAGATTAGAGACTAACACTGTCATCTTTTAAGGGATATTTTATAAATAGGAGATGCATCCCAGTGATTAAATTATTATTCATACTAATTTCTGTTCCCAGCCCCAAATACTGTGCCAGGCACAGAAAACAACTTAACACTAGTAAAATTATAGGTTGCTAGAAATCTTAGATATGATAGTAGATGATCATATTCTCTCATCCACATACATTTCAGCATTCAGTAATTTTACCCAAGGTAAGCCATCTGTATGAACTCAAATCACTACAACCTAGTATACTCATAAATTACAGATAAATATATGAGAGCCATTTTGGCTTTGTCAAAGCAAACCATATCAAAAGAAAGCACCATATACAGATATCAATTAAATGGGCAATGTAATAGCAAATCATTACACTCTGACAAAAGAGAAGAAAATGAATTAAAATACACAAATAACATTAATGATAAATATGAAATGAAACACTTTTCTCATCAGGGTGATACTGAGTAAAATGAAATGATGGAATAAGGACATTTACTGCATAAATTTCTACAATGGGATGAATTCATATATGTAATATAAAGTCAGATGGAGTGGGATTAAACTGAAAGGCAATACTTGAATTAAACATAATACAGAAACTTCTGTTGAAAGATCCTTATAGGAATGGAATACTGAGCATGTTATAGACACTCATTGGTCTGGACAATTACCTGTCTAAGATGACTTAATTATGCTTCTGCCTAGAGGCCTGAGGCTCAGTTGATGACTTCTATGCTGGGATTTTATTGTTCTATTGAAAAAAATATAAAACCTATATAACTTTCAATTTAAATTTCTTATGAGGCATAGAGTAGAATGCATCCATGTAAAGATCAAATTGTTGATTTACAGATGTGAGACCAATATATTACCTGGATTTTACGGAATTCAGGTTCTATGTGGCCTTTATAGAATATTTCTCTATGAAATGCCTGATATGAAAAGAATTGTAAATTTGATGGTTCTTATTAATCCAGTACTTCCTTCACTTAAAGTATACTACATTGTGTTAATATAGTAGCACATATAAATTATTTAGGTTGGTCTTTTACACTCAAACATGAATATTCTCTTTTTTTTTTTTGAGAGAGAGAGAGTTCAAGCAGAGGAGGGGCAGAGAGAGAGAGAGAGAGAGAGAGGAAGACCAAGGATCAGAGGCAGACTCCATGCTGACAACAGAGAGCCTGATGCGGGGATCCGACTCACGAACCCTGAGATCATGACCTGAGTGGAAGTCAGTTGTATAACCAACTGAGTCACCCAGGTGTCCCCAAACATGAAATCATTAATTTACAAACCTCACTTTTCAATAAGGCTATGGGAGTGTATGGGGTAAAATCAGAATTCTCCATTATTCATTCCATTTATACAACTATTTGACGCATGCTAGTAGGTAATTATTTGCAAGTCAATTTCAGATGAAAAAATATTCTTAATCACTGCATTGCTATAAACAATGAAAATAGCAAAAAGTCAAAAGAAATAAAAAATATATTTTATGAGCATTTATTTATAGTATTAAAATGCTAGTACAAATGGGTCTGTTTAAGAATCATAAAAATGAGGGGCGCCTGGGTGGATCAGTTGGTTAGGCAACCATCTTCAGCTCAGGTCATGCTCTCACGGTTCATGGGTTCAAGCCCCGCGTCGGGCTCTGTGCTGACAGCTCAGAGCCTGGAGCCTGCTTCTGTGTCTCCCCTCTCTCTGCCCCTCCCCTGCTCACGCTCTATGTCTGTCTCTCAATAATAAGTAAACGTTAAAAAAAATTTTTTTTAAAGAATCATAAAAATGATATATACACAGTTCATAGAAAAAGAATATACCAAAAATCATTCAAAATATTTCAAGTATGAAATAGCATTGTGGTATGTTTCTTCTCAGTCATATATGTTTTTACATAAATATTATGGAAATACTCTTTACAGATGTGATTAAGATTCAAGAACCAAAAAAAAAAAAAAAAAAAGATTCCAGAACCAAGAAATATGTTTGTTCAATTAATTCATTCATTCACAAGCATAAACTTGTAATTGCCTGCCCCACCCCAATACATACAAAATGTGTGTCTGAGCTATATTTCTTCACTATACTTTGTTCTCTTGCCCTCTGAAAATTGTCTCTTGTTTATTCCTTCAGAACTAGCTCCTCAGCTTCTCAGAACAAATGTATTTCATCAGTAATTTTAAGTTCCACCCTCTCCACTCTAGGCTCTTTCCAGCTGCTGACCTTGACAGAGAGCTGAGAGAAGAGGGTGCATTGCTACTTCTTCTTCTGCAGTAGGCAACAATGGCTAGAAGCTGATGAGATGAACTTGTTACCCCAAGTTAAAGGTTCAGAAGTTTCAAGCAAGTGCAGGGCAAAAGGACAAAATTATTTTCTTTCATCTTCTTATGGACAGCTCTAAGAGTTTTTGAGAGTATAAGAAGGTTTTTGGGGGGCACCTGGGTGGCTCAGTCAGTTAAGCATCTGACTCTTGGTTTCAGCGCATGATCTCAGGGTCCTGAGATTGAGCCCTGTGGGGCTTGGTGCTTGAGCACAGAGCCTGCTTGGGATTCTCTCTCTTCCTCTGCCCCCTCCCCGACTCACGCACGTGGGTGTGTGCACGCTCTCTCTCTCATAATTAAAAAAATAAATTCTTTAAAAAAAACAGGTTTTTTACACCCTTTGACTTTTTTTTTTTTAATGCTCATTTGAGACAGAGGAGAGTACGTGCATGCCCACGTCCACATGAGCAGGGGAAGGGCAGAGAAAGAACGGTACAGAGGATTCAAAAGCTGGCTTTGCACTGACAGCCACAAGCCTGATGTGGGGCTCAAACTCCCCAAACCATGAGATCATGACCTGAGCCGAAGTCAGACGCTCAACCAGGTGCCCCTCCACCCTTTGAATTCCATAAATGATGCTCCACTTAAGTGTCTCTGAGAGCCAGGTTCACTGGAAGACACCAAGCTGTTGTTGCATTCTAGCAACTAGTAATTGTTACTAATCACAATTAATATAGAAATGTTGGAAAAGTTTGCTTTATGTGCTTATGTATATAACCAGTTCATTGAAGAATTTCACCTCAGGGGTACAAATCTGAAACTTTTTTTTTTCTCTCATGGACCCAACTGTGCTATGTTGAATCTCTTTCTTCCTCTCAACATCTTGGGCAGATTCTATAACTTTCTGATCCTTTTTGAAATATTAAAAGTCTAGCCCTTAAAAAACAAAAACAACAACAAAAAAAACCCAGGTCTGGTAAAACCTTCAAACTTAAGTGTTGTATTTAAGAAACATGCAATATTTGGGACATACTTATACTAAAAAATTATTCCTTATTTATCTGAAATTCAAATTTAAATTGGATGTCCTGTATTTTTATTTGCACATCTGGCAACCCTAATTTTGACTTCGTTTCTTCTTTACCCCTTTCCTTCCCAGGGCAGGCTTGACCCAAAACTGGAAGGATGTGGAGTGGGAAGGACCCATCATCTGCTTTACTTCTCTCTCCTCACCTTTCTGGTCCTACTCACCAGCTGCTGGAAGTGGCAGAAAGGGTGAAAAAGGCAAACATCTCTTTCTCTAACTGGGGATGGAAGTAGCTTGTCATTATTTCTCTGGTAAATGCTAACTGGCCAAGGATACTGTGTCGTCCAAGGATGCTGTGTCGTCCAAGAACTAGATGCTGCAACAGGGTTAGGCATATGAGATGCCAAGGAGTAAAGCCTGCAAAAGATAAAGGATAGGGTGGGGGAAACATAATTGGGACAGGGAAAACCTCAGACTGCGATGAAGTTCTGATAAAGTCTCAGCTAACCTATGAGGAGCTCTGGAGCAATGATTGCATACTAGAGGAGTCTTGCACCAGGCAGAAGCAGCCAGGCCTTACTACTCCTGCTGTGTTGTCACTGACCAGGGGCTACCCAGTAAAAGCATAGGCCCAGCTCAAATTCTGCATCTAATCCTGGAGATATTGCAGTGGCAACTAACTGCACTCCCTGCAGTCGAAAAGCAAGTTCTTTCTTGAATGGAGATCTGGGTAGCTCACCACCATGACCACCAAAGTTATCTTCTGTGTGGCAGACGTCCAATTGCCCACTTCTTTCTAAGGCTACTATATGGGTTTCTATGGAGATCTTTTTTTTTTTATTTTTTTTTTTCAACGTTTTTTATTTATTTTTGGGACAGAGAGAGACAGAGCATGAGCGGGGGAGGGGCAGAGAGAGAGGGAGACACAGAATCGGAAACAGGCTCCAGGCTCCGAGCCATCAGCCCAGAGCCTGACGCGGGGCTCGAACTCACGGACCGTGAGATCGTGACCTGGCTGAAGTCGGACGCTTAACCGACTGCGCCACCCAGGCGCCCCTCTATGGAGATCTTGATGGGGCCTCACCACAACTTAGTTCTCAGTCTTGAGAGGTCTGGTTCCAGCTTCACTTCTGCCGCCTCTGTCCTCACCTCCTTCAGCCTCTTGCTGTTGGGGTACCTTCAGCCAATGAGTAACTCAGTTGGACAGGTAGCTGCCTCTATAGCTCCCCAACCCTTGGGAAATGCTCACATCCCTATTCTGATACAGGAGAATGTAGGCTGCTCCACGAAGCCCAGTCTCAATCTCTCTCTTCATTTCTCTCATAGTTACTCTTCCTCTGCTCAGACAGGCACAGGTGATAGGTCAGGGGTGTCACCTAAACAGATGTGTGGACATCTGTGATACTAAAATGCCAGTAACCCCTGCTTGCAGTACCTCTCTAAAAACACAGTTTATAAGACATTCTCTACTTGATTGCTGTGGGGAAGAGCAGGACTCACTTCATGAACACTGCACTCCCCAGAGGCTCATGGCTCTCTTTTCCTGTGGTGCTCAGTAGACCACAGATGTACTTTCTTGAATGAGTGACAAAAGAGTAGAGTTCGAGAACACACTTCAAGATTGTACATAACCTAGGTGTAAATTTGTATGAAAGTTATTCTTTTTTTTTAATGTTTATTTATTGTTGAGAGAGTGCAAGAGAGGGAGGGATAGAGAGAGAGGGACAGAGGATCTGAAGCAGGCTCGGGGCTGACAGCAGCGAGCACAATGTGGGGCTGAAACTCACGAACTACAAGATCATACCTGAGCTGAAGTCAAATGCCCAAACAACTGGGCTACCCTTGAAAGTCATTCTTTGTGCAGATTGTAGCAGGAAGAAAAGAATAGAAAACTACGGGTTTAGAGACAATATACATAAATAGACCAGAGAAACGATTGAAAATGAAGATCACAAGTATCCTCTTAAGCTTTTGGGGAACAGATAGATAAGCAAAAGTAGTTAATCAGTATGGAGGACATTTGTAATTTGCCTCTCCAGCATTTATTATTTCTTTTACAAGTCACAGCTTAGTATTATAGCATATAGCTGCATAGGTTATATACTGAAAAACTCCAAGAGGGTGCCAATCACATTGTGGACTGTGTGAATGGTGGACCCTTGGGAGTTGTGCAGTGCACAGCCCTGCACAATATTCAAAGTAGACCTGATCACAGCCCTTATTTTCCTTTGTGATTCACTGCTCACTGTCACATTCAATGTGACCTAATTAGATACTACTCCTGGGCCTAGAGTTAAAGCACATAACCAGGCCTAATGCATCCCATTCCCCTGGCCAATGGTGGGCACATGAACTAAACCTAAACTAGTCCAATCACAGTGGATCTCAGGACCCTTGACAGGAATGTACATTCTCATGACATAATTTTCCAAATGAAAACCTTGACTTTTTTTCACTAAACTAATAGCACCTAATGAAGATACCAATTTTCAATAAAATGTGCCAAAATGAAGGGCTTAACTTTTTTTCCAAACAATGATAATGGTATCTTCATTTACATAATGACTCTTATCTCTATTGTGCCCATTTGATACCACTGAGATTGGGTTGCAAAGGATCTGGTAAATATGGTCTTAGAAAAAAGGTTTTCTCTGACCAATATGGAGACTGAACTGGCATTGCCATAAACTCTAAGTAACCAGACAAAGCTAAAACAAATAGACCATTATGTATCAAAGATAGTGAGTTCCCATCCCTGCAGGTGATCAAACCTAGGCTGGGTGATTGTCTATTATAAAGCATGTAGTAGAGGAGATTCACACATCTACTGGGGTTTGGACTATTGCATTGCCAAGATAATGTCTTCAATGTGGTCTTTTAAATAGTAAAGATATTCAAACATACGCACACAAATAGAAACATGATATTCTGAGAATTAAATAGATTGTGTTATCAATCTATTTCCAAATTTTTTTGGAAGAATAAGAGTGTGAAGTTGCTTTCCTTTGCAGGGTATCATTCAACTGAACAGTGATGCCAGTATGTCAACATTATGAACCAGATTCTTGGGTGATTTTCTTCACAATTTTGTTGAGATAGTCTACTTCTTTGTGTATTATGTTATTTTTATGTTACTAATTTTAAATTTTATGAAGTCTTCTCCCATATATTTTCTCTGTGTAGCTATCTAAAAAGCAAATATACAACACAATGACTAATTTTTTTGTCATTTATGTCTTTTGCTTCACTGGCTTATTTACAGATTTATAATTCGTTGACTTTCACAGTTTGAAAATTAATGCTAAATCAATACTTTGTACAAATTTATTATGATTTTACCATAAATTATTTTGCAATAGGTTGTTTGACTGATGTGGTGTAAAACTCTATTGTATATAAATGAAAACATTAAGCAAGTTGAAGGCATAAAATCAGATAGCACCCTAGTAGAGCAGCTTGTGAGTGAGAAACTATATAGCATTTTTATGTAGCATATGGGAAAACTGTGCAGCATGGGGGTTTTGAGTATTAATTCTACAGTTGTACTAAATCTAACATGTCAGTCTCTATCTACATCCAGCCAGATTTAACGTGTTATGTTTTTGCTGTTGCATTGAATGCTGAATTATCTAAGATGGTGGTGTTTGAGAGAGCCCATCTTCGTAAAGCAAGTCTACACAACTTAGCATCTATACATTTAACTAATGGGTATGCTAAAATGTAGTTTTCTTACAAATTTAGCAGCCCTTCCAAATAAAGTATATATTTTAAATCTACCCAGGTGTGGTTAAAGCATTTACCTCTGTGCAGTGTGTAATTAGCCTCAAAGGACAATGACATCTTTTTTCTAGGCATGATCTTTGGAAGGCAGCCTACAGTTTTTCAGATACAAGAAGGATATTACATTTCAAAACATTATAGTAAGACATTGAGAACATATTTAGATCTTAATAGATTTAAGATCTTAACTCAGGAGTGTAAAAAATTAACTTTATTTTTGGTGCTTGATACACTGTGAAGTAAATACAACATTGAACAGTTACAGATCTGGGACAGTCCCTTCTAGGAAAGTGCTGAAATTAAATTAAAATCAGTCTTACATGAAGTTAAAAAAAATTAACTTTATTTTTATATCACTAGATTTAATTCCTATTTTGAGCCTCCATTTCACCCAATGTCAGAAACTTAATCTCAGTGAATGTAGAATGTCCCCCTCCTGCCTTTTCCTGGGCTGCACCTAAGTTCCAGAGGTGGACATAATGTTATGTCTCTGGTTGGCATCTATTCAAACTGCCATGTGTTCATTCCTACCTAAGCCCTGCTAGGTATTGGGATGCCTACCTGGTCCTGGCAGTAGGGCCTCTTTGGGTCTGCTGACCCCTTCAATAAGGTGGGCTCTCTCTCAGGCCTATGGCCTACACATTCCATGTATATTCTCATGAACACTTGTTCTTTGTGCCCACATCCTATTGGGCCCCAAAACATTCTATTAGTCCTGAGTGGAGTCAGCAGCCTCACTCTTCATCTATTCTTCCAAATCCACTGTTGATGGCATGAACTCCATACCTTGAATCTTTTAGGCCCTTGGGTTCTTGAAACTCAAAAGTTCAGGGTCTTATAACTCAAAAGGGTTACAAGGTCTTGTAACTTTTCACCTGTATCATCCTTTGCTCAAAGGAATTTATGCTGATGATTGCAGAGGAGTGGGGAACTAGGTGGAAGAGAATATTGTTTCACCACTTACTAACCTACAATCCAGCAATTGCACTACTGGGAATTTATCCAACAGATACAAAAATGCTGATTCAAAGGGGCACATGCATCCCAATGTTTATAGCAGTGCTATCAATAGCCAAATTATGGAAAGAGCTCAAACACCCAATTACTGCCCAAGAACGGATAAAGAAGATGTGGTATACACACACACACACACACACACACACACGCACACATGCACGCACGCGCACGCATGCATGCACGCACGCACGCACGCCGCACACACAATAGAATACTACTCAGCAATGAAAAAGAATGAAATCTTGCCATTTGCAACAACGTGGATGGAACTCGAGTTTATTATGCTAAGTGAAAGAAATCAGAGAAAGACAGATATATGATTTCACTCATATGTGGAATTTGAGAAGCACAACAAACATAGGGGAAGGGAAAAAAATAAAAACAAAGAGGGAGGCAAATCATAAGACTCTTAAATACAGAGAACAGGGGTGCTTGGGTGGCTCAGTCAGTTAAGCGTCCGACTTTGGCTCAGGTCATGACCTCATGGTTTGTGAGTTCAAGCCCCACGTCAAGCTCTATGCTGACAGCTCAGAGTCTGGAGCCTGCTTCAGATTCTGTGTCTCCCTCTCTCTCTGCCCCTCCCCCACTCACACTCTGTCTCCCTCTCTCTCTCTCAAAAATAAATAAACATTTACAAATAATAATTAATTAATAATTAAATACAGAGAACAAACTGAGGATTGCTGGAGGGGAGGTGAGTGGGGGTATAGGTTAAATGGGTGATGGGCATTAAGGAGGACCCTTTTTGGGATGAGTAGTGTGTGTCATATGTAGGAGATGAATCACTGGGTTCTATTCCTGAAGCCAAGACTACACTGTATGTTAACTAACTTGAATTAACAATAACAACAAAAAGTATGTTTCATACTATTGCTCCTTTAAACTCCTTTTATAACTTAAGTTACACAACAAAAACTGGGATGGCTTAGTTGGTTAAATGTCCAATTCTTGATTTCGGCTCAGGTCATGATCTCACAGTTTGTGAGTTTGAGCCCCATGTCTGGCTCTGTGCTGACAGCGCAAAACCTACTTGGGATTCTCTCTCTCCCTTTCTCCCTCTCTCTCTGCCCCTCCGCCCTCAGGTGCACATGCATGCTCCCAGTGCACTCTCTCTCAAAATAAATAAACTTAAAAAATTAAATTAAACTAAATTAAATTAAATTAAAAATAATAAACAAAAACCAAACAAAATTCTTTTCTATTACTACTTCAAGTTTACCATGAATACAGCTAGATTTGTATCAGATTGAATTAAGTGTGAAATTTGGTAAAATTCATAGCTGTTTCTGACATATGTTTCTGACATAGTTTAAAATTCTGGAGAAAGAAAATTCCATAATAGCAAACTACTACTAGCTACCATTTACTTAATACATAGCATACGCCAGGTGTTATGCTAAAAACACTTACATGTATTTCCTTATTTAATTTTTATGGCAACCTTATAAAGGAAGGTATTATTCCCTAATTTTATATGTGAGGAAACTGAGGCACAAAGAGGTGAACAAGCTTGCTCAAGGTCACACACAGAACCATGTAATACTATCACAGAGCAAGGATAGAATCTGGCAAGTGTGTTATTACTTTCTCCATTAAAACACGAAAGTCCAGGAAGTCTAAGTGCTCTTTCAAACAGAAAATCAAGAACTCCTTAGTATTGTCTGGATCCTGGTTCCCACAGCTTATATGAACCAGAAACTGCTGAGTAAATAGAATAAATTGGTTGAACTACTTGTAACAATTTCTAAGGTCAACATGTCAACATGTTGTCATGTCAGTTCTTCCTAACCTGATCTATAGATCAATCAATCCCAATAAAACCCTAGAAAATTATTTTGTGGATATTGACAAACTAATTCTGAAGCTTTGGACAGGCAAAAGACCTAGAATAGCCAACTCAATAATAAAAGAGAAGGACACAGAGGACTGACACTACTTGACTTCAAGACTTACTATAAAGCTACAGTAATCAAGACAATGTGTTATTTGCAAAAGAATAGACAAATTGGTCAATCACACAGAATACAGAGCCCAGAAATAGACCCACATAAATACAGTCAATGGATTTTTGACAAAGGAACAAAAGCAGTACAATGGAGAAAAGACAGCCTTTTCAGTAAATGGTGCTAGAACAACTGGACATCCACATCCAAAAAAATGAATCTAGACACTGACCTTACATCCTTCCCCAAAACTAACTAAAAATGGATCGCAGGCCTCAAAGTAAAACACAAAACTATAAAGCTCCTTAAAAAATAACATAGGAGAAAGCTTAGATGACCTTGGGTTTGGTGGTGACTTTTTAGTCTCAAGATCAAAGGGATGATCCAAGAAAGAAAAAATTGATAAAGATGGACTTCATTAAAATTATAAATTTCTGCTCTGCAAAAGACACTGTCAAGAGGATAAAAAGATAAGCCATACGTTGAGAGAAAATATTTGCAAAAGATACATCAGATAAAGAACTGTTACCCAAAATACATAAAGAACTCCTAAAACTCAACAATAGGAAAACAAACAACCCGATTTAAAAATGGACCAAAGACATTATCAGACACCTCACCAAAAAAGATATACACATTCAAATAAGCATATGAAAAGATGCTTTGCATTACAGGTCATCAGAGAATGCAAATTAAAATAAGACACCACTACACAACTATTAGAATGGCAAAATCCACAACACTGACACCAAGTGCTGGCAAGGATGTGGAGCAACAGGAACTCTCATTCATTGTTATTGGGACTAAAAATGATATAACCACTTTGGAAGATACTTTGGCAGTTTCTAACAAAACTAAACATACCCATACCAAACAATCCAGCAACTGAGCTCCTTGGTATATACCCAAAGGAGTTTTGTGTATTAAGTGCACACAAAAACCTGCACAGGGATGTTTATAGCAAAACTGCCAAAACTTGGAAGGAATCAAGATGTCCTTCAGTAAGTGGATGAATAAATAAACTGTGGAACATTCAGACAATGGAATAGTATTCAACACTAAAAAGAAATAAGCTATCAAGCCATGAAAAGACATGGAGGAAACTTAAATGAATATTACTAAGTGAAAAAAGCCAATCTTCAGACTACATACCGTACAATTCCAACCATTTGACATTCTGGGAAAGGAAAACTAGTGAGGTAGTAAAAGGATCAGTGTTTGCCAGGGTTTAGGAGGGAGGGAGGGTTGAATGGGTGAAACAGAGAATTTTTAGGTCAGTGAAACTACTTTATATGATACTATAATGATGGATACATGTCATTACACATTTGTCCATACCCATAGAATATGCAACAATAAGAGTGAACCCTAATATAAACTATGGACTCCGGATGATAATGATGTGTCAATGTACATTTATCAATTGTAACAAATGCACCCTCTATACAGGGATATTGATAATGAGGAAGGCTATGCATATGTGGGGACAGGGGATACATGGGAATTCTCTGTACCTTCCTCTCAATTTTGCTGTGAACCTAAAACTGTTCTGAAAAAGTCTATTTTATTTTTTTAATAGTCTACTTTAAAAAGAAGAAAAAATTATATACAAGCAAGCAGTCATTGAAACTGCAGAAGGCTTATGATCTGATAAAAAGTTTTAAACAATATGTGATTATACACACATATACACATCTTATATAGCTGACAATCCCAATTGCTACAGCACTTGAGCAAATATCTGTAGTGAAAATTATGTTTAGTCAATGCCTTCAAAAATAAAGGCTGCTGGTTGTTTTAGCATTATCAATGAGAGAGCTTTGATCTAAAAGCATTGGGTAGAATTAAAATTCATTTTTAGGGGTGCCTGGGTGGCTCAGTCGGTTAAGCATCCGACTTTGGCTCAGATCATAATCTCACAGTTTGTTGAGTTTGAGCCCCACATTGGGCTCTGTGCTGAGAGCTCAGAGCCTGGAGCCTGCTTTGGATTCTGTGTCTATATCTCTGCCCCTCTCCCCTTGCACTCTCTCTCTCTCTCTCTCTCTTTCTCTCTCAAAAACAAACATTAAAAAAAATTGTTTAAATAAATAAAATAAAATTCATTTTTATTTCACTTCTTTAATCTTTTGCCCTGTAATAAGGGAACAAATGTCAGTTTTACATTTTTCATTTGAGAAAATGAATAACATGAAAAATGATATTGTATGTCACCATAAAACTTCCAAAATGTCTACCTTAGCCATTTTTTCTTCATCTCTCAAAACTGCTCACATGCTCATGTTCTCTCTCTCTCCCTCCATACTCATAGGCACCTTTTCTCAAACTTCCTTCCTCTTCCCTTTCTTTTCCTTTATGTTTCTCTATTCTTTTCTCAAGTAAAGCAGTCTGTAGGCTTTTTCATTTTTCAGAGAAAGTAATCCCATAGTTGGCTCATTAGTCAGGTAAATAAAGGACTCTTCCTTCCTTGAAAGTTTGGGAGACCAGGAGCAGCAATGGAAAACACTCATAATTTAACATTCTTTCCTTTCCACACATATACAGCTATACCTCTTATATGAAGAGTTTTTTTGGAATTTGTTGATAAAAAATGGAAATGATATTATACTATACATTCTGCTTTGTAATTTGATTTTTTTCATTTAAATATGTTAGATATATGTTGATGTCAGTATAAATAGATCTACATCATTTTTGTAAAGTTTTGTTTTTTAATTCCAGTCAGTTAACATACAGTGTTACATTAGTTTCAGGTGTACAATATAGTGACTTAACAATTACATACATCACCCAGTATTCATCATGACAATTGCACTTTATTTTTAGTATTTATGTTATTTTAGAAAAAGAGAGCACAAGCAGGGGAGGGGCAGAGAAAGAGGTAGACAGAGGATCTGAAGCACGCTCCAAGCTGTCGGTGCAGAGCCCAATGCCAGCCTCAAACTCACAAAATGTGAGATCATGACCTGAGCCGAAATAAAGAATCAGAAACTTAACCACCTCAGACACCCAGGTGCCTCGACAATTGTACTCTTTAATCTCTATCACCTATTTCACCCATCCCCCCACTCACCTCCCCTCTAGTAATCATCACTTTGTTCTCTATAGTTAAGGGTCTGTTTCTTGGTTTGTCTCTCTCTCTCTCCTTTTTTCCCCATTGCTCATTTGTTTTACTTCTTAAATTCCACATATGAATGAGAGCATATAGTAGTTGTCTTTTTCTGACTGACTTATTTTGCTTAGCATTATACTCTCTAGTTCCATCCATGTCATTGTAAATAGCAATTTTATTCTTTTTTATGGCTGAATAATATTCCATTGTCTGTGTGTGTGTATGTGTGTGTGTGTATACCACATATTTATCCATTCATTAATTGATGGACACTTGGACTTCTGCCATAGTTTGGCTATTATAATTAATGCTCCTATAAATGCAGGGGTATGTGTATCCTTATGAGTTAGTGTTTTTTTGTTTGTTTTGTTTTTTTGTTTGGTTTGGTTTGGTTTGGTAAATATTCATTAGCTCAATTGCTGCATCATATTTTCAACTTTTTGAGGAAACTCTATATTGTTTTACACAGTGGCTGTACCAGTTTGCATTCCTACCAATGGTGCAAGAGGGTTCTCCTTCTTCCACATCCTCACCAACACCTGTTGTTCTTGTGTTTTTTTATTTTAGTCACCCTGACAGGTATGAGGTGATATCGCATTGTGGTTTTGATTTGCATTTCCCTGATGATAAGTGATGATGACCATCTTTTCATGTGTCTGTTGGTCATCTGTATGTCTTTTTGGAGAAATGCCTGTTCATGTCTTCTGCCCTTTTTTGTTGTTGTTCTGCCCATTTTTAAATTGAGATCCACATAATTTTTTTTATAGTCACATAGCATTTCATTATATAAATGTTTTATAATTTAAACCCACCATTTCCAAATTTTTGCTATTTTATGTTATGCTGCAATTCCTATTCTTGAACGAGTAGAGTAGAAGCCATCCAATCCAACCCTATTGGGACCAATAGTTGACTGGTTAATCAATTCAAGCAAGACATCATAAAAATTGATATAACATATTTTATATGTTTTATATTAACTTAAAACACACTGAAGTGGGGGCACCTGGGTGGCTCAGTGGGTTAAGCGGCCGACTTCGGCTCAGGTCATGATTTCGTGGTCCATGAGTTTGAGCCCCACGTCGGGCTCTGTGCTGACAGCTCAGAGTCTAGAGCCTGCTTCAGATTCTGTGTCTTCCTCTTTCTCTGCCCTTCCCCTGCTTTCACTCTGTCTCTATCTCTCTCAAAAATAAATAAACGTTAAAAAAAAATTTTAAACACACACACACACACACACAAATGTATTTTTCTTCTCCAATTTTTTGACAAAGAGTCAAGGTCTTTCAGAATGAGTCACTGATTATAGTTTTACATCATATTTCTTGCATAAACCATAGCCAAAACACATGGGTTACAATTTCTCATTTTAGTTTTTTTAGTGTAATGTTCACTGGGTTGTGGGCATCTGTCAGTATACTTTAGAGACAGAATTGTAGTTATTTTTGGTTATGCTGGTGAGCTGTTTAATTGAAGACTGATTAAGAGAACTACAATATACAAGATAAATTCTTAAAAATACAATTACTGTATTGAAGGGTATAAACATTTTAAAGTTATACAGCTGTTGTCAAATAGTTCTCCAAAAAGGATGTACCAATTTATACTCCCAAAAATATTGTGTGAGAGCTTTTATTTACCAGACTCCCCATCAATAGTGGATAATATGAATAGTTTAAATCTAACAATGCTATTTGTTCATTTATTCAACAATATTAATTAAAATTTCTATGTGTAAAATTTAAAATAGATCATATACCTAAATGTAAGAGTAAAAACTATATTGGGGTACTGCCATCAACTCCCCCCTTCCCCCAGTGCTGTGTTTCAGCAGAACTGCTCTCTCCAATATACTCTTGGCCAGAACCAATAAAGCGTGGTGCCACAGGCCTGGCAGTGTACAAGCAGCCTCTACAGTGGCCAGCAACACTCCAAAGTGATTCCTGCCCCAGAGAAGGGGTAAGATAACCATCTATACCCATCAGATGGAGGTCCCATTAATAGGCTAGAGGCAAAAAACTGGTCTGACTGCTGGACCCACTCACAGATGTAAGCTTCTCAAGGGCAACACAGGGAAAGTGCCTTGCAGTTTGGCACTACTACATCTCTGGCAAATGCCTAGTATGACACAACTCAAGCCCAAGGCATACCCAGACTGGCCCACTAACAACACAGGGCAAAACACTGCCCACAACATGCAGAGAGATCCACTGCAGACAATTGGACTAAAGGAAAAAGCAGCTCAGCCACAAAACCAAGGCACACGCATCATACATAGGAGATACCCCTGAAGCTCCAGGTTCTGGTGAACAGGGAACACAGCACAGCAGCATACTACAGGACTTCTTCATAATAAGGCCATTATTTTCAAGTGCAGGAGATGCAGCTGTCTCTTAACACACAGAAAGAGACACAGAGAGTTAGACAAAATGAGGAGAAAGAGAAATATGTCCAAATGAAAGAATAGAACAAAATCACAGCAAGAGACCTAACTGAAATAGGGATAAGCAACATGCCTGATAAAGAATTTAAAATAATAATCATAAAGATACTCATTGGATTTGAAAAAAGAGTGGAGGACATCAGTGAAATCCTTAACAATGAGATAAAAAAAAACAATCAGAAATGAAGAACAGAATAAATGAAATTGAAAATACACTAGATGGAATAAATAGTAGACTAGATGAGGTAGAAGAATGAATCAGCCACTGAGAGGACAGAGTAACGGAAAGTAACCAAGCTGAGCAAATAAGAAGGAAAAAAAATTATGCAAAATGAGAATAGATTTAGGGAAATCAGTGACACCATCAAGTGTAATAACATTTGCATTATAGAGATTCCAGAAGGAGAGGAGAAAGAAAAGGGGGCAGAAAATTTATTTGAAGAAATAATAGCTGAAAACTTCCCAGATTTGGGGGAGAAAACAGAAATCCAGATCCAGGAGGCACAGAGGCCCTACAAAATCAACCCAAGGAGGCCCACACAAAGACACATAATAACTAAGATGGCAAAAAGTAGTGATACAGAGAGAATTTTTAAAGCAGCACGAGAAAAGAAAGCAGTTACATAAAAGCAAAACCCTATAAAGCTATCAGGTGATTTTTCAGCAGATACTTTGCAGGCCAGAAGGAAGTGGCATGATATATTCAAAGTGCTTCATGGAAAAAATCTTCAGCCAAGAATACTATATCTAGCAAGGCTATCATTCAGAATAGAAGGAGAGATAAAGAGTTTCCCAGGCAAACAAAAGTTAGAGGAATTCATGACCACTAAACCAGCTCTACACAAAATGTCAAAGGGACTCTGAGTGAAAAGGAAAGCCCATAAGCAAGAGTAAGGAAAGGAGGAAGCACAAAAGCAGTAAAAATAAGTATATCTGTAAAAATCAGTCAAGGGATTCATAAAATAAAAGAAAGTAAAGTATGACAACATATACCTAAAACGTGGGGTAGTGAGGAGTAAAGAATGGATTCAAACTTAAGCGACCATCAACTTAATACAGATTGCTATATACAGAAGATGTTATAGGGGTGCCTGGGTAGCTCCGTTGGTTAAGCATTCAACTTGGGCTCAGGTCATGATCTCGCAGTTTGTGAGTTCGAGCCCCATGTTGGGCTCTGTGCTGACAGCTCAGAGCCTGGAGCCTGCTCCAGATTCTGTGCCTCCCTCTCTCTCTGTCCTTCTCCTGCTTGTGCTCTGTCTCTCTCTGTCTCTCAATAATAAATAAGTGTTAAAAAAAAATTAAAAAAAGATGTTATATACAAACCAAATGGTATACAAATCAAAAAACAGTAATAATATGCAAAAAATAAAGAGAAAGAATCCAAATATATTATTAAAGAAAGCCAACTAATCGTGACAGAAGAGAGAAAGAAAAGAATGGAGGAAAACTAGAAAAACAACCATAAAATAAGGAACAAAATGACTAAAAAGTCATACTTATCAATAATTATTTTTTAAATGGACTAAATGCTCCAATCAAAAAAACATAAGGTGATGGAATGGATAAAAAAACAAGACCCATCTATATGCTGCCCACAAGAGACTCAATTCAGACCTACAGATACATGCAGATTGAAAGTGAAGGGATGGACAAGCATTTATCACGCAAATGGATGTGAAAAGAAAACTGGGACAGCAATATTATATTGGACAAAATAGACTTTTTAAAAATGTTTATGTATTTTTGAGAGAGAGAGCGTGCATGTGCAAGTGGGGGAGAGGCAGAAAGAGAGGGAGACAGAGGGTCCAAAGAAGGCCCCTGCTATCTCAGAACTTTCATTCCAATGATCAAATTGGAAAGAAATAACATAAAAATATTCCAAGTAGAGAGAACAGAAAGTGCAATGGTGCTGTTCCAAGCAGACATTTGGCATGTTTGCTATACAAAAAAACCAGTGTGACCAACATGGAGTGACTTAATGGGAAGTAATAAGAAATGAAACACAGTGGTGGTCAGGGCCAAATTATACAGTGTCATATGCATGCTATTAAATGTTTACTGTCTGATATATTTAATTAAATACAGACAAAACCTAAATAGAAACACAACTTTTAGTATTTGTAGTGTAATCCAATATTTGCATCCCTGATTTAAAAACCCCATGCTTTTGGGGCACCTGGATGGCTCAGTCAGTGAAGCATCCAACTCTTGATTTTGGCTCAGGTCATGATCTCATGGTTCCTGGGATCAAGCCCCAAATCAGGCTGTGTGCTGACAGCACAGAGTCTGCTTGGGATTCTTTCTCTCTATCTCTCTGCTCCTCCCCAGCACATGCTGTCTCTCTCTCTCTCTCTCTCTCTCTCTCTCTCAAAAATAAATGAACTTAAAAAAAATTTTAAATAAAGTAAAATAAAATTAAAAAATCTCATGCTTTCCGGGTGCCTGGCTGGTTCAGTCAGTAAAGCATGCCACTCTTGATCTCAGGGTCATAATTTCAAGCCCCAGGTTGGGCCTAGAGGTTACTTAAATTAAAAAAATAAAAATAAATAAATAAATAAAAATCCCATGCTTTGTATTATAGCAGTGTCAAGTACTTTCAAGAATAGGAAAAGGCTTAATTTCTGATTCACAAAATACAAATAAATCAGGTGATCAAGTGTATGGACATGCCGTGTGTGTGTGTGTGTGTGTGTGTGTGCATTCATTCATAATGAAAAATTCAGAAAATAAGATTCATGATATACTTTCTCTCTTACCATCTCATCCTTAAAGGAGAGCCCTAGGTTTTTTGTTTGTTTGTTTGATTTTTTACTTTGTTTTATTTTTGAAAAAAAAAATGAGTTTAATAAATACTTAGGGAAAAGAAACTCCTTTGCAAAGTAGAAATGTGGAACTAGCCAACTTATATGGGTGCCTAATGAAGCAAATATTCCTGTGACAATGGTAGTACTTAAGTTGAAATAAATTATCTATGAAAAATATTGTCATATATAGACTGATTTGGGGGGGATAGCCACATTCTATATTCTCATTATAGTTTCTAATAAACTCTTTGTGGATGTTTATAAGTCTTCTCTCTGAAAATTCTACAGGCAGCCTGGTAACTTTATATGAAAGCCAAAGAACAAACTAAGAATATATCAGAGATGGTGAAAAGATTAAGAATTATAACCACAGAAATCAGTTGAGAATCAGCTTTAAGTATAAATAAAGTACAATTAAGGGGTGCCTGGGTGGCTCAGTTGGTTAAGAGTCTGACTTCAGCTCAGGTCATGATCTCACAGTGTGTTGGTTCGAGCCCCGTGTCAGGCTCTGTGTTGACAGCTCAGAGCCTGAAGCCTGCTTCAGATTCTGTGTCTCCTTCTCTATCTGCCCCTCCCCTGTTTGTGCTGTCTCTCTCACTCTCAAAATAAATAATAAACATTTTTTTTAAAGTACAATACACTTTGTGGGGGTGCCTGGCTGGCTCAGTCAAAGAAGCATATGACTCTTGATCTTGGGGTTGGGGTTCGAGCCTCACAATGGGTGGAGAGATTACTTACATGGGTGACTTCAAAAAAAAAAAGAAAGAAACAACAGTGGAGAGAGAAGATAAATTGAATCAACAAAATTAATCTTTGCAAATAGCAAAATATAGAGTTCCTCTTTATTCTAAACAATAAAACACGTGGTGTTTTATTGAAAACAAAACAAAACAAAACAGGGGTGCCTGGGTGACTAAGTCACTTGAGGGTCTGACTCTTAATTTCAGCCCGAGTCATGATCTCAGGGTCATGGGATCAGGCTCTGAGCTGAGGGTGAACCTGCTTGAGATTCTCTCTCTCTCTCTCTCTCTCTCTCTCTCTTTCACTCTCTCTCCCTCTCCCTCATTTGCATGTTCTCTCTCTAAAATTAAAAAATAAAAAAAACTAACACTTTGTGGAGCAAAAATTCATAAAAACTATTTTAAACAATTGGTTCTACATATCTCATAAATAAGTTAGTTAAACCACGGCCTGGGTGAAGATTTTAAATTTCTTTTTTTTTTATGTTTATTCATTTTTGAAAGACAGAGACAGAGCACAAGCAGGGGTGGGGCGGAGAGAGAAGAAGATACAGAATCTGAAGCAGGCTCTAGGCTCTGAGCTTTCAGCACAGAGCCCGACGCGGGGCTCGAACTCACTAACCGCGAGATCATGACCTGAGCTGAAGTCGAATGCTCAACTGACTGAGCCACCCAGGCACCCCCCTGGGTAAAGATTTTAAATAGAGTTGCCAGGATGAGTGTCAAAGTCTCCAGCATAAATTCACTGACAAGGAAATGTACAATATTTTTTAAAATATTAATACTCTATTTATTCTAAAGAATAGGGCATATAAAGTCACAATATCCTTGGGCCTCATTTCTTCCATCTGTATATCTATAAAGTATCATATTGGTTTTGACTTACTAAATATTCAAGTCCTAGCAAGAAATACTTATGCACTTCCAGTTTCCGACTGATTAGAGTGCCCTCATGTGTGTCTTTGTTGTAATGTTTAAAATATCTGAAAGTGTTAATCTCAGCAGCAATACAATTATAATGTTTTTATTTTTGCATTTATAATGGCTTCAAGTAACACTCAGCAAATGTTAAGGAATGTGATTAATCCTATACAGTTCACTATCAAGCTTTTCTTATATCAAATTTTATTCTAAATGTTTTTATTTTTGAGAAAGAGAGAGAAAGAGTGCAGGAGGGGCAGAGAGAGAGGGAGACAGAGGATATGAAGCAGGCTCTGGGCTGACAGCAGAGAGCCCAATGTGGGGCTTAAACTCATGAACCACAAGATCATGACCTGAGCTGAAGTCGGATGCTCAACCGACTGAGCCACCTTGGTGCCCCATATTAAATTTTATTCTAAAGTAGTGAAGTTTTTGTACTGGTTTACATTTTAATGACTTAGAGGGTTTTCCTTTAAACCTTCTTAGATAAGTTTTTCATTATAATATTATTTTATCATATCTGAAAGAAAATATGTAGCCAATGAAGTTGTAATTTATATAGGATAGCTTGACAGTATCTTTTTAGGGGTGGAAAATAGCTCAAGGGGACATTTCTAACTCAGTTTTTCCAAATAAAAATTTACTTGTCTAAATCACTGCAGAGATTTCTTCCTACTCAAACAGACTATATTGGAGGGAGCCAAAAGAGAATCTCACTTTTTGAAAAACTGTACATAAAATTTAAAAATCTCATAAATCCAACCATATTTTAAATGGCATTCATCCAACAAATATTTATTGAGGGATCCCACTATGTGCCAGGAATGAGATGTCAAACTGAAGGAACCCAAAGCTACTAAAGTAAAGCAAAAAAGTACTGTTTCTTTTTTTCCTTCCATAAAATGACTTAGTAATAACTGGTTCACCCAAGAGAGTTGCTGTAAAGATCTAATAACATGACATAAGTAACCACATTTTTAAGAGAGAGAAGTGTTATTAAAATGTTTACAAGAGAAACCTAGGTGATTCCAAAGATATATTTTGTGTGTGGAAAATCCTTGGGTGTGAGGCTCTGCTGATTTTAATTAAAAATTTTCTTCAAATTTTCATGACAGCAGAGAAAGTGGGAAGAGAAAATTGTGTCACCTAAGAAAGGAAGTCTGAACTATTCTTCATCATCTCTTATGTTCTGTTTCTTAGCAAGGCAAGGCGTGGATTGGTTGTGATGACAACAGTTAAGTCAAGAGGTATACTGGACTAGCTAGAATGGAGCAATGATTCTACCCTGGCAGAAGCCAGAGTTTTCACCTTCCAAAAATCCCTGAAATCAACGCCAGCAACCCATCTTATTCAAATGAAGGTAGCATATGAGATGATTCTTAGTGACTCTCTGATTCTAGTCACCGTGGAAAAATGAATAGATTGTTTTGGTGTCCTTTTACCAAGAGTTAGAATGCATTTCCCATTTCCAATGTCTCTCTTCCTGTCTCCCACATATCCACAGCCTCCTATTTGACTGACCTTGTCCCATTCAGAACCCTTTACTGCATCCCAAGAAAAGTTCCATACCCCAGAATTCTCTGTGCCCCAGTTTAGGTGGTTTTCATACAGCCTATTGTTCAATTGTTTCCAACCTTTTAGAGTATGATGATGTTCCCCACCTCTAATTTTTAAACTTTTTATGGAAATTATTTAACATATCAAAAGTAGATGAAAGTGTACAATGAATCCCCACACATCCATTATCCAAGCTTTAACTACTATCAACATATGGGAAACTGCAAGCAGTTTGTTTGCCTTGGTTAAAATATAGCATGAGAGGGGGTAGTGATGAGAAAATCAAACAGAATTTCTGAAAAGAAAAATATATTTGAAAGTATAAAATCAATGGGAAAATTAAACAGCTGAATAGTTCAGTGGAATAATTAATTACTTAGATGACAACCCCAAAAAAGTTACCTAGAATATAACACAGACACAAAGAAATGGAAAGGATGAAAGTGTGTCACTGATGATAAAGTGCAAAGATTCAATGTACATTTGGAGTTCCAGAAGAGGAAAATGGAGAAAATGGAGGAGTGGCCATATTTGAAAAATTATTACTGAGAATTTCCAGAATTATAAAACTCAAATTCTCAGTCTGAAGAAACTACATGATTCCCAATGTAAATAAGTGAAAAGAACTCAAGATACATTATAGTGAAACTACAGAAAACCAAAGTAAAGAAAAAGATACTATAACAGCTAGAAAGAAAGACAACTTACCTACAAAGGAACAAATGAAAATGACAGGACATTTCTCAGTAGCAACAGTGGAAGCCAGAAGATAGCGGAATATAGGCATACTTCATTTTATTGCTCTTCGCTTTATTTTTTTTTTAATTTTTATTTGTTTTTAATGATCAGAGACAGCGAGTGAGTAGGACAGGGGCGGAGAGAGAGAAAGAATTCCAAGCAGGCTCTGTCCTGCCAGCACAGATCCGGATGCGTGTCTCGAACTCACAAACCGTGAGATCATGACCTGAGCTGAAATCAAGAGTCAGACGCTTAACCAACAGAGCCACCCAGGCATCCCATTGCTCTTCCCTTTATTGTGCTCCAGAGATACTGCATTTTTATTTATTTATTTATTTTTATTTTTTATTTTTTTTACAAATTGAAGGTTTGTAGCAACCCTGCATCGAGCAAGTCTATCAGTACCATTTTTCCAGCAGCATTTGCTTATTTCTTGTCTCTGTGTCACATTTTGGTAATTCTCACAATATGTTAAATTTTTTCATTAATAACTGCTATGTTGACCAGTGATCTTTGATATTACTACCAGAGCCTGAAGATGTGACTAAATTGCTGGAATCTCATGAAAAAAACTCTAATGAATGAGGACTTGTTTTTTACGGATGAGCAGAGACAGTGGTTTTTTTGAGATGGAATCTATCCCTGGCAAAGATGCTGTGAAGACTGTTGAAATGACAACAAATGATAAAACAGTAGCAATATTCAAGTCCTAAACGTAGTTGATAAAACAGTAGCAGGGTTTGAAACAATTGACTCCAAGTTTGAAAGAAGCTCTACTATAGGTAAAATGCTATCAAACAGCATCACATACTACAGAGAAATCATCTTGTGAAAGGAAGAGTCCACCAATATGGCAAACTTCATCGCTCTTATGTTAAGAAATTGCCACAGCCACCCCAACCTTTAGCAAACACCACCCTGGTGAGTCAGCAGCCATTAATATTGAGGCAAGGCCCTTCACCAGCAAAAAGATTATGTCTCACTGAAAGCTCAGATGATGGTTAGTATTTTTTAGCAATAAAGTATTTTTTACATTAAAGTATGTATATTGTATTTTTAGACATAATGCTATTATTGCACTCTTACTTAACTATACTCTTACAGTATAGTGTAAACATAAATTTTTTTTTAATGTTTATTTTTGAGAGATAGGGAGACAGAGCATAAGCAGGGGAGGGGCAGAGTGAGCGGGAGACACAGAATCTGAGGCAGGCTCCAGGCTCTGAGCTGTCAGCCCCGGCACGGGGCTCAAACTTACAAACCACAAGATCATGACCTGAGCTGAAGTCAAATGCTCAACCAACTGAGCCACTCAGGCGCCCCTGAACATAAATTTTATATGCACTGGGAAACCAAAAAATTCAGTTGACTTGCTTTACTGAGATATTTGCTTTATTGCCATGGTCTGTAACCAAACGTGCAGTATCTCTGAGGTATGTCTGGTAATATCTTTAAAGTCTGAGAGGAAAATAATTGTTGACCTACAATTATGTCCTAGCAAAATCACCTCAGGAAAGATCTTGAGGGGTGCCTGGGTGGCTCCGTCGGTTAAGCGTCCCGACTTCGGCTCAGGTCATGATCTCATGGTCTGTGAGTTCAAGCCCCGCATCAGGCTCTGTGGTGACGGCTCGAAGCCTGGAGCCTGCTTCAGATTCTGTGTCTCCCCCTCTCTCTCTGCCCCTCCCCCGTTCATGCTCTGTCTCGCTCTGTCTCAAAAATAAATAAACATTAAAAACAAGAAAAAGAAAAAAGAAAGATCTTGAAACAAAGATATTTTCAGAGAGACTTTATGGAAGATACCAGCAGCAAGGTCAAATACCCTAAAGGTAATTCTTTTTTTTTTTTAAATAACATTTATTTATTTATTTTGAGAGAGAGAGAGAGCACGAGAAAGGAAGGGGCAGAGAGAAAGGGAGAGAGAGAATCCCAAACAGGCTCCAGGCAGTCAGGGCAGAGCCCAACACAGGGCTTGATCTCACAAACCGCAAGGTCATGACCTGAGCCAAAATCAAGAGTCGGGCACCTGAGCCACTCAAGGACCCCCTCCTGGTAGTTCTTGAAGTTTCTAATGAGAAATTCTGAGGAAATAGTGTTGTAAAAGTTGTGAAAACTCATAGGCAACTAAGACCATAAAAAGACTAAGGGGACAATGGCTCTAACCACAACTACCACTCATTTCACCTTAACTTTTACTCGGTGGAACCTTTTGGTTATGTTTGAGGCATATGGTTCATTTTTGTAGATTTCAGGGAGGAGAACACTTCTGCTCCATTTCCTCATATTGCCAACCTTAAAAGGCTTTCCTGGGCCCCTCAGTTCTTAAGAGGAGTGGTTAAAGTAATGGGTCAGAGTCCAAGGCATTCACTGGGCCTTAATGCTTCTTCCTGACTCAGATCTCTCTTCCTTATACTGGGGCCTCCCCTGCTGACTATGCCATGTTAGTTTTAGGGAGAAGGGAGAAGTTCAACATAACACAGCTCTCCAGCAGTAGTTATTGGATTTTCATTTCATATCTGTAGCTCCCTATAGCTCCTGGTACACTTGCCTTTTTTGCAATGTGATTTGCTGTTCCTTCCTGGAGAAGTACAGTCTCTACCTACTGTAAGGTAAACTCTATTTCTCTACACTTTGAATCCTAGATTTGGCCATGTGACTTTCTTTGGCCAATAAAGGGTACAAATATGGAATAAGCAGAAGGTATAATAATCACACATTGGAGCTTGCTCTCTCTCACTGCTAGGAACAACTTCCACCACTGTGTGAACACAAAGCCCAGACCAGACTCCTAGAGGATGAGAGATCATGTGGAGAACCTCTGGTTATCCCAACCATCCTAGCTGAGGCCCCCAGATACATGAGTTAGGCCAACATAAATCACCCAGGACCAGCTGAGCTGGCCCAACTAGAACTGATCAACCAACCCTCAGAATGGTGAGAAATAACATTGTTTTAAGCCACTAAGTTTAGATGATTTTGTTCCACAGCAAAAGATAATTGATACAGCAACATAATGTACAAACAAATAAAACAAGCCTCAAAAACCTGAATGTAATCAATGGGGAATAAATATCCCTACTGCAGACTATTATACAACTATTAAGTGTTAGGATCTTCATCTATTAGTTCAGAGCAGCACTGTTCAATAGAAATGTAATGTGTCACGTGTGTAATTTCAAGTTTTTAGTAGCTAAATTAAAAACACTAAAAGGAGAGGTGCCTGGGTGGCTCAATTGGTTAAGTGTCTGACTCTTGGTTTTGGCTCAGGTCATGATCGCCCAGTTCGTGAGTTCCAGTCCCTCATCAAGCTCTGTGTTGACAGCACAGAGCCTGCTTGGGCTTTTCTCTCTCTCCCTCTCTCAGCCCATCCCTTGCTCTCGTTCTCTCCCTCAAAATAAACAACAAAACTTTAAAAAAAGTAAAGGGAAACAATGAAATTAATTTTAAAAATATATTTAACTCAATATACCTAAATACTGTCACTGCAACATGTAATAAATAAATTATTTATGAGGTATTTTACATTCTCTTTTTTTGTACTAAGTCTTAGAAATCTGGTATGAATTTTACACTTACAGCACAATTTGATTCAGACTAGCTACATTTTAAGTATTCAATAGCTACATGTGGCCAGAGACTACCCTATCGGATGACAAAGGTCTGGAGGATAGTCCACCAGACACAGAAGTTACAGATTCAAATGTATGATTTCACCCCCCTACACACCTTTCCTTTCCTTTTATTTTTTTAAAGAAAAGTTGTACAAGTATACATAACCATGTAGAATGAGTGAAGGGAGGTAACCCAAGTTGTCAAAATTGCTTTGCCATGGGGCGCCTGGGTGGCTCAGTAGGTTAAGTGTCTGACTTCTGCTCAGGTCATGATCTCGCGGTCTGTGAGTTGGGGCCGTGTCCGGCTCTGTGCTGACAGCTCAGAGCCTGAAGCCTGCTTCGGATTCTGTGTCTTCCTCTCTCTCTGACCCTGCCCTGTTCATGCTCTGTCTCTGTCTCAAAAATAAACGTTTAAAAAAAAATTGCTTTGCCAGACAGCTATTTGAGATTGGAAGGAAAGGGAGATTATATTTCTTTCTTTAAAAAAAAATTTTTTTAATGTTTATTTATTTTTGAGAGAGAGAATCAGAGTGGGAGCAGCAGAGGGGCAGAGAGAGAGGGAGACATAGAATCTGAAGCAGGCTCCAGGCTCCGAGACACCAGCACAGAGCCCCACGCAGGGCTGGAACTCACAAACCGTGAGATCATGACCTGAGCCAAACTCGGACGCTCAACCGACTGAGCCACCCAGGCACCCCGAGATTATATTTCTTCATGTATTCTGGTATTGTTTAGCTTCATATAAAGGTATATTGAGTTTTAAATTATTTTTTAAAGCTAATTAAAAAGCATAAAATGAAATAAAATTAGTTAAAAAGGAGGACCCATGAAATGCTCCTGAGGTTACTTCTGGAGTCAGCAAAAAGGAAGAATTTTATTTTGTTGATGTTTTTAATTTTTTTTTCAACGTTTTTTATTTATTTTTGGGACAGAGAGAGACACAGCATGAGCGGGGGAGGGGCAGAGAGAGAGGGAGACACAGAATCGGAAACAGGCTCCAGGCTCCGAGCCATCAGCCCAGAGCCTGACGCGGGGCTCGAACTCACGGACTCACGGACCGCAAGATCGTGACCTGGCTGAAGTCGGACGCTTAACCGACTGCGCCACCCAGGCGCCCCTGTTGATGTTTTTATTGAGGTATAATTGACATGTAACATTGAGCTCAGGTGTACAACATAATGATTTGTGTAGTTGTGATCACCACAATAAATCTATTACTATCCATCCTCAGAGAAAGTTAACTTTTAGAATTTAATCTCTTGATAATTTTCAAGTATGCATTACAATATTATTGACTATAGTCACCATGCTGTATATTACATCCTCATGAATTATTTATTTTATAAGTGGAAGTTTGTACTTCACCCATTTTGCCCAACTCCCAATCCCCCTCCCCTCTTGAAAATACCATTCTATTCTCTGTATCATAGGAGTTTTGCTTCATTTATTCTTTTTTTGTTTGTGGGTTTTGTTTTTTCTTTCTGTTTACATTCCACATATAAGTGAAATCATATGGTATTCATCTTTCTCTGACTATTTTGCCTGGGAGATTTCCTCAAGATCCATCCATGTTGTTGCAAGTGGCAAGATTTCATTCTTTTTAATGGCTGAGTAGTACTTCATTGTGTATATATGAAATGAAATATGTACATATATATATATACATACATATATATATACATATATATATATATATATATATATATACACAATGAGATACACACACACACACACTATAGTATATACATACTGTGTATCTATCTATACTACACCTTCTTTATCCATTCATCCATTGATGGACACTTAGGTTGTTTCCATATCTTAACTATTGTAAATAATGCTGTGATGAACAAAGGATGAATATATTTTTTGTTTTGTTTTTGTTTTTTTGCATAGATCTTTTTGAATTAGTTTTTTACTTTTTTTTTTTTTTTTCAGATAAATACCCAGAAGTGGAAAACCTGGATCATATGGTAGTTCTATTTTTATTTTTTTGAGGAACTTCCATAGTGGCTTTCCACAGTAGCTGCACCAATTTACATTCCCACCACAGATGCACAAGGATCCCCTTAAGAATTTTACTTTTTAATATAGGTCTTTGCAATTTTTAAATTCTAACCACTTACTTTTTTCTTTCTTTCCTTTTTTTTTTTTTTTTTTTACTGGAGAGCTTTTTGTCATTAATTATAAAAGTACACACTCATTGCCAAATTTAAGCCAGTACAGAAGTGTATAAAGTAAAACATGAGAGTCTCACCAGCCAATTCCACTCTGTAGCAGCAAAATTGTTAGATGTATCTTATGCTTACAGGGCATACACATATTTATTCACACACAGGTAGTTTTAATTTTATAAAAATGGAATGGTGTTACATGAATTGTCTACAACTTGATATTTTAAAATATCTTTCCATGTCAGTAGCTATAAAATTATAAAGCTATAATTTTATTTTTTTCATAATATAATTTTAGATGTCACTTTATAACCAATGGACACTGAGATTCATAAATGGTGCTAACATTTATTGGCATAAATTCCTACTATTAGAGCTCATGCCTCCTAGTATATGCCCATTTTATTTTATTTTATTTTTTAAAGATTTTATTTTATTTTATTTATTTTCATTTATTTTTTAATTTACATCCAAGTTAGTTAGTATATAGTGCGATAATAATTTCAGGAATAGATTCCAGTGATTCATCCCCTAAATATAACATCCAGTGCTCATCCCAACAAATGTCTTCCTTAATGCCCCTTGCCCATTTAGTCCATCCCCCCCCCCACAGCCCCTCCAGCAACCCTCAGTTTGTTCTCTATATTTAAGAGTCTCTTATGTTTTTTCTCCCCACCCTGTTTTTATACTATTTTTACTTCCCTTCCCTTATGTCCATATGAATTAAGTCATATAATATTTCTTTCTCTAACTTCACTCTAGTTCCATCCACATAGTTGTAAATGGCAAGAGTTCATTCTTTTTGATTGCCAAGTAATACTCCATTGTATATATATACCACATCTTTATCCACTCATCTGTCAATGGACATTTGGGCTCTTTCCATACTTTGGCTATTGTTGATAGTGCTGCTATCAACCTTGGGGTGCATGTTCTGGATCCCCTGGATGAATACCTAGTAGTGCAATTGCTGGGTTCTAACCACTTACTTTTTAATAATTTTTAAAAGTTATATATTTTTTTAATTTTTTAAGGTGTTATTTATTTATTTATTTTGAGAGAGAAAGAGAGAGAGCACAAGCTGGGGAGAGGAAGAGAGAGGGAGAGAGAGAATCCCAAGCAGTCTCCATGCCATCAGCACAGAGCCTGATGTGGAGCTTGAACTCACAAACTGCGAGATCATGACTTAAGTTGAGCTCAAGAGTAGAACACTTAACTGACTGCGCCACCCAGGTGGCCCAAAAGTATATTTTTATATAAGATATTTTAAGTATTTAATTTCATATACACTTACTAAGTATCAACTCTGATAGGCCCAGACTCATTAAGCCACAACAATTTTTAACTTATAAAAGCACAAAATATATTTTTGAATGTGGACACTTTTTGGTGCTCCTCCTTTCTTATTCAAGAAAGGCCATTCCCCTGCCCCTAATTATTCTATCAGGGAATAACATACATGGGATCAGCTTGCCACTTAGAAATCTGATGTTACTTAGTAACCAAATATGCAATTTCCTGGGGTACCTTGATGGCTCAGTCAGTTGAGCATCCAACTCTTGATTTCAGCTCAGATCATGATCCCAGGGTCATGAGACTGAGCCCTGTGTCAGGCTCTGCACTGAGGGCGGAGTCTGCTTGGGGTTCTCTTTCTCTCTCTCCCTCCTCCCCTCTGTCCCTTTCCCCCACTCACACATGCTCCGTCTCCCTCTGGAAGAGAGAGAGAGAGAGGGAAAGAAAGAAGAGAAAGAAAGAAAGAAAGAAAGAAAGAAAGAAAGAAAGAAAGAAAGAAAGAAAGAAAGAAAGAGGGAGGGAGGAAGGAAGGGAGGGAGGGAGAAGAAATGGTTAAAAAAACCCACAAATATGCAATACCCTTATAATTTTTTTAAAAGTTTATTTATTTATTTTTGAGAGAGAGGCAGCATGAGCATGAGAGGGGGAGGGGCAGAGAGAGAGAGAGAGAGAGAGAGAGAGAGAGAATCCCAAGCAGGCTCCACACTGTGAGCATGGAACCTGATGCAGGGCTCAAACTCATGAACCAGGAGATCATGACTTCAGCTGAAGTCAGATGCTTAATCGACTGAGATACCCAGGCGCCCCTCCTCTCCACTTCTACACTAAGTGTCATTTTTGTATTTGTGAAGGACAAAACGTGAAGATACTGAATATCCTAAATCTTTCATCATCAGTTTACAGGATACCTATGGTATCCATATTGTTATGGATCCTATCCATATTGCTATTGCGGGAACTCCCATCCATATTATTATTGTGGGAACACCCATTTTGCAAAATCTAACCCCACATCTCTGACCACAATTAATTCTGAAGGTGGGCATCTGACTCAAACTGGGTGGACCAGAGCATATCCAGGAATATGTGGACTTTGGACACAAAGACTTGAGCCATTCTTTTCCCAATGGCTGTTGAAGCTATAAGTAAAAAATGCTAGAGCTATCAGCAATCTTGTGGCTCTTGGGTGGAATAGGGAAGCAGAGGCAGTCAATCTGCAGAGAGAGGAATTTGCTCAGAAAGGTGTAGAAAAGCGATGGAAAAAGACCTCTGATGACTTTTATACCCTGGGTTTTAGTTTTTCCGGAGGTAGATCTATACCTCTACTCTGCCCCCAATGTAATTTTTCAGTCTATGATAACATTATCTTCCAATAAAATCTTTTATAATTAAAGCCATTCAAATTGGGTTTTCTTTAATGTGCAACAAAATAGTCCTAGCAAATACAAAGGAAGACAAATGTAGAAGGACTCTGGTTGGGTTTTTTTCTTATTTTCTATTTGTATTCTAGCATGCTATTATAAAACTTTTATAATTTTTGTTTGATCTGAAATTTGCCATCAGAGAGCCACTATTTGTTGCATACCATGCATTCATTCCTCTAATTCCCTTCCTAAGAGAAAAATTTGTTCAGGTTTTCACTTCTTTGCTCCATGTAGCACGCTAACTCAGGCAAAGATGGTCTGTCCCATTGCCATGAGTGGCATTTCCCCGGCAACTGTGTATTAAAAGATTTTTATTCCATGATTAGAGGATAGGTTTTTATCTCCTATAGGACATAAACAAGGAAAATTGCTGTTTCAGCTGGTGACTGAAAGATGGTGGCAGCCATGTTGCCATCATGAAGAAAGCAAACATGAAGACAAAGCTGACAAAGCTGACAAAACTGAGGAGGGCAAAGTCAGGAGAAACACAAGAGAAATAGATCCAGCATCCTGATCATATATTCCATGTACTCTTCCTACTTCTAGAATTCTTCTTATGTAAGATAAGACTACAAATTCTTGAATTATTTTACCATTTTGAGGTGGGTTGTCTGTTATTTGCAGCCCCAAACATCCTCATTTCTTCATCATCAAAGATTATTTAGTACCCATTATATATGGCAATGAACAAAGAAGGAGTAAGCTGTTGTCATTCTCTGAAGGATAGATTTACAAAAATATTGTGTAATAATTTAGGCAACATGTTAAGTCCTAAATGAATAATGTAGATAAATAAATGAAGAAGATTCCATCCCTTCCACTGAGGTCTTATTTTTTAACTTTAATGAAATATTTTTCATTTATAGAATATCTGATTCTTTAAAAATTCTGTCTGTTCTTAAAAAAAAACTGCCTATTCTTTTTACATAATGTCCTATTCTTACTTTACGGATTCTTTTCCTTTCTGTCCTAAGTATTTTAAACATGCTTATTTTAAGGCATGGAAATGGGAGTTCAAGACAGATTCAGAGAAGGGTAAGCAGTGCAATTTGGCTGGAGATATTTGCTACTCCAGGGATCAGCATCATTGGCATCACCGGGGAGCTTACTAGAAATGCAGAATCTTGGGCTTCACTCCAAACTTGCCAAATCAAAATCTGCATTTTAACAAGATCTCCTGGTGACTGGGGTTATTTAAATGCACATGAAAGTTTGAGAAGCCCATCTGTAAAGTAAGAGAAAGCAAGTTAGGAAGGTCAATAAAACTTCTTTGCTATTTGTTTTAAATTTTAGTCCTTCCAGGGTAAATGAACACAACTAGTCTGCATAATCTCTAGTATATGTAAAAGACTGATAAAAGCATTTATTTAATTCAGGGAGTATGTCTACATTTACAAAGCTTCCTAATAATCATTACTATAACTAGTATAACAATCATAATTTAAATGTAAACAAAAACCTTATCTGAACTTTGTGGTGGTACAGATAGGTGGAAATTTATTCAATACAAGAATTGATTTAAAAAATGGGGCATCATACAATGGTTACTACAACAACAAAAATTACTGATACACAATAGTGTGAATGATTCTCAAATAGTATGAATGAACAGTATGACTGAATCTCAAAAGCATTATGCTGAGTAAAGAAGCCTTGTACAAGAGCACATAATTCTATAACAACTAAATTTATGGTGAAAAAATTAAAACAGTGGTTGTTTTTCACAAGGGATAAGGACAGAAATTGAGTGGGAAAATATAGAATATTTTGGGGTGATGAAAAAAGGTCTGTGTCTTAAAAAAGGGTTAAGATTACACAGGTGAATGTATTTGTCAAAACTCACAAGATATACACTCGAGATCTGTGCATTTCACTTTGTATAAAAAAGTTATTTAAAAAATTGAACCTAGTTAACAATACATATGATGATATATTTAAAAGTGAAGTATACTGATAAATGTAATTTGCTTTAAAATGCACAAAATAATAAGGTGGTTTGAGGGGTAGACAGAATATGTGGCTATGGCTAGGAATGGTTTATTACACGATAAAGGAAATATACCAAAATGTCACCTGTAGAATATAGACTGGGGGTAGGGGGTGGAGAGGGCAGTGTGTTTGGGTGTTTACTACAATTCTTTCATTATCTCTATGTTTGAAATTTTTCATAATAAAACACTGGGGAGAAAAGAAAGTTGCAGAAAAATGTAATATTATAATTTGGTTTAAAATATAAATGTGTTGTAGAAGACATATTTATATATTCATAAAGATATGAAAGCTACACAAAACTGCAGAAATTGTCAAGCTGATCCTAAAATTCACACAGCAACGCAAAGGACCCAAAATAGCCAAAAGGATCTTGAAAAAGATGAATAAAGTTACAGTCCTGACACTTCTTGATTTCAAAACATAACACAAAACACAGCAATCAGGACAGTATGGTACTGGTTATAGAAACAGACATATAGATCAATGGACTAGAAATGTAAATGCTTCCATTTATGGTCAACTGATTTTCAAGAAAGATGTCAAGGAAATGCAATAGGAAAGAGACAGTCTTTAAGTAAACTACATATCCATATATAAAAAAAATTAATTGGGACTCCTACTTCATACCATATATAAGGGTTAACTCAAAATGGATCACAAATGTAAGAGCTAAAACTATAAAACTCTTAGGAAAAAAAAATAGAAGTAAATTTTTGTGACCTTGGGTTAGGACATGGTTTCTTAGAGATAACACTAAAAGCATAAGCAACTAAAGGAAAAGAATAAATTCGACTTCATCAAAATAAAAAATGTTAGTGCTTCAAAAATAACATCAAATATTGGGGTGCCTGGGTGGCTCAGTCAGTTAAGCATCCAACTCATGATTTTGGCTCAGGTCATGATGTCATAGGTTGTGGGATCAAGCCCCACACTGGCTCTGTGCTGACAGTGCAGAGTGTGCTTGGGATTCTCTCTCTCTCTCTCTCTATCCCTCCCTCACTTGCTGTCTCAAAATAAATAAACATTAAAAAAATGGGGGTGCCTAGGTGGTTCAGTCAGTTAAGCATCTGACTCTTGATCTCAGCTCAGGTCTTGATTTCAGGGTCAAGTGAGTTCAAGCCCCACATTGGGCTCCACGCTGGGTGTGGAGCCTACATAAAGAAAAAAAAAATACCATTGGGGCACCTGGGTGCTCAGTCAGTTAAGCATCTGACTTTGGCTTAGGTCATGATCTCATAGTTTGTGAGTCTGAGCCCCACAACAGGCTCAGACCTGCTTTAAGCACAGAACCTGCTTTAGATCCTCTGTCCCCTTCTCTCTCTGCCCCTCCCCCACACTTTGTCTCCTTCTCTCTCAACAATAAACATTAAAAAAAATATCATCAAGAAAGTAAAATACAACCTACAAAATGGGAGAAAATATTTGCAAACCATATACCTGATATAGAAACTGTATCTAGAATATGTAAAGTCAAACTCATTAATAAGACAAAAAAACCCTCAGCCATCAAAAAAGAATGAAATCTTGCTATCTGCAACGACATGGATGGAACTAGAGTGTATTATGCTAAGAGAAATGTTAGTCAAAGAAAAAAATACCATATAATCTCACTTATATGTAGAGTTTAAGAAACAAAACAGATGAACATAGAGGAAGGGAAGGCAAAATAAATAAGATAAAAACAGAGAGGGAGGCAACCATAAGAGACTCTTAACTATAGAGAACAAACAGGGTTGCTGGAGGGGAATTGGGTTGGGGGGACAGCTAAATGTGTGGTGGGCGTTAAGGAGGGCACTTGTGATGAGCACTGGGTGTTATATGTAAGTGATAAACCACTAAATTCTACTTCTGAAACCAATACTACACTATATGTTAAGTAACGTTGAGTTTAAATAAAATCTAAGAAAAAAAAGACAAAAACTCATTTTTTTAAGTTAATGGTCTTTTTATTGAAAAAAAGACTAGCATTTACAACTTGGAACGGACGTAAATTGCAATTTCTTGAACAGCAATGTTGATGGTTGCACTGACATCCACAGCCACAGTCTACTCTGCAGGCTCCAAGTCACAGTTCAGAAGGTTTTAAAAAGACAGAGTCCGAAGCTGCTCCCTTGGTAAAGGTTTCTTTCTAAAAATTTGTGTGAGGGGTGCCTGGGTGGCTCAGTTGGTTAAGCGTTCAACTTCGGCTCAGGTCATGATTTCCTGGTTCGTGAGTTCAAGGCCCACATCAGGTCGCTGCTTCGGATCCTCTGTCCCCCCCTTTGTCTGCCCCTCTCCCACTCATACTCTCTCAAAAATAAATAAAACATTAAAAAATAAAAATTAGTGTGAATGGTGACAGCCTGACACCTATTTCACTTTAGTACAATGTGGACAAGGCTAAATCAACACATGCAGCATGCCACCAGGATGTGTGTCATCATCACCATGGGTCAGGGCACATGGAAGTACAAGAGGGCTATCCTGCTACGTGGGCTAGACAGTTTATCCTTCACCCATTTTTCTGCACAGCATCCTGAAGTAAATCCATTTTAAATGTTTGCTTTCAATGAACCAGCTATGACAATTTATACTAGTAAAATGAACCAGAAACCATTCGAATAGGTTTTGTTTTTTCATTTTTCAAAAAACACCAATTAAAAAAAAAAAGCATCTGAAAGGACATTTCTCCGAAGAAGACATAAACATACAGATAGACAATAAGCACATGAAAAAATGTTCTACATCATTAGCCATCAGTAAAATGTATATCAAAGCCACAATGAGATACCACTTCATAACCATTAGGATGGCTACAATCAAAAAGACAGATAACAAGTGTTAGAGAGGATGTGAAGAAGCTGGAACCCTTACACACTGCTGGTGGGAATGTAAGACGGTACAGCGCCTTTGGAAAATAATCTGGCAGCTCCTCAAAAGGTTAAACATAGAGTTACCATATGACCTAGCAATTCCATTTTTATATACATACTAAAAAAAATGAAAACCCTATGTCCATATAAAAACTTATACATGGGGGGCTCCTGGCTGTTTCAGTTGGTACAGCGTGTGACTCTTGATCTTGGGGCTCTAAGTTTGAGCCCCTGTTGGGTGTAGAGATTACTTAAAAAAAAAAAAAAACATACATGAATGTTAAAAGCAGCATTGTCTTAACATCGTCAGTAAGTGGGAAACAATTCAAATGTCCATCGGCTGGTGAATGAATAAAGAACATGTCATATCCATATAATGGAATATTATTGAGCAATAAAAAGGAAAGAAATGTTGATACATGCTTCAACATGGATAAACCTTGAAAATATGCTAAGTGAAAGAAGTGAGTCACAGGAAGGACACATGTTATATGACTCATTTATATGAAATGTCTAAAACTGGCAAATCCATAGAGACAGAACGTAGATTAATGGTTGCTAGCAGCTGGGAGGATGGAGGAATGGATTTCTTTTTGAAGTGAAGATAATGTTCTAAATTTATAATAATGATGGTTACACAACTCTGTGAATGCACAAAAAAACCCACTGAACCGTATACTTTAAAAGGATAAATTTTATACTATGTTAATAATATCTCAGTAAAGCTGTTATTAAAAAAAGTTCGTTTGAATGAATAAAAGTTTTGTATGAGAAAAATTAAATTCACTTCTTTATGTTCTCCATAATCTCTATTATCACTTAACCATTTTTATGAATGAAGATGAATAAGAAAAAAATAAAAGAAGTGTAATTTAAAAAGATTAAAAAAAACAACACACTTACGGTTTGTTGTCTGGTACACAGGGGTGACTCAGATTCGGGCTGGTAGCAAGAAGGGGGGAAATTGCAAGTGCAGTAACTACTGCTACAGAAACACCACCAGTTTCTAATTTTATGCTGTCCTATATTTTGCTGTGACTTTCATAGCTTTCAATAATGCTATAGTAGAGGCCAAAACAGAAATGTCTTTTATATTTTATTATAACAGCTAAACTGGGAAATAAACTCACCAATTGCTTTTTTAAAAAGGAAATGAGCTAAAAACAACATAGATGTAAGTGGAGCTTAAATAAACCTTTACTCAGAAAAATGAATGTGTTCACAGGGGAGGGAGAGTTTGGTAGTAAAAATAGTTTAAAGTATTACATTATTTTAAAAAGCATTTTGTTTCATTTACTGTAGATGGTCAAACACTTTAAAACAGATGGTAAATCTGTTGGATAGTAAAAAGAAATGACATCTTGTTTCCATTTTCCTATTCCTTCCAGTTCATCTCTTTATTGTAAATCATTTTCCATTGTGGGAGGATATTAAATTTAAATCAAACTGAAAGGAAAAAAGCATGTGGCTATGTTCATAAATTCATGTTTCTTAGCACTTGCTGCATCTTATAGCCATTTTATGAAGAATATTTCAAATTGATCTATTCTTTCTGGATCTGAACAAATTGAGAGTTTCTTGTCTTGAGCAAACAGCTCTTTCAAAAAAACCTATTTAAAAAATAAACAAAAGAATCAAGTAATTACCATATCAAAATTTAAAATAAATTTTAATACTTTCAGGAGAAAGATGTGGCACTGGTAAACATCTGAGGAATGGTATTAAGTTTAATTTGTAAAGACAAATAGGGGCACCCGAGTGGCTCAGTCAGTTAAGCATTCAACTCTTGATTTTCAGGTCAGGTCATGATCTCATGGTTCATAAGTTTGAGCCCTGCACTGAACTCCATGTCAGGCTCTGCACTCACAGTGCGGGGCCTGCTTGAGATATTCTCTCTCTCCCTCTCTCTCTGCCCCTCCGCCATTTACACGCGTGCATGCGCACCCCCCTCCCCTCCCCCCCCAGCTTTGTCAAATAAACTTAAAAAACAATTTGAAGGGGCACCTCAGTTGGTTAAGCATCCAACTTCGGCTCAGGTCATGATCTCACGGTTCATGAGTTGGAGTCCCATACCAGGTGCTCTGCTGCCAGCACAGAGCCTGCTTCAGATCCTCTATACCCTTCTCTCTTCCCCTCCCCTGCTCATGTTCACTCTCACTCTCTCAAAAATAAATATAAAAACATTTTTTAAGAAAATTTGAAAAGATATATAATAGCAAAGATGTACAGTGCTTCCTTTGTTTTTAGATTGTTCTTAATGTCATACATGAGACAGTATGTATATGTTTGAACACATACATGTGTATATGTTTGTGTGTTGCTCACAATTATGTAAATAAATAAAAATTTCTCACAAAAACCACATTAAGATGAGGAAACTGAGAAACAGCAAAGTTAAACAATTTGTCCAAGCTGAATCCAAGGAAGTTTGGCACCACAGTCCATGTTTGTTTGTTTTTTAATTTTTTTCAATGCTTATTTACTTTTGAGAGAGAGAGACAGGGCATGAGTGGTGGATGGGAAGAGAGAGAGGGGGAGACACAGAATCCAAAGCAGGCTCCAGGCTCTGAGCTGTCAGTACAGAGCCCAGCTCAGGGCTCAAACTCATGAACTATGAGATTGTGACCTGAGCCAAAGTCAGATGCTTAACCGAGTGAGCCACTCCGGCGCCCCACCATAGTCCATGTTTTTAATTAATCTGCGTATATCAAGAGCATTGAGAACACATTAAAAAACATTTTTTTAATGTTTATTTATTTTTGGGAGAAAGATAGAGACAGAGCATGATTGGGGGAGGGGCAGAGAGGGAGACAGAGAATCTGAAGCAGGCTTGGAGGCATCAGCACAGAGCCTGATGTGGGGCTTGAACCCACAATGTAGCGAAGTCATGACGTGAACCTAATCTGAAGCATTAGTCAGATGCTAAACTGACTGCATCACCCAGGCACCCCAAGAACACTGAGAACATTAAACAAGCCAATAGATCCTTCATACCTCCTGTACTGAACTTTCTTCTACAAAACACCAAATCCTTCTTTTAGACACAAGCCACATCTGAAACTTATTGAAAAGTTCTTCTACAAGAAAGGAGGTAACTAATTTATGTTTTGACCTACAACAAAACTCTCTAGATATTTTTTAAAAAATTTTAATGTTTATTTTTGAGAGAGAGAGAGAGACAGAGACAGAGACAGAGCGTGAGTGGGGGAGGGGCAGAGAGAGAGGGAGACACAGAAACTGAAGCAGGCTCCAGGCTCTAAGCTGTCAGCACAGAGCCCAAAACAGGGCTCAAACTCACCAACCGTGAGATCATGACCTGAGTCAAAGTCAGACACTTAATCAACTGGGCCACCCAGGTGCCCCAAACTCTCTAGATTTAATGAAACCAAACAATTTTTCAAGCTAAAGCACATTACTTTGGGATCAAATATAAATACATTATATTATATTACATTTTATTTTATTTTTATTTTGAGAGAGAGAGAGAGCAGGGGAGGGGCAGAGAGAGATGGGACGGAGGATCCGAAGCAGACTCCACACTGACAGCAACAGAGTCCGGTGCAGGGCTCAAACTAATGACCTGAACCATGAGATCCTGACCTGAGCTGATGTCAGATGCCTAACCAACACAGCCACCCAGGCATCTGGAATGTAAATACATTTTAAAAAGATACACTGGAGAGGTCACTGAGGGAAGCAGGGCCAGGAAGGCATGGAGAACCAGGAAGCACAGGACCAATAGCTAGGACCTGGAGATACCCCTCTCACATGTGATACCACTCCAGTAACCTACCCGTCTCCTGAACAGGGATCTGAGAATGTGACAAGACTCCCCCTAAACTTCACCAGGTGAGCCTGAATAATGCGTCCATGTGCAATAAAGAGAGATGTCTTTTATTTTTTTGCTATCTTCTCCCTGCCCATTGTTGGGGCAAAGGGAGAAGAAATTTTCTTTTTATTTACGTATTTATCTTTTAACTTTTTTATTCATTTTTTGATAGAGACAGAGCATGAGTGGGGGAGCAGCAGAGAGAGAGGGCGACACAGAATCTGAAGCAAGCTCAAGGCTCTGAACTGTCAGCACAGAGCCCGACGTGGGGCTCGAACTCACAGACTGCGAGATCATGACCAGAGCTGAAGTCAGGCCCTCAACCGACTGAGCCACCCAGGTGCCCCAGGAGAAGAAATTTTCAAGACAAAGCACAAGCAACACAAATAAAAGTTGTGAAGTCACAAAAAAATAAAAGGCCATTGATAATAGGTTAATATATCCATATCTTTTTTTTCATATGGTTAACCACTAAAGCACATGATACAAATAAATTTTTATATAAGAAATGTATCTACTTTGGAGCTTGCTTCCTATTCTGTGTCTCCCTCTCTCTCTGACCCTTCCCAGCTCCTGCTCTGTCTCTCTCTCAAAAATAAAAATAAAAAATAAAAATTTTAAAAACTTAAAAAAAAGAAATGTATCTACTTTGGTAATTTGGGTGTTTAGCTAAAAAGGAAAACATATTTCCTTTTTTCAATTTATCTATATTTTTAAAAAGTTTTTTTAATGTTTGAGAGAGAGAGCAGGTGTGTGTACATGCATGCACACAACTGGCGGGGTGGGGGGGGGGGGGGTAGAAAGAGAATCCCACGCAGGCTCTGCACTGTTAGTATAGAGCCTGACATGGGGCTCAATCTCATGAACCATGAGATCATGACCTGAGCCGATATCAAGAGTTGGACACTCAACCAACTGAGCCACCTAGGCACCCTTCAATTTATCTATATTTTTTAAGTTGAAGTATAGTTGATACACAATGTTGACATTAGTTTCAGGTGTGCCACATAGTGATTTGATAACTCTATACCTTATGCTATGCTCACCACAAGTATAGCTACCATCTGTCACCACACAACACTATTACAACACCACTGACTATATTTCTTATGCTATACATTTTATCCCTATGACTTATTCATTCCATGACTAAAAGCCTGTATCTTCAACTCCCCTTCGCCCATTCTGCCCATCCACCTACCTCCCTCCCCTCTGGCAACCATTAGTTTGTTCTCTATATTTATAGGTCTGATTCTGCTTTTTGTTTTGTCTTTTAGATTTCACACGTAAGTAAAATCATGTGGTATCTGTCTTTCTCCGTCTGACTTATTTCACTTATAGCATAATACCCTCTAGGTCCATTCATACTGCCAGAAATAGCAATACCTCATTCTTTTTTACAGCTGAGTAATGTTTCATTGTATATATACACCACATCTTCTTTAATCATTCATCAATCGATGAACACTTGGGTTGCTTCCAGATCTTGGCTATTTTCTTTTCTTTCATTTATTCATATTTATTTAAGTAGGCTTCATGCCCAGTGCAGAGCCCAATGTAAGGCTTGAACTCACAACCATGAGATCAACACCAGAGTTGAGATCAAGAGCCAAATGCTTAACCAACTAGAGCCATTCAGGCGCCCCAGAGATCTTGGCTATTTTAAATAATGCTGCAATAAACATAGGGGTGCATATATCTTTTTGAATTAGTGTTTTTGTTTTCTTTGGGTAAATACCCAATAGTGGAATTTTTGGATCATATATTTCTATTTTTAATTTTTTGAGGAACCTCCATAGTTTTCCACAGTGGCTGCACCAATTTACATTCACATTCCCAACAGTGCATGAGGATTTTGTTTTCTCCACATCCTTGCCAACACTTGTTATTTCTTATCTTTTTGTTTCTAGCCATTCTCACTGGATTAAGGTAGTATATTATGGTTTTGATTTGTATTAAGGAAAACATACTTTTTAAGATTATAATCAACTTTATACAACTAATTACCTTATAACAAAGATATTTTTATTTTGAAAGAGAGACAAAGATTACCTCCCTATATGCCAACTCTAAACCAGACTGCTCTATGACATTTTTCCTAAAAGTATTACTTAACACATGTTCACCTTGTATCGACTTCAACTGATTGATAGTGAATGGCTGGACTTACATATTACGAATGAATCTGAGGCTGAGTTCAGACTGAATAAGAATGAGTTTGGTATCACTGTCAATTATCTGCCATAGGTATAGGTAGGTAAAGTGATAACACAAGTACTATGTATTTACATCCCTGAATTAATGGATACAATTTCTATACCAAAAAACAAAAAAAAGAATGAAAACCCACATCATTTGTAATTTACACCAGGAGCTTAAGCTTAAAGTAAAACTGAGAATATATATATATATATATATATATATATATATATATATATATATGCACACATATATACACATACCAAACCAATAAAGACCATTTAAAAATTTTTTTAAAAATATTTATTTATTTTGGGGAGACAGAGAGACGGAGTGCAAACAGGGGAGGGGCAGAGAGACAGAGAAAGAGATACAGAATTTGAAGCAAGCTCCAGGCTCCAAGCTGTCAGCACAGAGCCGGATGCAGGGCTCAAACCTACAAAGCACAGAATCATGACCTGGGCTTAACCAACTGAGTCACCCAGGGGCCCCAATAAAGACCACTTTTAATAAAAATAATACCACCTTACTATACCTTAAAATAAAAAACTAACACTCCTAATTACTCTCTAAATGTTTAGCAAGTGAACTGAGGATCAGCCACATCACATAAGGGTGACAGAAGGAAAACCAAAAATTTGTGTTCAAAGGAAGCAAGATGGAGCCAAGATTTAAATAAAGTGAGAGAAATAACTGGGCACAAGGAAGGGAAAAAAAACATTCTGATGAAAAGGGGACCGGTGCTATAGAAAAGCAAAAGTAAAGTTTTCTTGCCAGGGTAAAGAGCCTTAAAGAAAAAACATTCAAAACTTGGAAATAGGCAGAAATTACTGGGATCCTTCCACTGGAATGCAAGATATAATTTAGCAGAGCCTCTGGGAATTACCTGATTGTATAGAGATGTGCATCTTGATTTGACTTTCTATTGCCTAGGCTATTTTACAACTTTACAGGGGTAGTGGTTAACTTACAGGTAAATGATAACAAAGCAATTGCAGATGAGCAATGCAAATGATTCCTGTTCTTAGTCATATAAATACAAATCTCCTGGCAGAGATTTGTTTTTCATCTAGAAAAAACATAACCTGAGATGTAACATTTTATATCTCTTGCCATGCAGAAATTTGCCTCTACTGACAAATTTATTTCAGCATTCCTTTGACTATATAAATTCTCTGTCCCTTGAATTTCTCTTTCAACCAGTCTTAATATCTTATATATTCTCATTAATTAATGAGTTGAATAAAATATTAGAAATACCTTCTTTTTATATTTGAATGAGTAATGTGGCTTTTTTTGTTTATTTAGTTTGAGAGAGAGAATGTGAGTGGGGAAGGGACAGAGAGAAAGGGAGAGAGAGAATCCTAAGCAGGCTTTTCACTGTCAGCACAGAGCCCAACACAGGGCTCGATCACAAAACGTGGAGTCATGACTTGAACCGAAATCAAGAGTCAGACACTGAACTGACTCAGCCACCCAGGCACCCCAAGAGTCATGTTTTTAAATTTTTGAAAATTATACTCTAGCAAGAATTTGTGTAGGAAATAAACTAGATAAGCAGGGGAAAAAAGAGTTATATGGGGCCTAGTAACAGAAATAAGATAGATAGCAAAGGAGGGCCACTATGCAGTTAACAAATATCTATTTGGTTCTAAAATGATGAAATGGTGACTGAGAATTTATTAGTAAGAATTTATGTGTGCCTATATGAGCAGACTATGTAGGTGCCCCCTTTTCAAAAGTAATTTCTAAAGCTGCAAGGTTCATAAAGAAATAGCAACTTACCTACAAAGGAAGGCTAGACAAATGGGGAAACCAGTAGACTTTAATAATATGGGAGCCTAGGGAAAAAAGATTCCAGGTGAGAACAATCCATAGTGTAGAATGCTACAAAAATGTCAAGTAAGATGAGATCGGAAAAGTGTCCATTCATTCATATGTTCAATAAATATTTACTGAGTTCTTAGTTTATGCTAAGAACTGTACTAGTCATGGGGATACAGTAATAAAACCCAAATAGTCCTTATTGGCATTGAGTATAGTAGAAGAGACAGATATTAAATAGCTAATTTAAGAAATAAGTATTCAGAGATTCCAGTACCAGCCAAGGAATAGTCCACTAACACCTGTCTCCACTGCTGATTATAACTAAACACTCTGGATGAAACACAAAAGCCACTACCTGAGCATTCTGAAAAGGTAAACAAGAGCAGTATTGGGGACAAGAATCAAATTGGAAGAGGGGTCCATATGAGAGAGAGTTTCACGTGTGTGTGTGTGTGTGTGTGTGTATGTGTGTGTGTGTGTGTGTGTCGGGAATGGGGGTGGCTGGAGAGAGAATTTTACAGGCGGGTGGGTGCCCAGAGAGGCTGTGGCAGCTACAACTCCTAAAAAAAAACCTGTCTTTATAGACAGAGAAACAGAAAATGGGTCCCTGGATTTTAAAGAGTTGTGGGGAAGAAATCCCCATTTTTCCCTCTTGCTGTGGCACGGGCAAGTAAAACTCCTAGAGAATAAAACCCATCATTCCAGCTATAGGACAGAGGCAGGAGGCTGAAGAGAATCTCACAGAGGAGAGAGCTGGAGAAGGGTTCTCTTAGTTCTGTGCACAAATCAGAATATATCCAGAGCTCACTTCTGAAGTACACATACACAGAGCACCCCAAAGCAGCATAGTAAACTCCTTGAGAACTGAATGGCAATATAAAGCAAAGCACAAGTCCAAGACTAGCCCCTGAGTAGTACAAATGTAGGACAGATCTAAAAGAACACTGCATAGGCCTTGGAAACTGTCCTAACATTAGAATCCATAAGGGAAAAAAAGTCAAAATAGACTTTGCAGTCTCAATCCAACCAAGATAACTGACTGCTGAAGACAACAATAAAAATCAATATTCTTCAGAGGATTTTAATAGGATCCAGAGTATCAGGTTTTAATTGGCCATCATCCATGAGTTGGTAAAAAATGAAATACAGAGATTGTTATCATTCATTGTTTAATTCTTCCACCACTGCTAAGAAAACAGTATACAAATCAGCCCACCTAGCTGATTTTTATCTTCCAGATCAGAGTGGTGGTTTTCCAAACAGAATGTTGTCCATTTACTTTACAACTACCATCCATGAACCAAGGAGATATTTGTTGGTCAGCTGAGAGATGTTTATTGGGCACAATCCAAGTGATGACAGAATCTGGCAGCTCTTCACACAGTTTCAAAGTCAGGCCTAGGGGAAAAGAGGCCCCCTACTTGTGAATACATCATCCTTGCATTCCACAGGTAGCATGACCCTGAATAAACCATTTCCAGTTTATTATGGAACTGTTCTGGGCACTGCCTTCCCCAGTATAGTGTTTTTCCAACATCAACCAAGACATCAAAGGCATTTTAGGTTTCAAGATTATTTTATGTCTTTAGTCACAAGGGCAGTGTTTTGGTTTTTTTCTCTTGAGAGAGTGAGAGAGCACACGTACATGCATGAAGTGGGGTGGGGGGGCAGAGGGATAGAGAAAAAGGATCTCAAGCAGGCTCCACACGCAACATAGAGCCTGATATGGGGCTCGATCCCACGACTGTGAGACCATGACCTGAGCCAAAATCAAGAGCTGGATGCTCAAGCATCTGAGCCACCCAGACACCCCACAATGGCCATTTTAATTAATGTCTGATAGTAACCTACTAATTGCCCTTCAAATGGAAATTCATCAGACCAAAGTCCCAATAGTCAGTGCTAAGAGGTGCTCCTAGGCTTTTGTGATAAGCCCCACTGAATGCTCCACATACAGTTACTGCACAAAGAATTTGTCCATATCAGCACTCCAGCTTCTACTTTATATTGTTTGGATTCATGCAAACATTAATTTTCATTTAGCATGTCCAATTAATATTGCTTGAAGGGCAGATTTATATGCCTTCTATTTTATAATAATAGGTAGCTGAAATATTCCCCAATCAGATATGATATTCATCCCCATAATGCAATCAGGTAGAGGCACAATCACTTCACATAAGGCCTGTTGAAACATCAATTCTCCTCCAAACTTTCACCTTAATCCCATCAGCCTTTACATTCTTAGCTGTAGCTTCCATTCAGATTTCATTAACACGTTCTGGTTTTATAACATGAACTATGGAAGGTGTTCCCCAGTCATACCTAATATTCATTCCTATAAAACATTCAGATAGAGGAGACACAATTTCTTTACATAAAGCCTGCTTCAACATTCTAATTTTTATAATCCCATCAACTCTTATGTATTTTCTCAATCTGACTGTAGTCCAAGTTAGGGCTTCATAAACATGTTTCCATAGCACAGTGCATGGAGCTCTGTTGCAAAGGAGTACCAGAAATTTCTCTATTCCCTGATCACGTTACCCACACAAGTTCATATGGCCTCAGGGGTCGGGCCAGAGGATTTGGGCCCCTAGAGTTAAATCTTCACCCTGATTAATACAGCTAACCATCACCCCAAGCAATTCTGGGTAGGGTTTTTCATTGTAATCTATACCTTCTAGCTTTTTAAGTTCCTCCAAACTGAGGTAAATGAAGCAGACTTGTTTGGGGCCTTTCAACATTGAGGGACTAATAGGGAATCCCACTGGTCCACCCAACTTTGATAGTGCTGTATCAACACCTTTGTTTCAACATCATCAGTGTCCACCACACTCCTCCCTTTTCTCAATAACCATCCATAAACTTCCACTCTGCTGAGACAAGTCCCCTGACTCTCCCCTCTGTCTTTCCCTGCTTTTCTTGTTAATTACTTTAAAGATCTTGTTTTCAGTAAAACTTACACTGGGAAGCTCATACAGCAAATCTGATAGGACTTTTCATCATGTTGTTTGATTTTTGCAACAGTAAAGTTACATGGAGTGCCCCTACAACAGAGGCCTCCCTAATCACAGCATCTACCATAACTTGAGTAATGAGCATATTCATCAAGTGAATATACCAGTCATCATAGATCCAGTCCCACATGGCTTGCATACAAAGCACATCAGCTGCTTCATTTGGGATTGGTTCCACTTGGCAATTATAGGAGGAGTTAGACAGTCCCCCGCTTTCTCAGACAAACACACTTCACAGTGGCTTTTAACCAGTCCACCAGGATGAATGTTCCCTTGGGAATAACCACCTGTGTGTCTGAATCATGTATAGCCATCTGTGATTGTTTAACAGTGAGCTTTGGGTCCTGTACCAGCCCAAACAAACTCTTCCACTCAGCAGTATTTAAAACCAAAGATACTTCTCCTAATTTAGTTACTTTTACAATCCATTTGAGTAAAGGTTCTTCAGAAAGCTGATGATACTGACCTACAAAATGAGACAAGTCCTACACTATACCCACTGTTCTCAGTAGTTTCTTGGTTTTGCCTTCCCCCCATGTTGACTACCTTGTTGGCAACCAGAGGTATTAGAGGCAATTTCTTTTGTTCTGGCATATTTTTTCCCTTTGTGGGCAGCTCTGGGGCTAGTGGACGAAGCTCACACCAATCAAAATCTGAGCTTGGTCTAGCATCAAAGCCTAACCACACTTTCTTTCACTTTAGATATTACAGATAACAATAACCAAGGGATTGTACAGTTAATATGTTTCTTATTATTTTGCATTTCCTTACATATCCACAGTAAGCCAACTCTACAGGGGTTGGGTCTACCATCATTTCTAAATTCCAATGGTAATTTTTACCTTTAGTAACTGATTGCAGTGCAGCTGCAGTTTCATACCATGGGTAATTAGGTAGCCATCCTGGGATCAGAGGTTCCTCATCCCCATCCTTTCATTCTTTCTCTTCATACACCACATGTTTCCTTGAGCCAAGGGCCATTTTAGCAAATCTCATTTCTCTAACACCAACTAAAGGAAAAACTGTTTCTCTGCCCACAGAACACTTCTGACACCAAGTGTATGAAGATTTTTTTTTTTAAGCACATCACCTAATTTTCCAACTCTGGATAACTACTGGGTATCCTATAACTTAATGTCAGACTCCACAGACTTAAGGACTCAGTCCCATAAGACTACCCTCAATTCAGATGCCAGTCACAAGTAATGAGTGAGTCCCCAAGGGGCCCAGATTTTTGTCTGACTTGGCTACAAAGTTAAGGGGGCCTATAATCATCCCCTCAGAATTAGGAATTTGCTTGAATGGCTTACAAAACTCAAGGACAGATTTACTTATGTCTACCAGTTTTTTATAAAGGATGTTATAATGAATACAAGCAGCCAGATGAGGAGGTAAACAGGGTGAAATCTAAAAAGGTCCCATGTGTAGGAGCATCTGCTCCCATGGGATTGGGATACACCACCTTCCTGGCAAGTGGATGTGTACAGCAACCCGGAAGCTCTCCTTGTAGTTTAGGGATTTTTATGGAGGCTCCATCATGTAGGTATGATTCAATGTTACCTCAGTCTCCATCTTCTCTTCCCTTTCCTGAGGATGGAGGGTAGGACTGAAAGGACTAAACTAATCATGGCTTGGTATTCCTGATGACCAGCCCCAATCCTGAAACTATCCAGGAGCTAACCAAGAGTCACCTCATTAGAACAAAGGATGCTCCTACCACCCAGGAAATTCCAAAGGGTTTAAACCTCTGTGTAAGATATTCCTATCATTCCCATCGGTCAGGAAATTAAAATGGTTTTAGAAGCTCTATCAGGAACCAGGGGCAGAAACCAAATATATATTTGTTATTATATCACATTGTTATTATCATTATGCTCTGTAAGATAGAAGTGAACATGCTTAAAAATGGAAAGACAGAAGTTCTCAGCAGAGAAAAAGAAATTATGGAAAAGAAACCAATAGAAATTATAAAACTGAGAAATATATCAAAATAAAAAACTTCACTGGATAAGATCAATAATAGGATAAAGGTGATAGAGGAACTTGAAGATAGACCAACAGAAACTATCTAGTCTGAAGAATAGAGGGGGGAAGAAGGATTGAAAAGAAAATGAAGACAGCCTCTGGGTCCTGTGGGACAATATCACACTGTCTAACATTCATTCACTGGAGTTCCAGAAAGGGGCATTAGTTTCTATGTAAAGGTACATTGGAGGTATATTACTTTCCCGTTGATGCTATATCAAATTACCACAAACTATGTGCCTTGAAACAACAGAAACCATTTTCTCACTGTTCTGGAAGCCAGAAGTCTGAAATTAAGGTGTCAGAAGGGCTGCAATTCCTCTGGAGGCTCTAGGAGAGAATCCATTCTTTGCACACTTCTAGCTTCTGGTAGCTATCAGCATTCCTTAGCTTTTGTGGTCATTTCTCCCTCTACTCCATCTTCACACTGCCCTCTCCTTTTTGTGTTACCTCCTTTGCTTCTCTCTTATAAGGACACTTGTGATGGCATTTAGGGCCCACTTAAAAAATCCAACGTAACTGCCTTATCTCAAAAATCCCTAACTTAATTACATTAGCAAAGACCCACTTTCCAAATAAAGTAATATTTTAAGTTCTAGGATTAAGTCTTGATGTCCTTTGGTAGCCATTAGTCAACCTACTGTAGGAGAGATTGGAGCACACAAAAAAAATGTTGTTGAAGACATAATTACCAAAAACTCCACAAAATTTGGTAAAAGATGTAAATTTACAGATCCACTGAGATTCTTGAATCTGAGTGAATCTCAAACAGGATAAACACACAAAAAACCACTCCCAAAGACATCATTATAAAATTGCTGGATATACAAATACTGAGTCATTGCATTGTACACCTGAAACTAACAATAATGTCGTATGTCAATTATACCTCAATTAAACAACAACAAAAATTGCTAGAAACTCAAGATAAAGAAAAAAATCTTGAGACCAGCTAGAGGAAAATAAGACATAACATACAAAGGAACAAAGATTTGAATGACTATGGGTTTCTCATTAGAAACCTTGGAGAGTAAAAACAATGAGGTATCTGTAAAATGCTGAAACTATCTAACCAAAATTAGTTACCAACCAAAGTATCTTTCATTAATGAAAGTAACAACATTATAAGAATGAGGAAAACTAAGAGAATACATTTCCAGGAGCCCTGCACTAATAGAAATAGAAGTTCTTCAAGATAAAGGGAAATGATACCCTTTTGATTCCCTAAGATTCCCTTAAGAAGAAAACTTAGAACTTTAGGAATGAAAGAAAAGCAAAATAAATCTAAATAGGTAGATAAATATAAAAGGCTATTTTTTCACTAAATTTCTCTAAAATTTGTATGACTATTATAAGCAAAAATTATAACATAATTTGATGTAGTTTTCAAATGACAGAAATGCAATCAACATGATAATCAGAAGGGAGGAAAACAAAGGCACCTATACGGATATAAGATTCTGACATTTTACTTGAAGTAAACTGTGAAAGGTTAGGGATGTATAGTATAATCATTAAAAGAACCATTAAAAACAATTATCTCCAAAAACATATACAAATGGCTAACATAAGCATATGAAAAGATGCTCAACATCATTAATCGTTATGGAAATGCAAATCAAACCATAATGATTACATGTCAACTATATTTCAATAAAGCTGTATAAAAGAAAACAACAATGAGATATCACCTCACATCTAACAAAATGGCTACTATTTTAAAAAGGAAGGAGGGAAGAAATGAAGGGAAAAAATAACAGGTGTGGTGAAGATGTAGAGAAATTAAAATTCTGGTATACTGTTGGAGATAATGTAAAATAGTGTAGTTACTAAGGAAAACAGTATGGCAGTTCCTCAAAAAATTAAAAATTGATATAATAATTCCACTTCTGGGGTATATCCAAAATAACTGAAAGCTGAATCTCAAAGAGATAGTTGTATACCCATATTTATGGCAGATTATTCAAAATAGCCTAAAGGTGGAAGGAACCAAGTGTCCATCAGCAGATGAATGAATAAACAAAATGTAGTACACAAAGTGGATTATTATTCAGCCTTAAAAAGGAAGTAAATTCTAATACCTGCTACAACATAAAGGAACTATGAGGATATTATGCCAAGTGAAATAAGCCAGTCACAAAGACAAATACTGTATAAATCCATTTGTATGATGTATCTAGAGGAGTCAAATTCATAGGAACAGAACATAGAATGGTGTTTGCCAGAGCTTGGGAAGAAGGAAAATGAGGAGTTATTACTTAATGGGTTTCAGTTTCACAAGATGCATAAGTTCTGAGGAATGGTTGCACAACAGTGTGAATATACTTAACAATACTGAACTATACACCTAAAAATAGTTAATAGTTAAATAGTTAAAAATAGTAAACTTTATGTTATGTGTATTTTACCACAACTAAAAATTAGAAAATGAAAAAGTGTTTCTAAACAGATAACCAGGGGCACCTGGGTGGCTCAGTTGGTTGGGTGGCTGATTTCAGCTCAGGTCATGATGTTGTAGCTCATGAGTTTGAGCCCCATGTTGGGCTCTGTGCTGAGAGCTCAGAGCCTGGAGCCTGCTTCAGATTCTGTGTCTCCCTCTCTCTCTGCCCCTCCCCTGCTCACACACTCTCTCTCTCTCTCTCTCTCAAAAATAAATAAACATTAAAAAAATTTTTTTAAACAAATAACCAAAAAACTAATAGACAAATTATAATGGAATACTAAAAGTATCCACACAATCTAAAAGAAGGCAGAAAAGGTGAAAGAGAAAAATTAAAAAGAAGACACAAACAGAAAACAATTAATAAAAGGGTAACCTAAGTCCAACAGCATCAATTATTACACTAAATGTAAATAGTCGAAACATACCAATTAAAAGAAAAAGTTGTCAGAATGAGGTTTTTTTTTTTTTTTTAAGATTCAACTAAAATAAAATAAGCAACCTATTGATAGATTAGGAGTAAAAGGATGGGAAAAACACTAGTCAAAAGAAGTGGAGCTGCTACGTATCACCATGGATAAAGAGGGATATTATACAATGTTAAACAATGTTAAAAGGATCAATTTGCCAAGAGGACATAAGAATTGTAAGTGTGAAAAAAAATTGTAATTGTGTATGGACCTAAAAATACATCTTCAGGGGCACCTGGGTGGCTCAGTCGGTTAAGCGTCCGAGTTTGGCTCAAGTCATGATCTCACAGTCTGTGAGTTTGAGCCCCGTGTCAGGCTCTGTGCTGATAGCTCAGAGCCTGGATCCTGCTTCGGATTCTGTGTCTCCCTCTCGCTCTGAGCCTCCCCTATTCATGCTCTGTCTCTGTCTCAAAAATAAATAAACGTTACAAAAATTATAAAAATATATATCTTCAAAATACATGAAGCAAAAACTAAAGAGTTGGAAAGATAAACAGACAAATTTATTATTATACTTGGAGACTTCAATGTTTCTTTCTTTTTTTTTGAGAGAGAGACATAGGGGATGCAAGTAAGCAGAGAGAAAGAGGGAGAGAGAGGGGGAGAGAGAGAGAGAGAGAGAGAGAGAGAGAGAGAGAGAGAGAGAGAGAGAGAGAGAAGTGGGGCTCACCTGAAGCGGGGCTCATGTTTATATGAAGCGGGGTTTATGCTCACCCAAAGAAGGACCCATGCTCACCCAAAGTGGGGCCCATGCTCATCTGAAGCAGGGCATGAGCTCACCTGAAGTGGGACTAGAGCTCACCCAACGTGGGACTTGAACTCATGGACTGTGAGATCATGACCTGAGCCCAAGTCAGATGCTTAACTGAGCCACCCAGGTGCCGGAGACTTCTCTCAGCAATGGACAGAATAAGTAGACAGAAAGTCAGCAAAGATTGAGAAGACCTGAACAACACCATCAACCACCTTGACCTAAAACATTTGTAGAACACTCTACCTTAACAAGAGCAGAAGATATATTCTTTTCAAGTGTACCTGGAGCATTTACCAAGACATATGATATTCTAGGGGTGCCTCGCTGACTTGATTGGCACAGCATGTGACTCTTGATCTTGGGGTTCCAGCCCCATGTTGGGTGTAGAGATTACTTAAAAATAAAATATTTTTTAAAAGACATATCATATTCTAGGTCATAATACAAAATTTAAAGAATTGAAATCATAGAAAGTACATTCACTGAATATATCAGAATTAAATGAGAAACAAATAACAGAAAGATATCTAGAAAAGTCACAAATATTTGAAAATTAACACACTTCTAGTAACCCATGGGTCAAAGACGACAACACAGGGAAATTAGAAAATATTTTGAACTGAATTCAGATAAAAATACAACATATCAAAATTTATGAGCTTCAGCCAAAGCAGTGCTTAGAAGGAAATGCATAAAATTACATGCTCATGTCAAAAAATAAGATCCCGGCCAACAAGCACATGAAAAGATGCTCAACGTCGCTCCTCATCAGGGAAACACAAATCAAAACCACACTCAGATATCACCTCACGCCAGTCAGAGTGGCCAAAATGAACAAATCAGGAGACTATAGATGCTGGTGAGGATGTGGAGAAACGGGAACCCTCTTGCACTGTTGGTGGGAATGCAAATTGGTGCAGCCACTCTGGAAAGCAGTGTGGAGGTTCCTCAGAAAATTAAAAATAGACCTACCCTATGACCCAGCAATAGCACTGCAAGGAATTTACCCAAGGGATACAGGAGTACTGATGCATAGGGGCACTTGTACCCCAATGTTTATAGCAGCACTCTCAACAATAGCCAAATTATGGAAAGAGCCTAAATGTCCATCAACTGATGAATGGATAAAGAAATTGTGGTTTATATACACAATGGAGTACTACATGGCAATGAGAAAGAATGAAATATGGCCCTTTGTAGCAACGTGGATGGAACTGGAGAGTGTGATGCTAAGTGAAATAAGCCATACAGAGAAAGACAGATACCATGTTTTCACTCTTATGTGGATCCTGAGAAACTTAACAGAAACCCATGGAGGAGGGGAAGGAAAAAAAAAAAAAGAGGTTAGAGTGGGAGAGAGCCAAAGCATAAGAGACTCTTAAAAACTGAGAACAAACTGAGGGTTGATGGGGGGTGGGAGGGAGGGGAGGGTGGGTGATAGGTACTGAGGAGGGCACCTTTTGGGATGAGCACTGGGTGTTGTATGGAAACCAATTTGAGATCCCAAATCAATGATCTAAACTTTTACCTTTAGAGGGGTGCCTAACTGGCTAAGTCAATAGAACATGAGGCTCTTAATCTCAGGGTCATGAATTCAAGCCCCACATTGGGCAGAAAGCCTACTTAAAAACAAACAAACAAACTTCTACCTTTAGAAACCATATAAAGAGTAAATACAAAACAGATGAGAAATAATAAAGAGCAGAAATCAGTAAAGTTCAAAATAGGAAAACAACAGAGAAAAAGAAGTAATACCAAAATAAAACAAATTTTATTGAAAATACTAACAAAATCTAGAAACTTCTAGCTATACTGACCAAAAAAAAAAAAACAAAACCCAAAAAAACAAGACACAAATTACCAAAATTAGGAATGAAAGGGTAACATCATCACAGACACTACAGATATTTAAGAGAATATTACACAATTCATCCATAGGCACAAATTGCCAAAGCTCACTTAGGAAGAAATACATAACCTGAATAATCCTGTAAATATTAAAGCAATTAAATCTGTAATTTAAAACTTCTCTATAAAGAAAATTATATGCCAAGTGGCTTCACCATCAATCTACCAAATCATAGTGTAAGAAATAATACTAAATCTATACAACCTTTTCTGAAAACAGGAAAAGGGGAAACATTTCCAATTCAGAAACACATCCCTGTTACCAAAGCCAGATAAACACATTATAAGAAAGGCAATACCTCCCATAAACATAGATGCAAAAATCCACCACAAAATATTAGTTTAAAAAAAATGCAACATGTGAAAAAGATAATATACTACAACCTAATGTGTTTTATTCTGGAAATGCAAGGCTGAGTCAACATTTAAAAATTAACTGACATAATTCATCATATTAACAGACTAAAGAAGAAAAACTGATTTCTCAATAAAGGCAGGAAAAGCATTTGGCAGAATTCAACATCTATTCATGATAAAAACTTAGTAATCTAAGAAAAGAAGGGAACTTCCCTAACTACAAAAAAAAAAACAAACAAACAAAAAAAAACTATAGGTAACACTTAATAGTAAAAGACTATTTTTCCTGTTTTCTCCCTAAAATCAGGAACAGGACTAGGACATCTACTCTCACCATTCCTATTCAACATGTAATGGCAGTTCAAACCAATCAATAAGAAATAAAAAGCATACAGATTAGAAAGTTAGAAGCTGTATCTGGTAATAGACAACAATGTCTAAGTACAGAATATTAAGGAATCTACAAAGAAAGCTCCCAAAACTAATAAATGAGAATTGGTCAATGTCATTCAAAGCCACAGCTTTTACTCCAAAGTTATGATCTCCAGATCTTTATATCAAAGTCAATGGATATCTTCACCTGTATATTCCAAGAACTCCTAAGATTCTATTTCCACAACTGAATTTATTGTTATCCCTCCCAAAACTTGTCTTTAAAAATACATATTTCTCATTACCTTTGGTAATACCACCAATTTACTTGTTCTAATATTCATAGCTTTCCAATATTGATTTATCCACCCACTCAAGCTACAAAGGAGAGATTCATCTTAGATGACTTCTTATCCAATCCACATCTACGTGGTCGTTTAGGGTATCAGTTAACTTTTGTTATGAAACAAACTGCTCCAAATCTGAGGGCTAAAAGTAAATATTTATTATGTCCTGTGATTCTGTGGGTTGACTAGCTGATTCTTCTGGTCTGAACCATCTTAGTTGGGGCTGGACAGTCTAGGATGGCCTCACACATATGTTTGGGGCCTCAAATGGGAAGGTTGAGATAGGTGGGACACTTGGGGCCTCTCTCCAAGTGGTCCTTCATCTTCTAGGAAGCGAAACTGATTTGATTACATGGTGGCAGAAGGGTTGTCAACAATAAAACGGCAAGTCCCAAATGTGCAAACATCCTTCAAGTCCCTGCTAAATTACAACTGCTATTATCCCAATGGCCACAGCAAGTCACATGAGTTAGTCAGTCTGGGAGGGGACTACCCAAGAATATGGAATAGGTGGGCATGAACAATTGGCTTGAGAAGGAGGGCATAACTGCAACAATTTACACTTAATCCTATTGATTCTATGATTCTATCTTCTTTTAACCCCTCCAATCTCATGAATCCCATTTTACTGAGGAGTTTAAGAGCTTCTCATCTCCTACTTCCAACTATTCGGAATAATCTCCTGAGCTTGTATTGCTATAAATGATCAGCATGTGAATTTTTCAGAAAATGCAAATCTTGTCACAAAACTCTACTATTTCAGGGTGCCTGGGTGGCTCAGTCGGTTAAGTGTCTGTCTTCGGCTCGGGTCATGATCTTGAGGTCTGTGGGTTCGAGCCCCATGTCGGGCTCTGTGCTGGCAGCTCGAAGCCTGGAGCTTGCTTCAGATTCTGTGTCTCCCTCTGTCTCTGACCCTTCCAGACTCATGCTCTGTCTCTCTCTCTAAACACAAATAAAAACAAAAAACAAACAAAAAACATAAAAAACCTCTGCTGCTTAAAACTCAATAGTTTTCCTTTTGCCATTAGAATAAACTATGGAATGAATTCCTAAACGAGATCCACAAAATCTTACTTACTCTTACTATTAAAATGTTACTTACTCTTACTATTCCCTCATATGCACCCTACTCTTTCAGAAACAAAAAACTAAGTCCTTCAAAGGGCCATAGTATTTCAATAACATGCCTTTCCACCTAATGTTGTTTCTATCTGGAATGTCCTGTTACTGCTTGTATCTTACCAAATTTCAACACATTCTTCAAGATTCATCTCAAACACCACAAATTTAATGAAGCAGGTCCTGCCTGACAAAGTTAAATGCTCCATTTCTTGCTTCCACTGCATCTCCTACAACCTTCAATTATAGTGTTTATTCCAGTACACTATAATTATTTGTTTAGAGTCTTGTTTACCTACTTACTTCACTGTGGGAGAGGGACTATACCTTTTAAAATATCTATCTCTCCAACATTTAGAACAATTATTGACATTTAGTAAGTACTCATTAAATGCTGTTTAATTAATTCATTTCCAACATTCTAGATGCTAGTGGAAAGAAAATTTATGAGATAAGTCTTTCATTGTCAAATATTGTCATCAATTCAGTACTCTTCTTCAAACGTTACTTTTCAGTGAAGTTGTTTGAGTAGAATATAGTTCCAAGTATACTAAACTTTCAATCTGTACTAATACATCTGTAATGTGTTATGAATATGTTAAAATGAGAATTTAACAGTGGGGTGTATAAATGTACTAAATTTAAAATGTACCTAATGTACTAAAACTATCAATGTACTAAAACAGATTGATGCCACATTGTAGCTATAGCTGGATTAAGTAAGACTGACTCTCTTTCTCTTTCCCTAAATTATCATACATTTTAAAGTTTAAAGTAAAAATATCCATGTTGTATTGTTGCTGGAATGAAAGAATATATACACAGATAAGTCTCCTTGAAAAATTCACTGCAGTCCAGAACCTGGCCCTCAGCCTTTGCTACAGTCCTAGTATTTGTGTCCTTTGCAAAATTCATACATTGAAATCCTAACACCCAATGTGATGGTATTAGGAGGTGAAGGTAGGTGATTACGTCATGAGGGCAGAGCTCTTACGAATGAGATTCCAAAGAGCTCCTTCCACCCTTCCACCATATGAGGACACAGCAAAAAGACTAGGAAACAGATACTGAAGGAAACAAGTACTTACCAGACACCAAATCTGCCAGAACCTTGCTGGACTTCGTAGGCTCCTGAACTGTGAGAAATAAATTTGTTGTTTATAGCTTTGCAGCTCAAATGGGCTAAGACAGCCTTACTGACCCAGAAACCTAATTTGTCAGGAAGACTTTTGTTTAAAACACACACACACACACACACACACACACACACACACACACACACACACACACACACACCAGTATCTTAATCAACAGTAAGAAGCAGATCTAATGCCAATGGCAGGGGAGGGGGGGGGGGAGGGGGAGTACAGAGTGCCTCTCTAACCAAGGCAAATAGTTTGGTGATAGAACTAATCTGATTTATGTTACAGCCTCAAAGTGCATAACTGAGGTTAAACACTGGACTCAGTTGTATTCTGATACAGGAAAAAATAAAGTGCAAAGAAGCTCATGATTAAGGAGCCTCAGAAAGTACAAACCACTAAACTAACTTGGGCAAAGTTGTGAATGATTTTAAATCAGGTAGTGACCAATAAAAAGACAAAGTACCACTTTTTCCACTAGATGGTCAACTCATAACATATATATGTGCACATTTATTGTCTCTTGTAGTGAGGAAAGAAAAGCCCTTGCCAAGTAAGTTCAGTGCACATGGTATGGAATATTTAATTTCGAGACTGGAGAAAGACTATTATTTACTTGACGTCAATTTCTATAAATTAAAGGTAAAACGCTTTCGGTTCAGAATGTAAAGGCTTTTGATCGCTGTGAGGAGATGGGGGAGATTCACGGAATACATTTAATATCATTTTGGCCAGGGCTCAAGAGGTGGGCTTTTCCGTTTCTTTTGTTTTGTTTAAGCTTTTTCTTAAAAAAACTTTTCATTTTAGAACTTATAGCGAAAATAGCAGAGTTCCTATTATACCTCATACAAGACCGTTTTTAAATCTCCCACTTCCACCGCCAAATCTCTTTCCGACTTCTTTGCTTCTCTGCTCGGATTTTGGCAGAGCCTAGTTCACACAGTGCAACTTTAGGATAGTAACGAAAACCCAGTTCACTTAAAACTTCACTGCCCAGCCACAACTCTGTTAGGGCTTAAGCTCGCCAAACCCGAAAGCTCTCGCTCCGCCCCGCTATTCTAGAGACGCCCGAGCCCCTTGCAGACGTGGCTCCTCCAACTCAGGTCCCAGGAGACGAGCGCGAAGCGGACCAGGGGGGTGGCCTGCCTCCAGAGGGGAGGCGCCCAGGACCCCACGGGACGAGCTGGGGCCGGCCTAGGGCAACCACCACCGTCAGGCCTCTCCTCCGAGAGCAGGTTCCCGAAGCCAAAATATGTTTAATCTCAAAACGTCCAGATCTCTGAGGAATGTGGCGGATTACACAGAAACACGCACATAGGTGACGGCCGCTTATTGTTTAATGCAGACGCCTGCAGGAAGTCCCCAGGCAGCACCCACTCCTCTCCACAGCCACCACCCACAGGCGGCGTCGCTGGCGCAGCCAGTCCTAGGACGCGTTGCGCGGGGAGCGGGCACGCGCGCGTGAGGACGTCCGGGGAGCGCGCGCGCCGCCGCCACCAGCGAGCTCGGTTGGGTTTGCCGGTGGTGGGGTTTGAAGGTGATGGCCTTGACCGAAGGCCTCGAGGAGGGGTCTCCCGGTGTCCCCACAGTCGCTGCCGGGAGTACCGTTCACTCTTCGTCATGAGAGGTAAGGCCTGGGGGAAGCGGGCCGAGGAAGCGAGGGGCCAAGGCGAATGGGCTCTGGGAGAGTAAGTGAGGTACTCGAAGCTCGAACGTGGGTGGAAAACTCTGTCCTGGGGATTCCGGAAGAGTTTTGTGCGTTTATTTTTCTTACTTTTTCGTGCCCTTCTTGCTTGTGCTTGGAGGAAAGTGGGAAGGTTCTACGTTTTTATTTATGGGAAAAGATACAGAAATTGTCCCGTCCAACGTCAGTCTTCAGAGGTTTGAGGGAATAAATAGCACCTGTGGCTTCAGAGCATCGGTGAAAGGCTTTAGTGAAAATCATTTAAAAACCACACCACCATACAGTAATTGGAAAAAAAAAAAAAAAGGTTAGACTTCAGAAAGAAATAGAATGGCAGAACATATCCTGACATTAATCCTAGCTTCCTCCTATAAAAACGGCAGTCAGGGATAAGGCTCAGCGTGTCGTCTGCTGTCATTACGACTCTGGCATCTTCGAAGACTGCCACACTGGTAATTTAGGGATCCTTTCCTGCCAGTGTCCTTTTTCTTTCCCACCTCCCAACCCCCAATGATGGTGGCATTTTTATTTTTATTTTATTTTAATTAAAAAAAATTTTTTTTTGAATGTTTATTTATTTTTGAGAGAGACAGAGCGTGAGTGGGGGAGGGGCAGAGAGAGAGGGAGACACAGAATCCGTAGTAGGCTCCAGGCTCCGAGCTGTCAGCACAGAGCCCGACGCTCGAACTCACAAGCCATGAGATCATGACCTGAGCCGAAGTTGGACGCTCAACCGACTGAGCCACCCAGGCGCCCCAATGGTGGCATTTTTAATGGGCAGACTATATAATGATCTTTACACAGACTAAAGAGTTACCTACCTGGCAATTACATAGCGACTCCCCAAGTGTCCCAAATTTAAAGGTGTTTGGGTAGCATTCTTTTCTGGGGGAAGGTAATACTTCTGGTATTAATCATTAGAAATCTTTTCAGCCTTGGGAAAGCTATTTCAGCATAAACGCAAATCTGTAGGTCACTTAAGTGAAATGTTTATTATTAGTTCTCCATGATGATACTTAAAAAAATTTTTTTTAATGTTTATTTTTGAAAGCGAGAGAGAGCGGGAGAGAGCATACGAGCAGCGGAGGGGCAGAGAGAGGAAGACACAAAATCCGAAAAAGGCTCCAGGCTCCGAGCTGTCAGCACAGAACCCAACACAGGGCTTGAACTCATGAACCCATGAGATCATGACCCGAGCTGAAGTCCAACGCTCAACTGACTGAGCCACCCAGGCGCCCCATCCATGATGATACTTTAAAAGGCATTAAGATTTAATGTTTTTTTTCTCCTTAGCCTTTCAAAGCATTAAAAAATACTGTTTACTCTTAGGAAATGTAGAATCTCCACCGGAGATGAAACTGCTTCAGTTGGGCAGAGTAAATGTCCTGAAGTATCCAAGTATGAATGAGTATTAGTACATTATTAACATCTGCTGGGCACCCATACTTTGACTATTTTGCTGTTTCCTTCTGTCATTAGAGAAGGGGGCATCTGAAGCTCAATTTTTTTTGTAGCAGATGTTCCCTAAAAAATAGTTTGAGTACTGCAGCAGAGCCTTGACATTAAGGGAAGAGAGATGTCTAGTTAAAAGTGATGGATAACCTGAAGATAATTCATCTACTGGGACTGTTGGCCTGTCCTGTAGTGAATAAAGGATTCCTACTGAACAATATATTGCCTGTATTTAATTGTTCACTTAGAATATTTTCTGATTTTTTATTTTTAGGAGACCGAGCCCTGAAGCAAAGAAATCTGGATCACAGAAAAAGTATTCAAGGGTCATGCAAGCCAACTGTAGCCAACTGCACAGCCCTCCAGGAGCTGCAGGCAGTGAGGATGCCTCAGCTTCCCAGTGTGTTCATACAAGATTGACAGGAGAAGGTTCTTGTCTTCATTCTGGAGATGTTCATATCCAGATAAACTCCATACCTAAAGAATGTGCTGAAAATCCAAGCTCCAGAAATATAAGGTCAAGTGTCCATAGCTGTACTCATGGATGTATACATAGTCGCTTACGGAGTCACTCCCACAATGAAGCAAGGCAGTCTGATGATACTGCCACAGAGTCTGGAGATCATGGTAGTAGCTCTTTCTCAGAATTCCGATATCTCTTCAAGTGGTTGCACAAAAGTCTTCCATATATTTTGATTCTGGGTGTCAAACTTGTTATGCAGCATATAACAGGTAGGGTATAATAAAACATTGCATTGTTTCATTGCTAAATTCAGTAAATTTTATTTCCTTATTGGTAATCTCCTTGAACCTCTGTATTTTGTTAGCTTTGAAAATTGTATGTTTCCTGTAAATTCATGTTATTGTGTTAACTCTTGGATTTTTTTTTCTTTCAATTAACTGGAACTTATTTCCTAACAGGAATTTCTCTTGGAATTGGGCTGCTTACAACTTTTATGTATGCAAACAAAAGCATTGTAAATCAGGTTTTTCTAAGAGTAAGTATAACAAGTAACTTAAAAAAAACATTAAATGTTTCTCTCTGTACAATTAATTATATACTCACTTTTGAGAGAAATAGGAATTAAGATCATTTTCTTGACAAACATGTTATAGCACCCATGATATATTAAATTTTGTTATCTAAATGATCTGTCCTGATAAATTGTTTCACCTTATTTTCTTTGTATGTTGAATCCCTGATAGAAAAACTAGATAAGATTAAAAGGTTTAGAATGCACTATTTGATCTGATTTGTTAAGTGCCTTCATATTTTGAGTAAATTTTACCATCATTAAAAACTTCACCTGTTGCCCTAGAAGATCTAAAATAGTTCAATAAAATGTACATTGAATGGGTATCGAACTATTAGGGCTCCCTTTTTTAAAGAAAATTATGCCCAAGAAGTTTTTCCATAATATAAATTATAAATTATTAGTCATATACGTTACTGGAAAAAATGGGATTAGTTTATAAAATTTCACCTTCAAGCAACTTTAAAGGGCTGTATCTGTGTAAAGGATCAGCATTCTGACCTGGATATTTGTAGTTAGAATCTACCAAACCATAAAAATTTAATTCAGGGTTTAAATTAAACTAGTAATTAAGACAATTTTAAAAGTAAGATTAATAACAAATTACCTTGTTAAAATATTACTGAATTGAAAATTTTTAGTTATTTTTCTAAGTCCTGACAACCTAGTATTTTTTAAAGTTCGGTTTTGTCAGGGAGGCAAAAATAGGGAGCAGTAGAGGTAAAGTTTGTACTTGGATGGTTCTTTTATGTCATTTTGTAGATTTGGCTTCTTTGAAACCTGGGTAATGTGAGTATTGTTTTTATATAGTGAAGAAAACTGTAATTTAAAAATTTGTTTAAATATTCTGTTCTGTTCATTAAAGATTCATAGAGTGCAATGATGTACAATTTAACTATATTTTTATTAAGATTAATCTACTAAAATGTTCTAAGTTCACAAATTAGTCCTTAAAGTAAAATAGTTAAGTGATATTTATAACTCTGGCATAATTCATAATAACAAATTATAAAATTGTTTATTTTTCAGGAAAGGTGCTCCAAGATTCAGTGTGCTTGGTTACTGGTATTCTTAGCAGGATCTTCTGTTCTTTTATATTACACTTTTCATTCTCAGTCACTTTATTACAGGTAATTTGAGGTACAAATACACAATCATATTTTTTATGTAAAAATTTATTCCATAGCACTTTGTATGTATCTTAACTTACACATACTTATTGTTAGAGTTCAATTTTTACCGGTCCCTCTCCTTCCAAGATAATAGCTCTAAATGACTTACTCAGATTTGTATACTAAGTGCCTTGGCTCATAGCAGGTACTATTTTAGTTTTCGATACTTAGATTTTTACTTATATAATCAGTGGTTTTAAACACCGTTAGGTGTTGGTGGTGGTCTTTTTAAATTTTTATTTATTTTTGACAAAATTGTATGTATTCAGGATGTAAACATGATGTTTTGACATATGTATGCATTGTGAAATGATTATCACAATCAAGCTAATTAACATGTCTGTCACTTCTCTTAGTTACTTGTGGGGGGGGGGTGGGTAAGAACACATGATCTTTGTTTCTAGAAGCAAGAAGACTTACTAAAGGATAGTTGTTAAGTTTCCAGGTCAGATGGAAGTGTTCTTAATTTTTAGCTTTAATCCGATGATTAGAAGTCCTGGTTTTAGCGGAGTTGGGAGAGATGGGACAAATCTAGGAAACAATGTATAGAGGGAACCAATACCACTCAAATTGGATTGGGTGTGTTGATGGGAGGTAAGAATCCAGGATGACCCCTGGGATTTAGTTTTAGCAACTGGCTGGGTGGTGGTTCATTTATGGGCTAGGAAAGACTGGAAAGAGAACTGGTTTTGAGGGGAAGATCAGTTTTGCTTTGAATATGTAAAGTTTGAGAGGCCATGTAGAACTCTTAAAGTGATTGTAGCTATATGTCATGAGCTCATTGTCAAAGTTAGGGCTTTAAATTTTGGTGGTATCCAGCAGATGGTTGATAGACCTAAAAACCATGGAATTCATGAAGACTAATCAGGGAAAGAAAGTGTAGACAGAGGAGAGGGCCCAGGACTGGACATTAATCAGAGGAGGAGCAGCAAAGGATATTTAAGGAACCATCAGTTACATAATGAGAATAACTAGGAAAGTGTGATGTTAGAAGTCTAAGAAGAAAATAATTCAGGGAGGGAAGATGGAAAACGAGAAGTGACCTTTGAGTTTAGCAAGACAGAAGGAATTGGTGATCTTGACAAAACCAATTCAGTGGAAAGGAGATGGAACCCTGATTGGAATTGGTTGAGAAGAGAATGGTGGACGTCTAGTATTTAGTGAATTCTTTAGATTACAGGGTAGCTTTCCAGCCATGACATGCTAGAAAGACTGTTCTTTTTCTTTATTCTATGGAGGAAAGATTTGAAATTCAAACATTTGAAAAGTCCCTTTAAGCAAAATGATCTTCCATTTTATTTACATGAACTCTAACATCTTGCCAAACTCACATTTTTTACATATCAAAGTAAAATACTTGGTAGCAAATTTAAAACCCCTATCAAAACTTGACCTTTGTATATTGTTTTGGTAAGTTTTGATGTTTTTCTCTTGGTAGCTTAATTTTTTTAAATCCTACTTTGGACCATTCAAGCTTCTGGGAAGTACTTTGGATTGTTGGAATTACAGACTTCATTCTGAAATTCCTCTTCATGGGCTTAAAATGCCTTATTTTGTTGATGCCTTCTTTCATCATGCCTTTTAAATCCAAGGTAAGAAACCAACATGTTTTATTGGAACAATATTAGCAAACCACATTAATACTATTTAGTCTTTGTTGAAATGACTCTTTTATAACTTTTCAGTTTCCTAAATAACCTAATTTTAATTATCTGTATTACCTTAGACTAGAGACCATTTGTTCAAAGACCTGAACTTAAATAATCTATTCCAAATTCTGTAAAATCAGAATTACATTGCTTCAGAATAATCCTCACATCACATATAGAAAAATACTATTTAGATTGTACTTCCATTCTCCTCCAGGGCTTTATCAATTAGTTATTTATAACTGACTACAGGCAGTTTTTCATGTGTTTTTTCTCATATTCAGTAAAAATTTTATAATTGAGTTGTGCTATGTACTCATGATGATCTCAATCCAATATGAAATATTTGTGCTATGTAAGTAGCTTATATAGCCCTGTTTTCTTTTTCCTTTCTTTTTAGGGTTACTGGTATATGCTTTTAGAAGAATTATGTCAGTATTACCGAACTTTTGTTCCCATACCAGTTTGGTTTCGTTACTTTATAAGCTATGGGGAGTTTGGTAATATGACTAGACGGAGTCTTGGGATATTGCTGGCTTTACTCTACCTCATACTAAAAGTAGGTAATGTTATAAATCTTGTCATTGTATGATTCATATGATGATGACAGATTTTACATACTACTGCTTTTCCCCTTGACTGTCTTATAGTTTATATCACTAGTTTGAAGTAATGACAGGTTCTGTATCTGTTTAGAAATGGAAAAATGGAAATATATGTCTTTATCTTAATCTAGTGGTTCTTACATTTAATTGGGACAGTGGAGCTCCAGATAGCATGGGTAGAATAGAACATATTCATCCCCAACAGTAGCATCTGTCATACACAAAAATACTATCCTCCTCCCCTCAAATTAATATGAAACTTTTAAAAAGCTACTTTAAAAGTGCCTGGTCTTTGACAGTTATATTTGTCTTAACTAAATTGTAACTCTATTCACATGTACTTCATTTTGGTCAAGAGTTGGCTGAAATCTATAAAAGGGATGGGAGGATGGGCAAATGGGTGGAGAGGAGTGGAAGATAAAAAGTTGGCTGAAATCAGTAAATGGAGTAAAATATTCCATAATGGACTTTAAATATATTTACAATGAAGTGAATACGCAATGAGCATTACGTTAATACCAGTATTTGATATGATGGGATTTGAGCTTTAATCTCTGGGGTTTTTAAAAAAAAAATTTTATATGTATAGATTAAAAAAAATTTTTTTAACATTTATTTATTTTTGAGAGACAGAACATGAGTGGGGGAGGGGCAGAGAGAGAGACACACACACAGAATCCAAAGCAGGCTCCAGGCTCAAGCTGTCAGCACAGAGCCCCACGTGGGGCTCTAACTCAAGAACCATGAAATCATGACCTGAGCCAAAGTCAGACACTCAACCAACTGAGCCACCCAGGTGCCTTTTGATGTATATTTTTGAGAGAGAGAGCATGCGCATGAGAAGAGGGGAGAGGCAGAGAGGGAGGGAGACACAGAATCAGAAGAAGGCTCCAGGCTCTGAGGTGTCAGCACAGAGTCTGATGGGGAGCTTGAAGCCATTAATCTCCAGATTGTGACCTGAGCCAAAGTCAGGCGTTTAACTGACCAAGCCACCCTGGTGCCCCTCTAGGTTTAACAGATAGGGCTCTTTGAATTCAGGAATTCTTACTTCCTCTTTCAGCTTTTGGACTTTTTTGGACATCTGAGAACTTTCCGACGGGTTTTGCGAATATTTTTTACACGACCAGTAAGTACTTTTTATCAGTTAAAAACACTTTTTACCTTTTTTTTTTTTTTTAAGGTTTATTTATTTTTGAGTGAGAGTGCAAGTGGGGCAGGGGCAGAGAGAGAGGGGGAACAGAGGATCTGAATTAGGCTCTGCACTAACAAGAGCAAGCCTGATACGCACCTCGAACTCACAAACCATGAGATCATGACCTGAGCCAAAGTCGAACTGAAGTTAACTGCTCAACTGACTGAGCCACCCAGGCGCCCCTACCTTTCTTCATTATAAAAATGTTTTAGTTCATAAATTTTACAAGTATGGATTTCATGGGGCACTTGGTGGGCTCAGTTTGCAGAGCATGTGACTCTTGATCTTAGTTCTTGAGTTTAAGCTCCACGTTGGGTGTAGAGCTTACTTTAAAAAAAAAAAGGTGTGGATTTCATAATTACATGCTTTTTTAGTACTCTGGCACATGGGGCTATAATCAGTTCCTTTTTTTTTTAATGCTTATTTTGAGAGAGAGAGAGAGAGAGAGAGAGAGAGAGAGAGAGAGAGAGAAAGCATGTGTGGATATGGGGAAGGGACAGAGAGAGCATCCCAAGTAGTTCTGTGCTATCAGCATAGAGCCTGATGCCAGGCTTGATCTCATGAACCCTGAGATCATGACCTGAGCCTAATTAAGAGCCGGATGCTTAAGTGACTGAGCCATCCAGACACCCCTCTATGACTTGCATGTTGACAACTACCTGATAGTTGATGCAGTGCCTATATTTTTGAATATGCCTCTTGCCCTTCAAATCACTTGATGTAAGGATTTATATACATTCCCATAAAAATCTTGTCATGAACTTTTGTTCCTCTTCCTTTTTAAAAAATTCACAAGTGGTGGGTTTGTGTACTTCCATTAAGTTCTTATTCAGCTCCTGTAAGAGTGCTCATTGTTAATTTGAGAAAAACTCATTACCAAAAATACCCCTTGAAATTTTCTTACTGAAAAAATTTCCCCACCAGTAGTCAATTCTGTATGCACAAGTTCTCAAGTAAGTTCTCATTTATTTAACAATAAGTTGAGACTCCAGTGTCAACTATAAACTTGATTATTACGTGATTCCACTGATGTTACAAATTGCAGAGAGAGGCTCATTTGCTATTTAGTAGTCTCAAAGGTTCTCAGTACTTATATGTGGACACTCTTTGGCTAGATAGAACTAGTAATGTTTTTCATTTTTAAAGTGAGCTCACAACTACAAGATCAAGAGTTGCACGTTCAACCAGCTAAGCCAGCGAGGTGCCCCTAGAGCTAGGAATTTAATAACAAGTTTGGCTGCATCCTATTCAGACTTCTCTCTTTAGACAAGATATAATAAAATTGAGAATTCCATTTTGATGGAGTTTATTCAATTGATTATAGGAGTACCAACCATTTTACTATAATTTAGTAACGCTTGTGCTAAAATACTTTGATATTCTTTCTCTGTAAGGCATAAAGAGAAATCATAGTCATTGATACTCTTTGATTTATTCTTGAGTCTCTCAGGAATACACATATACACATGTTCCTTAACTTTGCCAGAGAAATGGCAATCACCATTAAGAGAGGTCTTCACCTGAAGGGAGTCTGCAAAATCCCAGACGGGAGTGCTGTTTTGTTTTTAAGCTTATTTATTTTTGATAGAGCGAGCAGGGGAGGGGCAGAGAAAGAGGGAGAGAATGTCAAGCCGGCTCTGCACTGTCAGCACAGAGCCTCATGTGGGGCTCGACCTCCATGAGATCATGACATGAGCCGAAACCAAGAGTCACTCAACTGACTGAGCCACCCAGGTGCCCAAGGAGTGCTGTTTTAAAAGCTGTCAGCTTCTGTATCTGCAGTGTACTCTGCTAAATGACATTTTAATGAAGGTAAATTGGCACCAGGATCATCCATCAGTATCCTGATTTGTTTCTGGAATCTTGAACATCACCAGACCCAAAACAGAAATCTTACTTTTAAATATTTTTATCCTTTGAATTTTAGTTTGATTTTGTTAACTCTCAGTATTTAGTGAAAGAAGTTTAGATCCTAGCTTTAGGTTGTTGAGTCAAGTCATGCTTTGCTCTCATTACCATAACTGAACTTGGGTGTACTTACTTCTCTTCAGCCACCCTTTCCTCATTTCTACAAAAAGGTGATCTCATTTGTAAAATCTTCTCACGTCTAGTTAATGACTACATTCTATTGAATTTGGTGAGGAAGTTATTAAGATCTTAAACAGATCAAGAACTTTTAAGGACTGTAGTAGGAGAAAAGAAAATTTAAGAAATTGTGTTAGTCTGTTAGTTTTGACAGTACAACTCTGTCTGTGACATTTTCCAATACTGGTTCTTTTGTAAAATTTTATTTTTTCCTAGTACTAAGTGTTCTCTGACTTGTGATAATTAAGGATGACAATTCAAATTATTTTTAAATTCAGTAACAGGACATGTTCAGTGGTCCCCAAAACTTCTTTACGTTCAATTCACCTAGAGAACTTTAAAATATTAGACTCCTGGGTCTTATTATAACAGTATGTTTGGACCTATTGAGTCAATCTCCAGTGTGGAGCACAGAAATCTATTTTTAAAGCTATCTCCACATGACTTACATTCAGGCAGCCAAGCTCTGAATGGACTCTTTTGAACCACTGCTATAGGTAATATGTGGGTTATTTGGCAATATGGGCCACATAATACATGAATGTAGATTTTATAGTAATTATATTTCAGATTGCTTAGTCTCTTAAGTCCGTTGAATTTCTAGCACTATCATGTGGGAATCCAATAAATCTAACCATCTTCCAAGATCCTATTGTGTATCTAATGAGTCCATCTTGGTGCATGCAATCCAAGACACACATGGTTCTGCATACGTAGTTCAGTTTTGAAATGTTTGTATCCTTCGGCAGAGTTTTCAAATGCCTAGTTCAAGGGAGATTTGAGAAATACAGCATCACCTATGTATTTGAGGAACAGGAAAGAAAGATTTGTAGATAAACAGAACTTTTTATCTTCACAGAGTTACGGAGTGGCTGCCAGCAAGAGACAGTGTTCAGATGTGGATGATATTTGTTCAGTATGTCAAGCTGAATTTCAAAAACCAGTTCTGCTCATCTGTCAGGTAAGTAGATTTGTTAAGCATACCAAATACAGCATTTCTCTGTCATATTTATGTTAGCTACAAGGAAAAATCTGCAATGTTTAGCATAAAGTAGCATTCAGGGCACATACTAGAAATTTCTTCCCTATAATCAGGGGTTTGGTAGATTAGCTAAACCTTGTTCCTTATGTTCTAATGATTTGTATGCAGAGGAGGGTATGTGGGGGAAAAATAATTCAGATGGCAGACTGGATACGAAAATGACTTGAAAACAGGCTACTCTTAACAACTGGTTACTAGTCTTTAAGAATACCAGCATTTGTTATTGGATCGTGTAAGTCCCTTTCCTATACTTTATGGCAGTTATTCTCAAACACTTTAAGACAGGAGGTCATAATACTTGATCTTAAAGTTATTACCCAGGGATAGCTTATATCTTATTAAAAGTAGTTGAATAGTATAGTCAAAAGAACACTAGTGGCTCTACCACTAATACCGCTTTGTGTTCTTGAATGTCGTACTTTGTTTTCTCATTTGTAAAATGAAGGGATTAGTGCTCTCCAAAATTCCTTTCAGCTCTAAAGTATGATTCTTTGCAATGTGATGATTTTAAAATTAAAATGTTAAGTATAAAATCTAATTCTTAATTCCTTTACAGCATATATTTTGTGAAGAATGCATTACCTTATGGTTTAATCGAGAGAAAACATGTCCACTGTGCAGAACTGTGATCTCAGACCATATAAACAAATGGAAAGATGGAGCCACTTCATCCCACCTTCAGATATACTAAGTTGTATAAACTATGAAGGCCACAAAACACTAATTTTATTTGGTTACACTGACAATTGATAAAGACATTAGAATGGGTTTTCAGGACTAGACATTAAGGAAAATGTTTCCAAATGATTTTAGACTATTATAGTAAGACTTAAGTGTGTAATCTAATTTATCAAAAGATTAAATGAAAGAACCTTATGTTTTAAAAAATATGTAAGTAATGTTCGACCTAATGAATATGGAACATTTATCCTGTCCTAATTATTTGACAGGTGGTTGCAGTGTTAAATTGTGAATGTTTTCTCATTAATGTTACCAAAATGTCAATTGGGTAACTAAAACTAGTGATTTTGGAGGAACTCAGGTATTCTTTCCTGACATTGTTTTCAGAATAAAGAATATTTTTCATAATATTTTAAGATACACATTATCTGAAAGTAGAATTTTCTTTAGCATTGACTTTTATAATTCCCATTCTAAAAATTCTTAAATTTGCATAAAGTTTGTATTTTTAAATGAAAGTTCTAAATACTATTTTTTACCTGTAAACAATCAGATTTTCTAAGTGAAGATTAAATTTACTGAGGATGATATATTTTAATATTGTATTGTTCTCTGTAAGATGATCAGCAATCGAGAATAGATTATTTGAACTCATTGTTTGTGGACCTCATACATACAATCCTTCTGTCAGCTTTAATGTTCATGATCTTGCTTTTTGTATAGTGCCATGAACTATCTTGAAGTAACTATTAAAATAATTGACATGAATTACAAATAGCTGGCTCCACTGATGATTTCAATAATATGACAAATAAGACCCACTCAAACTCTTACAAAAGAATTCCCCTTATAACTAATCTTCTCCAAAGAGTTTTGGAATCTTATGCTTAAGTCACTGTTACTTGGGAGATTAAAGTTTGCACTCAGAGGCTTGCACCAAAAGCTTTGGATAGTGTGGTTTGTTTGCCTCTAGGTATTTGTGCAGGGTAATGGAAAAGGGAATGAGGCATTTTCTCTCTCCCCATGAAACCTTTAAGGCAGAATCAAATCTATAACAGAAGTATGAAAGGCTAGTTACATCTAGAGTATAACTTCTGCCCATTATTTCAATTACCATTAATCAGTTTGCACCCAAGGAAAAGATACTGGAAAGGAGGAGCTGGGAGGTAGAAAACAAATCTGGCAGTATTAAGACAAAGTCTGAACCAGAATATGGATTAATATAAGGATAGTGACCAACCAGCTACAGATAAAGCCACTTTCATGCCTGTATGGCCACCCAAATTGACACAAGAACATTAGAAAGCCTGTAACTATTTTTCCTATAGGTAAATACTGCCAGGTTATAAGTACAACTGTTTCTATTCAGTGAGGACATATTTAAATCTATTATCTAATTTGAGAACAGTTGCAAATATTGAAACAAGCTTATTTGGCCTTAAATCACCTTCTTGACTGTGGTGAGGCAAGTTATTTAGGTATACAGTAGGAGATAGGTGAGAAAGACAATTTGAGATTAGAATTTGGGTGCGAAAGAGGTGTGTTGAATTCCTATCATGAACACAAGAATAACATCTTACTACATGGGTTATTTCAGCCCTATTAAAATACCTACCTACTCTTCTTACTCTGTGGCTATATGGATAGCTTTGTTTCTTAAGATGATTTAATAAAAAGGAGGTCCATGATAGGCAGATGGGTTTTTGTTCCTAATGAATTAACAAGAAAGCAGTTCATATGAATTTAAAAGGGGTGGGGGGTGGGGGGGAAATGTAATAGGAGAGCTATGCCATCTACCAATAACACTAATGAACTGGAAGCATTTCTCTACTTAAACTCTTTCACCTCAAAAATGGGAATAGGGATTCAAAAACCCACTTATTCTGTGAACTCAGATCACACCCTCTTAAAGATCGTTTTATCAGCATTAAGAGCTGCAACTCTATGGGGCACCACGGTGGTTCAGTCCGACTCTTGGTTTCAGTGCAGGTCATGACCTCACAGTTGGTGAATTTGAGCCCTGTGTCAAGCTCTGCACTGACTGCCTGGGATTCTCTCCCCTTTTTTTCTGTCCCTCCCCTGCTCACATTCTCTCAAAAAAAAAAAAAAAAAAAAAAAAAAAAAAAAAAGGAGCTGCAACTATGTTTAATAAAAAAGTCAGTTTGAGAACTTCTATAGAGAAATCATCCAAGTGTGATAGAATTGCCTCAAATAAGTGGCTTATACAAAACACCCATCTTACACTAGATATGTTGAGACATTAGTTAAAAACAGATTTGGGGCATGACATTATGTAGCACATACACACCCAATGATCAAATGTTGTTGACAAGTGTGGCTGAACAAACTTGTTAGGACAAGAAAGTCTTCCTAGTGTATCTGTAATGAAACTAGTTTCACATAATTTTTCACATGAGCTTTTTTTTAAGTAACCAATTCAACTATTGGACAGAACTTGGAAATTACAAGTGTGTAACATCTAATATATATTAGTACTAAAACTTGTTATATATTTAAGTAGCTTCAATTTCTCAGCAGAAAGTTTTTACAACTGTTAGTCCTCATATATATAAGTAGTTACTAAATATGAGAACCTGAACATATCTGGTATATTAATGAAAATAATTATTGAAACCATTTGTGCACCTGATAGTTATTTCTTCCTATCTGTGGATTTAAAAAAAAAATCACTTCTATTTTATGTTCATTCAAATTTGCATTTAATTTCTATTTACATTCATTCAATCCGAAATCAAATACTTAATACAGTAAACTAAATACAAGATGAAAAGCAGAAAAATGTGTTACCCTCATAGCACTCCTAATAAGGCAGCTTAATATTTACTCTGATAGATGCAAAGCCAACTTGGGACAGGAATAAAATAATTAAAGAACACAGATGAACCCATTTTTCAGATGTTACTTCAAATAATCCACTGAGATAACATTTGTGCTGTAGTGATAAATTAAGAATCACACACAAAAGTTTTATATCAATCAGTAACAGACCACAGGTCATGGTGTGACAAATACTTTTATGATTATTTTGTCCAGCTTGCTAGTGTCTACTCCTATGAAAAAGGGTAGATGTTTGGATACTGATGTTTTTGAGAAATTAACCATTTTCAAAGCCTCAAAATCCATTCTTCATAAATTCAACATTTCTCATGGGAATATTCTTAGATCTAACCCTTGTAGACTAGGAACCACATGACTGACTAACCAAAATAGGTCCTACATTAAATATATAATCGAAGGCTCAGGGCGCCTGGGTGGCCCAGTTGGTTAAGCATCCGACTTCAGCTCAGGTCATGATCTCACAGTTTGTGAGTTCGAGCCCTGCATCAGGCTCTGTGCTGATAGCTCAGAGCCCGGAGCCTGCTTCAGATTCTGTGTCTCCCTCTCTCTCTGCCCCTGCCCCACTCGCACTCTCTCTCTCTCTCCCTCAAAAATAAACATTAAAAAAAAAAATCTTTCTTTAAACTAAAATAAAATTGAAGGCTCAGTATATTGATACTATCGAAGATGCGTATTGCTTATAATCATTTATTAAAGAATGTTGAATTTATGGAGTATCATACATGCATTCTTACCTCCCACCCCCCAATTATCTTCTATCTCAAAAAATAGTATGGAAAAAAGTCTCCTTGAAGGATTCAAATTACGTGAGACCATAAAGGGGAAAAAGAAATAATATAATTTTCCAAAATATCTGGTTCAAGTTCAATAATTCTTTACATTGTTAATCACAGCTGGTTTATAAATCCCAGTTTATTCTGTAATGCTACAAACCTTATAAAATCAAAATTAGTAGAGTTCAGTTCTCAGTGATTTTAATTAAAAAACAACATGTATAAAGTAAAAAAATATCCTGTAATAGCTGGTTTTAAAGAAAATAATCGAGTGATGAAAGGAAAGCACTTAATCTCTTTTATACACTTACCTGGAATAATCATAAAGAATCCTCTTAGAAACTTAAGACTAGTAATATTGACATCATACATTTTGAACTATGCTTGGATTTTTACAAATAAATATAGGGTAAGCCATATTGCATAGGTGTGTGCTTTCTGTCTGTGACACTAAAAGTGGCACTTGACATGTTTCACAGTCAGAGTAGGGATATCCATTTATAAAACAATTTTTCAGTGAACTTGCCTCAGCACAGGAAATTAATTTCACTCAATATTAAGTCTGAAAGCTATTTGTATGGATGGTAAATATGTAATTAATGCATTTTATGCAGAAAATTTGCGGTGTGTGCCACTACTGCTGGCAGTGCTAATTATGAAAATAGTTTAACTATGGGGTGGTTATATAGCCAGCCAATCACAGTGCAAATGTTACTAGCAAATAGGACTGAGGAGGAATATTTTAGGGTAAAAATTTTGCTGGAATTTGGTTAGGCAGTCAACACTACAGTTAGTAAACACATTTGAAAACAAGTATCAGAGTAGCACAAGTCATTTACAATCTGAAAGAAAGTCTATACTTATCACCATAGTTTTTGGGTTCTAGTTTTTCAGACATCAACTGTCATAGAACAAAGCTCTGCAAGTTAAGTACAATTTCTGCCCTTATCATTTATTGTAGCTTCTAATTTACTAGCTACAATTACAAAGTTCTCAGTAGGCTGCTGCAATAAGGGAGGAGGGGGTCTAGAGGAAGTGATAAAATAAAAAAATAAATAAAAAAATAAAAGGCTTTCTGTCCAAAGATGAACTGTTACCAATTTCTTCATTTATTGCCAAAATTGAAAAGGTATATTTCCAATCACTTTTCATGGTTCTATTTTGCTCAGTGTCATAAGATTTCATCTCATCTCACTTGAATTGCCATTTAAATAAGCAAAGCTTTCCTCTTTTCTGACTGAATTCAACATGCATAAAGAATCTTATGGCTTGGATCCTATGGCTCAAAAAGGTTTGAAGAACATAGCAAGCAGCAACTATTTAAAAAAATTGTAGGGTTGCAAAATATTACAAATTGACTTTGCACACTCAGAAGACATTATAACAAAAGGAGGTGATAAGACTCAACTGCATGATCATCTATTATACCAGTATGCACTGAAATGTATTTTTATAAAGCTCTGCAGATATTAAACCCTTTCACCAGCTAAAGTCATGGAAATGCGCTCTTTAAGGCAGGAAGTATTTAAGAAAGGTAAAGTTACCTTTATTTTTATTCTTTGTACCTGTATACCACTTATGTAGATTTTGTTACAATTTCAAAAACATAATGTCTTGTTCACATGTTTCCTAAATTAAACCACTAAGTTTTCTTATTCACTGTGGAAGACATTCATCAAAAGGCCATCAAATGTTTTTACAATCAAAAAATGTAGCCCCAGTATAGAAGAAACTCTTTTTCCTTTTGAAACTGCTGAGGAAAAAAATGTAAGGAAGGTAGACAGCAAAAACAGTTAAAAGTAAAACTTAAAATCTTAACAATTTGCTGTAAAGAGATTAGACATAGAGAGTGGAACATGATAACACCCTCTTCCCCTGGATCTCCCTCTCTCCCTCACTTTACTGCCCTCAGTATGTATTTTATCCTCTTTTCCATCCTTCTTCAGCCATAGGCTGAAAATATTTGGCGTCTTGAACCAAATACTGGTATAAGAACAGGGGGCGATATTTTTCCAGTGCAATGCAGGCCCAGGACAAGGATGCAATGTAGGACATACAAGTTATGCCCATTCCAAAGCTTCCAGTTAAGCTTAGCACATAGCAGTACTGCAAGTAGAAATGATTAAATAGATTTTTTTTTTCCTAGTATTACAGACAGGTATTGCAGCTGGGTTACTGAAAATAAACCCCATGTCCACCCCAATCCCTCAAACGAGCCACAGCTGTGGTTAACAATGATTCATTTGCATTTTTATTGTTTCACCAAGAGAAGAAACAGAAGTTGTCTGGCTTTCTTCACACCAACCAATAATTTTGCATTTTAAAGTTGGGATGTTTTCCATAATGAGCTGAATCAAAAATCTATTTGAAAAATATATATTTATATAAAAAAAAGATTCAGGTTGTTTGCACGTAAAACATCAACTGTTAAGTTTCTTTTGTCTTTGATTCCATGTTGCTGGAAAAGTTTGAACAAGCTTGCATGCTAATTTGTCCTTAGTTGCAAGTATTACAGGCAATTTCATACTTTGCCTAATGAAAGGATAACCCTTCTTCGACACAATCAGAACTCAACAGTGATTCAGAAGCAACATCCTACCCTTAATACTGTCAGTTTTGAGCCATCAACATGAAAATCCTTGATAAGGTTGAGAAGATGTCGCTAGGAATCAATTGATGTGCCTAAGAGTTCCACAATACTATTATGCTTAAGTTTTTTTTTTTTTTTGCACCATTGATTGATTTTTTTAAAATCCATGTTTATTTTTCCTCTGTCCAAAGTGTTCAATGTAATGACACTGACTCTTCAAGACTGTCATTTTGAGCTTTCTTGTTTCACTTTACAGGATGCTCACATATCCCTTCCTCACCTGTTTTTGCCTTAAATTCATTAAAATCATTGCTCTGTCATAGATTCATACGTAGGTGCTCTGGTCGTTTGGAGATCATGGGGAAAGCTTGTTTTTTGTATGGCCCAGAGTTCGGCTGTCGTATGGGAAGTGGTGCTGAAGCTTCCCCACTCATCGTCACATCCATCTGCTCTACTCCACTTGTTTCCATTGGATATTCCACAGGTGTCTGAGGATTTGCCGTGCTGGCTGAAGCACCTCTTCCCCAGAAATCCCCAGGAGAAAATTTGACTGGGCTTTAAGACAAGGAAGAGCTATCATTCATTTATCTCAAGGATTATCTCAACAGGAAATATTTCCCTTACATTTAAAGGGATGACACTTATTTTCATTCAATTTTATTTTTGTGTGAATTAGTACAAAGGCTAAATTTGAGCCATTGCTCCTCTAGACTAACTGCTAGAATTTCCTAACTGGTCTCTTTATCTCTGTACCTGCCTCTGTAAAATACTCAATGATACTTTTTTTTTTTTTTTTAAAGTCATTGTACTTCCCTACTTAAAACAGCTTCCCACTGCATTTAAGATAAATGTATTTAAGACAAACTCACATGTCAGGAATGTTGACCACCCTTTCATTATGAAGACCAAGATTTTTCCTCCCTTGGGGCTTTTGCATGGGCTGTTGCTGTACCTGTAACACCCTTGTACTTCTATTTTTTGTATGAGTGGCTTTTTCTCTTCATTCTTAGATGTTACTTCACCTGAGAGACCTTTCTCTGACGACCATGAATAGGAGCCCCCTTGTTATTATTCTCTGCTCTCTACCACCACACTCTATTTTTCTTCAAATAGTACTTGAACACTACTTGTGCTTACATATTTTTTGTATTTCCTTCTTTAGTTATTATGACTCTCTTCTCACTCAATTATAAGCTTCATCAGAACAAGGACAATTCCTATGTTAATCACGTGTCCCCAGCATGTAGCACAGCCCCTGGCACACAATAAATGTTGAATGAATGGGTAAAGAAGACATTTGCCAATACAGTAGCTTACTTTCTTTCACAGGAGGGAAGGTAAACTATATAGCATTCAATATACGAAGATGTAGATGCTGTTCTTATGTTAGCCAAATAGAGTATGACACCTCTTTTGTTTATGTAACTTGGCACACATTTAAGTGATGCTCTTCTAGGTTAAACAAAGAAAGAAAAGAAAAGAAAAGAAAGAAAGAAAGACAGTGAGAACAACAAACTCTGAATACCTGACAGGTGTTCGCGGGCTGCCAATAAATCTTCGAGGTGATCGGATTTTTGGTTCAAAGGAAAATTTTTCTTTCACACTTTCAAGTACAGATGGAGCAACATATGTAAAACCCTGAAAGACAGAAAAAGTAGACTACAGAATGGCATTTTGTTATATAAATCAAGAAAATGTAGTTTCAGTCTCTGACACACCAAAACAACAATGCACACCTAAAACCACTGCTCTGTATACACCCGTCTCCCCAGTCTCATTTCACATCTGTTAGCTTCTTTCCAACCATTTCTTGAGGCACAGACCTGAAGAAGGCAGAATTTAATTGAGCCTCGTATGCCAGCAAAGAATATTCTACTCTACTGAGAGGAGCAGAACAAAACAGGACATTTTAAGATATTAAATATGATATATGCAAAGAAAATTCTAGGGTTTCTAGCCACATGCACATAAGCAACTAAGATTATCACTCCCCAGTTTCTCATTATTAGGACAAAGTAAAAATACAATTCTTTAAATTGGCATGTGTGATCTTCTGATTTTATACCAATGACTGGATAGATTTGATATTTTCATGATTAAAAAAAAAACTAAATTTTTTTAATTCGCAATTATTCGGTTTTGCTAGCTTTAGTTCTTTCTTGGACCTTGCTATTAGGCCACACCAGTTGTCCTTTCTCTTGCTGCCAATGTCCTATCAATTGCTATCAATCAGTCCTCCATCTATCTTCCCTTTTATTTATTATTCCAGTCATCTATATATAGGCATATGAATTATAGTAAAACGACTCAACAAGGCTCTGGGTGAAGTCCTAAACAGTGAGGTACATTCTCTAGTGCATATACTTTGTGACAGGTACATGTGGACTTCAGAAGCCATTTCCCCACATAGTCTAGTGAACTAAAGCCATAACTACCAAGAGGACCAGGCTGTACCTTGATCATCTTTGAATTTCCTTTAATTCTGTGAGAGGAATTTAAATAATTATTAAACTGAAGTTGTTATAACCACAATCCCCAAGTAAGCAGGATGTTACTGATTTTTATCAATTTCTAAAGAGATTGACTTTATATACAGAAATCTGGCTACAACCTAACAAATGAATTATTCTTATGTTCATTAGTTGGCCAATTTAAGTAATTATGAAAAGTTCAACAATACTTTAACTGGCAATGAGAGCCTAGTTATGTAAATTTTGCCACCACAACTTTGGATTTCTTTGTAGTGAGATAAGAAATTTCTAGACTTTTTTATGGGGGGGGAAATTGTCAAACTAGTTGAAACTCTGCAATGCCCAACTGAGGAAAAGATCTCTATGTTAAATCAAAGGTATATACTCCACATCAGTAGAAAACAAAATTCCACAGAAGAGAAAAAAAGAAAGCGATGCCAGAATTTAAATGAATCCTGTTGGGGTGCTTGGGTGGCCCAGATCATGATCTCATGGTTCCTGAGTTTGAGCCCTGTATTAGGCTCTGTGCTGACAACTCAGAGCCTGGAGCCTGCTTTGGGTTCTGTGTCTCCCTCTCTCTCCACTCCTCCCTCACTCATGCTCTGTATCTGTCTCTCAAAAATAAATGTTAAAAAAAAATTTAGAAAAGAAAAATAAAATGAATCATGTCTACTTCACTAACTGAACACAAGATATTTTACCAAGGGGTATACTATGACTTTGCATCGTGTAGATATAAACTTAACAACATGCATTCATATTTCATCTCTTATGTAATTAAAAAGACTGTAAAATTATATTTTGCATATATGCTCTATTCTTATAACACTATACAATCATACACTTATAATATTACTATTCAATGTTAGTTACTCAAAGCCATACTGTACTATGGTGATTTAAGAATAATTTTGACCATACACAATTTTTGCATTCCATGCTAACTTTAGAACTTACCCTCCACCCCAAAATATACAACACTACTGTGTATTACACTGTGAACAGTATAAAAAAAATGGACAATTAAGTTGGTGATAAATGTGGTAAACTCAGAAATAGAAAAAAAAAACAAAAAACAAAACAAAAAAAACCTTCCAAATGCTTACTTTCTCCATATTCCACTCTCTCTAGATGTAGTCCAAAAAGAAATGACAAAGGATAATGACAAGTAACAAAAAAAAAAAGATACAAAATGAGGTTTTTGATCAAAATCTAAAAAATCTTTAAAAAAAATCTAAAAGCTTTTTTTCTACCTGAAGAGACAAGGTATAAAACAGTACAGAAACTTCTACAATGAAGATTAATATATTTACTATTACATATGAACCAATATATTTTGATGCCAAATATTCACTATTAACAGGTTAAAAATCCCCTACAAAGTTACACTAAAAAGTACCAAAAATTTGTAGCTATTTCAGGAATAGAATAGTTACAGTGAGTTCTTCTCCTCCTACTGTTATAACTGTGTGACTTTCAATTGAGATTTGCTAAGCCAAACATCATTTTAAGTCAGTGGCCCATGTATACTCCAAAGAATCATACAGTCCTATTCTAACTGCTAAAATGGAATCTGGATTATGAGAATTTTTTAACTTAGCAAGGTAGAAAACTTAATAAAAAATAGCATCTCAGGTTATCTACATGAACTGCAAAGAAGCAAATTGAATTTTCTTATTGAAAAGGGCCCATCCTAATACTTAAATTTCTTGTGGCAATATGAAATTCTTTCACTTACCAGAAAGACCTGGTTGGCACTTTCACTGAGAGTTGAGTCATCTGGGCTGTCAACAGGTGTCTGACGTGTAAACTTTGAATCAAACTGACTCACATCCTCCTCAGATTGCTTTATGAAAAGACAAAATGATTAGAAAATGATGAATGTCTGTATTATATATATCAATCAAATGCATTACTTGCATTAGACAAGACTCTAGATAGAACTCTTTTCACAGGATTTGACTGTAATAAAATATCAGAATACTCTTAGTAGGCAAAGACTAAAGAATAAATACAGGTGGAAAGTATCAAAGGTCAAATTACATCTTCAAACTTTAGACATATATTAAAATAGATTATAGTACACCTTTACCATTCTTTATCATTCTTATAAAAAGTCTGTCAGATCACCTGGGTGGCTCACTCAGTTGTGTCCAACTCTTTTTACTTTTTTTTTTAGCTTTTTTTTAAGTTTACTTATTTTGAGGGGGGGGGGGGGGGAGAGAGAAAGAGAGAGAATTCCAAGCAGGCTCTGCACTGTCAGTGTGGAGCCCATCGCGCGGCTCAAGTGAGATCATGACCTGAGCCAAAATCAAGAGTTAGACGCTTAACGGACTGAGCCACTCAGGCACCCCAAGCATCTTTGTTTTTTAAGTGTTTATTTATTTGCTTCTGAGAGAGAGAGAGGCAGAGAGAGAAAGGGAAACAGAAGATCTGAAGTGGGCTCCCTGCCGACAGCAAAGAGTCCAATGTGGGGCTTGAACTCATGAACTGTGAGATTATGACCCAAGCTGAAGTTGGACGCTTAACCAACTGAGCCATCCAGGCACCACCCCCCACCCACACCCCAAGCATCTGACTCTCAATTTCCACTCAGGTCATGACCTCACAGTTGAGGGATCAAGCCTTGCTTTGGGCTCTGGGTTGGGCATGGAACATGCTTGGGATTCTCTTTCCCTCTCCCTCTGCTCCTCCCACATGTGCTCTCTCACATTCCCACCCCCTCCAAAAAAATCTGAATGTCAATCTTCCCCACTTACAAAGCTTCAGTGTGCCTAGTCCATTGGCTAAATTCCTTGTTAGATATAATTTGCTCAGTTGGCCACTGCAGGTTTATAATAAACCTGAGAAACTACTGAAGCAGAGATTTAACACAAAACACATTTGTAAATGCTCTAAAGTTTCTTTCTATAGCTTATTTCATCCCTTGAGACTGCTCAGGGAGAAATAACAACATTCTACTCTGTTTGAGTACATTTTCTTGTGAAAAATGTCACCCAAATCTTTTTTTTTTAAATGAAATTTATTGTCAAATTGGTTTCCATACAACACCCAGTGCTCATCCCAACAGGTGCCCTCCTCAATACCCATCACCCACCCACCCCGCCCTCCCACCCCCCATTAACCCTCAGTTTGTTCTCAGTTTTTAGGAGTCTCTTATGTTTTGGCTCCCTCCCTCTCTAACCATTATTTTTCCTTCCCCTCTCCCATGGTCTTTTCTGTTAAGTTTCTCAGGATGCACATAGGAGTGAAAACATATGGAATCTGTCCTTCTCTGAATGACTTATTTCACTTAGCATCACACTCTCCAGTTCCATCCATGTTGCTACAAAAGGCCATATTTCATTCTTTCTCATTGCCAAGTAGTATTCCATTGTGTATATAAACCACAATTTCTTTATCCATTCGTCGGTTGATGGACATTTAGACTCTTTCCATAATTTAGCTATTGTTGAAAGTGCTGCTATAAACATTGGGGTACAAGTGCCCCTATGCATCAGTACTCCTGTATCCCTTGGGTAAATTCCTAGTAGTGCTACTGCTGGGTAATAGGGTAGGTCTATTTTTAATTTTCTGAGGAACCTCCACACTGTTTTCCAGAGCGGCTGCACCAGTTTGCATTCCCACCAACAGTACAAGAGGGCTCCCATTTCTCCACATCCTCGCCAGCATCTATAGTCTCCTGTTTTGTTCATTTTAGCCACTCTGACTGGCGTGAGGTGATATCTGAGTGTGGTTTTGATTTGTATTTCCCTGATGAGGAGCGACAATGAGCATGTTTTCATGTGCCTGTTGGCCATCTGGATGTCTTCTTTAGAGAAGTGTTTATTCATGGTTTCTGCCCATTTCTTCACTGGATTATTTGTTTTTTGGGTGTGGAGTTTGGTGAGCTCTTTATAGATTTTGGATACTAGCCCTTTGTCCGATATGTCATTTGCAAATATCTTTTCCCATTCTGTTGGTTGTCTTTTAGTTTTGATGATTGTTTCCTTTGCTGTGCAGAAGCTTTTTATCTTCATGAGGTCCCAATAGTTCATTTTTGCTTTAAATTCCCTTGCCTTTGGGGATGTGTCAAGTAAGAAATTGCTGCGGCTGAGGTCAGAGAGGTTTTTCCCTGCTTTCTCCTCTAGGGTTTTGATGGTTTCCTGTCTCACATTCAGGCCCTTTATCCATTTTGAGTTTGTTTTTTGTGAATGGTGTAAGAAAGTGGTCTAGTTTCATCCTTCTGCATGTTGCTGTCCAATTCTCCCAGCACCATTTGTTAGAGACTGTCTTTTTTCCATCGGATATTCTTTCCTGCTTTGTCAAAGATTAGTTGGCCATACTTTTGTGGGTCTAGTTCTGGGGTTTCTATTCTATTCCATTGGTCTATGTTCTATTTTTGTGTCAATACCATGCTGTCTTGATGATTACAGCTTTGTAGTAGAGGCTAAAGTCTGAGATTGTGATGCCTCCTGCTTTGGTCTTCTTCAAAATTACTTTGGCTATTCGGGGCTTTTTGTGGTTCCATACAAATTTTAGGATTGCTTGTTCTAGCTTCGAGAAGAATGCTGGTGCAATTTTGATTGGGATTGCATTGAATGTGTAGATAGCTTTGGGTACTATTGACAAAAATGTCACCTAAATCTAACTACATGTGTTTCCTTAATTCTTTCTCTCTGGTACAACAGACTTTGTGGTCATGTCAAAAGAGCTTAGGAACCAATATGAAGAAGCACCCAGTATCCAAAGATGGTAAAAGATGAGCATCACTAAAGATTAGTGCAATGGATTGAAACACAGATAAAAGTCATGAATTCATAATTATACTTAAAAAAAAATTATACAATTCATTGGTCAATTGGGAAGATGTTATGGAACTAATTTATTATTTTGAAAACTGGGAAAGAAACATTTATCCTGCCTTTCCTGTAGGAAATGTAAGAGTTTCTCTTTATGGATAAATTCAGTAATGAAGAATGAATAATAGTATTAAAATAAAACAATTTTGCAAACCCCTAATGAAATCTTGAAGCTAGGCTAGAGGTTCTCAATCTCCGCACTACTGACATCTTGGGCTTCATAATTCTTGTTGTAGAGGCCTGTCCTGTGTAATACAGGATGTCTGGAGCATCTCTGGCCTCTATCCACTGCATTCCAGTAGTATCCCATCCCCAAATTGTGACAACTTGTCTCCAAACCTTGGCAAATTGAACTTAGCTGAGAATTACTGATGTAGGCAATGATCAGTGACCACTAACATTACTAAAAAAAAAAAAAAATACAAATGACCAAAACATACAACATCAAAAGTTTAATCAGAATCAGATTAAGCATCTAAATCTAACTACTAGGTTTTGGAAATACAGGGAACAGATGAATATGGTCAATGACACTATGGCGTTAAAAATCAACAAAATCAAAATGTAAGGAACCCTACAGGACAAATAACCCAGTTTCTTCAGTAAGTCCTCAGGAGAGGAATTGAGCGGGAGTGGGTATTATCTACAGATGGAAAAAGAACTAAGAGACACCATAACCAAACTGTACATAGACCTTGATTGAATCATCACTGAAACAAACCAATGGGGAGCAAAACAAAGCAAAAGAAACTGGGGAACTTGTCAGCTTTTTAGTTGTAATGATAACATAGCAGTTATATTTACATTTAAATAAGATGACCTGACAAGCTGGACAATTGGTACATGAGGGTACATATCCTTACAATTGTATATGTGAAAATTTTAAAGCAAGTTAACCTGTGCTCCAGGACCAAATTATCATCATCATTATCCTCCTCCTCCTCCACCTTCATTTCAAGAAATATAAACTATGTTTTCTCACATTCTGAGGTGGGAGAAAGACAAGAACACACTAACCCATTTACTCATAAACATATTGTAATGATCTGAGTTGTGTCCCCCTCAACATTCATATGTTGAAGTTCTAACCCCCAGGACCTCCGAATGGAACCTTGTTTGGAATGAGAGTCAGTGAAGATGAAATTAGTTAAGATGAGGCCATTCTGGAGCAGGGAAGATCCTAATTCAGTATGAGTGGTATCCTGATAAAAAGGGAAAATCTGGACACAGATCTGCATAAAAGGAAAATGCAAACATAAAAGCAGGGATCAGGTGATATGCCTACAAGCCAAGGATCCCCAAAGATTGTTATCAGCAAACCACCAAAAGCCAGGAGAGTGGCAGAATGGAAGAGAAGTTTCTCAGAGCCTTCAGAAGAAACCAAGCCTGTCAACATCTTAACCTTGGACATCTAGTCTCCAGAGCTGGAATACAATAAACTTCTGCTTTAAGCCACCTAGCCTGTGGTACTTTGTTACAGCAACCCTAGCAAACTAATACACATATATGCTGTATTTTTAAGAAAAAATTTCCAGAAAATTCAATTCAAAATAAGGGTGAATCAGAGGGTAACCACACTTACCTTGATGACTATTTTGTTATGTATATAAATGTTAAATCATTATGCTACATACCTGAAACTTATATAATATTATACATCAACCAAACTTCAATTAGAAATAAAAAATAAAATAGGGGCGCCTGGCTGGCTCAGTTGGAAGAGCATGAGACTCTTGGATCTCAGGATTGTGAGGTCAACTCCCATGTGGGATGCAGAGATTACTTAAATAAATAAAACTTTTGTGGTGCCTGGGTGGCTCAGTCCGTTAAGCATCTGACTCTTGATTTCAGCTTAGGTCATGATCTCACGGTTCGTGGGATGGAGCCGTGCACTGGACTCTGCACTGACAGCAGGGAGCCTGCTTGGCCCTCTCTCTCTGCCCCTCCCCTCCTCATGTTCTTTCTCTCTCTCAAAACAAATAAACATTTATAAGCAAATAAATAAAACATTAAAATTTTTTTAAATTTTATTTTAAAATAAAATAGGGTAGATCTAAGCAAAAAAAAAAAAAAAAAAAATGCAAAAAAGTTTCAACTACTAGGGGCACCTGGGTGGCTCAGTCTGTTGGGCAACCAACTTTGGCTCAGGTCATGATCTCATGGTTTGTGGGTTCGAGCCCCGCGCTGGGCTCTGCACTGACAGCTCAGAGCCTGGAGCCTGCCTCGAATTCTATGTCTCCCTCTCTCTCTGCCCCTCCCCCACTCATGCTCTGTCTCCCTTCCTTCAAAAATAAACATTAAAAAAAATTTTTTAAATGTTCCACTACTTGAAATATTTAATTGTCTTTAGCAACCAACCTAAAAATAGTTAATATAGGGGTATCTGGGTGGCTCAGGTGGTTTAACGTACAACTTTGCCGCTGGTCATGACCTCAGAGTTTGTGGGTTTGAGCCCCACATCAGGCTTTGCATTGACAGCGCAGAGCTTGCTTGGGACTCTGTCTTCCGCTTTCTCTGCCCCTCCCCCATTTATACTTTCTCTTTCTCTCTCAAAAATAAACATTAAAAAAAAGTTAATCATCTTACACTCATCAATTGCTACTGGTAGTAAGTCCTTGAAAAGACTGCATAGAATAAAGATTCTGAAGAGAAGTCAAAGTTTTCCAAATTGTTAGTATAAACAAAATGTTTCTGAATGCTCTGAGATTTTCTTATTCTAAAAAAGCACGAGGTCTTTCAAATAATATGCTTTCGTGTATACATACCAACAGAGGTTTAAAAGGGGGTTCCACCTTCCTAGCCAGCAGTTCTTCCCAATTAATATGCCTGAAGAATGGATGAGCCTAGAAAAAGGGAGCAGAAAGAAAAATCAAGGGAAACAGACTTCACTGGATTGACAAAGTAACTGCCTATTTGAAGTTATACCAATCACAAAATAAGCTGTAAACAACTACATACAAGCTTCACAAATACATAAAATTAGCACTATCTTCCACTCAAACCACCAAACAGATCAATCCCTACTTGAACTTCTCCAGCATCCCCAGGACCAGCTCCAAGACGAGAAGCAGCATTTCTTTTCAGCAGCTTTAGGGAGGAGGAAAAAAATTGATGAACCTTAGTCAAATTGATTAGTTTTCATTTATAAAATTTGCTTGTCTATACTGCTAATCTATTTTGAGAAAATATGACTTATTAATTACTACTAAATACTGTTTAGGAATAAAAAATAAAAATATTTAAACAAATTTGTACTTTACCTGCAAAAACTGTAGGCTTTCTTTTTTTAATATATGTGTATGATTCCTTATTCAAAACGTATATTCAATTATATCCATTTAAATCCCAGTAGTTGTGGCTTATTGTTTGGTGTCCTACCTTTTTAAGCAGATCTCTGGCTTCTTGTGTGAGGTAGGGAGGCAAATTGAGTTTACATTTGAGGATTTTGTCAATTGTTTTCTTTCTATTCTCCCCAGTGAACGGGGGCTAGGAGCAGAAGAGAGTGAGAAAAATCAGCATATAAAAAAAATAAAATCATCGATTTCCTGAATTAGTCAGTTATGCATAGACACCAGAAATATATGCTGTGATATGGGCTGACTGCTAAAGATCTGTAGTTTTTAAGCAATGGGACAGAAGAAACAGCAACATCCTAGAAGAAACTGGGTTTCCACTATTAACTTTGTGTGGTAATATGTGAGCCATGTGCTTATATTCTTTACTTTCTCTATTTACAAAATAAGGGCAGTACCTATTTTATACCTGTTTCACAGGACTGCCGTGGCAGATCATTTAAACAAAAATGTTTTTAAAAGTACAGGGGAAGTACTACTAATAAAGCATTATTAGCATGATTTTTTTTAATTTTTTTTTTTCCTCCATCAGTAACACTTTTAGAAAGCACAGAAAAGGTCTCTTCCTATAATGATTTATAACTACCCAGCACAGACCAGAATACATGCAGCTTTTAACTGTGCACCTACTGCTCCAGTCAGCATGTCATACATTAATGCTCCCAAACTCCACCAATCCACAGCACGATTGTGGCCACTTCTCATCAAGATTTCAGGGGCCCTACAATGAGAAAAATAATACTCCTAAAAAATTCACCCATTTGCATGTCGTCTGAATTAGAATTTTTAAAACAATATACAGAGCCAATTGTTGCTATCGAAAATATAGCACACTATTATTACGTAGCCAGGTAAAAGTCAGCTATTACCCCCAAACCAGTTATATTTCTTTCAACATGCAGCTCACATGTATTCTATTGTTCCACAAAATGTGTGTGTGACTGTTCCATCATGAATAGATTCCTTGCATAGTCCAAAGTCTGTTAGTTTCACATGACCTACAATGAAAGATCATAGCATGGTTATTCTGAGAATTCTAAGTATGTACAGTGTTTTAATGTATCATACAAGACAATAATCTACAATAATGTAGATTATTAATTATTAACTTTTTCTGCCTTAAATATTTTTTTGAAGATACAAAGAACTAGCAAGGTGCCATCCATAAAATGAGATGCTAACTCCCTACAAGGCTAGTGTAATCATCTTTTGCCAAAGATATAATCTACCTAGCAAAGGAAAAATAGAGAAAAAACTGAAACAGCTTGTCCAAGGCTCCAGCTTTACCCACACCTAGAATTCTCTACCATCCTGAGAAAGTAAACGCTGGAAAAATTCTCCAAAATCTGGCTTAAGTATACAATCCCTAATAAAGATATGCTGTACCTTTTAAACAGAGGTGTTAACATGTACTTCAAATACGTAACTTTTACCACAGTCAACTGTGACTTGAGAGTTTTTAAAATGGTCTCAGAAAGTCACTGTAACAAGTTAGCTTATTCTGCCAATACTGCCAGTTCAGAAAAAAAAATGAAATTGCTACATGGCATGGGACTGTCATCTCTTGCCCAGAAAGTAAAAAACTGACTACCTTACACAAAGAACATTTCAGTTCAAGTTTAGCTTTACTGAACTGTTATTAGATATCCCATGGTTCAACAATCCCAGGGACCCTACTATTCCAGGGTTGTTTCAGAAAAAAGAAAAGGCAATGGCCTACTGATTCAAATGTAAATGTGTACTTCACTCTGACACAGAAGAAATATGACCTTTATTTTCACAGAACTACCTGACACTGACACACTCAAGTTTATGGATCAAAGAAGTTAACTAGTCACTTCCCTATTCTATCCTTTGCCTTAGAATTCAGAATCAGAATCCAAGTTTGGGGGGATGAAAGCAGAACTGGGAGGGAGGGAGGCAAATACATAGATTCCCATGATATACTTGGTTAAGTACAGCATTTCTCCTAAAAAAAAAAAAAAGGAAAGAAAGAAGAAAAACACAGTTTGAAATGGATTTATACTAGTGTCAGTTGTCCACACACCATTTCCTGTCCAAGAATTTAAAACTCTTAACTACCTCGTGTATCATTTTGTAGACCTTGAAGGATCAGCTGTTGCTACCAGCACCCCAACAGCCTGGTTGGTTAATTGAACTGCAAAGTCTACATAGCCCATATTACTCTTGCATAAATCGAACAGTCTGTAGCAGCATGCAGTTGTAATCAAGACTCAGTCTGCTCTACCTATAGCTGTACAGAATATTAGCCTTTCTAAATTTTTTTTTAATGTTTTTATTTATTTTTGCGACAGAGAGAGACAGAGCATGAGCAGGGGAGGGGCAGAGAGAGAGGGAGACACAGAATCGGAAGCAGGCTCCAGGCTCTGAGCTGTCAGCACAGAGCCCAATGCGGGGCTCGAACCCACAGACTGTGAGATCATGACCTGAGCTGAAGTCAAACGCTTAACCGACTGAGCCACCCAGGCGCCCCAAGCCTTTCTGATTTTTATGTTTGTTGTTACAAAGAGCAAGAATAAACCGATGCCTACAATAAACATTTTCTTTCCAAGGCTGTATCAAATATTTTTGTTTCATTCTAATCCTTTTTTTTTATAGCATCAAGAAAATTTATCATAAAAAGTACTGATTCTAATATTTATGTATTTTTATCCTTAAGGAAAATCCAATTTATAGAGTTAAGATTTACTTTCCAATTTAAGGAACAAACCAAAATTAGAGTTGGACTGGCTTTTGATATATAAAGACTTCAAAAGAATTATAAGCTATACAGAGCAAGGATTAAACTGAAAGGGTTGAGTGGCCAATTATCCTTAACTCCCTTTAATCTCATCAATTACAAATACCTAAATACCTAAATTTCAGCGAGTATTATGATGCCATAAATTCTGAGGGAGGAATGTATAATAATAGATAACGTGACTATGGGGCTTTGAAAAATGACCATGACCTGTGAGGGAGGATTGTAAGATGATTATTTACTATAGAATTGTTTACGGTTTATCTCCACCTTGGTGATTTAGCATGATATTCTCCGGCTTCAGGTCTCTGTAGATGATCCCCTTTTGATGTAAATGCCCCAAAGCCATGGAGATTTCTGCCAAGTAAAAGCTGGAAACAAAAGTGATTTAATAAAATTAAAAAGAGTAATATACTCAAAGCAGTTTATGTATGGAGCAAAATTCCTTGAAAGAAATAGACATGCACCAAAGACCAAATTAGTGGGGATGGGGGTGGGGATGGGGGAAAGAGATGGCATAGGATGCTGCCAAAAGGCATGATGACATTTATGTTTCACTTATTTAGTGAAACTATGTTTAATTTCATCATTAGAACATACTGCTAAAATTGCAAAGAAGTCCAGAATATGCCAAACTGTCACTGGTTTTTGTTCTGTTTGTGTGGCAATTAGGCCAATAGTCATTCAGATCAAAGCAATTTTCTCCCACCCACCCCCAATTTTAAAATCCCACAGGACATAGGAACTTTGTTATTCTTAGAGATTAAGTCTTAGTTTCAAAAGATACCTTATAAATAACCTGACCCTTAGAAGCCCGCTCATCCCTTAACACAGCTGCTATTTATATACAGTTCATGCCCACAGTATCTGCCCTCCCTCTTGCCAGCCAGCCCACAACTATAAACTGTGTGACACTCAAATTTATCTACCTCAAAAGAATAAAGGGCTGAGTCAACCCTGTCTGGATTCGAAAAGCACAAGGCACTGCAATACTGGCTGCATAACAATGTTGCAATCCTGCAGATTACTCCAGGATGGAGAGGGTGTGTCCTAGAGGACTGAGGCAGTTTCACAGCCAGCAGGACCACAAACACAGCCTCCAACATGGCTCAGAGAGCCTCCTCCAAAAAAGGGCACTTCATCCCTAAGGCTCTTAAATGCAGCTTCTGTGTTAGAAAAGGCCTGAAATTAAACAATGGAATGCAGTTTGGTAATTAAGGTAGAAAAAACATTTAAGTGTTTTCTATTCAATTAATGTGTAGGATAAACTGATTTATTGTTACCCAATACTGTCCTCTCACAAAAGGATGTGTATATTTTTAATTTGAAGCAGATGCCATCTTAAGAAATATAAGGGTAGATCCCATCCTGGCCATAGAATCAATCCACAGATGATGTGTGCCGGTTTATCACCTCCCTAAGACTGCACCTTGGGAACTGGAAAGTCTAAAAAAAAAGAGGAGATGATTTCTGATACTTTCCATTGTTCCACACATAAAGTTTCACCGGAAAACCACACTCACCCACAGCCAAGGCAGGCAGCTTACCAATTCAAGGAAAGAAAGCCCCAGTGAGAATGGTTCTGTTAAGGACTGGCGTGAAGAGCGTTCCACCCAAGGCCTGGGGGCAAAGGAATGACGTGACCTCCAAAAGCTGCCCAGTCCCATAGATACTTCTCCCCCTTGAAGTTCTGAGTGACTGACTGGCTCCAGAACAATTTATTGAATCATTTGGCTGCCCACAGTGAGAACAGGGCTTTACTTCTAATTATGTGAATCATTACCTGAATCCATGCAACCACAAAGATTTCACTTACCAGGCTGTGTCTTCCATAAATATTCCTTCTCTTTCTAACTGCATAAATAATTCTCCTCCTGTAAGGAAAAGGAAAAGACATTAGAAATAGAACAATCTTCATTTCCAACCTATTTCTAATAAGGGCTGTGCTTTCCTTTTAACCACAATTAAAAGACATCAGCTCCTTAAAAATAAAAAACAGATCCTAAAAACTATAGGTTTAAAACTAAGTCCTCAGGATTCTATTTTTAGCAGTGTTCTTATTTTTATGTGAAATATATAAGTTTTGGAATTCTAGGTTTTACATCTATAAACTTCAAAATAGTTGTAGATTCCAGACCTGAGGTTAAAAGAAATCTTGGTTAAAGCTTCTCTAACAGTTTACCCTAAGCAGAAAAATGTCAGTATATAATTGAGCCACCCTTACAAATTAAAATTAGTAAATGCCCTTATTCCATATTTTCAGAACTCTTAATCTAGAGGAATCTGGCAGCAGCTTTCTTAAAAGCATGGCACTATTCTGAATATTAAAATAAATAATGATAATAAAGAATTATATCCCACTGAATAACCTTAGAATCCATGAGTCCACAATGATGTAAATCAAAGAAGAGATCAATAAATTTTTAAAATGGGAGAGAAGGGAAAGTTCTTCATTACAGTAAAATGCCAAATAATAAATGAATGAGGCATGATGGAATAAGAAAAATCAGTTGGCAATCATCATAGTTAAGTGTTTCAAGCAAGAATCAATGAATGCTAAAACTGTATGTGAAAGTTCGATGAGAGACGAGATATTTAAATAATCCCGAAGTATCTCAAGATACTTATTCATTACAAAGGGAAAATTTCACCAGGGAAAAAACTGGTAGACGCCACCTCATACATGTGATCAAAGTTAACATCAACAGTAATGGGACAAAGATATTAATATCATGTACCTCCTGATCTGACAGAGAAGGACACAGGGTCACTTCGATGGTCCTCCCAAAAATGCATGACCTGAACCTAATCTTGAGGAAACATCAGATAAGCCCAAATTGATGTGCTCTACAAAATAACTGCCCTATACGCTTCAAAAATGCTAAGGTCAAGAAAGACAAAGAAAGAATGAAGAACTGTTACAGATTAAAGGAAACTGAGAGATATTACTGTATCAACGTTAATTTCCTATTTTTGATTCTTTTAGTAGAGTTAAGTAAGATACTGCATTGATTTCAGAAAATATACACTGAAGCATTTAGGGGCAATGGGAAATCATGTCTGCAACACTCTCTTGAGCGGTCCAGAAAAAATATATATATACAAATACATGTGTGTGTATATATGTATACACACACACACACACACACACATATATATATATACACACACATGCATATGTATATATACACATAAAGAGAGAGAAAAAGAAGGATGAAACAAAACTGGTAAAATGTTTGGGACATCTAGGTGAAGGATGTATGAGAAGTCTTTGTACTATTTCTGCAACTTTTCTGTGTAAATCTGAAATTATGTCAAAATAAAGTTACCAAAAAATGAAAAAAATGGCAACAGTCACATAAAAGCGAAATTCTGCAGCTTTCTGTTCCATGTTATAGACCATTGTGAAATCTGTTATTCAGAAAACTCACATGTGCTTGCTGGAAATAGATACTTGTGATCTAGAAATGATAAAGAAGCAACAAGTTTCTAGGAGGTGGTAAATCCTAGAAAGTGTGGATGTTTTCCAATGTAAACTTCATAGTCTATCAAAAAAGCTATATTAAACCAAAAAACTATTCTCTTTAAAGATCCAATTCCAAAAATATTCAATAGCTTAAACAATACTCTCAGTAAGTTTTCCACTTCAATTTAGAAAAAATGCTTTGATGATTCATGTAAATTATAGTATATTACCCAAGTGCAGTCAATGTGATGGCTATCAATTAGGGGTTTGTTATTTATGTAATTGATTACAAAGGGATAAGGATTAAGATAAAATTTTACAGATGGGGAAAAAAACTTTAACCTTTAAAGTTTCCTTCACATTTTTCTGCAAAAAGAAACATTTGGTCATATCTGAATTCCTTATGTCAATGTATTTGTCAATTTTAAGAATATTTAATCACATTGGGGAAAGCATTTTTCCATTGGAAAATAATTTTGACCCAGTTTCTGGAGCAAATGCAAATAATTACACCAAACTGAGTGTACTGACCGCTGAGATACTCAAGGATGAGGTAGAGTTTTCCACCGGTCTGAAAGGCATAAATTAAATCCACAATGAAGGGATGCTTTACTTCCTCCAGAATATTCCGTTCTGCTTTTGTATGAGCTGTATCTTTAGCATTTCTTACTATCATTGCCTAAAGGAAAAGAGATGATCTATAAGAACATAACAGTAGACATTTTTATAGTATCTGGAAAATCTATTTTGTGCTTTTCTTGCCAATATTAAAACTATTAATCATAGTTCCCACTAAAGACGGAGCTAGGAATAATGGAAGCCATTCACTTCTTATATGTACTGTCTAGACTCTCTGCAGTGAACATGTAAATGAAAACCTAGATACCTTTTTAAAAAATGTAAACAGATCAAGTTTATTCATATATTCACTAACTGTTGAATGTCTACTATGCTCGAGGCTCTGCAATAAGAAAGCAGAACTAACAGAAAAGTCTCCAGCCTACAGGAGTCCGAAGTCCCAGGGAAGAGAAGTAAGTCAGTGCAGGTAAGCACAAGGTGCTATGGGAGAATGGAGAACTGCATCTGACCTGGCAAGAAGTGTTCCTGGAGGGGGCAATACTTAAGGTGTATAGTGAAAAATAATTAAAATGAAATGTAGAGGGTAAAAAAAGGCATTTCCAGTGCAAAAGAGGCTTGACAGGACATGTCTAAGGAATCTATAAGTAGCTCAGTATGGTAAGAAGTGGCTAGAAGTTAGGCTGGATATCTGGGTGGAGACCAGGAAATATAAGGCCTAGGCATCTAGACAAAAGCATCTGAATCTTAGAAGCACAGGAGAAATGTTAAGGTTAGACAAATGAAAAACCCTTGGCTTTAAGACAGACAGTTTTAGTAGCAGTGTGGAATTTTAGGGAAGAAATGAGAGCAATCAGGAGGCTAGTACAGTAAATTAAGCAAAGTAAGACCTTAGGTAGAGTTTTATTGTAACTAAGGAAATGAAGTTGAGAAAAAAATAAAAGATAAAGATGCATCATCAGCACTTGCTGACTAACTAGGTATGAGAAGAAATGATGATACCATGGTTTCTGCATAAGTAACAGGATAGATGATGGTTATCATTCAATAACAGGGAATGGAAGTCAAGAAAAAAGTATTGGGGAAAATGATGCACTGTTTTAGACATGTTAAGTCTGTTTAGATTATAGGACTAAGTTCTGGTACATGTAACATGAAAAAGTATATACACAGGTTATCAGCTGCAAAGTAGAAGGTTGGAAATAACCGAAATGCCCATGCATAGAATACTGACTACCTAATGTGTAAAAGAATGGGGAATAGCTCTATGAAAGGAAGGTGCAAAAGAGCATAGCATAGCATAACACAGCATAGCAGTATCACAGTAGTATGTTACCTTTTGTGTAAGAAAGGGGATATAAGAATATATATCTGTATCTCCTTGTATCTTTAATAATGAACACAACTAAGATAAGCCAAAAGCTAATGATAAGTAGAAAGGTAAGAAGGGAAATCAGACTTCTCAGTATACCTTCCAAGTAAAACCTCAAAGGTTTTAGCATTAATTTTTTCTGTACCTAAATCATATATTACTGTGACTATAAAATGGAGGTTTTTGAATTCTGAACCATGTTAATGTTTTATACATTCCAAAAGTAAAATTAAATCGACAAGGATGGGGGAGGGAAATAAAATTGAATAAAACAGAAATACAAAAATGTAACTGAAAATTATAGTGACAATTTTACCACAGGAGAAAAATGATATTTAAATAACTTTACGCTGCAGTCTTAATGATGTATATGTAAGCATAACAAAAACTGCAAAGAAATCTTAAACCACACTTAGTAGGTTTGTAGCTGCTGGTAGTATTGGCATTATATTTCTCAAACTATTATGCGTGTATTGTACAACTGAGCGAACGAGTATATTTATTGATGTTGCTACCAAGCTTTTCACTGTGGAAAAACAGAGATACAAATATGGATTGAGAGAAGAAAAGCCCTATGGAACTGGACTGGAATTAGGGATATCAATTTGAAGCCATGATTTAAAAACAAAAACTTCCTTGCTCTATCCACTAAAAGAGTGGATACCTTAGTAGTAAGGAGCATAGCTGGCACCTAGATCTTGTTTTCTCCACCAAAAGAAATCAGGGTTCCTTAGAGAAAAAGATCATTCTAAACCAGGGTCAGGGAAAGTGCAAGGTAAATCTGGAGCACTCTATTATACCAGGAACTACTAAAAAACTGACAAGGATATGTCAAAAGGACATAGAACCCATCTTAACAGAGAGCTCTCTAGCAAAATTTGAGACAATTTGAGAACCAAAATGAATAATGAGATGGTAAAACACTAAAAATAAAAAGTCCATATTGACTCTTAAAAATTAAATTTAAAAAAGTATATAAGGGGCGCTAAGGAATCTACTCCTGAAATCACTGTTGCACTATATGCTAATTTGGGTGTAAATTTAAAAAAATAAAAAACAAAATTAAAAAAAAATTTTTTAAGTATGAAAAACTCTTTATAGAAGAATGACAATATAGAAACAAAATAATAAAAATAGAAAAGTCTCCATTTTGTAATCACCCTAGTAATATTTGATTTGGATAAGAAACAAAGGATAATAAAAACCACTAGATAAAAGATTATTAGGATGGGGTGCCTGGCTGGCTTGGTTGGTGGAGCATGCAGCTCTTGGTCATGAGTTCGAGTCCCATGTTGGGCATAGAGATTACTTTAAAAAAAAAAAATTATTAGAATAGACTATTCATATCGCTAAATATTAAAAACAGTATTAGAATAAACTATTCATATCCCTAAATACTATACCATAGATGCTTATTAATTTAGGGGTGCCTGGGTGGCTCAATCGATTAAGTGTCCAACTTCAGCTCAAGTCACGATCTCATGGTTCGTGGGTTTGAGCCCCGCGTTGGGCTCTGTGCTGACAGCCCAGAGCCTAGAGCCTGCTTCGGATTCTGTGTGTGTCTCTCTCTCCACCCTTCCCCTACTTGAGCTCTGTCTCTCTCTCTCTCTCAAAAATAAAAAAACATTAAAAAAAAATTTTTTTTAGTAAATAATTTCAAAGGGAAGAGGGTACCTGTACTATGGCAAGCCTGTCAGACACTACCTTAACCAAGTGATCAAACTCAATTTCACCAAATAACAGAATAGAATGACATAATGTACTTCCTGAGCCCATGCACTAAGGACATAATACTCCTACAAAAATATTTAACCTAAGTTTAAAATGTACATGTTTTCGGGGGCGCCTGGGTGGCTCAGTCGGTTGAGCGGCCGACTTCAGCTCAGGTCATGATCTTGCGGTCCGTGAGTTCAAGCCCCACGTCGGGCTCTGTGCTGACAGCTCAGAGCCTGGAGCCTGTTTCAGATTCTGTGTCTCCCTCTCTCTGACCCTCCCCTGTTCATGCTCTGTCTCTCCCTGTCTCAAAAATAAATAAAAACGTTAAAAAAAAAAAAAAATTTAAAATGTACATGTTTTCATAAGTAAACAAGGAAATATATCCAAATTAAGGGATACTGTGTAAAACAACTGACCTGAGCTCTTACATATGAAAACGCCCTACTCTTAAGAGATACAGGGGCACCTGTGTGGCTTAGTCAGTAAAACATCTGACTCTTAATTTTGGCTCAGTTCCCATGGTTCATGAGATAGAGTTCCACATCAGGCTGACAGCATGAAGCCTGCTTGGGATTCTCTCTCTCTCTCTCTCTCTCTCTCTCTCTCTCTCTCTCTGCCCCCCCCCCCCCACACTCCCTCTCTCTCAAAATAAACTTAAAAACCAAAGAGAGAGAGATTAAAGAAAATAAAGGTGAAACACCATGATGGCTAGAATTACCTTTCAAATTGTACAGCAAAAAAATAAAAAATTTGAATATACATAAATACACATATACATGGAAGGGATGAAGAAAGTGGGGGTAGACAAAATATGGCAAACTTAATTGGTGTTCACTGTACTATTCTAGCAACTCTTTGGAAAGTTTGAAAAATTTTAAAGATACATTATTTCTTAACTGCTCAGGAGGTTTGAGGTTTTTTTTTTAAGTTTATTTATTTTGATAGCAAGAGAGATGGCGGGGGGGGTAGGGAGGGGAGGAGCAGTGAGGCAGAGAGAGAGAATCCTGCCAACAGGCTCTGCACTGACAGAGGCTCGAACTCATGAACCATGAGATCATGACCTGAGCCAAAACCAAGAGTCGGATGCTTAACTGACTGAGCCACCCCAGGCCTCCCAGTTTGAATTTTTTAAATAAGAAATTTTGAGAAAGTCTGAGAAGCAAAAGACTAAGAGATAAGATGAAAAATTAGTAAAGTAGAATCACAGAAGTCAAGGAAAGAGAGTTTCAAAATGCTGTGGTCAATAGCTTCAATACAACAGAAAGCTAAATTAAAGATGAATTAAATAAAGAAAGACCACTAGATTCAGCCATTAGGAGATTAGTGGTGACTTAGGGAACAAGACTTTCACTGAAATAGTAGAGTCATTAAGTCAAAGCATAGTAAGTAAAAACAAACAAACAAACAAACAAACAAAAAACAATAAAACATGACTTCTCAAGAAATTCAGGTATGAAAGGCGAAGAGGGTGGAAGCTATAGGGAGACTTTGTATGATCGAAGGATTTGTTTTACTAAACATGGCAAAGACATAAATATATTTCAACAAAGAAAGAAGATAGGATAGAGGATGGAAAGAGAGAAAGAAGTGACAAAGACCCCATACAGGCAAAAAGGGATGAGATCCAAAACATAAAGAATGGGCTTAACCTTGCAAAGAAGGAAGAATACATTTCCCACTAACACTGGAAAGAAGGAAGTAAAGACAGGTGAAAATGCAGATTAATATGGTATTAGGGGTAGGGATCAGAACAGGAAGTAAAAGGAAATCACATGTGACAGCCTCAAATAAAAAGAGAGGCAGTCTATTAAAAAGTTGTAGAGAATGGAAGAAGTTGTCTAAGGACATGTAAAAAATAGTTGGTGAGTACTGAGGGTCCAAATAGGTTGGGGACTATGAATTTGTTTCAGCAGCAACCTACAAGTTTGTGTGATTTTTGCCAGCAATGTTCCAGCAGCTGACATACAGGAATAAAAGAGCATTAACAACTAAATTGATTAAGATTAGGACTTTCCTAAACATAAGGTCAATGGGGCTAGCAAGTGACTGAAATGGCAGATCATGCTGATTAGGCTGGATTCAAAAATAAAGTGAAATAAGAAGGGGCTTAAGAACTTCAGGAAAAAAACAAAAACGTCAAAGGACTAAAAGGTTTAGGGTCAAAGACCATGCATTGTGGGAATAAAGAAGAAAGTTACTGTTCTATTATAACCCAATACTTCAGAGATGAAGAATACAGTCATGGAGACTGATAAAGTGGAATGGAGGTGAAACCTGATGGAGTTAAGATCAAGAAATTAGAAGGCCAAGCTATGGATTACTTACTTAATACAAGGAGAATGAAGACATCCAGGATGACAAGGCTTAGGAGTGAATAAAAAAATGATAAAAGGTGAGAGAGGCTCCAACCTCAAAGTAGAAAGGATTTTGACCACAGTATAGAAGAGAAATGGTAACAATAAGCTTATCAGTTTTTCCCTTGAATTATATAGTAAGCAGAGTGATAGGCAGAGACTACATCTGCCTCAAACACTAAATCCTAGTTTCTAGCATAATGCCTGGCACACTGCTGGTTTTCAATTGATTCAATAAAAAGAAAGAATGGAAGAAATATGACCAATCTGTGAACCACAAGCCTTTAACCAAAGGGTCTAAAATTTACAGCGTGGTCTGAACTAATGCCATAGGCAATAGTATTTTGCTTCCAGGATACATTTTTGTTGCAACTGGTAAGAAAGGGAAATAGTCTTTTCCTCAACATTCCACCATGAGAAAATATCCAAATGGTACCATTCCTGTAAAAAAATCCCAAGATAATTGATAAATTCAGACAGACTGTCCAAATGCACACCTCATTTAAGATAAAAGACACCTGGTTCTATTTTGATTTCATCTTCGAGGAGGGAAAGAGAGATGTTCTTACCACATACTGAGTTCAAGAGCATTAGTATGCTCTGCTTCCAGGATAATAAAGTCAGAATAAAGAAACTCAAAGGCAGCATACAGTCATCTTAGCTAGTCAGGAATCAAAATTATGGACTTAATCCTAGCAACCTCTTTCATTATTTACCCTGTGAGCTTATTTTCAGGGGCAAGAAGGGGGAAAAAAATGAGACAATATCTGATTCTATAGCCAGGCTTAGGGAAAGAAAAACCCTGAGAGTAGGAAGGAGTGCTAAGCAAAAGGAGAGGCAAACAAGTTAGGTTTAGAAGCCTGGGCTCAAAAAGGAGGTCCAACATTTAGCAATAATTAAATCTATGGATTTCCCAATACATTGCACCCATCCACCATCAGTAGAAAAAAACAATATCCTCTTCTTTTCATTAAAGATACCCATGCCAGAAACATACTTCACTCAAGACAGAATTAGGACTAATTACGGTCAGCCCTGATTATAAAATATATCAAAAGGAATAAATTAACCTAAGAATCTTGACCAGTACTTCTTTCAACATTCCGAGAATAAGCATTACTACAACATCTCCAATTCTATACCTAACAGGTTTTACAGATCAATAATTAATCTAAAATGTTTCCAATGGGAAAGCCAGACAGTACATTAATTCTGACTTATTGATACAGAAACTGATGTTCAGAATATCTAAATTGCTGGAGTGCCTGGGTGCCTCAGTCAGTTAAGCATCCAACTCTTGATTTCGGTTCAGGTCACAATCTCACAGTTTGTGGGATCGAGCCCCAATGACAGCACAGAGCCTGCTTGGGATTCTCTTTCTCCCCAGAGAGAGAGGGATTCTCTCCTCTCTGTCCCTGCCCCACTCACACACGTATGCACACGGCTTCTCTCAAAATAAATAAAACATAAACAAAAAAAAAAAAAGAGTATCTAAATTGGTTCTTTAAGACAATCAGTGGGGAAGGGGGGTGGAGCACCTGGGTGGCCTAGTCGGTTAAGGGTCAGACGTCAGCTCAGGTCATGATCTCACTCACTGCTGGTGAGTTTGAGCCCCGAGTTGGGCTCTGTGCTGACAGCTTAGAGCCTGGAGCCTGCTTCAGATTCTGTCTCCGTCTCTCTCTGTCCCTCCCCCGATCTCTCTCTCTCTCTCTCTCTCAAATATAAACAAACATTTGAAAGAAAGAAAGAAAGAAAGAAAGAAAGAAAGAAAGAAAGAAAGAAAGAAAGAAAGAAAGAAAGAAAGAAAGAAAAAAGACAATCACCAGAAGCACCTGGCTGGCTCAGTTGGAAGAGTATGGGACTCTTGATCTTGGGGTCATGAATGCAAGCCCCATGTTATATAGAGATTATTTAAATAAACAAACAAACTTATAAAAAAAAAAAAAGACAATCACCAATAAAGTTGTGATCATAACATTTGTTCCTCACCTTGTAAAGTAATAAGTCATGCATACCGCTTAAGTAAAAATCAGGAAGAAGATAAAGGTCAAAGTATTACAAACGCTGTAATTTTTGTTAAGTCATTTTGACTGTCTTTTAATAGTTTTCTACTAAGACTTGTTTTAAGTCAGTGTGATCTTTTCAGAAATCAGTCCCAAACAAAAAGAACAAGAAACCAAACACACATAATCCTTTTTCAATAAAACTAGGAAATGCACCTAACTCCACACCTCAAAAGGTGAAAACAGAGCAGGATAAAGCAATAATGACTTAGTAGAGTAGGGTATTATCAAGCCTAAATGACTGCACAAAGAAATAACTCAAAAGAAGTTCATTCCATCTATGTAACACTAACAGGTTCAAAAATCAGAGACAAAAATAAAAAGCAAGAAGGAAAAAAAAAAAAAAAAACCATTAGAAACTACAGAAGATGGAGGACCAAAAACAGGTAGATTGCTACCACTTGGAAACGTGTACTCTCCAGAAAAAGTGAAGGATCAGAGTGAAGTGCTAAAGTAAAAACTTGACTTCAGTGAAAGTTTGCATGCTGACAAGGTAAGATCTCCATCTCTTCTCTCTCATCCAGCTCCAGGATGCTTTTTCAGGCAAAAGAATAGAGGATCTGTCTCAGTACCAACTGACCTACAAACAAATATTTAGAGGTTCTCAGTCAGTTGCCAGCCAACTACACGACTATCCTACACAGATGGAACTTCTGATCAGCTTCTCAGAGTTCTATTCTTAAATATGAACCATCAGTGAAGAACACCAGACATCTAAAGAAGGCCTTTGATATGGAAGAAAAAGACTAAATCAAACTGAAAGAAAACAGAAACTTAGAAAAGAGATACAATGCATAGAACAAAAGAACATTTCAAAGAATTATCATTAATACTTTCAGAGGAATAAGAAAAAATACTCTGTTCATTAAAAAAGGATGCTATAAAAAGAAAAAACAGAGCTATGGGGAACCACAAACATGATAGCTTAAAAAAAAATCAGTAAAAGGATTAGAAAATAAATTTCTAGAAAAATCTCAGAAAGTAAACAAAAAGACAAAGAAATGGAAAAGATAAGAAAGACAGATGACGAGTTGAGGAGTTCCAACATCCAACTAACTATAAATCCAAGAAAATGGCAGAGGGGTAAATTATCAGAGACCATACAAGAAAATCCCTTAGGGCTAAAGGATTCAACTTTTAAGATTGAAAGAATAAAAATAAATAAAATAAGAAGGATCAAAAGCAAGATAATACATCACTGTAAAAAATTTAGAACAACAGAAATCAAAAGAAAATCTTAGATATCTTTAAGGAAAAATAGACCTCTACAGGAATAATGGGAATCAGTATGGCAAGGGACTCCTCAATAGAAACACTCAAGGCTAGATGAAAATAAAGCAAAATCCTGGATGAAAATGATTTTCAACTTCAAAACCACACCCAATCAAACAACTGTAAGGGTATAAAGAGGGAAAATTTCAAATATGCAATATTTCCCCAAAATTGTACCTTCATGCACCCTTTCTCAGGAAGCCACTAGTAGATGGTCACCAAAGGAGGGAACAACGGCATAAACTAAGAAAAAGGAAGATATGGGATCCAGGAAACAAAGAATCCAACACTGACAGTGCCAAGGGGATTCCAAGGATTTGATCAAAGTCCAGTAACAGCAGCTATGCCTAGAGAGCTACCAATATAGGCAGGAACAGGGGAACAGAAGATTCTGATGGGATATCTACAGGGAAATAAATGGAACTGACAGACTACCTAATAAGTGGGACCATAGAACACTGGCTCGAACAGAGTTGTTGGAAGGTATAGAAGACAACAGTAGACTCAGAAAAAATGAAGCAAAATAAGAGAATGGGAAGAAGAAGTGAATGAGAGTAGAGTGGAAGTCAATACACAATTCTAAAACTGAAGTGATAGCAGAATATGCTTATTACTTAGAAATATGGAGACCAGAACAAAGAGCCAAGAGAGTTACCTCAGAGGAAAATTAAAAGAGCTCTCCTTTCCACCCTCACCAAGCAGAAATAAAACAGGAATAACAATAATGAAACATATCTTATATTCTACGAGGACTTATTTTGTTAGAATTACATTTTCTTGACTAAGAATTTTAGGCCAAAATGTGGGTTTTACAGCAATTAAGAATAAAGTTGGTGGGGGAAGGGGGGAAACTCCTGCCTGGCTCAGTTGATGGAGCACGCAACTCTTGATCTCAGGGTCATGGAGTTCAACACCCACATTGGCTGTGGAGCATACTTTAAATTAAAAAAAAAAAAAAAAAAAGAGAGAGAGACAACAAAGATGGGGGTAGGGGAGAGAGGAGGGAAGGAATCACCTTTTTAAGCACCTTCATGGCAAATATTTTCCCAGTATTTGCTCCTGTAACTTTCCGTACTTGAAAAACCTGGATAAAAAATACAAGTGTTTCTGTGTTATTATAAGCTAAACTATGCTAGCCACACTCCCTTAATTCCTATTTATAGGAAACAAACAATACAATAGTTTATATTCTTATAAAAATTAGTAACACAAACACACAAAAATGAGCTGAAAGAACAGATTGTATTAAAGATTTAGTAGTGAAATTTCCTCCACAACATGGGGCCATCCTATTTGGTCTGCTGACATCTGGTGGCAAAGCTGGTCAGTGACCATCCAATGATGAGCACTCTATATAACTTCATACATAAAATCCAAGTTTGCAGAAGCATAATACCAAAATTAAAAATTATAAAATACCTTATAAATTTCTTCCAGGAATGTCTCTGTCCTTGCTTCACATAAAACTTTAATAATAGTTGACAGGAATTACCATTTACCTATTCCTTAACTATATAGCTATATAAAACATCATCATGCAATACCTGAAATGATATGAGACTCTAAGTGCATGTGTTGCACATTCAAGATAATTAGAACACATTAGAATGTGTCCTTAAGCCTAAGAATAAACTACAAATGTCACGCTATGAAAAAATTAACCTACACAACAGCATAAATAGTTCTTAAACTTAATCCTAACGACTAAAATGGTATCCAAATTCTATCTTTTGATAGAGAATACCTAGGTATAAATTTTCTTGAGCAGAACATGCAAAGGTTAAGGTCATTTATTAGAAAGCCTTGAGAAGAACTATGAAACTAAGAAGTTCTCTTCATTTTTATTCTCCTTTCTTATATTCTTCAGCTTCCCAAACTATTGCTCCAAATACTGCAAGTCAAAGAACACCAATTCAGATTTAGGTCTCAGTAACAGATAACAATTTAATGTGCCATGCCTGTTGAAAGGAGTGGTTTTTAAGAGGATACTTATAGGGGATACCATTTAACCAAAGGAAGGAAGGAATCTTCTAATAATAGACTTTGCCTGGCATAATTGCCTATTTATTTATGCAACAAATATCGACTGAATGCCTGTTATGTGTCAGTCTTTTATGTGTATGGTGGTAGGAAGAGAACTTCTTTACATCCCTCAAATAAAACCATGTGAAGTGATCATACCCTCTGCTGACAGCTAGCAAACAAAGATTGAAGAGGACTACTGAACCAGGGCGTAACAATTAATCTACCAAAGACAGACAACAGCTCATTTCAAAAATACTTCCTACCTTTCCATAGCCCCCTTTACCAAGTACCCGAAGTAGCTCGAAACATTCTGGTCTGATTTTTTCTGGCCCTCTGTTCACGCTAGTTTCCGATATTTCAAATTTCTCACAATGTTCCATGCCACTGGGGAGAAGAGCAAAATCAAAAGTAAATTCTCAACAAGTTAAATTGTCTTTAATATACTGTAATTGTAATCCAAAGAAGTAAAAAGGAGAATGCATATAACAGCAAATTTACTACCTGTGCTCTGTAAACTAATGATTCAGTGACATAGTAGGTCAAGATTACGATGGATTGATAACTGTAAATCTATTTGTTTACAGAACGTGCTATTATTTATTTTTGTAAGCATTAAGCACCCTCAAACTAAGATAAATTAGAACAAGTTTATTATATTGACAAAGGAAAAAAGTCTTCTGGTTATTCTTATTTAGTTCATTCAAAATGTCCATGAGATTTAGGTATTATTCAACTTTATTTGGAAACTTCAGAAAATCTGGGAACTTTCTAAAAGTACCCAATTAGCTCAAGTCTCTTTGCTACAGAAAAATTCTTGCTAATAAAATGTATCCATGCATCTTTCCATACCTACTATTAGCTTGATTTAAAGACTCCAACACTGGCATTTATTTTGTCACTTAAATGCTTTTTACATGAGTGATCTCAGTCTCCCTCCAACCTATGGTTTTCACTTAAGGGTGGGTACAGAGCAGATTAATCTGTTCTGTATTAACCATAGTCACCTAAAAGAACTTGCCTAAAATCACTTCTGAGATTACACAAATCACTTTATAAATGATGTATTACAAGCAAAATAAGAGCATTTGACTTTGGAAGACACTTCTAAAAATTTGGTTTTTTAGTAAGAAAAAAAATCTCTATTGAACTAATAATAATTCCTAACCCACTCAGACTCATATTCAGTATACTGTAAGTCGGAATGAATACCTTTTCCTCAAAATCTATATATGATCTCAAAACACTAGATGTGTTACTATATTGGTGCTAAACTCAATAAACCAAGTGCACGTGTGTGTGTGTGTGTGTGTGTGTGTGTGTGTGTATGACTAGATAATTAAGAACAGATTATTGCAATCACAGGACGGTTACAAACCAGAGCTGATAAAATCTACTTGTAAGAAAGGCAGCACAAGAAAATCTTTTCACATAAACTTACAGTTCATATGGTCCAACTCCCCCATGGTCCATGCTTTCATTTAACTGACCCTGAAAAATATGTTAAAGTTTTAAAAATAAATTATCTCATAAACATAAAATCAAAATACTTAACGCTTCGGGGGTGCCTGGGTGGCTCAGTCAGTTGAGTGTCTGACTTCAGCTCAGGTCATGATCTCACAGCTTATGGGTTCGAACCCCATGTAGGTGTCTGTGCTGACAGCTTAGAGCCTGGAGCCTGCTTCGGATTCTGTGTCTCTGTCTCTCTGCCCCTCCCTGCTCACACTCTATCTCTCTCTCTCACACACAAAATATAAATAAACATTAAAAAAAATTAAAAAAAAAAACGCTTCACCCTACTACTAAAGAAGAATGAATGAAATAAACCAGCTTAAAAATTCTCAGTACTTTAATAACAGGCAAATGTGATGAATAAAATACGGTTCACAAGAATATGGGGACTTCACTTTTAATTTTCTATGACAACTAAGCTACAGATGCTACTTATCAATGATCTACAAACAAAACCAGGCGATTGTTCCTTTAAAAATTACATTTATTGGGGCACCTGGGTGGCTTAGTCCGTTGGGCATCCAACTTCAGTTCAGGTCATGATCTCACGGTCTATGAGTTCAAGCCCCACACTGAGCTCTGTGCTGACAGCTCAGAGCCTGAAACCTGCTTCAGATTCTGTCTCCCTCTCTCTTTGCCCTCCCCAGCTTACACTCTGTCTCTTCTCTCTCTCTCTTAAAAAATCAATAAACATTAAAATTTTTTTTAAAAAAATACATTTATTCAGAGGTGCTTGGATGGCTCATTTGGTTAAGCGTCTGACTCTTGATTTCAGCTCTGGTCGTGAACTTACGGTTCTTGAGTTCAAGCCCCACATCAGGCTCCATGCTGACAGTGCGGAGCCTGCCTGGGATTCTCTTCCTCCCTCTCTCTCTGCCCCTCCCCAGCTCCTGCTCTCTCTCATGCACACAAGCTCGCTCACACTCTCTCTCAAAATAAATAAACATAAAAAAATTATTTATTCAAAAAATACATTTTGTGTATTACAAAACTAAAGCACCACATTCTGAGTTACTAGATCAAACAATTTACACCAAGTGGTACTCTGATATGCTTCTGAAGCAGAAAAACTAACACAATGTTATAAGCCTTATGTAACTACAACCTAACTAAGCCTAAGGCAACCACAACCAGTCCACAATATTGTAGTGTATGATGTGGCTGACCAAAGCAAAATAATTAAGCACTACCCTCAAATTGTCAGGAGTCATGTTGGCCAAATATTCATTCTAATCATAGTATAAAGGGATGCAAAATTTAACTAACCTTCTGTACACTAACAATGAACAATTCAAAAGTGAAATTAAGATAACTCTGTTCAGGGGCACCTGGGTGGCTCAGTCAGGTAAGCATCCGACTTCGGCTCAGGTCATGATCTCGTGGTTCATGAGTTCAAGCCCCATGCTGGGCTCTGTGCTGACAGCTCAGAGCCTGGAGCCTGCTTTGGATTCTGTGTCTCCTTCTCTCTCTCTGCCCCTCCCCTGCTCACGCTCTGTCTTTCCCAAAAATGAATAAACTTAAAAAATTTTTTTTTACTAAAAGATAACTCTTCAGAATAGTCAAGAATAAAATAGCATCAATTAGAAAAAATTTATCAAAAGAAGTGTAAGACTTGTACATTTGATAACTACAAAGCATTGCTGAAAAAAATTAAAGAAGGGAGCCTGGGTGGCTCAGTCAGTTAGGTGTCCAAATCTTGATCTCAGGGTCATGACTTCAAGCCCTATGTTGGGCTCCATGCTGGGCGTGGAGGCTACTTAAAAAAAAAAAAAAAAAAAAAAAAAAAAAAAAATTAAATACCTAACTAAATCAAAAGACACTCCATGTTCATGGATCTGATGACTTAATATTGTTTAACATAGTTATACTAACCAAACTGGTCTACAGATTCAACTCAATACTATCAAAATCCCAGGTTCCTTTCTTACAGAAATTAACAAGCTGATCCTAAAATTCATACAGAAATGCCAAGGACCCAAAGTAGCCAAAACAATCTTGAAAAACGAGAACAAATTGGAGAGCTGACATTTCCTGATTTTAAAATGTACTACAAGGGTGCCTGGGTGGCTCAGCCAGTTGAGTGTCCAACTTCAGCTCAGATCATGGTCTCACAGCTCATGGGTTCGAGCTCTGAGTCAGGCTCTGTGCTGACAGCTCAAACACTGGAGCTGTTTTCAGATTCTGTGTCTCCCTCTCTCTCTGCCCCTACTCCCACGCACGTGCTGTCTTTCTCTCCCCCTCCCTCCCTCAAAAATAAATAAACATAAAACAAAATGTACTACAAAGCAACAACACCTAAGACAATGTGGTACTGAGATAAGGACAGATATATAAATCAATAAAATAGAATTCAGAGCCCAGAAATAAACTCTTACATTTATGGTCAACCAATTTTTTACAAAGATGCCAAAAAAATTCAATAGAAAAGGGACAGTCTTCCAATAAATGGTACTGGGACATTTGGATATCCACATGAGAAAAAATTACTTTGGACCCCTACTTCACACCATACTTCCCCATACTAAAAAGTTAACTGAAAATTGATCACAGGTCTAAATGTAAGAGCTAGAACTATAAAACTCTTAAAAGACACCTAGGATGGAATGAATCTTCATAATCTTGGGGTAGGAGATGATTTAAGACCCATCACCAAAAGCACAAACAATCAAAGAAAAAAATCAATAAATTGGACTTATTTAAAATTTAAAGCTTTTGCACTTCAAAAGGCAAAACCCACAGAATGAAGGGGTACTTGGGTGGCTCAGTCCGTTAAGTGTCTGACTTGATTTCAGCAGATTATGATCTCACAGCTGGCCCCGTGTCAGGCCTTGAGCTGACAGTGCAGAGCCTGCTTGGGATTCTCTCTCTCCCTCCCTCTCTCTGCCCACCCCCCTGCATGCATGTGTACATGAGTGCTTGCTCTCAAAATAAATATTTTATTATTTTTTTAATGTTTATTCCATTTTTGAGAGACAGAGAGAGATAGAGCAGGGGAGGAGCAGAGAAAGAGAGCGAGAGAGAGAGAGAGAGAGAGTGAGAGAGACACATAGAATCTGTAGCAGGCTCCAGGCTTCCAGCTGTCAGCACAGAGCCTGACGTGGGGCTCGGACCCATGAACTGTGAGATCATGATCAGTGAGCCGAAGTCAGACACTCAAACAATTGAGACACCCAGGTGCCCCATAAATAAACATTTTTTTAAAAGAATATATGAAAACTTCTGTAACTCAAAATTTAAAACAACATAATTCAAAAAAAATCATTTAGAATTTGCATAGGTATTTCTCCAAAGAAGATACACAAATGGTCAATAAGCACATGAAAAGATGTTCAACATCATCTGCCATTAAAGAAATGCGAATGTAAACCAAAATTATGCTGAAATACCCCTTCATATCCACTAGGATGGCTATAATTAAAAAGACAGAAAAGCAAATTTGGCAAGGAAGTAGAGAAACTGGAACACTTGTACACTGCTGGTGGGGAATGTAAAATGGTACAACCACCTAAATAGTTTGGCAGTTTAGGGGTGCCTGAGTGGCTCAGCTGGTTAAGCAACTGACTCTTGATTTTGGCTCAGGTCATGATCTCATGGTAGTGAGAATGAGCCACGTGTCAGGCTCTGTGCTAACAGAGCAGAGTCTGCTTGGGATTCTCTCTCCCTCACTCTGTCCTTCCCCCAGGTGCAAGCGTGGTCTCTCTCTAAATAAATAAACTTAAAAAAATAGTTTGGCAGTTTTCTTCAAAAATTAAACATAGACTTACCATACGACACAGCCAATCTACTCCTAGGTATCCGTCAATAAAAATAAAAATACATGTTCCACAAAGACTTGGGCACAACTGTTCATAGCAGCACTATTCGCAACAGCCAAAAAATGGGAACAACTCCAATGAACACCAACTGGTGAAGTGATAAATAAAATGTGCTTGATACATACAACGGAATACTGTTTGGCCGTACGTACATATATACTATGACATGGATGATTTTCAAAAACATTAAGTGAAAGAAGCCAGACACAAAACTCTACATACTGTATGATTCCATTTATACAGAATGTCCAGAAAAGGCAAATTTATAGAGATGGGAAATAGACCAGTGGTTGCCTAGGGACAGAGGTGGCAATAAGGAGTGACTAGTTTCTTTCAAGGGTGATAGAAAAAATGTTTTAAAACTAAATTGTGTGATAGCTGTACAGCTCTGTAAATATACTAAAAGTCACAGAATTGTTAAAAAAAAAAAAAAAACTTTGCAGAATTCAGTTATTAATATTATAAAATATAGCTTTAAAATGAGTATTCTTGAATATAGTCTGGTTATGAGTCTTTCAATATATACAAAAGAGCATAATTGGGCTCTCAAAAATGCTAAGTTTTTGTAAATGTTGAATCACTAAATTGTACACCTAAAACTAGTATTACACTGTAGGTTAACTAACTGGAATGAAATAAAAACTTTTAAAAAATGGTAAGATTTGAAGTTTTTATTTATAATTTTAGAACAATTCAAAAAATATTTAAGTGAACACATCTTTCTTCAAAGGTACCAGTCAGTACAAACTACACATAGAAAACTGATAGTATTCTTAAACAAGGGGTGTTTAAATGCTCCCTAAACCACAAATTTCAGTGGAAATTTGCTCATGGTGTGAGCAAGTCAGAATGAAGTCTAACACTAGGGATGTATGTTTCAGTATTCAACCGAGGCAAATGGATAGGTCAGTATCAAGGGAAAAAAATTCTTGCAGTTTCAACTTGATAGTTTCTTCTTGGGGGGGGTAGGGTAGGGGTAGTTATGCTTAAAGGTTTTTTGGTTGTTGTATTTTTTGTTTTTGGTTTTGGTTTTTTTTGGTCTCTGGTACTTCACACAATCACCCACGATGGCTTCACTTTAAAGACAATAGACTAACTTCTCTCACATGTGATAAAACTGGTAATATATAATTGTTTTTACTTTAATGTTAGTTTTACTTAATTTTAAATTAAAGACCACAGAGTAGTTAACACTAACCATGACTTTGAAGCCACCTAGAAGGATATGCCCTGTGGCTATGTTTCATTTCCGGAGCCAGCCAGGCCTGTATTACCACCTGCATCTGTGTTTATAACTTCCTACCCGTTACCTTCTAGAGAAGTATTTGAGGCACAATGCTTTTCTGCTACTCAACGTTACCTTTAGAAAAGTCTTATATCAGAAGTATCAGGTTAACACTATGTAATATTTACTGACAACTCTCTTTCAAAGGAAACTCTTTAGATTTTTTTAAGCTTTATGACCCATCCAATGCTTTTTTTGTGTGCCACTATGATTGACAAAGTGAATCCTGCTCATCTAAGGTACTATACATGATTCAAACCAGACCACCAGAATATTTCCACAGCTTTAAATTAAAATTGTATATAAATTCAAGTTAATATGCCTAAAATCCCAATGAAAACGAGCACATTTTATAAAAATGTAAATAAATTGTAACAGAATGGGTGAAATATCCTCAATCCAGTTATTCATTATACTGTTTATCCACTTGCTTGCTTGTTCACAGACATTTCCTTATAAAATAAGATTCAGTCATTAATGAGTTGGAAGAAAAGGAATAAACCTTGCTCAAAATCTTCAGCTACTTAAAAGTGTTCCATGGGACTCCTGGGTGGCTCGGTCAGTTAAGCGTCCAACTCTTGATCTTGGGTCAGGTCATGATCTCATGGTTCCTGAGATCGAGCCCTGTGTCAGGCTCCACGGTATCAGTGCAGGACCTGCTTGGGTTTCTCTCTCTCCCTCTCCTTCTGCTCTTCCCAAAATCATATGCATGTAAGTGTGCACTCTCTCTCAAAATAAATAAACATGAAAAAAATTTAGAAAAATAAAAATGCTTTATAGAACCTATTACAATGCAAGATAAGAACTGATGAGATGTTATTCTGTAATTTTTCATAGCTGCAAATATTTGCAATAGCAGTTTGTTCTCAAAGCACTAAAATTTTTTTGCTCACTAAAAATCTGATATCCCAACCTGAACTCATGCAGTCTCTGTGACTACTTCAAATTTTGAATTAGTAGAGTAAAAGTTAAGGATTAGACTTTTCTATTACTCTTTTAACTTTGTGTCTCCACAGAAAACAGGTTTCCAACATTTTCATAACCTAATGAAAATCTCTAGAGGAAAACTTTCCCTTAGTTTCAACTCACTCTCTCCAAATTATACCATCACCAGTGAAAAACACACAAACAAAAAAGACCCAAATCCACCTATCCTCCCAAAAAACCCTCTCACCCACTGCTTTTTAACATAGTCCTTTGAGGTATTCAGAGTCTTTTTCTAGTTAGGTAATGGATATTCAGGTTTATGCATAAATGCATTCATTTTCTCGCCTCATCCTTTACACACTGAAGAAATTAACTATGCTGTGTAAATACATAGGTTTCCTAATATAAATTCACTGTAATACATCTAAAAAGGCATACATGTCTAAATAGAACCAATAATTTAAAAAAATACTACACTTTCAAAAATGCACTTCTAGTATAACTGCATTTATTAAGTCTCTAAGCATAGATGAGAATAAACTTCAATGTTTGGTTCCTTGGCAATGAGTAACACTGACAAGCTATATATCCATGAACCACCTAACTGCTTAATATGCCAGAATACTTTAAGAGGACAGTAGTTTATATACTTTATCTCACATAATCCTCATTTTACAGAAAAAAAAGTGTCAGAGAGCTTAAGCAATTTATTCTAGGTCACACGGTCAGTGACAAGGCCTGGAGGGATGTGAATTAACTTCTGACACACTGCAAAGAGGTACATTATGAAAAAGACTAGTAAATGCAATGAAGCCGTGCAATGAAGCTTGCGAGCTGAAAGGAGTCAGAAGATACTACCAGTAGTTACCAATGTGGCCTTGTGTAACCACCTCTCTAAATTTATGCCTCAGTTTCCTTACTATGTAATGAAGAAGTGAGGCTACTGTGATATGAACCAATGTTTTAAAAGTTTGTGTACTAAAGGTAGTAAATTCACAAATGGCCAGATTTTCTAAGAATCTAAACTTCTTTCATTTTTCAGAATTTGTAAATTTGGGGGCACCTGGATGGTTCAGTCAGTTAAGTGTCCCACTTTGGCTCAGGTCACGATCTCACAGTTTGTGGATTGGAGCCCCGTGTCAGGCTCTGCACTGACAGGTCAGAGCCTGGAGCCTGCTTTGGATTGTGTCTCCCTCTCTCTCTGTTCCTCCCTGACTCATGCTCGTGTTCCCACAAGCTCTCTCTCTCTCTCAAAAATAAACATTAAAAAAAGGGGGGGGGGGGGCGCCTGGGTGGCTCAACTGGTTAAGCATCCAACTTCGGCTCAGGTCATGATCTCACGGTTCGTAGGTTCGAGTCCCACACTGGGCTCTGTGCTGACAGCTCAGAGCCTGGAGCCTGCTTCGGATTCTGTGTCTCCCTCTCTCTCTGCCCCTTCCATGCTCATGCTCTGTCTCTGTCTCAAAAATAAATAAAACATTTTTTAAAAATTAAAAAAAAAAGCTAACTTTAACTCCATAGGCAAATGTATTAAAAAGGACAACTTTCAATACCCACCTTATAAACGGTGTGATTTTTATTTAGACTCATTTGATTATGAAAAGAACAATATATTTTAGCCCACTTAGTTTCTTAAGATGTTCAAAATTGTTTACATAAACATCCCAATGTTTTTGGCAACCAGTAAGGCACAACTTACTTTCCAGAAGAGGAAAATCAGGTGAAAAATAGGGAAGCCACTTATATAGTTAGAGCAAACATCTGACACCAGTGGTTAACTCATGTACTGATCTAGACAGTGGGATTTAGAATTTAAATTATCATGAGGTTATCACTGATGATCATTTGCCCAGAATAAGTGATTTAGCATGACAACAGTATTTTTGAACATCAAGTGCAATTTGTGATCTTTCAATAAATTTATCTTGAGAAAAAGAATGACATTACACAAAGAATAACAAATTAATAGGGTGCCTGGGTGGCTCCATCAGTTAAGTAACCAGACTCTTGATTTCAGCTCAGGTCATGATCTAGCCATTTGAGTTTGAGCCCCCTGTCCAGCTCCAAGCTGACAGTGTGGAGCCTGCTTGGGATTCTCTCTCTCAAAATAAACTTAAAAACAAACAAACAAACAATTAAGACAGCAAAGGTAAAAACAAGCTATGCATTAGGAAAATTCTAAATTTAGTACCCTAAATTACAGCAAGGAAAGCCCTCACACCACCATTCACAAGTCTCAGTTCAAGCAATTTATTTTTGGCAAACCAAATCACAGCTGTCAACGCTGGGTTTTTTCCACCCCAAAATTACACGAAGTATTCTGAAAAAATGTAGACATCTTCAACTAGGGTAAAAGTTACAAATGCCGTGTGTCGTTAGAGATGCTTTAAAAAAAAAAAAAAAGTCTCACGGAAACGGGGGTGGGGGGGTTAAAAAAAAAAAAGCAAACAGACAAACCCTGGAAGATGCAGCAGAGCCCCCTTGCTCCCGAAATAAAACTCCTGGTGGCTGTAACAGCAGCGGCAGCGCTACTCCCGACAGAAGTTTTCAGCTGTCACTTCTAACAGCTGAGCGCTTCCTAGGAGAGAGCGACAGGCCGAGAAGAGAGGTGGTTGTGGGAGGTCTCAAGATTTTAATACTTGAAATTTACAGTCGAAGGAAAACCCTTCCGCACTTCACCTGCACTTACGGGACACCCAGTAAGCGAACACCCCTTCCCCCCAACATGCGCTTACACCACTCGCGCCCCGCCACATTCAAGTTCAACAGCTCAAGGAATTGACCACGCGCCCTTTTCGTTCACTTCACAAACAGACTGCTCCGGGCTGCACTGATTAGGAGCTATGGGCGCGACCTGCACCTGCGAGTCCCGGAACGGCCTCACACCTAGGGCCAGATCCACCCCGCCCGCTCCCCTGTCTCGTACAGCGCGGCGCCTGTGCTCCTCCAAGAGACTACTCGCGCCCCCTCGGGTCTCCGCGCTCTCGGAAGCGCCAGGCTTCCAGGGCCCGCGCCGCCGCCCTGGCCCTGTCACCTCGGGCCCCCCGGGACCCCGGGCCTCACCCCCTCCTCCAGCTCATCCTCAGAGCCCGCGTCCTCTGGCTGGTCCAGGTCTATGTCAAACACTCCTGCCATGTCCTCAGCTTCCCTGTCTCGGAAGTCCGGCGCTGGGTAAAAGCCGTCCCGCCTCCGTCGTCGCCTCATGGGCCCGGACCCGCCGCAACCACCGCCGCTGCTGCCGCCATCACCGGCTGCTTGGGCTTAGTGCGTCTGCGCTTAGGCCCTAGACTGGCTCCTCAAGTTCAGCTCTAGAGCATGCGTACAGAGTTCTATGAAGCCGAACTGTGGGCAATGAACATGCGTAGAGCTTTCGCCTGGAGCCAGGTACTGGCAGAAGCATGCGCAGAACCCCAGCCGAAGCCTCTTATGGTAGCTAGGTCATGCGCATTGTGTGCTAAAGCCTTTGATGGACAAGGAGCATGCGTACCATGTCTGAAGTTGATAAATTGAAATTGAACATGCGTAATTAACCTCTGAATACCGGGGGAGGGGGGAGGAACCTACAACAAAACTCTTGGTTTATGAACATGCGCATTCGTTCTCCGTAGCTTTTTTTGGTATTGAAAGGGAGCATGCGCATAATGACGGGCTTGGCCCTCGGAAGTTTGAACAGGACCGAAACGGCTGGTTCTGGGTCTGTCAGTGAGTGGGGTTTATGGGGAACTCCTGGAGCTAGTGGGGAAAGGGAGAGCCTTGGTTTTGCTATTCTAGTTCAGTGGCCTTGCGAAAGTCACATAACTTTTCAAAGCCTCGGTTTCCTTATCTGTAAAATGAGAATAATGATACCTAGTTTGCAGGGTTATTTGAAAATTTACAAGTACAGTTTGGCTAGAAAGCCACTGTTCGTTCTAGTGCTGCACAGACCTGGTGTGAGGTCTTTACCACAAATTGTCTTTTCATTGTTAAAAATAGAGAAGACTTATTCCCTCATTTCCTCTGGTTCTGTCTTTCCAAGCTTAGTATTCCTTGCTGTCTACCTGAGCTAAACTCTTCTAAGTGTTATTGTCATTACCAGGCCAGAAGGTGATTGGTAGAGAAAGAAAGTCATTATGTAGAAGAGAGAAAATTAATGTTAATCAAATGTACAATTGTTGAGCTAGCTTCTGCATTCTGTGTGTTCCTGTAGTGTGAAGTATATACTAGGAATTCCTTCAACTAGCATTCATTTTATTTTGTCTTGTTTTAAATGCATGCTTAGGGAAATAGTGAATACAAATCAGATTTCAGAAACTGTTGAGCTGTCTGAATGCATTTGGGTACAGTAAATTCCAAATCCCAAAACTGTGTGTAGAAAGAGAACAACTTCCTTGAATGATTAAGCTGTTTCATCTATAACACCATATACATGGCATTTTAAAATTATACTTTTATCGATGTGTATTAATACATGACATTCCTTATTTATTAGTAATGTAGTGGTTCTCAAAGCCTATATTTTTCTATTACAGGTTACTCACTTTTTTGAAGGAGGCCTAGTTTGCATCTCAGCATGTCAATAGTAACAGTGCAACTTGGTCAGTGTGGCAATCAAATTGGTTTTGAAGTATTTGATGCTCTGTATAGTGACTCACACTGTCCCCAGGGACTCTGCTCTAAAAGAGAGAATGAGGTATATCAAGCATCTTGCAAAGAAAGATTCTTCAGTGAAGAGGAAAATGGAGGTATGTGTGGTCAGTCTATCCATCGTCCTCTCCTTTTCTCTGACATAACCAACCTCTTCAAGGCCAAGTCCTCCATGTGGTATGTGAATCCCATCTCTTTTCATGACTTTGCTGTCAGCACTTTGTGTCTGTGTTAACAACCTTTGCCTCTCCAGTGGCATCTTCCCTCAGCACATGAGCATGCTCGGATCTCACCAATCTACAACCAACCAAACAACTTATGACTATAGCTTTTTTTCTTTTTTCAAGATTTATTCCCTTTTGGGTGTGGGCACTGTGGGGTGGTACAGAAAGTACAGAGAATTTGGAATTTCATTTGGAATGAAAAAACATTTTTTTTCAATAAACTCTACCCCCAACATGGGGCTGGAACTCACAACTCCAAGATCAAGCATCACATGCTCTACCGACTGAGGCAGCCAGACGCCCCAGTTTTTTTTCCTTCTTATGTCTTTACCTTCTCACTCTCCTAATCACTAGATCCAGTGACTGTTTTTCTTTTCTTAATTCACTTAACTTTTCTCCTGGATTTTATTCCATTAACTATAAAACTCTCTTCTTGAAACTCCTTCTCCTTAGTCTCTGAACTTTTTTCTTCTCCAGTGGTTGCATCTCTGGCTCCCTCTCCTCTGTCCTCACTTACATAGCTCTCTCTGGGCCATTTCAGTTACTGTTGTAATTTGATACTTCTTTGACACTAGTGACTCTCAAATCTAGCCTAGCCTCTCTTTTTTTTTCTTTAAAACTTTTTTTTAATGTTTATTTATTTTTGAGAGAGACAGAGACAGAATACGAGTGGGTTAGGGGCAGAGAGAGAGGGAGACACAGAATCTGAAGCAGACTCCAGGCTCTGAGCTGTCGGTACAGAGCCCAACGTGGGGCTCAAACCCACAAGCTATGAGATCATGACCTGAGCTGAAGTTGAACGCTCAACCGACTAAGCCATCCAGGTGCCCCATCTAGCCTCTCTTTTAAGCTGCAGACTGATTAGTGGACATCTCCACCTGCATCCCCCTGTGTACCTCAAACTGAGCATCTCCATATGCTAAGGTGTTATCTTTCCTTTAGAACTTGGGCTCTGATTGCCCACATACTATCAAACATAACCATCTGCTTAATTTACCTGCTACATATATCTCTTCTCCCCTTTCTGTCTTCACTGTCATTGGCTTAGTTCTGGCTCTTGTCCTCCCTCACCTGGACTGTCACCTGGACTGTTTCAAGACATTCCTTCTAGTTTCCCTGTCTTCACTTTTGTGTCTATCATATCTATTCTCCAGACTGCTGTATTTATTTGTTATTTTAGAGAGAGTGTGAGTGGGGGAAAGGGACAGACAGAGAGAGAGAATCATTTTTTAAATATTTGTTTATTTTTGAGAGATAGAGAGACCGAGCACAAGCAGGGGAGGGGCAGAGAGTAAAGGAGACACAAAATCTGAAGCAGGCTCCAGGCTCTGAGCTGTCAGCACAGAGCCTGATGCAGGGCTTGAACTCGTGAACCATGAGGTCATGACCTTAGCCAAGTTCAGACGCTTAACTGACTGAGCCACCCAGATGCCCCTAGAGAGGGAGAATCTTAAGTGCTGCACAGCACGGAGCCTGATACAGGACTCAATCCCATGACCCTGAGATCATGACCTGAGCTTAAATCAAGAGTTGGACACTCAATTGACTGACCCCCCTTGGCGCCCCCGACACTACTGTATTTAAAAAGTCATCTGACAAGGGGCGCTCAGGTGGCTCAGCCTGTTAAGCATCTGACTTCAGCTCAGGTCATGATCTCACAGTTTGTGAGTTCTAGCCTCACATCGGGTTCTCTGCTGTCAGTACAGAGCCCACTTTGGATCCTCTGTCTCCCCTCTCTCTCTCCCCCTCCCCCACTCCTCTCTCTCTCTCTCTCTCTCTCTCTCTTTCTCTCTCTCTCTCTCTCTCTCTCTCTCTGTCTCAAAAATAAGCAAACATTAAAAAAAAAGCCAATCACCTGACAGGACAACTGGCTGGCTCAGTTGGTATAGCATGTGACTCTTGATCTCAGGGTTATGAGGTCAAGCTCCACATTGGGTGTAGAGATTACTTAAAAAATAAATAAAAGGGGCACCTGGTGGCTCATTCAGATGAGCATCCGACTTCAGCTTAGGTCATGATCTCGCAGTCTGTGAGTTCGAGCCCCGCGTCGAACTGTGTGACAGCTCAGAGCCTGGAGCCTGCTTCAGAGTCTGTGTCTCCCTCTCTCTCTCTGCCCCTCCCCTGCTCATGTTCTCTCTCTCTGTCAAAAATAAATAAACATTAAAAAAAATTTTTTAATAAATAAAAATAAAAAATAAATAAAAATAGGGGCACCTGGATGGCTCAGTCGGTTGAGTGTTTGACTTCAACTCAGGTCATGATCTCACAGCTTTTGGGTTCAAGCCCTGTGTCGGGCTCTGTGCTGACAGCTCAGAGCCTGGAGCCTGTTTCGGATTGTGTGTCTCCCTCTCTCTGCCCCTCCCCCGCTTGTGCGCGCTCTCTCTCTCTCTCTCTCTCTCTCTCTCTCTCTTCTCTCTCTCATTAAACATTAAAAAAAATTTTTTAATAAATAAAAATAGAATAAAAAGTCATCTGAGTATTCCTTATCTGCTTGAACATTTTCAGCAGTTTCACATTACCTTAAAAATAAATTTCAAGTTGGGGCGCCTGGGTGGCTCAGTCGGTTAAGCGTCCGACTTCAGCTCAGGTCACGATCTCACGGTCTGTGAGTTCAAGCCCCGAGTCGGGCTCTGGGCTGATGGCTCAGAGCCTGGAGCCTGCTTCCGATTCTGTGTCTCCCTCTCTCTCTGTCCCTCCCCCATTCATGCTCTGTCTCTCTCTGTCTCAAAAATAAATAAACGTTAAAAAAAAAAATTATAAAAAAAATAAATAAATTTCAAGTTGGGGACCTGGGTGGCTCAGTTGGTTAAGCGTCTGACTTTGGCTCAGGTCATGATCTCACAGTTCATGAGTCTGAGCCCTGCATCAGGCTCTGTGCTGACAGCTCAGAGCATGGAACCTGCTTGGATTCTGTGTCTCCCTCTCTCTCTGCCCCTCCCCCCGCCTCTCTCTCTCTCTCTTTCTCTCTCCGTCTCAAAAATAAACATTAAAAAAAATTTTTAAAAAAAGATAAATTTCAATGTTTTTAGCACTGCATACCAGGACTTCCAAGATCTGAGCCTGCCTACTTTCCATCTCCATCCATTACTTCCTCCACCCCTTCCTCCATCTTGTGCTTCAACAATCCTGAGCTGCTTATTGTGCCCATGGTATTTTATATCTCTGAATGTGCTACTCTTAGTGTGGATTCGTCATGAGTCATTATCATGTCATGCTGTGATTAAGTTTTATCTCTCCCACTAGTCCTTCTAGGGCTAGATTGATGTTGTCTTCATCTCCGTGTTACCAGCACAGTACATGGCACATTGTAAGCTCTCAACAGATGTTTGTAGACCTGACCCAGTGATCATTTTAGCCCACACTGATTCATCCTGCTTAGCAGAATGCTAGCATTATGAGGTGCCTGGGTGGCTCAGTCGGTTATGAGACCGACTTCAGCTCAGGTCATGATCTCGTGGTTGTGGATTTGAGCCCCATGTTGGGCTCTGTACTGATAGCTCAGAGCCTGGAGTCTGCTTCGGATTCTGTGTCTCCCTCTCTCTCTGCCCCTTTCCTTCATGCTCTGTCTCTCTCTCTCTCTCTCAAAAACAAGTAAACATTAAAAAAAAATTAAAAATGGGGTGGCTGGGTGGCTCAGTTGGTTAAGCATCCAACTTCGGCTCAGGTCATGATCTCACAGTTCCTGAGTTCAAGCCCTGCGTCAGGTTCTGTGTTGACAGCTCAGAGCCTTGAAGCCAGCTTCAGATTCTATGTCTCCCTCTCTCTCTCTCTCTGTCCCTCCCCCACTCATGGTCTGTCTCTGTCTCTGTCTCAAGAATAAAAAATAAACATAAAGGGGTGCCTGGGTGGCTCAGTTGGTTAACCGTCCGACTTCATCCCAGTTCATGATCTTGCGGTTCATGAGTTCAAGCCCCGCAATGGGCTCTGTGCTCACAGGCCCTGGAGCCTGCTTTGGATTCTGTGTCTCCCTCTCTCTCTGCCCCTCCCCTCCTCATTCTCTGTCTTTGTCTCTCTCTCTCTCTCTCTCTCAAATATAAAACAAAACATTAAAAAAAATTTTTTTTTGATAAAAATAAAAGAAAAAAGAATGCTGACTACTATGATCCATCTGCATATACCTGCTGCTGCCGACTTCAGTTTCTAAGCAGTGTGACAGATCTTTCTATCCTCAACTTTTAAATTTTTTTTTTCTTTTTTTGGACCTAGAAATTTGTTCTCTGCGAGAACCCAAATAAGACTTATGAAATATTTTTCTTTTGGTTTTTCTTCTCTCTCTAGTTCCCATTGCCCGGGCTGTACTTGTTGATATGGAACCTAAAGTTATCAATCAAACACTATCAAAGGCTGCCCAGTCTGGCCGATGGAAATATGGCCAGCATTCATGCTTCTGTCAGAAACAAGGTTCTGGAAACAACTGGGCATATGGGTAAGAGTAACTCCTCATGTTTTCCAGTTTAGATACAGCTACCTGGACAGCTTAGTTATAGCTGCACAGTTAATATACCAAGCACATAATCTTGAAATTGCTGTTTTAGGGGCACTTGGGTGGCTCAGTGGTTGAGCATCCGACTTCAGCTCAGGTCATGATCTCACAGTTCGTAGGTTCATAGGTTTGAGGCCCACGTTGGGCTCTGTGCTGACACCTATGAGCCTGGAGCCTGCTTCAGATTCTGTGTCTCCCTCCGTCTCTTGCCCCTCTCCTGCTCACGCTCTGCTAACATTTAATGAATAAATGTTAAATTTTTTTTTAAAAAAATGGCTGTTTTAGGGGCGCCTGGGTAGCTCAGTCGGTTAGGCATCCGACTTCGGCTCAGGTCATGATCTTGCGGTCTGTGAGTTCGAGCCCCGCGTCGGGCTCTGTGCTGACCACTCAGAGCCTGGAGCCTGTTTCAGATTCTGTGCCTCCCTCTCTCTCCGGCCCTCCCCCGTTCATGCTCTGTCTCTCTCTGTCTCAAAAATAAATAAACGTTTAAAAAAAAATTTTTTTTTTTAAATGGCTGTTTTAAAATGTAGAGTGTAGGGACACCTGGGTGGCTCAGTTGGATAAGCGTCCGACTTTGGCTCAGGTCACGATCTCACAGTTCGTGTGTTTGAGCCCCGCATCAGGCTCTGTGCTGACAGCTCAGAACCTGGATCCTGCTTCTGATTCTATGTATCTCTCTCTCTCTCTCTCTCTCTGCTCCTCTCCTGCTCGTACTCTGTCTCTCTCTCTCAAAAATAAATAAACTTAAAAAAAAATTTTTTTTTAATGTAGTGTGTGACTTCATCCAGAAGAAACTCTTTATTCTGTCTCATGTATGTCTGTGCTTCAGGTCTAGGTAATGATGAAACCAGGGATCTCTTGCAGCAAGGTTTTCTACTTTTTCATGTTGTTCTGCCAACTAATTTCTCATTAAAAAATATTTTGGGGTGCCCAGGTCACTCAGTTAAACGTCTGACTCTTGATTTCAGCTCAGGTCATGATCTCACGATTCGTGAAATCAAGCCCTGCATCAGGCTCTGTGCTGACAGCATGGAGCCTGCTTGGAATTGTCTCTCTACCTCTCTCTGCCCCTCCCTCATGTGTGCATGCATGGACACACACGCTCTATCTCTTTCTGTCTGTCTCTTAAAATAAATAAATAAACTTTAAAAAAATAGTATCTTTACCTGGCAGGTATTCCAGCTAATAGGGAACCCAGCAAAGCAGTAGTATGTCCTGGGGTTCTTTGGAAAATTCTAATGCCTGGTTCTTACTTCCAGAGATTTTGATTTAATTGGTTTAGGCTAAAGCCCAGATGTTGGAACTTTTCAAAGCTTCCCTAGGTGATTCAAATGTGCAGCAAAGTTTGAGAACCACTGTTTTAGGAATATTATTATGAATGTTGGATGTTATTTTGTACCATAAACTTGCAGAACTGTCTGGTAATTGAAGTCTTCAGCTAAAGGAATATCCTGTAAAAGATAAGTTTCTGTACCCAGTAAATTCACTCTCCCTGCAATCCTATTCGCCTTTAACTTGTATATTTTAAATATTGTCGATCAGAGCCACTGTTCCTTTCATGAAAGTTAGTTCACATCCATGGGTTTAAAAAGCCTTCTCTATCCTATATCTTCCTCTCTGCATTGCCTCTTTCTGATTAAACTGAAAGGTGTTTGTATTTGTTTCTTTTGTGTTGTATAGTTACTCTGTTCATGGACCCAGGCATGAAGAATCTATAATGAACCTAATCCAGAAGGAAGTGGAAAAATGTGACTGTTTGAGTGGTTTTTTCATCATAATGAGTATGGCTGGGGGCACGGGATCAGGTCTAGGAGCCTTCGTTACACAGAATTTACAAGATCACTACTCAAACTCTTTGAAAATGAATCAGATTATATGGCCTTATGGAACCGGTGAGGTATGAACATGTTAATTGAAAATTTTATATTTTGTGTACTTTGCAGTGAAATAAGTGTAGGTTAAAGATTGATTTTACCCTTTCTTTGGAAATATTAATTTACTACAACAGGAGTCATTCATTATACAATATGGTACTTTTTGGAATTTTTAAAACAAGGACACCTCATTCATTTGGAAAGGTTTAAGCAAAGTTAAATGGATTGTTCACAAAAGTACCATCTTAGGAATCCACTCCTGGGTTAGTCCCTCTGGATATAGTATGTAAAGGAGGGACCTTGACCACATGTGGGGGTTCATCATGACATTACCAACCTTCAAAGAATTTTCCTTTCTTTCCATTGAGAGGAAATTTCTATATAGGCTAGTTTCTTGTTGATCAGCCTAGTAGGAGAAGTTCTAAAATGGAGGTGAGTTAAGTCACTATAGGAAACGCTGTAGGAAGAAAGTATGATAGTAATAGTCACTGTTTATTAAGCCCTTACTATATACAGGACACTCTTTTAAGTGCTTTACTTGCATTCTGTCATTAATCCATACAACTCTAGGAGCTGATATAATTATTACACCTGTTGTACAAATGAGAAAACTGAAGCATGGAGAGATTATATAACTTGTTCAAGATCATATAGCTAAAAAGTGACAGAGCTGGGATTTGAACCCAGGCAGAATGCCCTTAGAATCTACCCTCATAATCGCTCTTTTCTTTTGCCTTTGTTATTTCTGACCTTTTTCTCTCCAGGTTATTGTTCAGAACTACAACTCCATTTTGACTCTTTCTCACTTGTACCGATCTTCAGACGCCCTCCTCGTTCATGAAAATGATGCTGTTCATAAGATCTGTGCAAAACTGATGAACATCAAGCAAATCTCCTTTAGCGATATAAACCAAGTCCTTGCACATCAGCTGGGAAGCGTGTTCCAACCTACTTATTCTATGGAAGGCTCATATCACTACAGAAGAAATCCATTAGGTATTTGTCCTCTTGTATGTAACTTGTATGAAAGTCTTACGTTTTGAAAGCCTCAGTTATTCCTCCCTGGCTTGTCCCGTCTGTCTGAGGATACACTCAGATCTCCCTCATCTCAAAAACCTTCCTGAAGAACGACCTAGCTCTCCAACTAGATAGTTGGAAGTTTTGAGAAGTTACTAAATTTCTGAAGTGATAGATGCACATTGGTTCTATTCTTCAGGATCCTTTTCTTCTTTTTTTTTTTTTACAGCAACTTTGAGATATAATTCACACACCATATAATTCACTAATTTAAAATGTACAATTCAATTTTTTTTTAAGTTTATTTATTTTGGGGCACCTGAGTGGTTCAGTTGGTTGAGTGTCCAACTTCGGCTGAGGTCATGATCTCGTGGTTCATGAGTTTGAGCCCCATGTCGGGCACTGTGCTAACAGCTCTGAGCCTGGAGCCTGCTTCGGATTCTGTGTCTCCCCTTCTCTCATCTCCTCCCCTGCTCACGCTCTCTCTCTCTCTCTCTTTCTCTCTCAAAAAATAAATACACATTAAAAAAAATTAAAGTTTATTTATTTTGAGAGACAGAGAGCGAGTGCACAAGTGGGGGAGGAGCAGAGAGAGTGAGAAAGAGAATCTCAAGCAGGCTCCATGCCATCAGCATAGAGCCTAATGTGGGGCTTGAACTCACCGACTGTGAAATCTTGCATGACCTAAACTGAGGTTAGGAGTGGGATGCTTAACCGACTGAGCCAGGCATCCCTACAATTCAATTTTTAGCATATTCACAAAGTTGTACAACCATCATTTTCATCACCGCATTAAGACACCCATCATTCTTCTTTCAGCTTATTCATCAAGTGGTGCCTTATCAATCCAAATCACCTAGATGCAAATAACTCCATAGTCTATACCCTTCTCAGTCCTAATGTCTTTCCCAAATAGTTGCCTATCCCAATTTTTTTACTTGTCTTCTGGCTTCTTCGAGTTTAGAATGTTCTGAATAGATCCATCTTTTTTTTCCCCTGTCCTCTCTCCCCTGCTCCCTCTTCCTAAGTTTCTGTCACCTGGATTTCTCCCACTGTCCTCATATCCCATCAGTATGGTGCCTTCTCTACCATCTGCCTGCATTCTTCCCCCTACTTCCCTATCTCTCTGACATTCACTCAGGGTGCCAGTATCTCTCAACTAATACTGCATACTCTCCATGAACACAAAGCAAACTAGCCTCTTTCTATTCCTTCTCTCTCTCTCTCTCTCTCTCTCTCTCTCTCTGTCTCTGTCTCTCTCTCTCTGGCATAAAAACAGAGCTTAGATCTAATCAACATTCCTATCTGAAGGTGGTCCTAACCTTGCATTCCTTCCTGTACCTGCCTCATCCCCCTGCAGTCCATCTTGCAAGCTTACTGCAACAGAGCCTCCCCAGTGTGCAGATCTAATTCTTATATTCCCTCGTGCTCATCCTATGGCCAGGTTTGCCAGAATTCCTTCGCCTGGCCTCCACATTATGCCCTGAACCCTAACTTTCTAGCTTCATTACCTACTGTCTCCTCTGCATGGATCCCCACCTACTTTTCATCCTGTCTGCACTGTCTCTCTTCAGTCTGGTGCTTTCCAGCCCAGGTCCCTTTGTTCAGTGTTCCTTCTCCTTAGAAATCGCTTCCTCCTTCCTTTCTTCACCTCTATTAAAACCTTATACATCCTTCAGTGTCCCAATTCAAGTGATAATTTTTCTGTAAAGCTTTCATACTGAGGTCTTCACCTAAAGTAACCCTCTTTTTCTGAACTTTAAGGCATTCTCTATGTCTTTTATGTCACTTAATATTTTTTACCATTATTATTTCTTTAAGTGTGTTTGTTTATCTTTAAAAGTAACACAAACAGCACACCTGTTCAACAAGTGAAAAACAATACGCAATCAAAAGGAAGTGTCCTTCCCACCCTTTCCCAGATGCTACCACTATAACTAACACCATGTGTTTCCTTAGAGAGGGATTCTGTCATGTGCATATTACGTAGTCCTACTAATTTGCAACTTCCTTGGAGACATGTCTTGTTAATTTCTGTGCATTCTACAGTACTTACTGTATTGCACATCTGTTCATTCAACCAATATTTATTGACTTCCTACTGTGTGCCAGGCACTATGCTAAATGTTGGGGATCCAATGGGAGCCAATACAGACATTGTGTTCACTGTGAAATGTGAAAGAGAGACATTAAACAAATAAATTACACCAAGAATGTATAATTAAAGAACTCACCAACTGTGAAATCGTGCATGACCTAAACTGAGGTTAGGAGTGGGATGCTTAACCGACTGAGCCAGGCGTCTCTGAAGTGCTCTGCACTCTGAAGTGCTCTGAAGGAAAGAAGTCCAGTTTCAAGAGAATGTGTCACAAAGGAATCAGACTTAGACTGCAGGGACAAGGAAGACTGCCCTGAGAAAGTAACACTTGAGCCAAAAGCTCGTAAAGGACTTGGAGATGACTAAGCCAAGGGAAGGAGGAGGGAACAGCATGGGCAGAGGTCTTGCAGCAGAAGGAATCCTGGCACATCAAATAGAAATCCCATGACCCTGGAGCACAGAGAATGGTAAGGCTAAAGTGGTGAGCAGGGGTAGGCCTTGTAGGTTCTCATAAGCCATTTAGAGACCTTCCTCATTACCCTAAGAATAGGGAGAAGCTGCTGAAAGATTTTAAGCAGGTTGGTGACATAATCACTTTTACTTTTGAAAAATCCACTGGACTTCTGTGGATAGCTGATTGGAGGTGAGTCTGTAGGCTGGTCTAGTCATTCCCTGCAGAGATTGTGGTGGTTTGAATTCATTGAACTGCACTGAGAAAATAAAGACAGTTATTAATAAAAACTCCCCCACTATGTGCAAACCTTACTGTGCACTTCACCTCACAATTTGCACTTCACCTGGTGTCACGGTGGGAGAAGTGTCCTGCTCCTGTCAAAGCTCTCTCGCTTAATTTCTGGGTCCCATTCCCTCTCCCTTCTCAGGGACTTAATTCTTCACTCATCTCTCGTCCTCGCCTGTCATAAACTTATGCCTCTTTCCTGGATTATTGCCATTACAACCACTCTTGGGCATCTCTTACATGGAAAAAATCCTCCCTTGACATCACCCTTAGTGATTGCACCCATTCCTCTGTTATTCTTTAAAACAACGCAAGGGTGTGTGTCCTTGCTGTCATTAGCTTCTCCTCATCTCATCATCTTCACCCCCTCTGATCTAGTTTCTACCCCACCATGTCTCTGAAAATGCTTTTTATAAGTCACAAGTGTGTCCACATTGCCAAATTTAGTGGACACTTTGTTGTCCTTATTTCCATCAGTAGAATTTGGCATGGCTGATCTTTGGTCTTCCAAATCTTTTGTCTTTTGTGACGGCCCTCTCCTCATTTTCCTTTTATCTCACTGACTACACCTTTTATTCCCTTCTTTTCTCCTCCTTTGGCTCCTTTTCTTTTTCCCAAGCTCTAAATGCTGGTCTTAGACCCTCTCCCTGATAACTGGCCTAGTTCCATGGCTTTAAACACCATTTGTATTCTCCAACTTGCTGGTTTATCTCCAACTCTGACCAATTCCCTAAGCTCCAGATTTCTATATCCAGTAGCCTTTTCCTGTATGACATTTGTATGTACACATTTCATGGACATCCCAAAAATAATGTGTCTAAAACAGAGAGCTTTTCCCCAGAAGCTCATTTCTTTCTCACTCCCTCAGTTACTCAGTTTTAAAATCTTAGATGCAGGGGCCTGGGTGGCTCAGTTGGTTAAGCATCTGACTTTGGCTCAGGTCATGATTTCACAGTTTGTGAGTTCGAGCCCCGCGTCCGGCTCTGTACTGACAACTCAGAGCCTGGAACCTGCTTTCGAATTTTGTGTCTCCCTCTCTCTCTGCCCCTCCCCCACTCATCCTCTCTCTCTCTCTCTCTCTCTCTCTCTCTCTCTCTCAAATAAATAAACATTAAAAAAAATTGGGGGGGGCCTCCTGGGTGGCTCAGTTGGTTGAGTGTCCGACTTCGGCTCAGATCATGATCTCGCAGTTCGTGAGTTCGAGCCCCGTGTCAGGCTCTGTGCTGACAGCTCAGAGCCTGGAGACTGCTTGAGATTCTGTGTCTCCCTCTCTCTCTGCCCCTTCCCTGCTCATACTCTGTCTCTCTCTGTCTCTCAAAAATGAATAAACGTTAAAAAAAAAATTTTTTTAATTTTTTTTTTTAATCTGAGATCCAGAGACACCTGGGTAGCTCAGTCGGTTAAGCATCTGACTTTGGCTCAGGCCATGGTTTCATGGTTCATGAGTTTGAGCCCTGCATCGGGCTGTCAGCACAGAGCCCACTTCAGATCCTCTGTCCCCTTCTCTTGCTCCCCCTCCCCCATTCATTCTCTCTCTCTCTCTCTCTCTCTGTCTCTCTCTCTGTCTCTGTCTCTCTGTCTCTCAAAAGTAAATATTTTTAAAAAGTTTTTTAGGAGCACTTAGGTGGTTCAGTCGGTTAAGCATCCGACTCTCTGTTTTGGCTCATGTCATGATCTCACAGTTTCATGGGTTCAAGCCCACATCGGGCTCTGTGCTGATGATGTGGAGCCTGCTTGGGATCCTCTCTCTCCCTCTATCTCTGCCCCTCCCCTGCTCACTCTGTCTCTGTCTGTCTCAAAATAAATAAATAAACTTAAAAAAAATTTTTTTTAATTTAAATCTTAGATCCAGTTTTCTTACAGGAAAGTCTATAATTGCCTCCATTGTATGTGGTTTATCTTCTGTCTTCCAGTTTCCCTTCTTTCCTGCCATTCTCCCCTATTCATGAACAGAGCCTCAGGGGCCTCATTATGTATCATATAGCCCAGCTCATTCTCACCAGGGTGTCCGTTCTTGCTGTCCTCATTAACTTCCTTCTCCCTCTACCAGGAGTATTCTCCTAACCATTTCCCTTTCATCTTTCAAGTCTCAGCTCACTGTTACCTTCTTAAAATGGCCTTCCATGATCCTGTCTGAGGAGTGAGCACCTATAATATCATTCTGTTTGTTTCCTTCCCACCATGTATTACTTTCTGACATTGTTTTGTTCATTTATTACCTCTTTTATTCTTTTTCTTTCTTTCTTTCTTTCTTTCTTTCTTTCTTTCTTTCTTTCTTTCTTTTTACCTCTTTTATTCTTTCTTTCTTTCTTTCTTTCTTTCTTTCTTTCTTTCTTTCTTTCAAGAGGGAGAGAGAGCACACACCAGCATGGGACAGGGGCAGAAGGAGAGAGGGAGGATCTTAAGTAGGGTCAGCACAGAGCTTGATGCGGCCTCTATCCCACAACCCTGGGATCATGACCTGAGTGGAAATCAAGAGTTGGACACTCAACCAACCAAGCTACTCAGATGCCCCTGTTCTTTGTTTCTAACCACTAGAATAGAAGCTCTGTGAAAGTAAGGCCTTGTCTACCTTGCTCTCCACTGTGTCTGCTATCCTCAGAACAATGCCTCTCATATAACAGGTCCTTGCTAAATGGGACTAAACACACTGAGATAAAGAGGATAGATCTGAGAGAAATTGGGGGTGGAGTAAAATGCAGAGGACCAGGTGATGGATTGGATCTGGAAAATGACAGAAAGGGAGGTGCAGAGCATAAGTCATGGGGCCCTGGGTTACAAAACAGTGTAGTCTGTAGTGGTGTTTGCTGGATCTGGGGACACTAAAAAAAGATCTGGTTTGTGGGGCATAGTATGGGGCAAAGAAAGAGGTGGGTCTTAAACATGTTGAGTGTGAGGTGCCTTTGCCATATCTTAACGGAAATGTCATGTGATAAGTTAGCTGGAAGTTTACCTGGTCTTCCCACTTCAACCTTTGCCAGCCCACAGCCTTTTCTAAAGTGTAGCAGCCAGACTGAACTCTGGCTTTACTTGTCTAAAAGGTTAAATCCCATTAGATCCTGTTACTCTCTTATTCAAAACCTTCAAGAGGTTTCCCATCTCACCCAGAGTTAAAGCCAAAGTAATTGGAATCACATGCAAGGTTTTGTTCTGTCTGGTTTCCATTGCTTTCTTGACCTTATATCCTGCTCTCTCTCTTCTAGCCATATTGGCCTCCATGCTTTTTCTCAGATATGTCTGTTGTGCCTCAGAGTCTCTGTACTAAATGACCTCAGATACCCACATGGCTCCATTCAGGTGTTTGAGGAGATGTCACCTTTACAACAAAGCATCAGCATTAGTGGGCATCTAAATTCTGAGGGGCCCCAGTCTGTGATGTGGGGTGACTTTCTACAGCAATGCTCTGACAGCAACAGAGAATGTGAGGAGTGGGGCTGGTCCAAGAGTGGACTTTCACTTAGGAAGATTTGATGAAGAGACAGGGGCAAATAGCTGGATAAGAAAAGAAGTGAAGCAAGGGGAAGACTGATGGACTGAGAAGGCAGGAGGTCCATGGATTAGTTTGTCTTAGTCCATTTAGGTTGCTATAACAAAAGTGCTATTTACTAAGTAACATATTTAGAACATAACATTGTTTCTCATGGTTCTGAAGGCTGGAAAGTCCAAGATCAAGGCACCAGTAGGTACAGTGTCTGGTGAAGTCCTTCTTCTTGGTTCTTAGATGGCCATCTTCTCACATGGCAGGGGTTGCTAGAGAGTTCTGTGGGGCCCCTTTTAGAAGGGCACTAATCCCATTTCTGAGGGTTCCACCCTTACCATACCATCATCTTGGGGGTTAGGATTTCAAATATATGAATTTGAGGGGGGAACAAACCTTCAGTCCATAATAGGGTCTTAACAAGGTCTTGGCATGGTTAAAAATGAGAGTAGGTGAACAAGAAGGTTGGAGGGAAAAGTAGATTGTGACCGTTAATAATTCATGTGTTGGGGAGGCTGGGTGGCTCAGTTGCTTGAGCATCCAATTCTAGATTTCAGCTCAGTTCATGATCTCAGGGTCCTGAGATAGAGCTCCATGTCGGGCTCCATGCTGAGCATGGAGCCTACTTGGGATTCTCTCCCTCCCCCTCCCTCTGCTCCTCCTTTGCTCTTTCTCTCACTCTCAAAAAAATAAAAATAAATCAAAAAATTAAAAGGTAGATCATTAATTACCTTTCTAAAGGATGATCATTCATGTGTCAGTGCTCAGGCTATATTTGTTGACTATTGTTTATTTGTGCTATGCAATAAAATTCAGCTGTAGGTATTTTGCATTAAAGGACTCTTATGTTCAGGGGTGCCTGGGTGGTGCAGTCAGTTAAGCATTCAACTCTTGATCACAGCTCAGGTCATGATCTCACGGTTTGTGAATTCGAGCCCCACATCAGGCTCTGCTGTGATGGTGCAGAGCCTGCTTGGGATTCTGTTTCCTTCTCTGTGCCCCTCCCCCACTTGTGCGCTCCCTAGTACACATCTCAAAATGAATAAACATTTAAAAAAAAAAAAAAAAGATTCATGTTTAGAGGAAACTCCACTAGTCATAAGATCAATTTGTGCAACACTTTGTAGATGTTTGTGTCAAAATTTGTTCTTTAGGATATAGGATGAGTTTGCACTCAGTGTTACAAAATTTATATTTCATGTTGTTATAATAATATATTTTTCTCTTTTCTCTAGTTTTTTCCCAAAAATATATAAAACAGCTCTGAATGTAAAACAAATTAGATTTTTTCCATAATCCTGTTTCATTACAAATATAAGTTTCTAAAGATAGGTGTATTCCTGTCTTCAGGAATCACTAATCTTGTCTTTTTTCCCTAGTAGAATTTGATTTAACATGCCCTGCTTATCATTTAACCAGATAAAATAAATAAGAGATCTAGAAAATTTTCTAAAGGAATATTTAGTGGATATGAATGATGATAAAAGCATATTAGCTCTGATGCTCACTTAGATTCCTGGGGTGTAGCTACATATTTTGTTCATATTTCCAATTTCTTAGCTTCTACATTCTTGTTTCCTTTTTGTCAAAGTATGTTTTCTCGCTCAAGCTAAAATAGGTGCCAAAATGAAGCAAATATGTGATCTGAAATAGATATTGTCTCTGAAATTTTATTTACATTTTTAAATTTAAGCAATTCTGGCCTTGGTGGAGAAAACATATTTGGCCCCCCAAACCATCTAACCATAGTTGTGTAAGGGTCAATGGAAACATTGTGGAATTTAAAATTTCAGTCCAGGTTTTTTTCTTTACAGGAGAGTTAATGGAGAATTTAGTCCCCCATCCTGAATTCAAGATGCTGGGTATTCGTAACATTCCTCAGATGTCTGAGAACTCACTGGCTTACAGTACGTTTACTTGGGCTGGCCTCCTCAAGCACCTGAGACAGATGCTCATTTCTAATTCAAAAATGGAAGAAGGTAACGGGTATTTTAAAAACATGCAAGCCACAAACTGGGAAAAGAGCCTGCACTGGAGTTCTCAGTATAAACTGGCTTGGGCCAGTTGAAATAATGGTGACTTCTGGTCAGGGAGGTTCCTGCAAAAACTTACCAGGGCATCCCAGGAGGACTGCTTAATCACTGCACAGTTTCATTAACCAAAAATGAAAAAAATTTTCAGAGGAGTTTAACATTTTTTTAAGTTTTATTGATTGATTGATTGATTTTTAGTAATCTCTGTACCCAACAGGGAGCTCGCACTCATTACTCTGAGGTCAAGAGTCGCACACTCAATTGACTGAGCCAGCCAATTTTATTTTATTGGTGCCCCTATTTTATTTTATTTTTATCAAAGTAATATATGAACATAATTTTTAAAAAATCAGGGGCACCTGGGTAGCTCAGTTGGTCAAGCGTCCGACTTCACCTCAGGTCATGATCTCATGGTTTATGAGTTCGAGCACTGCATTGGGCTCTGTGCTGACAGCTCAGAGCCTGGAGACTGCTTCAGATTCTGTGTCTCTGTCTCTCTCTGCCCCTCCCCTACTTGTGCCTCTGTCTCTCTGTCTCTCTCAAAAATAAGTGAACATTAAAAGAAAAAAAATTTTTTTAAAAGATCAAATAGTCTGGGGTGCCTGGGTGGCTTAGTCAGTTAAGCATCCAACTTTGACCCAGGTCACGATCTCACGGTTGGTGAGTTCGAGCCCCACGTCAGGCTCTGTTGCTGACAGCTTGGAGCCTGGAGCCTGCTTCAGATTCTGTGTCTCCCTCGCTCCCTGCCCTTCCCTCACTCATGCTCTGTCTCTTTCAAAAATAGATAAATATAAAAAAAAATTTTTTTTAATCAAATAGTCAAGGGGCGCCTGGGTAACTCACTTGGTTAAGCATCTGATTCTTGATTTCAGCTCAGGTCATGATCTCACGGTTTGTGAGATGAGCCTCTTGTCGACAGCACCAAGCCTGCTTAGGATTCTCTCTCTCTCTCTCTCTCTCTCTCTCTCTCTCTCTCTCTCTCTCTCTCTCTCTGTCTCTACCCCTCCTCAGCTTGTGCACACACACTCTCTCTCTCTCAAAATAAATAAATAAACTTAAAAAAAACAAATAGTCAAAACTCATCTAAGTATATACTTATATCTTTACTTTGCATTGTATGTAAATTATATCTCAATTTTTTTAGATAAAGCCAAGTAATTGTCCAGTATGTATTTATAATGAGGAAAAGAGCAGCTCCCTGGCCTATACTTCCCCACTACCCAGATGAAAATACTGTCAATGGTTTTGGCTGTCTCTTCTGGAATTTGCCTCCATATTTCTAAGTATCTTGCTTATATTATTACTTATTTTGTGTTCTAGGTTTAGATATTACCAATTGCCTTCCTAATGTGAAATTGAGAATTGAATCTTCTTATACCACTGCTATACACACACACACACACACACACAAACACACACACGCACGCACACACGAGAAGTCTCACATCAATCTGATTCCTAATCCTGCTTTGTTTTCTCTTGGATCTTTTAGGATTTCCTTTTTGTCCCTGGAATTCTGTAATTCCTTAATGTGGATCTTTCATTGAGCTTAGTAGAATGTAAGCTTTATTAGGGCAGGGATTCTGTTTTGTTTACTGTTGTACCTTCAGAGCCTGGAACATAGGGCCCAGCAGGTAGTTTTACTGAGGCCAGAGCCTGACTGGTTTAGCCTTTCTGGAGCAGAAGCCTTTTAGGATGAAGGGGGGGGGGGGGGGGGGGCACTCCCTCTGCTGCAGGGAGTGGGGAAGGGTCTAGGGTTCTCACCACTTCTCATACAGATTTTTATTTTTATTTATTTATTTTTAAGTTTATTTTATTTTTGAGAGAGAGCATGAGTAGGAGAGGGGGAGGGGAGGGGCAGAGAGAAATAGGGGACACAGGATCCGAAGTGGGCTCTGTGCTGACAGCAGCAAGCCTGATGTGGGGCTCAAACTCATGAGCCGTGAGATCATGACCTGAGGTGAAATTGGGGGGATGCTCCACCAACTGAGCCACCCAGGTGCCCCTCATACAGATTTTTAACTAAATCCTCTTGTTTCCTTCTCTTTTAGAAGTGGCTGGTCTGCTCCCAGGACCTCTCCACTGTGGGCAGACATTCTAAGCTTCCCCTGCTTGCTAAGTCAGTCACCACTGATTCATTTGCTTTCCAGATTCCAAAGTTTTTTTGCTATTGTCTCCTCTTCTCTTCCCTTTTTTCTTGTTTATGACAAGCTGATGTTCAGTCTGTCATGTTTAACTAGAAATCACCACTATGTATTATTTTAGTAGCATATGTTTTACCACAAATAACAACAATTTAGGTTTCAATAATATGAAAGTGGATTTCTTCTACATTTACTTACTAGTGAAACCTTATAGATTTTAGATTATAGTGTCTGAGGTTTGAAGATAAATAGAAAGTTCACATCTTAAAGTAATGCTTCCCCAATTTTTTGGCCTCAGTACCTGTTTTTCTAGTAATACCTGTTAATATCTCAAGGAACACACTGTTTCTCAGAGTATAGTAGAAGACGTGCTGCTTTGAACTCTCTTAGGTCAATAAAACACAGTTTGCTTAGTCATTTTCTCATGCGGGACTCTGAGTATCAACATTTCTTCATAGTTATAATTAGAGCTTTGAACATATAAATATCTTCATATATGTGAAGATATATGAATAAATATATTTATGTACTAACCAGGTTGAAACAAATAGCTTTAAAAATCTTTGTATATTACCAGACGACTCCATCTCAAGATTGACCCTATTAATATCACTATCAGCCATGTATCTGTTTCCATATGTCCTAGCAACAGAAGGAATGAGTGATCCCAGAGGGGGCCAGGCAGAAGTTACAGTGTCTTTTATGACTTAGCTTTGGAAGTCACATGCCATCTTTTTTATTTTATTTTTTTTTTTAGTTTTAGTTTTATTTATTTTATTTATTTATTTTTTAATGTTTATATATATTTGAGAGAGAGAAAAAGACAGAAGGCAAGTGGCAGAGGGACAGAGAGAGAGGGAAACAGAATCCAAAGCAGGCTCCAGGCTCTGAGCTGTCAGCACAGAGCCCGACACGGGGCTCGAACTCATGAACCATGAGATCATGACCTGAGCTGAAGTCAGACGCTTAACCAACTGAGCCACCCAAATGTCCCTTTTTATTTTTTTAAAGTTTATTTATTTTGAGAGAGAAACTCACACACACACACACACACACGCACAAGCAGGGGAGGGGCAGAGAGAGAGGGAGGGAGACACCCCGCACTGTCAGCACAGAACCCTCTGCGGGGCTCCATCCTACTCACTGTGAGATCATGACCTGAGCTGAAATCAAGAGTCGGATGCTTAACGGACTGAGCCCCCTAGGCGCCCCTAGTTTTATTTTTACTTAAGTAATCTCTACCCACAATGTGGGGCTTAAACTCATGATCCTGAGATTAAGAGTCACATACTCTTCTGACTGAACCAGTCAGGTGCCCCCACAGGACATCATTTCTCCACCATCCTTTTGGTTATTGAGGTCAGCCCTATGCATGTAGGAGGGGACCATACAAGGGCTTCAGTACCAGAGGGAAGATCAATGGCATTCATCTTGGAGGCTGGCTACCACTCCACCCTCTGTCCCCTACTAAATCACGTCTTCCCATATGGAGAATAGACCTAACCCCTCCCAAAGGCTTCAAAAGTTATTTCCCTATAGCACATCAAGCTAAATTCCAGAATCTTATCATCTAAAAGCAGGTCCAGGTATGGTGGATTTACACTCCTCAGGTGAGATTTTTTTGAGTATAGCTCTTTGAGTACAGTTCTTCCCCCTGCCTCCAATCAGTAGACCATGGTGGACCAGGCATAGCATAACTGGTAGACAGCCCCCTTAAAAAGGGGGAAACGGAAGGCACAAAGAAGTCATAGGTCCATAACAATTCAGCAGGGCACATCCTGGCTGTCTCCTGATAAAAATATAAGACATGGGAATAATTTTTCATGGCTTTGGCTTAGCTCTTTGAGTCAAGCTAAATTATAATTTTGTTTGTTTGTTTGTTTGTTTTAAGTAAACTCTACCCCCAACATGGGACTCAATATCACAAACCCAAGATCAAGAATTGCATGCTTGGGGGGCGCCTGGGTGGCTCAGTCAGTTGAGCGGCCGCCTTCGGCTCAGGTCATGATCTCGTGGTTTGTGAGTTCGAGCCCCGCGTCGGGCTCTGTGCTGGCAACTCAGAGCCTGGAGGCTGCTTCCGATTCTGTGTCTTCCTCTCTCTCTGCCCCTCCCCTGCTTGCTCTCTGTCTCTCTCTCAAAAATAATAAACATTTAAAAAATTAAAAAAAAAAAAAAAAAAGAATTGCATGCTTGGGGCACCCTGGTGGCTCAGTTGGTTAAGTGTCTGACTCTTGATTTTGGCTCAGGTCATGCATAATCTCACAGGTTTGTGAAATCAAGCCCTGTGTGGGACTCTGCACAGACAGTGTGGAGTCTGCTTGGGATTCTCTCTCTCCCCCCTCTCTTTCTACTCCTCTTCCACTCTCTCTCTATCAAATATAAATAAGTAAACTTTAAAAAAAATAAAAAATGGGGTACCTGGGTGGCTTAGTCAGTTGAACGTCTGACTTCGGCTCAGGTCATGATCTTATGGTTCATGAATTCGAGCCCTGCATCAGGCTCTGTGCTGACGGCTCAGGCTTTGAGCCGTCAGCACAGAGCCTGAGCCTGCTTTGGATTCTGTTTCTGTGTCTCCCTCTCTTTTTGCTCCTCCCCCACTCACACTCTGTTTCTCAAAAATAAACGTAAAAATTTAAATAAAAGTGGCATCACATTATATGTATTTTTTGCCTCTATAGCTTTTTTTCAATATAACAATATTTTGTGGACTTCTTTCCAATTCATTAAATTTGGACATGCCTTATTCTTTTTAATGGCTACATAGTTTTCTACTATATATGTGTCATAATTTATTATGTGCATATAGATTAAAGAGTCAAGTAATTCTACAAAGCCAGTTGTTAAAATAATCATTCCATAAAATTCCTGTATTTTCTCCTTCCCAGGAGCAACCATTTTCAAAACTTTTTTGCTGGTTCTTTTACTGTGTTTATCTCTTCATTGCCATCTATTGATTTTTCAATTGTTTAGGTATTACCTATTTACTTCCAAAATGTGGAAGGTTAGGATTTAGCTTTTTCCCACAATGTAAACCCTGCAAACACCCTTCTGTCTTCCCACCCTTCCAACATAGTAGTGTCATCATTGGGTTAAAACAGTATTCAGCTTTACATTATCGTGACCAAGTAAATGCTATTCACAACTGAGCCATGTAGTACCCTGTAATTACTTTTCCTTTCCTGTATAGTTTTTTATTTTCTTTGGAGTTAATAATTGCCTTGTTTTCTTGTTTGCTTACATTTTCTGTGTACCTGTCAATTCAGTCCTAAGTTGAATAACTTATCTAATTTTTTTTCTTTTTTTAAAAGATGTTCTTTTACTTTTTTTAAGTAATCTCTATATCCGACATGGGGCTCAAGCTCACATCCCCATGATAGAGAGTCACATGCTCCACTCACTGAGCCAGCTAGGCATCCCTAATATTTTTTTTAAAACATGGTTTTCAAATATAGTTGTGTATTAGAAATACCCTAAGAACTTTTTTAAACAATGTTTATTTATTTTTGAGTGAGAGAGAGCATGGCTATGGAAGGGGCAGAGAGAGAGAGAGGGAGACAGAGAATCCCAAGTAGGCTCTGCACTGTCAATACAGAGCCTGATGTGGGGCTCGAAATCACTAACTGTGAGCCAAAACCAAGAGTTGGATGCTCAGTTGACTGAGCCACCAAGGTGCCCTGAATTTTTTTCTTGATAAGCTCAAATATTGTATCAGTTTCATCTTCTTTAAGAAATCTCTCCTAAAGCCATCTGCTCTGCTTCAATCTGGACTTTTTGCCCTCTCTAACCAGGGTACACTTGTCATCCTGGATATTCTCTTTGCCTGTCTCCTGTGTTGAATGTTCTGTTCAGAAGGTTTAGGCAAAGCCCAAGGGTTCTAGGGAGAGGGGAGGAGAGGGGTCATGGTTTTTCTGGGTTTTGCTTGATCTCTCTAGTTCCTTACCCTTAACTCTGCCTTGTGTTCTCCAGACCAGAGACCCTCAATCATATCCTCTCTAGAAAATAAACCTTTAGTTTTATGCTACAGTACAGAAGAGGCAGTTAATCATGCTGAACAGACAAGTTTAACAACATTCCTTGATCAGGAGTCAAAGGCAGTGGTGCTCTACAGGATAGGAAAGCTAATTTAGGAGCCAGTGACTTAGTGTTTTCATGGATTCCCTTAAAGATGTTCTGGAGGGACAGAGAATAATAATGGGTGAAAAAACATTGGCATCATTAATGCTGAGTCAAAAAGTGATAAAGCCACTGAATGTGAAAACATTTTAGGAAAACTTTAACCAATTTATTTTGTTACATATATTTTTTATGAATGTTCAAGAATGATCTAATTTTTAAAAATCCAAACCTAATTTACTCTAAAAGAACTATTTCAATAAGTATAAAATTTAATAATCTAAGTGAATAATTGACATAATTTGATAATCTTTTTTATAATCAGTGGTGTCTTAGATGGAAGGAAAATAATATTATGGATTTATACCCTTTTTTGTCACATGGGTTTCAAGTATTTTTGTCCATCATTTTTGTCTTTTGTGTAGTATTTTTCATCATATGGAGGTTTTACATTTTTATGTCAGCAAACCCATATATCTTCCTATGTTATAGATTCTGAGCCTTGCCCGAGATATAAAATATTCCTTAGTATTTTCCAGCATTTTTTATAGTTTTATATTTAATATTTAAATTTTTTAACCCATCTGGATTTATTTTTATTTCCGATAATGCTTTTTTTTGGTTACTTCTCTTCTCATTTTAAATTTTATTTGCTTAGGGGCGCCTGGGTGGCTCAGTCCGTTAAGCGTCCGACTTCAGCTCAGGTCACGATCTCGACCCGTGAGTTCGAGCCCCACATCGGGCTCTGGGCTGACAGCTCAGAGCCTGGAGCCTGCTTCGGATTCTATGTCTCCCTCTCTCTCTGCCCCTCCCCCGTTCATGCTCTGTCTCTCTCTGTCTCAAAAATAAATAAACGTTAAAAAGAAATTTTTTTTAAAAAAAAGAGCAAAGTTTTCTAGATACAGTTTAAAAATAAATAAATAAATAAATAAATAAATAAATAAATAAATTTTATTTGCTTAACTTTTCCCTTTTCACTTTTTTTTTTCCCCTTTTCACTTCTTGAACATTAATTTTTCAAGGGCCTAACTTTAGAATGGCTTCATTTCTTTTTTCTTTTTGTAACTTTTAGATAGAGTTTATTACCTTTTATTTCTGAGTAATATAGAGTGATGAATTATCTAACAAGTACAGCTTTTATAGCATGTCATAAATTTTTTTTTAAATTTTTTATTTTTTTGAGAGCGAGAGACCGAGTGTGAGTGGGGAGGGACAGACAGAGAGGGAGACAGAATCTGAAGCAGGCTCCAGGCTCTGAGCTGTCAGCACAGAGCCCAATGTGGGGCTCAAACCCACAAACTGTGAGATCATGACCTGAGCCTAAGTCTAACGCTCAACCAACGAGCCACGCAGGTGCCCCAGCGTGTCACAAATTTTTAAATATTTTTACTGAGGTGTGATTTATATACCACATACACCTATGATAAGTGTATAATTCAGTGATTTTTTTCATAACTTTGCAGAGTTGTGCAATCATTATCACAAGCCAGCTGTAGAACATTTCCATCACTCCAGAAAGTTCCTTGTATTCATTTTGCAGTCAGCTCCCATTTTTACCCCCTGTCCCAAATGACCACTGGTGTGCTTTCTGTCTTTACAGATCTGCCTATTTTGGACATATCATATAAATGAAATTATACAATAAATAGTCTTTTGGGCCTGATCTTTTTCACTTAATGTCTTTGAGGTTCATCCATGTTGTAGTATGTATCAGTAGTTCAATCTGTTTGTTGTATTGCTGAATAGTATTCCATCAGATGGACATATGACATTTTATTTAGATGTCCAACAGTTGAGGGGCGCCCGGGTGGCTCAGTCGGCTAAGCGTCCGACTTCAGCTCAGGTCACGATCTCGCAGTTCGTGCGTTCGAGCCCCGCGTCGGCTCTGTGCTGACAGCTCAGAGCCTGGAGCCTGTTTCAGATTCTGCGTCTCCCTCTCTCTCTGACCCTCCCCCGTTCATGCTCTATCTCTCTCTGTCTCAAAATAAATAAACGTTAAAAAAAAAATTAGATGTCCAACAGTTGACTGGACGTTTGGCTTGTTTTCACTTTGTATCTGTAACGAATAATGCTGCTGTGTGCATCTGTGTACAAGTTTTTGTGTACACATATGTTTTTAATCTTTTTTTAACTTTTTAAATATTTATTTTTGAGAGAGAATGTGAGTGGGGGAGGGGCAGACAGAGGGAGGCAGAGGATTCAAAGTGGGTTCTGTGCTGAGAGTAGCAATCCTGATGTGGGGCTCAGACCCACGAACCTGAGCCAAAGTCAGACGCTCAACCGACTGAGCCACCCAGGTACCCCATCAATCTCTTGATTATATACCTAGGAGTAGCATTGCTGGGTCAAAGGATAAGTATGTATTTAACATTTTGTAAAACCGCTAAACCCTTCCAAAGTGGCTGCACCATTTACGTTCCCACCAACAGTTTAAGAGGGTTTCAGTTTTTCCACATCCTTGCCAACATCTGATATTGTTAGTCTTCTTGATTATAGCCATTCTAATAGGTATGAAGTAGTATCTCCTTGTGGTTTCAGTTTGCATTTTTTTTTTAATTTTTAATGTTTATTTGTTTTCGAGAGAGGGAGAGTCAGATAGAACACAAGCAGGAGAGGGGCAGAGAGAGAGGGAGACACAGAATCCGAAGAGGCTCCAGGCTCTGAGCTGTCAGCACAGAGCCCAACACAGGGCTCGAACTCATGAACCACGAGACTGTGACCTGAGCCAAAATCGGACTCCACCTACTGAGCCACCCAGATGCCCTTCAGTTTACATTTTTAATGTTTATTTATTTATTTTGGGAAAGAAAGAGAGCAGGGGAGGGGCATAGACAGAGGGAGTGAGAGAATCCCATGCTGGCTCCACACTGTCAGCACAGAGCCCAATGTGGGGCTCGATATCACAAACTGTGAGATCCTGACCTAAGCCAAAATCAAGAGTCAGACACTTTACGGACTGAACCAACCACATGCCCTTCAATTTGCATTTTCCTAATGACAGTGATGTTAAGCATCTTTTAATGTGCTCGGTAGAGTTGTTTGATTATCTTTTTTGGTGAAATGTTTATTCAAACATCTTTCTAATTCTTAAATTGGCTTGTCTTCTTACTGAGTTCAGCATGCCAAAATTTTTGGTTTGTTGTATTTCTCTGTTTGCTGAAAATCAGTCTGTTACGAACACTGAATTTTATCCCTATCCTATGTATAATTTAAGAGTATTTTCTTAGGGGCACCTGGGTGGCTCGGTTGTTTGAGCTTCCAACTTCAGCTCAGGTAATGATCTCACAGTTCATGAGTTCAAGCCCTGAACTGGACTCACTGCTGTCAGCGCAGAGCCCTCTTTGGATCCTCTGTCCCCTTCTCTCTTTGCACCTCCCCTGCTCGCACTCACTCTCTCAAAAATAAATATTTAAGAAAAAAAACTTTTTAAAGTATTTTCTTAATATTTCCCTATAACCAGTCAATTTTCAATCCTGTTTTTGTTTTGTGTTTCTACATCCCTTAACATTTTTGTATGAATTTTGTTTGTTCATACAGGCATATAGAGCAAAGTTCACCCTTTTTAGGTGTATAGTTCTATGAATTTTGACAAACTTATAGTAACCTCTATGACAACTGAGATAGAGTATTTCCATCATCCCAAAAAGTTCCTTCATGCTCCTTTGTAGGCAGTCTCTTCCCTCCACTCCAGCCTCTGGCAACTACTGATTTGAATTTTGTTCCCATGGTTCTGCCTATTTCAGAATGTCCTATAAATGGAATCATCCAGTACGTAATTTTTTTGAGTCAAACTCGTTTCACTTAGCATAATGCTCTTGAGATGTGTCCATGTTGTTTGTTATGTGTATCAGTAGTTTCTTTTTATTCCTGAGTAGAAATCCATTGTATGCACCTACCACCATCCTTGAACACCCTATGCAGAGTATTTCATCCCTTTCTCGGGACTTAATAGTTTGAATCATTTTGGTCAACCAGGTAAAAATTTTTAAACATTTAGTAGAAAAAAACAACTTTTGGGGAGCCTGGGTGGCTCAGTCGGTTAAGCGTCCAACTTGGACTCAGGTCATGATTCACGGTTGGTGGGTTTGAGCCCTGCATTGGGCTCATTGGGCTCTGTGCTGACAGCTCAGAGCCTGGAGCCTGCTTCAGATCCTGTGTCTCCCTCTCTCTCTGCCCCTCCCCTGCTCATGCTCTGTCTCTCTCTCTCAAAAATAAATAAAAACCTTAAAAAAAATTTTTTTTACTTATCAAATAAAAATATATGTAAAATATACCTGCCATAATACATCTTTCTCTTGTTGCTCAAAGTGATTTATAAAATTTCTTGCTTTTTTTCCTTTGGTAGGTATTGATTGGCAGGTTCGGCCTCCTTTATCAAGACTTCCTACTCTTGGTAAAGTGTCTCTCAACAGGGAGCTTCATTTTAACACTTCCATTGCTAACTTGGTCATCCTTCGTGGGAAAGATGTGCATAGTGCAGATCTGGGTAAGCAGAAGTTAAGGTGAAAATTAAGATGTACATTTTGCTCATGTACATGGTACACGTTTTTTTGTTTGTTTGTTTTTTAAAGGAAGTTCCTCCCCTGGGGTGCCTGAGTGACTCAGTCAGTTAAGCGTTGGACTTTGGCTTAGGTCATGATCTCATGAGTTCGAGCCCAATGTTAGGCTCTGTGTGGACAGCTGGAGCCTGCAACCTTGCTTCAGATTCTGTGTCTCCCTCTCACTCTGCCCCTCCCCCTCTTGTACTCTCTCAAAAAAATAAAAAATTTTAGGAAAAAAGGAAGTCCCTGAATCTATTTTTAAATTTTTTTTAAAATTTTTTTTTTCAACGTTTTTTATTTATTTTTGGGACAGAGAGAGACAGAGCATGAACGGGGGAGGGTCAGAGAGAGAGGGAGACACAGAATCGGAAACAGGCTCCAGGCTCCGAGCCATCAGCCCAGAGCCTGACGCGGGGCTCGAACTCACGGACCGCGAGATCGTGACCTGGCTGAAGTCGGACGCTTAACCGACTGCGCCACCCAGGCGCCCCTTAAATTTTTTTTAATGTTTATTTATTTTTGGCAGAGAGAGACAGAGCGTGAGTGGGGGAGGGGCAGAGAGAGAGGGAGACACAGGATCCGAAGCAGGCTCCAGGCTCTGAGCTGTCATCACAGAGCCCAATGCGGGGCTCAAACTCACAGACCGTGAGATCATGACCTGAGCTGAAGTTGGACGCTCAACCGACTGAGCCACCCAGCCTCCCCCCTGAATTTATTTTTAAAGAAAGGAAAATAATAACTGTGTTTTAGTAGCAAAGTGTAAGCATTGTATCAGTATTATGTAACTGGACACCAAAAAATAGAAGTGGTTGAAACAAGATACAGATTAAATTCTTTCTGTCCTCACCTTATGGCTTTCTCCTCTTGCTTTTTTTGTTTTTTTTTTGTTTTTTAATTTTTTAATGTTTATTTATTTTTGAGAGGGAGAGACACAGGGTGCAAGCAGGAGAAGGGCAGAGAGAGGGAGACAGAATCTGAAGTGGGCTCCAGGCTCTGAGCTGTCAGCACAGAGCCTGACAAGTGGCCCGAATTCATAAACTGTGAGATCATGACCGAGATAAAGTAGGACACTCAGCCAACTGAGCCACCCGGGTGTCCCATGGCTTCCTCCTCATAGTCCAAGACCTCTGTTTGAGCTTCAGCCATCAAATCACATAGGAATGAGCAAAGGAGGGTATGCTGCCTTTTCCTAGGGTCGCACACCACACTCATGTTTGAATAGCTTTGATTGGGACTGAATCTTGTGCTACAACTAGCTGCAAGGGTGTCATGAGCACAGTTAAAATTGGGGAGCTCTGTTACTAAAGAAGGGGAGAACAGGTAATGTAGCACAACTAGGATCTCTGTGACAAGCATTTTGTTACAAAATTTTCAGGAGGTTCAAAGAGCAGTACTCTTATTAGTTTGTTTCTATGGCGAATCTCCAGGTTTGTATTATCCTTATTTGATGATTTTAGCAGTATCAAATTGGCTGCTTCTAGCTATGATAGAAAGAAGACCAAATAATCTAGTCCCTGTAATGCACCTTAGATAAAAAAGTGAAAACTAAAGAGAGATCATTTCAGGTCCATCAGATGGTATACTTTCTCCTACCTCAGAACATTTTCTTCATAGTCTTCATTTTAGATTCTAAATCAAGAGAATTAATAAGAGGATATATAAAGTAATCAAACTTCCAAAAATTTACCCACAACAAATGACATAGGTACAGAGAGGTGTTCTTGCAAAGATATTCACTGTAGTATCTTTCACACAAAAATGTGGAAACAACCTAAATGCCCAACAGTAGGAAATATGTTAAATAAATTATGGTATATTCACATACTAAGGCTTTAAAACAATTTTTTTTAACGTTTTTTTATTTATTTTTGAGACAGAGACAGAGCATGAACGGGGGAGGGGCAGAGACAGAGGGAGACACAGAATCGGAAGCAGGCTCCAGGCTCTGAGCCGTCAGCCCAGAGCCCGACGCGGGGCTCGAACTCACGGACCGCGAGATCGTGACCTGAGCCGAAGTCAGACGCTTAACCGACTGAGCCACACAGGCGCCCCAACTAAGGCTTTAAATATGAGTGATATTTATTGACATGAAAAAGAGGTTCACACCATACTGGTAAATGAAAACATAGATTATAGAACAGCGTGTCTGTAAAATTATATACACAAGAGGGTCAACAAAATGTTCACAATCTTCTCTGGATGGTGACATTTCACCTGTTCAGTTGACTTAAATTTTCTTCTTAATACTTCTCTGAGTGGTGTGAATTACTACTATTTTTTTTACAATGTCTATGGGTCATTTATCTAAAAGCACTATAAACTAGTTTTAAATAGGTAAAACAAAAGATTTCTGGTTAAATATTAAAATAAGAAAAATCTGTTTATTAATTTGTTTCCAAAATTAATGATTTATGGTATGAAAAATGGCTTAATGTTGTTTTACTCTAGGAGGATTTAAAGATCCAGCACTCTATACTTCTTGGTTAGCGCCTGTTAATGCTTTCAATGTGTGGAAAACCCAGCGAGCATTTAGCAAATATGAGAAGTCTGCAGCATTGGTCAGCAATAGCCAGTTCTTACTAAAACCACTTGATACAATTGTGGGCAAAGCATGGAATATGTTTGCTTCAAAGTAAGTAAAAAATAAATCTACAAACCTTTCTTTGTTTTATTTATTTATTTATTTACTTATTTATTTATTTATAGAGAGTGTATGTGAGCAGGGGAGGGGCAGGAGAGAGAGAGAGAGAGAGAGAGAGAGAGAGAGAGAATCCCAAGCAGGCTCCGTACCCTCAGCACAAATCCTGATGGGGGGCTTAATCTCACAAACTGAAAGATCATGACCTGAACCAAAATCAAAAGTCGGATGCTTATCTGGCTGAGCCACCCAGGTGCCCAGAAATCTACAAGTCTTTCTACCCTTAGGAATATAAATCTTAAAACAGAAAGCAGGATCTGGAATGTCTTAGTCTGTTTGATTTGCTCTAACAAAAATAGCACAGACTGCATATCTTATAAACAACAGAAATTTATTTCTCACAGTTCTAGAGGCTAGGAAGTCCAAATTAAATGGTGCTGGCAGATTTGATGTCTACTGAGGAGCTACTTCCTGGTTCATAGGTGATGTCTTTCCCTGTGTCCTCAAATGGCCAAAGAGGCAAAGATCTTTCATGGGCCTCTTTTAAAAGGGCACTGATTCCATTCATGAGGGCTCCACCTTCATGACCTATCACCTTCCAAAGGCCTCACCTCCTTATACTCTCACCTTGGGGGTAAGATTTTAATGTACGAATTTTGGGGGAACGCAAACATTCAACCTACAACATGGAGCAAGCATGGCTTACTTTGTAGGTGTGAAATTCAGTCATGTTACTTCAGGCATCATTTTCTTTTCTGCACAATGGGTCCAAAATAAGAGGATTAAGTGAGATAATCATGTAAAAATACCTACCACATTGCTGGTAACTCTTGTTGATAAAAGGAGTAGTTTCCAAATGAAATGAAATTAAAGTAGAAATTTCATTATAAGGCTGGGACAATAAAATAGTATTCCAAAATAAGATCCTTGGAAGAATGGAAGAGATCCTGATCTTGTTCAGCAAGAAATATTGCAAGTTTAACTCCATTTGCCACTACAAAATGTCTGCTTGATCCTAAGAAATGAGTTATCAGGTCTCCTGACCTCTGCCACAATTACTTGTCAAAGCAGAATTCCTCATATTAATTGGAAAGGCCTCTACTCTGATTATCCAGGATTCCCAAGGGCTCCCCCTTTCCACACGTGGCTATTCCACAAGCCCCGTCCAAAAGGACAGCAGTGAATTCTGTCCTTTTCTGATATCGTTCACTTCCCACCCCCCTTAAATGGCAGCAGCTCTTATTACATCAATTTAATCCATGTCTGCCCCTGGCATTCTTTTTAATATTTCTCCTACCTCAGAACATTTGGAGGGTACGGGGTATTAAAAGAACCACCTGGTATAACTGCAAAGTAAATGTCTGAAAAATACTTGGGAGACTTCAGTTCATTCCTAGCACTAGATTAATGCATTTCAAGCCTTAGGTAAAAATTCTCAGGCACCTTTTAGAGTTTGTATTGAACCCAGTCATCTCTGTAGGGTGTTCAATATGTGCTTGGTTAGATAACCAAATCTGAATATGCTTCTTTTTCCTATGTGCTTCTTACTGTCACTCTCTTGGATACTAAAAAGGCGGGGAGCTTGACATAAACTTTCAAAGTTTACTAATCTTTGGAATAAACATTGAAATAAATATAAGACATTTAAGAGATTCTTCCATCTTCAATTATTCATGAACTAGGACAGTTCTATTTATGGTTTGATTTTAGGAGTTACTAATTTCTCTGAGATTTTTTTTATTTTACATTTTCTGTTTCTTTCGTCAGAGCCTACATTCATCAGTACACAAAATTTGGAATTGAAGAAGAGGACTTTCTGGACAGTTTCACATTGTTGGAACAAGTTGTTGCCAGTTACTGCAATCTCTGATCGCCAACAAAGGAGAAAAAGTACCCTAGGTCATTTTGGGGCTAAACAATTTTCAATATTACTTTTTCTGTAAGGTGTTCAGATCCCTACCTGTTAAAGTAACAAAGGTGAATGCTCTTTCCTTTGGCATACCATAACCACAGAAAAGGAGGAAAACTTTTTTTTTTAATTTTTTTTTAACGTTTATTTATTATTGAGAGATACAGACAGAGTATGAGCATGGGAGGGGCAGAGAGAGAGGGAGACACAGAATCCGAAGCAGGTTCCAGGCTCTGAGCTGTCAGCACAGAGCCCAATGTGGGTCTCGAACTCACAAACCGCAAGATCACAACCTGAGCCGAAGTCAGATGCTTAACTGGCTGAGCCACCCAGGCGCCCCAGGAGGAAAACCTTTATTTCATTTTATTTTATTTTAATTTTTTTAAATTTACATCCAAATTAGCATATAGTGCAACAATGATTTCAGGAATAGATTCCTTAGTGCCCCTTACCTATTTAGCCCATTCCCCCTTCCACAATCCCTCCAGTAACCCTCAGTTTGTTCTCCATATTTATGAGTCTCTTATGTTCTGTACCCCTCCCTGTTTTTATATTATTTTTGTTTCCCTTCCTTTATGTTCATCTGTTTTGTCTCTTGAAGTCCTCATATGAGTGAAGTCATAGGATTTTTGTCTTTCTCTGACTAATTTCACTTAACATAATACCCTCCAATTCCATCCACATAGTTGCAAATGGCAAGATTTCATTCTTTTTCATTGCTGAGTAATACTCCATTGTATAGATATACCACATCTTTATCCATTCATCCATCGATGGACATTTAGGCTGGTTCCATACTTTGGCTATTGTTGATAGTGCTGCTATAAACACGGGGGTGCATGTGTCCCTTCAAAACACCACACCTGTATCCCATGGATAAATGCCTAGTAGTGCAATTGCTGGGTCATAGGGTAGTTCTATTTTTAGTTTTTTGAGGAACCTCCATACTGTTTACAAGAGTGGCTGCACCAGCTTGCATTCCCAAGGAAAACCTTTATACTATATGTTACCTTAGATTATAATAAAAGATAAAAAAGAAAAGGAGGAAAACCTTTTTTTTAAGTTTATTTTATTTATTTTGAGAGAGAGTGTTGTGTGTGAGCAAGGGGGGTGGGGGCAGAGAGAGAGGGGGAAGGAGAGAAAATTCCAAGCAGGCTCAACGTTGTCAGCACAGAGCCCATACAGGGCTTGAACTCACAAACTGTGAAATCATGACCTGAGCCAAAACCAAGAGTTGGACCTTAACCGACTGAGCCACCCAGGTACTCCTGGAGGGAAACCTCTTAAATGGGAATAGCATGTTTTTGAGGTGCCTGGCTGGCTCAGTCAGAAGAGCCTGTGACTCTTAATCTGGGGGTTATGAGTCCGAGTCCCATGCTGGATGTAGAGATTACTTAAATAAACAAACAAACAAACTTAAAAAAAAATTTTTAATGAAAATAAATGAAAAATAGTATCTTTTCAATGAAAACACTTGGTATTTTTATTTGTAAGAAAAATAATGGTGCTTCAATAAAGAAATTTGGAAACACTTTGCTGAGATGTTGGAACTATGGAACTATACAAGAAAGGGGAATATTCTTTTTCTAAATCTTCCCTTTATTCCAGAAAGGATTCATTAAATATGGGCTAAACTTTCACTACACACTTTTAAACTTAAGAAATTGGCAGTTCTGTATTTGTGTTCCCCTCTGAAGTGAATGCTTTGAACCATAAGAGGGAGCTATTGTCAAATGCTAGAGCATGAACATCTATTTTGAATATTCTATAACAGGGTAAGATTTTCCACATCAAGCAGCTATTTAAAAATAAATATCAGATCTTGTTAATAAATGTATATTATGCTTTTTTAAATAAATGTATACCATGCTTAAGTACAAAAGGAAGTAAATGTTTGCTTTTCTGAAATTTTCTATCCATCAGAAAACTGGGTCAGTTTTTCTTTTACATCTTGAATACAAGAAAAGAAACTGATTTTATTCAACTAGTGTTTTCAGATTACTTATAGGTATTTATCTGGTGTGGAAGATGTTGTGCTTTTCAGTAAAATGTGTAAGAACTTCACCAAAATTTCATGAAGTTGAGATACTATCCTGTTCTTGATGAAATGGACACAAACAGATGTGGGTTTCACTCAGTAGAACAAAACACACTTGGAAATTGGCAACTGAGTTTGAGGGTAATTGTGTATTTCAATAAAACACATCTCATGCGATGTATTAACACATGTAAAATGGGAAATAAATACAAACGTTGGCCCTTTCTGCCAAATCTACCAGTGGTGATTTATTTTTTATATGGAAAAATGACAGTTCACAGCTTCACTGGTTTCTTCCTTTTCTTTCCATATGGAAATGATTACCTTTTTGCTGTTTTTCTTATCAACTGTTGCTATGATTTAAAATACTGAGCCATATCTTATTTCTAAGGAATGTAAAAAGTGGTCTGTTCAGTTGTAAAAGGCACACCCCTCTGCTGCATTTTGTTAACCCAAGTGTACTTGAAAAATAATCAGATAATAGTTTTTACAAAATAAAGTTAAAAGTAATTATTTTACATTGAAGATATCCAGAGACTGAAACAATTTCCCTAATTGAACCAGCATTAATGAAGACCTGTAACTCACCAGGGGTTAAGCTAATTCTGAGGAACATTGCTAAAAGAGAAGCTAAAGAAAGTCATAAGTATAAATCATTTTACATTTGAGAAAGGAATTCATGTCCAATGGTGACAAGTGTATTTCTAATTTGACATCTCATGAAATGGCAGGTGAATATTAGAAGAAAGCCCCAATTTGACACAGCTCTGGGTCCATTCACTTATATGAATAGAGTCTTTGTTATGATCCACAACTGCATTATTTGATGTGTGTAGATACCTAAATATTTGCAGACTTGTTTTAAACATTTACATGGAAAATATTTTTTTGTCTGTGTAGGGTAACAAAATTTTTGGTATCAGACTTGTGATTTAACTTAAAAACTAATACAAAGAAGCTGATCAAGATAAAGCGGTGTCAGTGGAAATGTACTTTGTGTAGAGAAAACAGCCAATCAGCCAGGACAAAGTAGAATCTTAACTTCCTGGGCATACAGATCCAGAACCTTTAAAATTTATATATATATATGTATATATATGTGTGTGTGTGTGTGTGTGTGTGTGTGTTCATTTATTTGTGACAGAGTACAAGCAGAGGAGGGACAGAGAGAGGGAGACATGGAATCCAAAGCAGGCTCCAGGCTCTGAGCTGTCAGCACAGAGCCCGATGCAGGGCTCAAACTCAGGAACTGTGAGATCATGACCTGAGTCCAAGGTGGACGCTTAACCAACTGAGCCATCCAGGTGCCCTCAGATCCAGAAGCTTTGAACTTGTAATATCTTAGATTACTGGGTAACTGGAGAACTATGTTGTCACTCACATCCCACAGTGCCAGGATGCACCCCCTATAGGCAGTAAGTACAGTGTAAATTCAAATGGCTGCTTATTTTCAAGCCTTTTCATTCTCCTTCATTTGTGCTCTTGTCAAGAGCTCCTTAAGCTGTAGAACCTGTTTCTTCCCATTCGGTCCCTCTTGATTCTAACTTTGCCCCTACCAACAACACTAATCTACAACATTTTTCTCCTTTATTTAACCTGTCGCTTAGAACCTAGCAAATGTATCCACAATTCACTGTTGTGGATTGGACAGGGATTGTTCTGTTGGACAGGTGTGTATTCTAGACATCTCCGTTTGTTCATTCGTTCATTCAGGCAGTATCTATTCAGTGCCAGGCATTGAACTAGATGTTAATGATGTAGGAGTCAATACCACATAGTCTGAAGAAGCTTACAATGTAGCTAAGTTACTTCGAACGTCTTAATGCTACAATCCTAGCTTCCTAATTATTGCTTATTATCTTCCGCATGTCCGTGTTCCACTTTTTTACAGCAAAGCCATAGTACAGGGCTAAGAGCTCTAGTCTAGGCTTTAAATTTGTCTGAAACGCCTCCTCACTGGCTCTGTGGACTCTTTTGCAGTATACATACCAATGATTCTTCTGACCACCATGTTTATCACACTTGAATTCCTGTCCAAAATTTTGTTTTAAAACATGCTCCATATGTTCTTATCACAGTATTCTCTCCCCATGAGCCCAAGGTTTGGCAGTCAACCCTTTCTTGTTCTTCAACCTACGTACCAAATACGGCTTTACTAGCTTGTCATTGGCAAAAAAATCAGTTATTTAAAAGATGTTTGTTCATCTGTATCAATCACATTGTTTCCTATGGTTTTTAGGGATATGAGCTAAAAATCTGGCTTTACATATTTAACTAACTTCTTACTCCAATACTCTGAAATGTCTCAGATGATGCAATGTCAGCCTTATTAATAAATGGAACCCCATTTCCAATAGAATGCTTGCACAAGAAGCTAAGGTAATGTAAATATTCAAGTTTCAGGGGAACACAGTGTGGGGTCAGTGTTGTAGGAGATATGGCATTAAAGGGAGAAGAGCAAAAAGAAAATCCCATTTAGATTCCAGGGAGCCAGGGACACAGAAAGAGATGAAAAGGAAGGTTGATGCTCCCCACGACCAAAGAATTGCTTACAAGCAAAGAATGGCTTACAAGCATTTTAAGAAAAAGACTTGCTGGTTTTTGAAATATGGACTTTACCTAAAGATTAAAAAAAAAATCTAAGAATAGCTTAAAAAGAAACAGCACATGGCATCTGGGTGGCTCGGTTGAGCATCTGACTCTTGATTTCAGCTCAGGTCATGATGTCATGGGTCATGAGATCAAGCCCCACATCCGGCTCTGCTGATAGTGCAGAGCCTGCTTGGGATTCTCTCTCCCTCTCTTTCTGCCCCTCCCCTGCTCGTGATCTCTCTCTCAAAATAAATTTAAAATGAATACTTTTATGGCTTGTCTATTTACTGATAAGTACACAAAAATTCAAAGATTCTATACTTGATGGGTGATGGGCATTATAGAGGGCACTTGTTGGGATAAGCACTAAATTCTACTCCTGAAACCAATACTGCACTACATGTTAACTAACATGAATTTTAAAAAAATTCTACACCTGTGCTGTCTAGTAAGGTAACCATAGCCACATGTGGCTAGTGCTGTATGTGAAAAATACACGTTGGATTTTGAAGACGATATGAATAAAAAATTGTAAAATATTAATATTTTAAATTAATTGCTGGAATATTTTGGATATATTGGGTTAAATTATTCAAATTGGTGTACTTGTTTCTTTTTACATTTTATTTATATTTCTAAAAAGTATTTATTTGGAGAGTGCATGTGTGTGCACACGTGGGGGAGGGGCAGAGAGAGGGAGAAAGACTTGAAGCAGGCTCCGCCTTGTTAGCACAGAGCCCAGCTCGGGGCTCAATTGCATAAACCCAAGCTGAAATGAGCCACCCAGGCACCTGCCTTTTCACATTTTAAAATGTAGCTACTAAAATTTTATTTATTTATGTATTGCTACTAAAATTTTAAATTAGGGGCGCCTGGGTGTCTCAGTCAGTTAAGCCGCCGACTTTGGCTCAGGTCATGATCTCGCAGTCCGTGAATTCAAGCCCCAAGTCAGGCCCTGTGCTGACAGCTCGGAGCCTGGAACCTGCTTCGGATTCTGTGTCTCCCTCCCGCTGCCCCTCCCCAGCTCACACTCTGTTTCTGCCTCTCAAAACTGAATAAACGTTAAAAAAATAATAATAAAATAAAATTTTAAATTAGATTATATGGCTTGAACTGTATTTCTATTGGACAAGGCTATTCTAGACATCTCAGGAGCAAAGTCGTGGGAACTATAGAAAAGGGAGTTGAACAAAGCTTGTTCTTATTAGGTGAGAGGTCATGAGAACATAGTAAGAAACATGACATAAGTCAAAAGATGGGAGTTTCCTTTCTGGGGAAAAAAAAAAAGCTTTTGCTTAAGCTCAGCTCATGTGAACAGCATGAGAAAGGCAGGATGTGAGCTTAATTCAACAAACATCCACTGACCACCTGCAAGGAAAGACAGTGCTAGGATAGACAGACTTTAAAAGAATGAGTTAAACCTGGGCTCTGTCCTTAAGGAGTTCACCATTTGGTATACTCTTTGCTTCAAAGCATATGCCTGGCTCATGGTAGAAACTCCATGTTTACTGAACAGATTAATATAAATGTCTAAAACACTATGGGAAAGATGGAAAGCTGCAAAACTAGAGGCACACATGAAGCCCGTTAAGGCTCACTTATTATCAACAGATATCATAACAAATAAAACCAAGGACCTGGAAATACAAATATAATTAAAAATGTTTTGTCTTGGGGCACCTGGGTGGCTCAGTCAGTTAAGTGTCCTGACTCTAGGTTTCAGCTCAGGTCATGATCTCATGGTTCATGAGTTCGAGCCCTGCATTGGGCCCTGTGCTGATAGCACAGGGCCTGCTTGGGATTCTCTCGCTCCCTTTCCCACGTGTGCTTCCTCTCTCTCAAAATAAATAACTTAAAAAATATATTTTGTCTCTGAGCCATCTTATATAGTTAAGAGCCATTTAAAACAATATAAACTCAATGTTTTGATAATGAAGAGACTTTGTTTGTAAGTCCTTGCCTAAAATCTAAAACTAGTCCTGGAATTCCAAGCCTTCCAAAGTTTGGCCACGCCCACTGTTCCCTTTATGTATGCTGCAGTAGCCAAGACAAACAGAAATGACTGTTAAATGTTATGAAAAACCCACAGATTTGTCTATATGGTTATGTTTAATTTTGTTGAGGAAGGACAGGGATGGAACAATCTATCACTGACTTGAAGATACGGATGAGAGACGTGACCCAGTGATCCTGGCTGCTCCTGCTTTGCCTCTACTGCCAGGCCCCCAAGACCAAGAAGAATGGGAAGCTCAGAGCATTTTTGAGCAGGCCTGAAAGGATACACACTAAATTTCATAGTAATTTCTCTGGGGGAGTATCTTTCTCAGAAGATCTCCCTTTTATACTACGCATTTCTTTTGCTTGGTTTTCATTTTTTTAAGTCATTGCTTCACCCAGTGTGGGGCTTGAACTCACGACTCGGAGATCAAGAGTCACATGCTCTTCCAACTGAGCCAGTCAGGCGTCCTGCATATTTTTATTTTTAATTTATTTTTAATTTTTTTAAATGTTTTATTTATTTTTAAGACAGAGAGAGAGCATGAGTGGGGATGGGGCAGAGAGAGAGGGAGGCACAGAATCTGAAGCAGGCTCCAGGCTCTGAGCTGTCAGCACAGAGCCCGACACGGGGCTCGAACTCACGGACCGCGAGATCATGACCTGGGCCGAAGTCAGACACTCAACCAATTGAGCCACCCGGGTGCCGCAGCATATTTTTATTTTAAACAAAGCTTTAAAAATCCAATGTAAGGGGTGCCTGGATGGCTCAGTCAGTTAAGCGTCTGACTCAATTTTAAGCATCTGACTCAGGTCAGGATCTCATGGTACGTGAGTTCTAGCCCTACATGGGGATCTGTGCTGACAGCATGGAGCCTGCTTGGGATTCTCTCTCTCTCTCTCTCTCTCTCTCTCTCTCTCTCTCTCTCTCTCAAAATAAACTTAAAAAAATCCAACATAAGATAAAATAACTCAAGTGATTTTTAAAAGGATGTTAACACTTGGGAGACAGTTTGAAGAATGAAGGAATAAGTCAAATGAATCAGAAGGCAGTAACAAGGGGTGGAAGTAGTAAGCAGCATCGCTGTTCTGTAAATTATCACATAAACTGGTGTAGAATTATAGAATGTTCCATGTACATTCAGGGAACAAACAGGAAGCAGAGGAAAATTAAAGACTACCTGTGGAGTCCTACTATCTCAACATGCCCTTCTAATGAACACTGCCTATCACAAGGAAGACTGAATCAATCTCTCTCTCTCTCTCTCTCTCTCTCTCTCTCTCTCTCACACACACACACACACACACACAGTCTGACAGCAGCCCAAAAAGTATACTAAAAGGTAGGAAAGATTTTGAGTATGAAAGCACTTTTTAAAAAAAGATTTATTTTTAAATAATCTCTACACCCAATGTGGGGCTCAAACTCACAACCCTGAGTTCAAGGGTTGCATGCTCCACTGACTGAGCCAGCCAGGTGCTCCTGCATGAAAGAACTTTTTACTTCCTCTGCGCAGAGACCAGGGATCTTTTATGCTCCAATGGATTCTTTATGCTTGAAGAGGAAATGGAGAGCATCTGAAAACTTCTTTGATCTCTACATTTTTCTAAAAAGCACTATTTTCAGCTTCCTTTCTTCTTCTGAAATTGTGCAAAGCACTCCCACATACATGCTTTTACTAGATAGGCATCTCTTTATGTCTGATTCCATCAGAAAGCCAGGAACAGTGACACCCCAATTCTCCCAGGTTTCAACAACTGTGCACCCACCTGAGAAGAGAATACTAAAGTTTTGTACCTCTCTTCTCCACCAAAGGGTTATTACACAAATAAATCTCTCCTTTTGAACTCTGCTCTTCCCGGTGAGTGGTATAATTGTGGTCATATGTCATTTATTCTGAACTCCTAGCCAGCCAACTTCAATAAGCATAACTCATTTATTGAAACATGTAAACAACCCCAGTACCAAAGCAGCCAAATGGAAAGCCGCCTTGACCACATGCTCTAGAAGGTGTAATAAAGCCGTGATTCTGCCTTTTGGCTTGGCAAAGGCAGTTGGGGGGATGCCCTCATATTTACTTCGGAAAACTTACGACATGTGGGTTCTAGGTGGCTGCCACTGCCATCTAGGCTAGCACTACTGGAATCTTGGATTCCAGGACAAATACACAGGAAATCACATTGCCAAACTTTTCTCCTTATAAAGACAATCTATCCAGGAATTACCATCCTCTCAGTTCTCATAGGGAGGAGTCATTCATTAAGCAAGCAGGATACAACAGGGGTGAGGAATTTTAAGGCAGTTTCCTGTGGCCCCAAGGTCTGGTCACAGTGCTGTCTTTAGAAGAACAGTGCTACCTAACAAGTTAAGGCTAAGATGATCACTTATGGAAAAGTACAAAGGATGTATTACTCCAGAGAATTCTCTGGAAAAGTCCAGTTTATTCTCTGACAGAAGTCACAGAGTGGTCTAATGGATAGCACATTCTCAAGCTTAGGAGTTAGAAAACCTGAGAGAGACCCATGGTAGGAGCCACTATCCTGTTGGGCAATGTGTTTAGAACAGAACACGGTTTCTCTCTCTCTCAAACTTGCTCCTCCTCCTGTATTCCTGGCCTGGTGATGGATCAGCACTGCTGTCTTCTCAGATTCCTTCTTGACCTTTACTCCAACTTGCCTAGTACCCTGGCACCTCATCTTAGGGAGCCTGTCCAGCCTGCCTTTGAAGCTCCGCTGCTACCCCTCCTGGACCACTGCAACATTCACTCGGCAAACACTGCGAGCGTACCGAGTGCCAGGCCCCGGGGAAACAATGGAGAGTGCAACAGTGCCCGCCCTTACGGGGCTTACGCTCTAGTGAAGGAAACAAGCAAAAACAAGAAAACAGATAAACTACTTTGTGAGTCACATATGTGCTTTCAAGGATACAAAACGGGGCTAAGGCAAAGAGTACCAGAGGTGGGCGGACTGACTTTAGGTGACTCATTGGTCTTGTCTCTTCTACTCGCCCTACACAGAGCTCTCCTACTCGTGCTTTCCTGCTGTCTCACAGGGCTTTCTCTAGTCAGAACACCTGCCCTCTCCCCACCCTAGCTGGCTATTCAAATGCCACATCCTCATGAAACCTTTTCTGAGCCTTCCTGGTCACCCATTCCCATCCTCTTCTGGGTTCTTTTCTTAATGTTCTTTCCTTCGCTGTTCATTTCACTTTGTGTTGTAGTTATCTGTATATACGCACAACACCCCTAAGGAGACTGGAAGTTCCTGGAAGGCAAAGATTACGGTCATTAGTGTTGTCTCTTCCCCACAGTACCTTAAGCCAGTGGAGATTTAAAAAGTAAATTTGAAGCACTTGCGTGTCTCAGACTCTTGATTTGGGCTCAGGTCACGATCTCAGAGTTTGTGGGTTCAGGCCGCCCTTGTGGGCTCTGCGCTGACAGCAAGGAGCCTGCTTGGGATCCTCTGTCTCTCTCCCTCTCTCTCTGCACGCCCCCCCCCCCCCATTTGCTTATCCCTCTGTCTTAGAATAAACATTAAAAAATAAATAAAAAGAAAATATCACTTAAAAAAAAGTGAATTTAAAAATGTTTCCCCCTACCAATCTGGTTAATGCCACTTTTGGCTCTATTTCATAGGGTTGTTATGAAGATCAAATACAATTTAAGATGTGAAAGTGCTTTGAAAGAGAAAAAAGATCTGTACAAATAGAAATTGCTTTGTAATCATAATTCTAGCAAACACCACTTTGGGAACCTGCCCACACAGGATGGCTAGGGATGGAGCCGGCGTTCCCACCCCTGTGATAAACGCAAGCAGAGGCTGCTCATCTATTTAAATAGCAAACTTTTAAGGCTGTGGGCCTGATTTTCTGTTGTCTTTCTCCATCACCTACTTGTGATCCCAAGATGAGACAAGGATGTAAATAAAAAGCCTGGACTTTTCTGTAGAACTGAATGTGTAAGAGCCAGAATGCCTAGGTTTGAATCCTTTCTCTGCTTCCCTTCTTCCCACGGCTAACTACTAAACTTCTCTACCTTAGTTTTCTCACAGGGTTGTTAAGGATTTTAATACTCAACAATACAAACCAACACTGAAAACAGTGCCTGCTTACAAAGTAATCAATCGTTATCACAGTTACAGTAATCCACTGTACTTCCCGGGAAAGGGCACATCGGAGGTTCCTGGGACCTAATCTTGATTGCTGGTATTAATGGGGTTTTGCACAAAAATATACCATAGAAGGGACATGGGAGTGGGAAGGGACGGATACAGTGGCCAGAATGGAGCAGAGGTATCCGAAGAGCCGCAAGAGTGTAGCCACTGTCAGGTTAAGCAGAGAAAGTTTGGCAGCTAGAAGAGGTTAGGCCTGTCACTCAAGTGAAAGGGCCTCCCAAGAGGCTGGGAGGTGCACTAAAAAGTGAAAGGTTGAGAAAGGCCTCCTCTCATTTTCATTTTTTTTTTTTTTTTTTTTTTTTTAACTAATGAAAAGAGGTTGAGAACAACATGGCTCTTGGATGACTGGTGCGCCAGGCTTCTTCACCACTGCAAAGAGGAGTGAAACTGAGCTGCCGGAGTTTCCAACACAACATGGCGGCCAAAGGAAGATAAGAGTAATCTGAACAGTCTTTTCCCACCTTCAGGGAAGGGCAGAAACATCTCTCTACGAATCTCAAACTGCCTCACTGCATGGAAACATTTTTTTTTTTCCATCAGAAACAGGCTGGGACACAATGAAGCAATACTGTCGGGTTGGGTCAGTCAAAAGCTTCTGAAGGAAAAAGCTGCTCATGCTCTATCCCCCTTAAGGGGATACATGGCAACAAAGGGAAATGACACATTTGGGATGAAGTGGGGGGAGGAGAGAAAAGTGGCTTACAAAGGCCTCCTTCCAAGAACAAGGCCTTTCCTGAGGGCTTTAGGTGGAAGGCCATCAAATCGATCATTGTAGATACTGCCTGGAAAGTCTCAAAAGAAGGCAGTGACTGTTAATTTAGAAGGCTTGGGGTCCCTCTTAGTCAAAGATGCCCAGAATAAGCCAGAGCCTTCCTCTCAAGAATTCAGGAATGTGGTTTCCAATGCAAATAAAGACTACATTGTACAACTACCGCTGGACTGTGTCCAAGCCCTCCTTCTGTCCTTTGAGTCATTTGGACATAGTTAACAAACGGGTTGAACACCTGGGCTGATTACCCCTGAAGGGGATTTCCAGACTCTATCCAGTAAAATCATCTCCTCCCCTCCTGAAGCAACGCCCTTCCACTCTCTCTGAAGTGTGCTCTCAAGATTCCAAATTTTCTCCGATTCTAGGCTTCCTAGGTTAGAGCACCAACTGCTGCTGACACAAAGAAACAAGGAGCCAAGCAACTTTGTGCTTTTTAAAAAAGTTTATTTTAAATTAAAAGGAACAGATGTCCAATGTTTCAAAAAGCCACACATTTGTGGATTTGGCTGACAAACCGTCTAAGCTGCATCTCATTCCTGTTCCCATAGAGTCAGCCAGCCACTTACAACTGACTCACACTGGGCCACAGTTTGGGCCAGTCTCCCAACTACAGAATTAGAATCCCAGATCTCAAATGAATCCAGGGTGTTTGGGTGGAGAGCGGGGGCCACCTAAAATAAATTTCTTTTAATTTAGTAGTATCAACATCCACACAGCAAACTGTGCAAGGCTAGTAGGTCAAAGAGAATGAGCAAACAGCTGGCACCTGCCTATCCCAGCACCACACAATTCTAAAGGCAATGAGTAAGCAGCTGTCCAGAACAGGTTTTCATTATAATCCCTTTTATGAGTATTGGTTGAATATGCAAATACATGTATGTTATTTGCTGCAATTCAAGGCCTCACCCCCAAGGCAAACGCGTTACCTCAGGTGAACTCCTGGCCTTGTTGGGAAGGGCAGCAACCGAAGCCTCAACTACCAGACGCAAATGACTCAATCACTTTTAGAATGTTCGAGTACTTCATGTGCTTTCTTTTCTTGTTGTCTTTGAGAATAAAGGAACAAACACTTCAGATGCAAGTTTTTTTGCTTAGCATTTCATTTACCATGTTTTATGAATATCCGAGTTTTGATCATTGTCAGTTAGAAATGGAATGCTACTTGGCTTTCAAAAATGGCTATTGAACTCCTGCTTAGGGGCACCTGGCTGGCTCAGTCCGTAGGGCAAGCGACTCTTGATCTCGGGGTTTCGAGTTCGAGCGCCACATTGGGTGTGGAGCCTACTTAAAAAAAATAATTCCTGCTTAGGTTGATTTAACTTTTTGTGAGCACATTAATAACTATTTATAAATAAAACAAACCAATACTTTTGTTTTCTAACAAAAATGAGACTTTTAGGTCTATTGAGGAAGGTCCCACATGCCAACTTTTTAAACTGTTTTCACTATACCCAACAAACCTCACTGAATATTCTTTTTATTTATTTATTAAATACATGAAATTTATTGTCAAATTGGTTTCCATACAACACCCAGTGCTCACCTCACTGAATATTCTAGATGGAACCTGGGCGGCTCAGTTGGTTAAGCATCTGACTTCGGCTCAGGTCATGATCTCATGGTTTGTGAGTTCAAGCCCCACATCAGGCTCTGACAGCTCGGAGTCTCAAGCCTGCTTCAGATTCTGCATCCCCCTCTCTCTCGGCCCCTCCCCCACTCACACTCTGTCTCACTCTCTCTCAAAAATAAACATTAAAAAAATGTAAAAAAAAAAAAAAGCAGATATTCCTTTTTTCTCTACCTTCTAGATTTCTTTTAGTGTTTTATTTTTTAATGTTTATTTTTGAGAGAGCGAGCAAGCGGGGGAGGGGCAGAGAGAGAGAAAGACAAAGAATCTGAAGCAGACCCCAGGCTCTGCACTGTCAGCACAGAACCCGATGTGGGGCTCAAACTCATGAACTGTGAGATCACGACCTGAGCCGAAGTCAGACTCAGCCACCGACTTGACTGAGCCACCCCTTAGTGTATGTACGTATACACACACACACACACACACATATATATACATACATGTTTATTTACTTTTGAGAGAGAGAGAGACAGAGTGTGAGCGGGTGAGGGGCAGAGAGAGGGAGACAGAATTTGAAGCAGGCTCCAGGTTCCAAGCTGTCAGCAGAGCCGGACAAGGGCCTCAAACTCATGAACCGCGCGAGATTATGACCTGAGCTGAAGGTAGATGCTCAACCAACTGAACCACCCAGGCACCCCTTAGTATTTTATTTTTTTAAGTTTATTTATATTTATTTTAGGAGAGAGTCCCAAGCATGCTATGCGATGTCAGCACAGAGCCCGACATGGGGCTCCAACTCACAAACTGTGAGATCATGACCTGAGCTGACACCAAGAGTTGGAAGCTTGATCGACTGAGCCACCCAGGCGCCCCTTTAGTATTTTATAATAAAAACTAAATTAGGAAAATGTCAATATTTTAAGGATGTAAGGTTAGAAAAGTATTTTCAATTATAGTAAATTTTGTGTATCTGTGCTTTTGTACTTTGTTGCCTCACTGGGGGGTTAATTTTAGATTTAACAAGGTTTTGTTTTTATCAAGTCAATTGGTTCCTTAATTTCTGCCTTTCTCTTTATTTATATTTGGGTTTAACTTCTTTAGAAAGAGCAGATTTACATCAAAACAAGGGCATACCTGCAGACAGTATTTAAAACGCATATATTGGGGCACATGTCTGGCTCAGTCTATAGAGCATGCAACACTTGATCTTGGGGTTGTGAGTTCAAGCCCCACGTTGGGAGTGGAGCCTACCAAATAAAAACATGTTTTCCGAGCAAATGCAATGTAAAATTTTTGCATGTGTATCAAATGCGGTCTTTGACGAGTTAAAAACTGAGAACACGCCAACAATTATGGTAGTACTTCACATTTTATCCAATTTAATCATTACAACAACCTATTGCTATTCCTATAGATGAAATCTAGGCTCCGAGTTTAAGACTTTCTCAAAGTCACATGTTAGAGGCAGAACTATAAGCCATCAGTAGCATAGACCGTTGCACATGGAGGCGAGTGGGTTTCAAAATCTATGGAACGGCTTTTTGACTGTAAAAGGCTGTGAACTCCTCTGAGCTCTTTACACATGGGTCAGTCAAAACACAATTCACCCCAGGGCACAAGAGGACAACACGTTATTCTAATTAGCCTAATGCATTAATTGTCCTCGAAGGAATCACTGCTGAGTAGTGAAAGCAAAGACCAGCCTCACAGCAGTCCTACTACAGCTACAGCCAGCAGAGAGCACAGCGGAAACACAGGCAGAGGTTGTTCATGTGGGAGCGCTTCCTACTTACTGCATCTGTGGAACTAGTGTATTTCAGAAACTGCACTCCAGCCGTACCTTTTTCTGATTTTTAGAAGATGAGGAGTGGCCATCATCCAAATCTTTCTGTCAAACACTACACGTTTCCCACATTACTGTTTCTAGGGAGGTGTTCCTCGGTACATAAGTGTATAAACTGAGGATGTATTGCATTATATCGTACTGTATTGTTTTGACAGCCATGGAGTTGAGAGACACGATAAAGTACCACAGAAATGTAAGGCACAAAATGACACTTAAATTAGATGGAATTAGAATTCCCAGGCACCACCACCCCCCCCTGCTTTTTTTAAATTTGCAGTAATATCAAACCATCCACTCACAAATTTTCTGGTCTCCCACCAACTGGAATCAACTGGGTTTGTTTTGGGGATCATGTAGTTGTTTCTGTTCACTTTGGTGGATACAAGAAAGGGACAAACGAACCGAACCACTGGAACAGAAGGGTAACGTTCTGTGCCAGCTGGAATCCAGCAGGATCATCTGAGCATGTCCCACCTGAACGCTTTGTGGAGGAAAGGGGGACAGCTGTTTTTCGTTTGTTTTCAAGGCAAACTCATTTGAAAGAGTGAACAAACCATTATCATAATAAGTCAAATGTATTACTTAGCTCCTCAGTCTAAGAAATGTTTCTTTTTTTCTAAACACTGTACCCTGAAATAAGTTTACCAATAAACCTGGAAGATTTAGCACATATAGTATAATTCATACGGGGTTTCCTCTTTCCTTTCTTCAAACACCAAATAAAATGCAGGTGAAAGAGATGACACACAATTGGAAGCTGACTTAGAAGTTTATGCTAACCCTAAAAAATCTAAAAAATTTTGTTGGTTAACGTGAATCTATTTAACATAAAACCTGGGTACCGCTTTGCAAATAAAGGAACAATCACATTACCACAAGGTCCCTGGGCAGAAAAAAAAAAGATTGTTAAGAATAATAACCTTTTCAAAACCCACAAGGCAGGTTGTTTGTCCTTTATTTAGCTGTGGTCATGGAGACCATCCCAATTTTCCATAAAATCTTCTCGATACTGCTGCAATATCATGGCATAAAAGATTCAAAGTGCCACTAGACTTAAGGACGAGAGTTTTTTTTGTCATAAACCGTGAGGCTAGGTAATGTTTAAATGGGAATATTTGGTATGGATGGTCAGATGAGAGATACCAGAATGTCAGACAGCCCATCGACTGCTGTTGCCATGAGATTCAACAGTCAACATCAGTCTGATAAGCTACCCGACAAGGTGGTACAGCCATGGAGATGTCACGACGGTAGGCAAACTAAGTAGACATTCAGGCAGGATTTGATAAAACAATCAGGCATTTCTGGCCTGTTGCGATTTAAACCCGATTCTACTTTTAACATAATGTCAGAAAAGATTTTCCTAAAGAAAAAAAGTGAAATTGTTTATTTTCCTCCCAGGCAAAACGAAACAACCAAGTTCAACTGGAAACATCCCAAAAGAACATAACACTCACTGAAGAAAGGAAAGAAAATTAGGTTACATTCTAAAACTAAATTTTTGTCAGAAACAGAGAACATGCTGAGCTAAAACGAACACAGACAGGAGAAAGTGTGGTTTTTTGAAAAAACGAGTTATTTCTCTCTCCAGTGCCCTTTAATTTGTATACTTTCATTTCTCCTGTTTTCACGAACCCCTCGCTATGTCAATCCCTAGGGAGCCATTTCATCAATGTGTAGCAAGCTGCCCCAATTCCAGGTTAACAAGAAAGTGCCTCGGTGGTGGCTCCTACACGTAAGTAAACAACGGTTGAAGAAATTATGGTTGTAGGTAGATCTGGCAAAGCCGCCCATTAGTTGGAAGTAGCTAAAGGGAAGCAAAAAATCAAAACGCTCAAGAAAACGGACACAATTTTGGAATGATCAAAGATGTCTTTATAAAGTTTGTTCATGACTTCATTCTAAATATACAGAATAAAAAATGGTGTCAGCTCATTCGTGAGACACCAATCAGAATTTTCTTATACTGTCTCAAAATTTAAAGATCAGTTTCCCAAGAGGGTGTGCAATGCATCATAAGATGGCCTTTTTTTTAAGGTAGGAGAGGAAGGGTTGGACAGGATTAAATAAATTTTACCATGATAGACATGCAAGACCGTTATCCAATCTAGTATAATTTATACACACTTTAATGACTTAGAAAAACAAAGGAGTCACTTCTGACAAGCCTAAAAGGCTTGACATACTCAACATACTTAGGAACTAGTTTTTGGTGTCCGGAATTCTTTAATTGTACCACGTGGGCCTTCTGAAAGCAACAAAGAAAAGCCCGGTTTCTGTTAAGTTCGCTGCTGAACATCACGTTCCACCTGAATAAAACACAAGCTGGATTGAATTGAGGGTGGATACCTTACCTTAACACACAAAGGAAAAGTGTGTCAGTGCAAAATATGGACTAAACTGTTTTCAGAAAACAAAACAAAACAAAACATTTTTTTTTTAAATTGATATAGGGTGGAAAAGGGTATTTTCCTTCCTGGTTTGGAGTCCTCCCAAGTTAAGGCAGAACTCATCTCTAATTTCTGCCATTAGAACCTTTTTCTGCTTATTTGGTTTTCTCCTCTGAGTTCAACCGCTGCTGGATTCGTTTGGCATAACTTTGTGCCATGGAGTTAATGATGGACAGGATGAAGTAACACACCATTACAACGACCAACTTCTCAAACATCCAGGACAACCAGTTTTCTCCCTGTAAGAATAAATGCAGAACAACCCACGAGAAATGCTTCATTAGTTCAGCAGTAAAAAGGGGATCATTTACAATATTTAAGAAAAATGATGAGAATTTGGGGCTTATAAGCTATAAAGTCTAAACAATGAAAATGAGAAGGCCCGTGTCTCTAGATACCCTGAAGTCTATATTCAGGCCTTCTGACACCCAATTATTAAGATTTCACTTTGTCAGATGTAAAGTCAATGTTGATTCACATAGTTTAGAATGGGTCAGTGTGAGGTGGCCTCTTTTACTACATAATAAAATTTTTGATTCAATTCTGCTCTCTGAAGTTGCCATGTAGATACTTGTGGAGAGCAGTGTCCAGATAGTTACATGTCGTTCCAGCACTGGGAGCAGCTTTTAAAATATGTCATCTATTTCTGAAGTCATGTTTGGTCAACTGAGGGCGGCAAAGGGCCACACAGAGTGTAAGGCCGACGGGTGGGGGGGGGGGGGGGAGGGGGAATTCAACAACTATGCTTCCTTCAAGTTTCCCATTTCAGGTTACTGCTTACCCATCCTCTTCTACTCATTTCCCTTTGCCACAGAACTGTTTACAGAAAAGGCAGCCTTAGTTTAAGTTAAAGTTTTTAAGTTCAGCTATACGAAGAGCCTTTTTTTTAAAAAAAAGATTATTTTCCCATCTCTTAAAAAAGTAGGGCAAAAATGAAGGAGATAGTCAAGTGACCACCGTTAGTCACATACTTTGTTATGCTATGAAATGCTACAAATTTTAACTTTTTAATCCACTTGGGAAGTAGATTTGGTAATAAATCATTTAAGATCAAGGCAACAACTCATTCTACATAACAGATCATTTGCCATTAGCCTTCCTTTGTTTTTCTTTGGAGAAGACAGATAAAAACGGAAATTACATTTCTGATTTAGTCAAAGCCAGTGTCCCAGTAGAGAGTAAACAGAGCCTCCACTTCAGTTACTGAAGACTGACAGACAAACTACTCTATTTGCCTCAAAATGCCAGTGAGTGCTGGGAGTATAATTTCAGCCTGAGACTGGGGGGAGGGGGGTGGCAGAAGAGAGGAAAACAGAGCAAAGTCTCACCTGCGGTGTGCCCATCTCACTTCTGTGGTGAAGCTTCTGCCGCTGGGCCTCCAGATATTCCTGAAATGGCTTCTGCAGAGATGGACCTATGCCGGGGACAGCACTGGAAGCAGGGTACGATAACCCAAGGAAAAAGATACATTTGGGAAGAAAAGCAAGAAAAATGTGAAAGAAAAATCCACTTACCACCTGGACTCAAAAAACAGGGATTGGACAGAAAGAGGAAAAAAAATACAACAATCAGCACAACTGGCAAAATCCTCTGAACTCTTTTCAGTGGATACATTCATCCTTTAATAACCCCTTCTAGGAGAAAAATCTCTTCCACCAACTCAGGAGAGAAACTAGGAGCTGAGCCCCTTCTGGCACAAGAGTTCATCCTCAGAGTGAGACCAGCTAGGCTGATGCCGCACGCTGTTGTGGCACAAAGAATAAAATGAATGACTTCTGAGAAGTCCCACATTTATCACCACCAGTTCCTGTAAGAACTGGTTTGAACCGATTAATAAGGAAATGACTTATGCTTGTGTCATCCCTAGTTGAAAAAGAAACTGCCCGCCCTCTCTCTGACTTGTCCCATCTTCTCAGAGGGGGGCGGTCCTTTCTCAATCTAAGTCCTTATTAGGACAATCTGTGCGTCATCCTTATCCAAAAAGAATGCATTAGCAAATTTGGGAGGCACCTCCCACTAGTCAGAAGTCAGTGATTAACAAAGGAACAAAGAAGGAACTCTGAACCTTGAATCACTTCGTGGTTTATGGTAGATGGCTTGCACAGAAACTACAGTACATTACTAAACAACTTGTTCTGAAATGACTGGGATAGGGATCTCTGATAAGTTTATGTACTCGGAGGTCCCTCTCACCCAGAATATGTGGAGGCAGTGCTGTTAAACCGGTTTGGCAACCAGCTACCAGGATCCTGTTTTAGAAATGCTTGCAGGCGTTTTTTAAAATGGTAACTTGAGGCAACTTAGAAAATCAAACATCTCTATTTTCTGTACCTTTTATTTTCTCATCTGCCATAACAGGGCTAAAAGGCAGATGAGCTCAATCTCCTGCGGCCAGCAAAAGCTATGTCAATATGTATTTGCAACAGCACCTAATGTTCCCTCTTATAAGTACTAACTTCACCACCTCTTTTCGAGAACAATTCAGTTACCGCTTTCTGTAATACAAAGCAGAGAAGCAGAGGAAGAGAAATTTTTTGCTACTATATTTACCAGAAGTTAACACACATATAACTTCTGGCTGACACTTCTCTTTGATCCTCTTAAGTATCAACCACCAAGTACTTAATGGAGTCCTTATTTTGTGTCCGACATTGTAATTGGCACTAAGGGAAAACAAAACAACTGCAAGAAATAGCTTGTGCCCACAAGGAACTTAGAATCATTATGGAGATTCAAAACACACGGGCACACACATGTACACACAAACTGATTTGTGAACAACAAAATTTACAAATCAATACTAAAATTTTTTGGTATAGAAGATATATTCCAAAGGAACTGGAGAAAGGAGAGATCAGTGTGGGGTGAAGCTGTCAAAAAGATCCTTTAATAAATATTGAAGGACACGGGGAAGGGCTGAATAGACATAGATAGCAGAGACCATGGCTGTACTGATCAGCACATAAGACCCATATGGACAGACAGGAAAAATGGAGAAGGAAGGGCAAAGTCTCTTTCTTAACCTACAGCCTCAGTCTCTCTCTCACTGACTTTTAAGTGGCTTTACATTAAGGGGTAAACCAGAGAAGCTGGGTCTGAGCTGTGTTGCTATTTATCAGTGATGATTCTCACTACAACAGGGCAACAAGAGGACAAACTTTCTCTTTATTTTTTATTTTTCTGAAGTTTTATTTAAGTTATCTCTACATGGGGCTCAAACTCATGACCCTGAAATCAAGAGTCACATGCTCCTCTGACTGAACCAGCCAGACAGAACTTAACTTCAGAAAATCAATTCTTATTCACTCTTAATAACAAATGCTAGGAGCCTGGGCGGCTCTGGGGGTTTGAGCGTCTGACTTTTGACTTCGGCTCAGATCATGATCCCATGGTTTGTAAGCTGGCATCTGGGATTCTCCGTCTCCCTATCCTTCTACACCTCCCCTGCACACTCTCTCTCTCAAAAATAAATAAATAAAAATTAAAAAAAAAAAACCCTATATCGTTGTTTTTAAACTTCCAAGGATAAGCCATAGTCAAGCCATTGTGTTTTTTTTAAGGTTAAAACACTCCTTTTATTTACAATGGCTGATATAATTGTAAACTAATGTGAACAGCTAGATTATACAAGAAATGCCTTGAAAATTCTCTTTTTGATGTCCTCTAAGAGTTGGATTCCATTATATGTGCCTTGTTCTTTCTTCTGACTTCTAACTTCAGACTAGAGCAGAAATAAGGCTTACAGTTTCCCTCAAATAATTCTTGGGCTCCATTCTTGGGCCATTATTGAAAGAGAAAATGAAGAACTAAGACCCACATGTTAGAAAGGTTCTACTTTTTTATTGCTGTGGTTGAGGGGAATGAGGAAGGGACTGGCAACAGTCATTCTAGACTCTCTTCAAAATAATGTGAAGTTAAAAAATGTTGCCATTGTTAAGTCTATTAAGAGCTACACTCTAGTTGAGAGAGAATATATGTCATTACATTTCGTTTAGTTTATTGCACATTTACATTTAGTGATGTGCAATTTTCAACTATCTTGGGCTAATACTGAGATAATTTTTTTAAGGTGCTATATAGTGTTACATGCTTTGAAGAGTTTTTGGTGGGGTGGGAGACGAATCTATTAGTTTCTCATAAGAGACTAGGGAAACAGTTGAAATAGAGAAGTTAAAAGTTTTTATTGCAGGGGTGCCTGGGTGGCTCAGCCAAAGCTTCTGACTTTGGCTCAGGTCATGATCTTGCGGTTTGTGAGTTCAAGCCCCCAAGTTAGGCTCTGTGCTGACAGCTCAGAGCCTGGAGCTTGCTTTGGATTCTGTGTCTGCCCACCCCCATTTGTGCTCTGTCTCTCAAAAGTGAATAACTGTTAAAAAAATTTTTTTTTAAGTTTTTATTGCAATATATTAACCAATACTATCATGAACAAATGTCACATGCTCTCAATAAATCCGAAAAAAAAAGAACACATAAGTATGAACTACTATATAACTAATTGTCGGATTCTCTTAACCTTGATATACTCATCAAAATTTTAGTTTTATTTTTATTGTTCTAGCTCTACAAACAATGGCTTAGGCCACAGTTGCCTCAGCTTATACAAAGCACATTACACTAGAGTTCCCTTAATTAACATCAAAGCTATTTTAGTAATGGACTACATAAAAATTGAAAGTGCAGTTGTCACTCTTTTTAAATATATATATTTCATTAATATTTCTGTACAGCTGTCAATCTTAGCTTGCATTTAAAGCAAACTATAATACCAGCCCATGACCTCATCCCTCAAGTTATTTTCAAGCAGCAGACAGAAGAGTCCGTTCTGACATTGAAGATTAATTTAAGGTACATATATGGGGGATGGGGGGGTGAAGAATAACTTGAATTCCAGTTCAGCGGTTTTTTTACAGTTGGCTTAGGAAATAGCTTAAATGCCATTCTCTGAAAGCCATTAAATTCAAAGTACCCTGTGCACCTGGCCAAGGAGTCATCTCAACCTGTAGTGAAGGCGTGAAGTCCTCCATCTGCCATTAGGTCTGATGAAGTTCAAAGTATTATAGTTTCGTGATATAAAAGGATATAAAGTAGGAGGAGAACAAACACAAAATGATTTTTCAGTCAACTATTGGATTTAAATATGTTTAAACTACCCTTGTAAACAGTCACTTTCTCTAAGTAAGAAAGCCTTAAAAAAACCCTAAAAAACAAAAACAGAAAAAACAACAACAAAAAAGATCTCATCTGCTTTTCCTTGCTGTAGACCTTCAACATGGTGGGTAGAAAAAGCTCTGTGGATAGTAATTATCTTGATATTTATTTTCTTGGCATACACAAACATGTTTCAGATAATATCTCATTAAAAAACAAATTTCCAAAAAAGTAACGGCAATTTTTGAATTTGTTATTGATTTTAATAAAGAAAAAAAAAAACTGTCAGAAAATGCAAAATGAGAAAAACAAAGAGAAAACAAAGGAGAAAAAATAAAGAAAAAAAAAAAACCCTACGTAAGTCCAAACCCACCCAGAGCTTGAAAAGTGGTTTCACAGGAACAGTATTTTACCAGGCTTACATACCTTAGGAGGTATGTAACAAGACAAACTTCTTTGTAAAATTCTGTTAAGGGCCCTGACCAATATGCAAACAACTATTTTTCTGCAGTTTTTAATACATTATGTGACTCTGCTTCTGAAAATCATTTTTCTGAAAATAAATCTATATTTTAAACTCTCCCCATATTGACTTATTATAAATAAAGGTCTGCGTTATTCTCTGTACCCACAAAAAGCCAGAAAATCTTCCAGAGGAAGCATCACAATTGGTAGAGGCTGGAGAGAGAGTGGGTGGTACGATTATTTGTCACAGTGTTTAAATTTTCATTTTGTTGGTTATTCCTGGGCACACAACCCATCCCAAAACTTTATCGGTCATTATTATTCCTGTTTCCAAGGAATTCCTTTTAAATTGTGTAACTCTCAAACAAAATGGTTCAACAGATATAAAAAACACATCATTAAAACTTTCAATCTCTTCTCCATCATAGAGATGGTCATCAAATTAACAATTGTTATTAGAAGACCTGAAATTTTCCTGCTCACGATTCTGGTTGGATTTTTCCAGCCAGGTGTATGTTTTTGTTACTATGTGCCACCATAAAACTGGGGCACAGTGTTTAATAACAGAAATAACATGAACTTAAAAAACATTGATCTGTCTTGTTGTTTAGACCTACTTACACAGGGCTGCCTCATATAAAGGTTAAGCAGTTAAAATGCTTAGGGAAATTAAGTAGGTATGATTAAGTAAATGTTTTATTTAATATAGGCTCTGCTCCTTTCTTAATCACTTTTTTGAGGATCTTAGCACTGATGTGATCATGGAAGTTACACTGGCTTTCCTGAAAATATATTGTCTGACATCAGTTCTTAGTAAAGGCTACAGAGTAAGAAGCCTTTATCTTTCTTAGAAAAAATTAAAGGCAAAATGTATTTTCTACCTTTCTTTCACTAGTTGTGCTGTACTCTGAGGCTTATTTAACATCTCTCTGATGATTAATCATAACATCTAAATAACATTCTCAGGGTGTGATTAGTCAAACCTCTGAAAGCTTATAAATGGCAGAAAAATGTTTTTAGAATAAAATTCAGGTCAAGGACAATATTAAAGAAAGGAAAAGTTAGGGTTTAATCAATTCTACTGCTGTTATAATTCAGAATCATAGTAGAGATTTTTTTGAAGTAAACTAATGATGCCTACTACTTTTTGAGCATAAAAAGTGGCTTTTGAGGCCGAGAAGTTTAGACCAATGGTTTGTAAACATTTTGAATATATGTATATATTACTCGTGCAAACAGTAAAATACACAAATACAAATTAAAAAAGGATAAAATAAAGCTAAAATTTAAAAAAATACTTAACTTTAAGTATGATGGCATTTGTGTTATCATTAGTGAATATTTCAAGGCATATTACGTACTTGTCCTTTATTAAAGTAGTAATTTCTAAATTTGTTGGCTGACTTCTGTAGACATATACTAGTAAGATGTCAATGCTGCAACTTTTTTTACTGTTTCTTGTGACTGCATTATTAGTACTATCTTCCTTCTGTTTCTTTATAGGAAACTTTTAAAGCTACTTGTCTGTTTTGTGAAGGTTAATTTAATTAAAACTAGGAATTATAAATCTGATTAATGGGGCACAGAAAAACACAATATATTGCAACAGGCCCAATGTGAACCCCTTCTGTATCATGGAACTCCCACTGTTTCCTTAGCCTATTTTTGTATTCCATGAGATGTGATTTTCTGACCTGTGGCCTGAGGGAGTGCCAATCAGATTGTTGGTAAACTATATGCTCCATGTGTGTATAGTCATATAAAGTTTATATGTATGTGCTACCATAATGTTATATATGTAACAAAAATACACAAAAAAAGAAAACAAAGATGAACATAAATATAAATAGAAGTTCTGAAAAAAATTAGAAGTTCTATTATTTTAGTCCCATTCTGATGGTGGATACCACTGGTTTAGACCATGAAGCTGAACTTCAAGGGGTATAAATATTATACCTTATTCCCAAGAAGGTATAGTTAGCAGAGCAATTCAGTGCAGGACTGTTCGGTAATATATCAGAAAGAAAAGAAGCTTTTTCTGTAACGACACAGACTGCATGTCTCTTTTTTGCTGACTTCTAATGGGTCATTTATAAAGAGTGCTATTAAGAATCTGGAGAGTCAAACCTCAAGAAACTGAAATTCTGTGCCCTTGGTTAAATTTTAATTATACTTCAAATGAGTATCAGGGGTCTTCAGACTGATTTTCTTGATTGAGTGAGGATCACTGTATGTAAATCAATAAATCGGATTTATCCTCTGACTCCAGAGAATTCCTCTATCAACTGAGAATTGGCCCAGAAGCGCAGGAGTAGAGAGTCTTATTATTAAATGGAAAATGGTCTCCTGCAGACTCAAGCCAACCGGTGGTTCTGCTGAAGAGACTGAATTTTACAATGAAGGTACTAGTAGGATATATTTTCAGAGATAAAATAAAAACTCCTTCCCATTCCACTGCCCATTTACATGCTTATCTTGTCTTCTATATATAAGAGGCAATGACAGCATGGTAGAAGTTCAGTAAGAAGATGGATTAACAATTCCCTTTCTTCTTTAAAAAAAAAAAAAAATTTTTTTTTCTTTAAAGTAAACTCTACTCCCAATGTGGGGCTCAAACGCACAACTCCAAGATCAAGAGCTGCATGCTCTACCCACTAAGCTAGCCAGACATGCCCCACACCCCCAGCAATTCCCTTTCTTGATAAGTTTTATAAATAATTTTCTGTTTCCAGAAGTGTGCAGATTTCAACCAAACACTATAGAGTTAAATCCACCCTCCCCCCCACCCCCGCCCCCACCCTCCGCAGTGATCTAAACAGGCTTAACGGTTAGTATTTTAATGAGTTGTCATTTCCTGTCTGATAAAGATTCTCACAGTATTTAACCACCAGTTTCCCTGTGGCCCAACCAATACTAGAGCTCTATTCATAGTGACTCAGAATGGATCTCAGACTCCAGGCCTGATTCAACAATGACAGATTGCTCCAAATGAAATGGTCATAAGGTAGACTGCTCTGAAGAAGGAAGGAAGGGGGAGTGTAGTTTATCATGCAATCTTTCTGAAGAAGTCAAAGGCCATCATGATGACTCCCATTAATATTTATAGCTTTCCAGTCCACAGACATTAGAGAAAGGGAAAAAAAAAAAAAAAAAAAAAAAAGAGAGAAACAAATTGATACCTAATTAACCCAGGAATATGACAAGTAAATGAACTGATGTTAATTGCAAATCAACTTGTATTTAACCCAGTCAAAGTGGGATCCTGTAATTCTGTATGACTGGAATGAAAGGGTTATTAATTTCCCCATGTAATTGAATAGGGAACCTGAATCTTTGAAGCTAATATTACAAGAAAAAAATGTTAACTGATGTATTCTACTTGCTTTCGGATCTGAAATGTGGCAGCCCTAGCCCAAACCAAATTCCTTTATATCTCAGGACCTTGGAAGAGTACCCCAACATAAAATAAAGTTGGAATGAAAACTACACTACACTAAACAATCTAGGGCTTTCTCAGATACAAAAGTTTGGGTTGATAATCTCTGGCACTGTCTAAAATTCGTTGTGATTCAACCTCAGGATCTGGAATTAAAACATCTTGAATTTCATTCACATCTGTGTCCCTTTCAAATGATTTAAACCTCTTTTGTACTCAAGTTAATCCACTGTGTGTTCAGCAGTATTATAAACACATGACACCATTGGTTTCTTAGTGGCTGTGTAGAAGGAAGACTACTGCATTATCCAGAAACATCAGGTGTATTGTTACTACTGGCTTACAGCACATTTCCATCACAGACGTTTTCAAAAAAAAAAAAAAAAAATTAATAATAATAATCTGCAATTGTCCTAGCTTTTGAACATTTGGAATTGTTTTCTATTACAGTCAGAATGGAGGTAAAACCTCCTTATAATTAGTAGCTACTCTTTGGATTATGCTATCATTAAAGGGACACTTTTGAAAATAAAACCTGAGCAGTAGGAGCTAAGTGGGCATTTATGTTAATGAATGAACCCAGAACTAAACGAGCAGTTTATAAGAACCAAGTAAAAATGATTGGCTGCCAAAACAAAACCCTGTAAAAAAAATCAACTGATTTCAGTTCTAGAAAATGGTACACCGATGGCAGCTTTATACAGCGACAAATTTGTGGCTGGCTTGAAGACCCATTGAATTCTAAGGATGAAATCAGCAACAGGGACCCATAGACCCAAAGATCAAGAATAAAGGAGAGTTTGCAGAATTTTAAATTGAAGGTGGGATGGCATAAAAACTTACTGAATTTAGTCATTCAAAGTGGCAGGAAGGTGTGTGGAGAAAAAAATGACAGTTACTGGAATTCAACCTCAACTAAGAACAATCTAGTTATTCCAACATTAGTTAGGAAGAGAATCACAAAACGCAGTAGATAATGAAGAAGAAAAAAGTCATGATCTCTGTCCTTAATGAACTTAATCTAGAAGGGTGATGAGAGAGGAAAAAATGCATTTAAACCTACAGTACAAAAGCCAGTAGGTTTCTCCCTCAAAGTAACATCTGCAGTAACTAATTACAGCTGTACAAGGTGAAAGCAAGTGTGAACAAGGAGTGGAAAGAAAAAATTCACACTGACTCCCTATCAAATTCACACAGTAGCCATTTGAAACTGACACTCTAGTCCAAACCTCCAACTTCAAATAGACTACCTCACTGGTTTCTACAGCACTCCCTCAATATTTCTCTTTCTACCTCAAAAGATCTTAGAATCTTTAGTTTTGAAGGAAGCAGTGGTTAAAGAAAATAATCCACTTAGGCTTTTGATCTTGTCTCCTGGATCCTATCTCCATCTCGTGCATTTACATGAATTTAACTTCTCTGTGTTTCAGTTTCCCTATCTACACAGTGATAGTACCTTACAGGTTTTGTTATGCATATTCAGTAAAAATGTATGTAAAGCATCTGGCAAAGCAGGTTCTTAGTAAATGCTAACTTCCAACCCATATCCTTCCCTTTTTTCATTTCTATCTTCCATCTCTAGCTTTTTTACTAGAGTCTTTCCTTCAGTCTCAAAATACTGTTCTAATAATGAATGAATGCATGCATTCATGATTAGAAATGAATGAATGGATTCATTCAAGTCAACAAATATTTACACAACACTTAAAATGTGTCAGGCGTGACCCTGATCTGCTTTTTCCTTTAATCAACAATTCCATGTAATACAATTTAATTCAGTTTTAGTTTATATCATTCTACAGAAATGCTCTAATTATGGTCAACAGTAAGCTCCTAATGCAATGACAACTTCTCATACAGTCTAACTTCAGAGTTCCTGCTTTATCCTTTAGCTATGATGCCTCCCAATATCCATAACAAAAATATAGAAGATTTAAGTGTTAAAAGAGAAGATAACAAACGTCAGGAAGAGGACATGAACATTTTCCACCCTAACTGCAGAAGATTATGTTAAAAAGTCAGTGTGTACAAAGGAGTCTCAGCAGCTGCAATGTTAAAACTTAATGTATCCTTTTTTAGTTAACACAAATATTTGTATTTTACACTTCTGCAACCATTTCTAATTATTTTATAGTGATCAAAGGCAAAGAGAATCAACTACATTAACCATTTTGTATTTTAAAATGGAAATAGATTTTTCTTTCTGTAGAAGAAAAAGTCCAGGCCAACATAGCTCACTCTGACCACTTGTCATAGGATAAGGAACAAGAAACATTCTTAAGACTCAAGCACTTAATTACTCACTGGTTAAAATGATCCCTCTCTTGCCACAGGCAAATTCGACTCTGAGGTCAAACATCAAGTTAACTCAGAAATAGGCAGCGAAGAGCATGGAACATTCTGTGTCTGGTAAAAAGTCCCTGCTCCAGCCAACCCCCTCCCCCAAGTCCAATGATTTGAGTTATGGAAACTTTCCTGTGTGGTAAAACTAGGGACTTTGTCTTCCAATAAGACCCTGGCAACCTGACAATAAGCCAATGTTCTGCATATGGTTTGTTACGAGTCATATGCTTAATGTTATTTTCTGGGAATTCTCATCTTCTATTTGGTGAGAATACTGGAACGTGTCATTTTAATAACGATTTTAATGTTAGACTTGGTCATGCTCTTATGCCCAGGTCTCTCTCATTTGGAGAAAGTCTAAAATTAAATAAAAATTAATTTTAAATCTTATTAAAAAAAAAAAAGACTGAAACAAATGTAATGCCTTTGAAGCTCTGAAGTTCCCTCTTTCTTTGGTTCCATCCCTTGACTTATTTCACACTAAGATACCAAACAGTGAAAAACTCTTCTATTACATGCCTACTCTTTTTTTTTTCAGAACCTTTCTCTGTCCTCCTGCCAAACATATCATAAACCAAAAAGCTTTCTCTCAAGGCAATTATCTGTATTCTAACATCTCTCAGAATATAAAACTGATTCATTACATATGTTAAGATTTCCATATATAACTAGACTAACCCTTTGATTTAAGAAAATATAATAGAGATACCTTTCCCTAAACTTAATGACATTAGCGATTACTTCCCGGAACTGTTTAAGAAATAAATCTACTAATTATTATTTCTAGTTGAAGGAAGGGTACTATTTACTGTTAAAATTACAGTAAATTTTGAAGGTAGGGCTTACCTTCTCTCTGGGACCTTAGGACTGTCATACAATGACATACTGTACTAAAAAACAAGGGTATACTTACGGTATCATATTTAGCTGGGCCACTCCCTAGTTACATTAAGAGTACCAGCCCTTTGGAAAGGAATATTTCCTTCAGTAATCAGTATAGCATTCAAATCTGTGTAAAATTAATACTAAACCACACTGCCAGAGATGTAATGGTCAATAATAACTCAATGCTGGAGGTGGGGTGAAGTGAGGGGTTGGGGTGGCATTAGTGAGCAGTTTAGCCTGGTAGGCCACAGGCATACTTGTGGTAAGAATTTGCCCAAATATGGACCTAGACAAAATTAAGTTATCTTATCAAGACTAAGTTATCAAAACTGAGGGTTATCTTGCTTATGTCCAATTTCTCTCTTATTTACCTTTTCCCTCTTCTGTGTTTTCCCTTTCACCATACTCTCAGGCTCTTTACTATGTGCTCACCTTTCCTGCACTAAGAAATGCTCATAAATCATTGTTCGAAAAAATAAAAAACACGGAAACATTTCAAATGTTCATCAACGGTAAGTGGATAAATAATTACCCAATGGAATAACATATAGCAACCAAAATGAATTATATTCAGCAACACAGAATAACATTAGCAACATAAAAGAAATCTGAAACAATTACATATAGTATGATACCCCCCTTTATTTTGAGAGAGAGCACAAGTGGGGGAGGCACAGAAAGAGGGAGAGAGAGAATCCCAAGCAGGCTCTGCACCATCAGCGCAGAGCCTAATGCAGGGCTTGAACTCATGAACCACGAAACCATGACCTGAGCCAAAGTCAGACGCTCAACTGAGCCATATAGGCGCCCTTAGTATGATACTCTTTTTATGAAAACAAAAACAAAACAAAAAACTAAAGCACAAATTATATAAATGAGTTATTTGTAACAACTCTGACCTCATTTCCTGTGTCGAGCCACACGCTGGGTGTAGAGATTACTTAAATAAATAAACTTAAATAATATCTTCAAGAATTATTTGTACAATCTTTGATGAAAAACTTCATCCCGGTTAAAGGCCAAGAATTAGGCCTTCCCTCAATCCTTCCTGGGAGTAAACAAAATAGTCACTTAGCATTCTACCTTTCTATCCAGTCAACAGAAACTGGAAAAAACAGAGACTGAAGACACAGGCAACAAAAAAATCTAGATGAAAGGCACTATTTATTTATTTATTGCTGGTGATTTTTTAAATTTATTATTATTATTATTTAATGTTTATTTTTGAGAGAGAGAGAGAGAGAGAGAGAGCAAGCAGGGGAGGGCTAGAGAGAGGGGGACAGAGGATCCAAACCGGGCTCTGTGCTGACAGCAGACTGCCTGATGTGGGTCTCAAACTCATTAACCAGATCATGACCTAAGCCTAAGTCAGATGCTTAACTGACTGAGCCACCCAGGCGCCCCACTGGTGACTTTTTAAAAATTGTTTATTTATTTTTGAGAGAGAGAGAGAGAGAGCAAGAAAGTGAGGAGCAGAGAGAAAGGAAGACAGAGGATCTGAAGCTGACTCTCCCCTGACAGCAGAGAGCTTGTTGAGGGCTTGAACTCATGATCCAGATCATGACCTGAGCTGAGATGGAGTCAGATGTTTAACTGACCGAGCCACTTGGGCTCCCTGAGATGGAAAGCATTTTAAAAATTCACATGCCTTGGAATGTTAAACCACGGACAGAAGTATGTTTCTACTAAACTGGGCATTTCACATTTGATTGGAAGTTGGAAAGGTTGTCAGTGGCCTCCTGAACTGGAGAAGAAATGCTACCAGTTAAATAACTAGTCTGGGGCAGACTTCATATTCAAATCTCAATTTATTTTGTTCAAAGGCAGTACACTCTTTTCATGTTCCACTCCCTAGCTCTCCTTTACTCTTGGGGTTCATTTTTCATTCCTTCTTGTCTCAGTATCTCATCATTTTAAATTTGAATTGTTGCTGGCTTTTTTTTGTCTTGTCTTTTGATTTTTCCCTCTACCACAGCAACTCACCACTCCCTTAATTATGGGTACTTGGTTTTAAATATCCTTCAAAAGCCCGTATTCCAAACTTTACTAGTTTGGTTTGATGATTTGCTAAACCATTTACAGTTTAACAGTGTAAAGAGGGATACCTAACAATCAAAGGATAATGTCGTTAGAGGTAGTATTTTCAGATCAACTCAACAAGGGGTCTAAGGGAGTCAATTTAACTGTTCTTTCCTTTTCTAAAACAAACTACCAAACTATTATATATGTAATAATAAATTTACACCTACCAAAATTCATTATCCTTGTTTAACTTCATTTTCAGTCTAGGTTTGGTGAGTCTGTTTATTATCATTTAGATACTTGTATTTAAAAGCACTTCCTACTTCAAACTGTAGGAAAACAGATCATGTCAAGCTTAATTGGAGGATTTGATTAAAAGATGTTATTCTTGGGGCACCTGGTGGCTCAGTCAGTTGAGCGTCCTACTCTCGGTTTCGGCTCAGGTCACGATCTCATGGTTTTTGAGTTCGAGCCCCATATTGGGCTCTGTGCTGACAGTGCAGAGCCTGCTTGGGATTCTCTCTCTGTCCCTACCCCATTCATGCACTCTCTCTCTCTCTTTGTCTCTCAAAAATAAATAAACTGTAAAAAAAAAAAAATTTAGAAAGATAATGTTATTCCTGAAAAATATGAAAAAAAAAAAAACAAAAAAACAAAACCAAACATCTATTGGCAGCTGGTAATACAGAATTATTATCTGCCAAGTCTGGTTATTTATGCCGTTTAATACATTATCTAGAAAAGAAGTTAATGAGGTAATCCCTGTAGACAGCACTGGGGAAAAGAGGATACCAGGATGTTCCAGTATCCATGTCCTGAAAACAATTTTAAAAGTATGATACCACCCATTTAATTCAATTAAAACTGGATTCCAGCAGGTCTTGAATATCTTAGAATACCTTTATGCAAAACCACCTTTTTAAAAAAAAGTTTATTTATTTTGAGAGAGAAAAAGAGAACATGTGCACGTGTGCACACATGCACACACATGATGGGGAGAGGGGCAGAGAGAGAGAAAATCCCAAGCAGGCTCTATGCTACCAGCATAGAACCCAGTGCAGGGCTTGGTCTCACAAACTGTGAAATCATGACCTGAGCTGAAATCAAGAGTTTGATGCTTAACTGACTGAGCCACCGAGGCACCCCATATGCAAAACCATCTTTAAGAATCACTGAATTAAAAAAAAAAAAAAGTTTATTTATTTTTGAGAGAGAGTGAGTGGGAAGGGGCAAAGAGAAAGGGAACAGAGGATCCAAAGTGGGCTCTGTGCTGACGGCAGAGACTGATGAGGGGCTCAAACTCATAAACCAGGAGACCATAACCTGGGCTGAAGTTGGACACCTAACTGACTGAGTCACCCAGGCACCCCAAGAATCACTGGATTTTCTGTGAAGGGCTGTGCTAGATGAGCTAGTAAAGGGAAGAAAGTACTGATTTTGAAAACCATAAGAATTCCAATTTTGATTTGTTGGCCTATTATTATAAAGACTCTTATTTCTATTTACTGTGTATAAGTAATACAACTTTTTAGAAACTCCAAAGGCTGGGGAAACACTCTGGGCTATGAAATGATATGCGAATTTTTATTGGCCAGATCTTTATTTGGATACCATGTGTTCATTTATCCACTAGATAGTTATCAAGCACCTGCTATGTGTCAATCAAGATGCCAGGTGCTGTAGACACAATAGTGAACGAAGGCATGCCCTCTGCCAGTAAGAAGCATACATGTTAGTGGTAGAAAGACAATAATCATATACCCTCAAACATAAATGGAAAAACACAACTGTCAGTGCATGTAGAACAGGCGTCTCTAGAAAAGAGGATATCTGATTTAGTCAGGGAAGGCATTTTGTTAATGTAATAGTTGAAATTTAAAGGACACTGTCTAGGCCACTGGTTCTCCATGGGGTTGGTGGTGGTTGTGGAGGTATACATGCATTGGGACATTTGGTAATGTCTGCAGACATTTTTTAAAAATTATTTTCAATGTTTATTTATTTTTGAGAGAGAGAAAGAGAGAGAGAGAGAGGGATGACCAGAGAGAGAGGGAGACAAAGAATCTGAAGCAGGCTCCAGGCTCTGAGCTGTCAACACAGAGACCGATGAGGGGCTCAAACTCACAAACTGTGGGATCATGACCTGAGCTGAAGTCAGCGGCTTAACCAACTGAGCCACCCAGATGCCCTGACATTTTTAACATCATGACTGGGAGAGACTATTAGCATCTAGTGAGTAGAGGACAGGATGCAGTCAAATACCTTACAGTGCACAGGACAGTCGCCCACAACAAAGAATTACCTGGCCTAAAATGTCAACAGTGCAAAAGTTAAGAAGCCCTGAACTAGGCAAAGGGAAAAGCAAAAGCAAGTAAAGACCATTCATGGGAGACTCAACAAGAGAAAATTATAGAGGATACATCATACAAGGTTCATGATCATGTTCCTGATCACGTTCAGGAATTTTAGGTTTATTTTAAGAATGAAGGAAAAAACAAGTAAAAGTTTTAAAAAAGATAAGGAGCTGGGGGTAAGGGCGGTGGTGGTAATGTGTTCAGATTAATATTTTTAAAAGGTTACTAACTGCAGTATAGAGAACAGATTGGAAGGGAACATAATTTGATGTGAGTAGGGAAGACAGGTAGTTAACTAATCTTTTTATTTACTTATTTACTTTTCTTTTTAATTTTCAACGTTTATTTATTTATTTTGAGGGAGAGAGAGAGAGAGAGAGAGAGAGAGCAAGCGCACAATGGGGAAGGGACAGAAAGAAGGAGACAGAATTCCAAGTAGGTTCTGTGCCATCAGTGCACAGCCCGACATGGGGCTCAAACTCATGAACCTGTGAGATCAGGACCTGAACCGAGATCAAGAGTCAGATGCTTAACTGACTGCGCCACCCAAGCACCCCACTAATCTTTTTAGAAACTCCAAAGACTGGGGAAACAGAAGGTGGTAGTGGTGGGTAAGTTGTTGAAAAACTTCCTTCTATAAATGTTCAGCATGGGAACAGAAGAAAGGAAGGATGTAGAGTGCTACATGCACAGTCATTCCTATAATGTGTGGGGTTTTGTAGTAGTCAGCTGTGTGTCCTTCATAATTCTTGAGGTGGAACAATAAACTCTAAGAACAGATGAAATGCCTTCTTTGTATTTAAAAAATAAGGGACAAGAATATTTTTTCTTTCTTTTTGAATGTTATGTAGGGTGACTTGTAAACCAATTCATCTGTAAGGATCCAGGCAACAAAAAACTGGAGTAATTAAATTTTAATGTATAAACTATAATCCACATTTGTGATCAGAAGCTTAGGAAGTAATAAAACCAATAACTGGCCCTACTGAGTATATTCTCAAGAATATGTTTTTCCTCAATTATTATATTAAAACCATAATAGAAAATATTAAAAACTATTTTATTACAAAATATCTATAGAAGAGAATAAATATAATATACAAGGTATGGTTTAAAGAATAGTAAAACGAATACTCATAAACTTACCTCCAAATGGCAATTTTTTAAATAGCAAAAATTGTCTTAAGTGTTTTGTTTTACAAATGGCTTTTAAGATAAAGATTCATGTTAAAACTACATAAAGGGAAAAAAACACAAAAAAAGCCAAAAAACTACATCAAGTGTACTTTCTACCACTGGGCAGTTAAACTTTTTTTTTTTAAAGATTTTATTTTTAAGTAATCTCTATACCCAACATGGGGCTCAAACTCACAACCCTGAGATCAAGAGTCACATGCTCCATGGACTGAGCCAGCCAGGAGACCTTGGGCAGTTAAAGTATTAAATGAAAACCTCATACCTGTAAACACTGAATTAAAAAAATATATACAAAAAGTTCAATTTGCTATCTGACAGTATTCCTATTCCAGTTAATAATCTGATTAACCAGATAAAATGAGTCTGTCTTTATTTTTATCAAAGTCAACTCCATAAATTTGTGACATTATCATTTAAAGCATAAATTAAAACTTACTTCTATAAACACAAAAATAAAAGCTTTGGATAGGCTAGGCTTTTTTTTTTTTTAAATGGCCGGATTTTTCTCTAGTGAAGTAACAGGTTCATAACTGACCTATTTTGTAATATTAAATCATCTTATCATGCCTTCTGTAATGAAATATTAATATTTTATGTAAGATTTATATTTAAATTAAATGCAACTGTGTATCTGGCATCCAATTTTGGCTAAAAATCATAGCACTGTACTAAAGCACCATTAAACTGTAATAATACACACATGTCTTTTATATAAAGAGAATTTCTTATTTCTTTGGAGGAGCAACGGTCTCAAACTCCAAAGCTTCTTTTATTCTTATTTTTAAACTTTATTATTTTTTCCCAAAGCTTCTTTTAAATCAAGAATTATATGACTTTAAAATTAAAATTAAATTAAAAATTTAAAATTAAATAAGGGTTATCTGAACTTCATCTTTCTCAGCTGTAGAGCAAGAAAGTCTTCAATTTAATAACAGGGCAAAAGATTTTTCCTTCTCAAAAGATAAAAAAATATGCATTAGAAAAATTATGTTTCAATAAAATCTTTTATAAATTTTCTTCTGTTCAGTGATATTAATATTAGTCCACAAAGAATTACTTACCCGATGAAAGCCACCATCTGCTCCACTATGTGTTTGCTGAATGTTATTATAACGAAGATTTTCTGTAAAGAAAATGCCAGTTAAAATATGTTACCCAAAAAAAACCCCACTATAAATTCATAATTCTGATAAGAGTTTAAAAAGATGAGGTATTGCCCCAATTGCAATTTTTAAAATTCTTTAAAAAAACAAAATATACCAAACACCACTTTACTGACAAATGCTACCTACTTTGTATTTTAAAGATGTTTTTCCTTTAGCACAGCTGTATTCTAACCAGCATACACAACCATGTCTGAGGGAAAAATATGAGTCATGAAACCCAAGGCTGGGTGGACATTCCGCATGTTCTATGTATCCTAGAATGGATACATAGACAAACTGAAGTCATGGGTTCCCATACAGACCCCACTACTGAAATTAAAGCTGATCAGCCTGATGACATGCATCTGGTCTAAATCTAATCCATAGGATCTTGAAAAGCCTGTATGCCCTTCATAGAAAATTTATAGAAGTTATTATTAAAGTTCCATTTTCAGATCCTGAATGATTTTGGACTTTTAGCCTTACTATACAAGCAAAAGTATCAACAGTTATTCAGAATCTTTATCAGATTTGGGTCATTTCAATTTGGTGTTTTTTAGTACTCTCCATTAATTAAAGATGTTGACATCCTACCTTACAAGTAAAGATGCCTTTAGGACTAACAGGTAGCAAATGTCCCCAACTCAAATAAATGTTCAAAATAATATACAACATAAGGCATTATTATGGATTTTCAGGGAACACAAAGATGGCAAGGACACTTCCTTCTTCAATGCCCTGAAGAAATTAAAATATTTTTCTGTATTATAGTAGAAAAATGATAAATTATGTGTGTGTATATATATATATATACATATATATACATATATACAAACTATAGATGACATACATTAGTAGTAAAAATGTGTTACAGAAGTTCAGAGAAAGGAGAGGTACATAAGTACAATTAGAGATTCAAGAATGTGGTATTAAAGTTTAGCTCTAAAGGATTGATAATAATTCTCTGATTAAACATGAGTAATTCAAAGTTGTCCCTCGACTGCTTAAATCTTTGTTATTGTTTGTCAAATAATAACTTCAGACTATGCAACCACAGGGGAGGGAAGAAAAATAAAATAAATAACAGTAGACTCCTTTTTATCCACCCATTATGAATCTCAGGAAAGTGGCTAAATTACACTAAAGCATATCATTTCAGGTAGAAGACTAATAAAGCAATGATATTTTCTTAAGGAATGTCTACTGTTAGCAGAGACATTGACAGCTGCACAGCTGGGTATGTGTAAGGAAGTAGGACTAAAAAAGAAAAAAAAAGTTCATAGTCTTTTTTGGTGTTTATGTACCTGTTAATTTTTTAAAATGTTTATTTATTTATTTTTGAGAGAGAAAGAGGGAGACAGAGAATCCAAAGCAGGCTCCAGGCTCCAAGCTGTCAGTGCAGAGTCCAACGTGGGGCTTGACTGTAAGATCATGACCTGAGCTGAAGTCGCACGCTTAACTGACTGAGCCACCCAGGCACTCCCATATCTATTAATTTTAAAAAGATACTTACTACTTATCTTATGGAAAAAGCAAGCACATATAGATGTCAAAAACAGTTACAAAATGGATGGTGATTTCATAAACAATGTTACACAAATGGTATATGAAGATTACAAAACTAACAAGACAATTATACAGATCATTTTAGGAGAAAAGCATTATATACAAGGGTCCTTCTAGTTTCCATACTAAAAGCCAGTTAGGTGGAACTATAAATCTTTCACTAACAATGGCTTTTGCCTCTCAGTGATTTCACCACCATGAGTTTTCCCTTACCATCATTTCCTAACATTGAAAATAAGCCAATGCCCAGATAATTGCATAATTTTACTGCTTGAAAACAAAACAAGACTTTCTTTTTATATGTAACAGCTTGAAAATTCACAGTGCTGGGCAAGACATAAATGTGTCAGATATTTAAGAACATATGTCTCATCTCAGAGTCATTCGGGCTGGAGGTCTGAATGAGGATTCTACCAAATAAACAAACACACGGCACAGACCACCAGACAGCCCACTCAACCATGTGTGCAGAATAGTCAAGGGAAAGGGTTGAGTAGGAAAGAAAAAAAAAAAGAGGGTGTAGGGAACTAATGGTGCCAGGACAAACAAAGAAACTATCTATAAAAGAAGCGTCCTTCAATGGAAAAAAAGAGTCTTAAATTCATTTATTAAAAATTTATTGAGTGTCTACAACACGTCAGATGATATTTCAGGCACTAGAATACCTCAGTGGGCCAAAGACAAAATTCTCTACCTTCATGGAGCTTCCATTTCCATGTATGTGTCCATGTCAGAAAGGTGAAGAGGCAACAAACAACATACATGGTAAGTAAATTACAGGGTATATGAAATATTGAGTGTAAGTATATTGACTTTGGAAATCCCAATCTAATATTATTAGGTGGGGTAATTTGAAATTTTTAAGGGAAGTTTAACAAATAGCAAGGTATCAATAAAAATAACAATATTTTTGGCTCTTTGCTTTAGGCTGAGGAAAAAGAATCAGAAGAAAAGATGGATTTGTTATTAGATTACAGAAAAATCTGTGTGTGGGGTTTCCTCCTGGTTACTTCAGAAATAGCTAAAATGCTTATATTATGCACTACTATTGTCTACCCAAGAATGAGAAATGTTTGTTGTCCTGAGCTACATCTGGATGTACACCAAGTAACATGCCTTTAGAAAGTATGTGTCTCCGTGATACAACGGAACACAGCAAACACATCCCATAGTCTGTTTAGTGAAGAAACTCAGATTCTCTGCTTTCAGAAACATAGAACTTTTTTTCCCTCTACACACATACAGGGAATACCTTCAAATTTATACAGTTTGGTTTGAATTCCAGAGCCTAGGCATGGATTTTATCTTCTCTAACACTGTTCTCCTACCTATGAAATTTGGATAATAACTACCTCACAGGATTGTTCTGAGATAACCAGTGCAAACTGCCTGGCACAGGTCTTGATAAATAGCAGGCATTACACAATTCAATTTCCTTAATCATGTAAGTAATTTATAGTTTAGACGGCAATGCCGAAGAATGCAAAGAACACTGAACTTGAAGCCAAAAGACTTGGGTTCAAATCCTAGCTGTTACTTACATTCTTAGGCAACTACTACTTATTAATCTTCTAAGTGTGACAATTACAAAATTGGAGTAGTAATTTCTCTATCCAATGATTATAATAATAAAATCAGCTCACATACACTAAGTGCTTTAAAGTGTGAAGTACTAAAAAAAAAATAATAATTAAAAAAATAAAGTGTGAAGGCCTATATAAAAAAAATTAAGCATTATCATAACTTGATAAAATCTAAGAATGTTTAAAAAATATACTAATTTGCATATTCTGTTTTGAAGTCTGATAAGTTGCATGCCCTATCACTATAGAATACTCTTGGCATAATAAATTTTACTATTAATTTATAGAAAATTACTATGCAAAGCTGGACGCATAAAGTTTATGGATTCCCAGAGAGGTTGCTATCATAAAGGGAATTAAAATAATGTTATTGTTTCTTAGGCATTAATACTTTCTTTTCTCTTTAAAATTTTTTTTAATGTTTATTATTCTGACAGACAGAGAGAGAGACAGCACAAGCAGCGGGGGGCAGAGAGAGAGGGAGATACAGAATCCAAAGCAGGCTCCAGGCTCTGAGTTGTCAGTACAGAGCCCGACGTGGGGCTCGAACTCACAAACCATGAGATCATGACCTGAGCCGAAGTCAGAGGCCTAATCGACTGAGCCACCCAGGCGCCCCAGGCATTAATACTTTCAAGGGACAATTAATACTTTTCAAAAAGCAAAATGATAGCTTCCTTCTTCCCCTAGAAATAACTAAAAAGATCAAAGAAAAATTTATCTTCTGATACACTACAAAATAATTTACTACTCACCATGGTATTTTATTATTTGTAAAAATCTAACAGGATATTGTAATATTTACCAAAGTAACTAGCATTCCCATATTAAAAAATCATTTCATTGAACAATATACTTAATGTAAGTGGGAGAAAATATATTCCTTGAAGGAGGAATGTCCTTGGAATTTTGAGTGATTTTCATGGCAGGAGAGTAGAGGACAGGCTCAATAAACTCATCCCAAATGCCAAAATCTAATATTAGAAACTGGGCAGACAGAAGTAGCTGAAGTTTTCCTGTCTCATTCTGCTCTTCTAAGAACTGAAGGTAGAGAGGTGTTAAGAAGAAATTGGAGAAAATTAAAAGATATGCTTTTAATTTTGAAGGAATTATACCAGGGCAAAGATATTACTCACTGCTCTTGCCTTTCCTTTGGTGAATGCCTCTTTGACGTAAACCTCACTGATTAAGACATTCTATTCAGGTTAATTTTATTTTATTCTAGTGAGATTTGCCCTTTTAAAAGGCAACAATTCATGTCAAGGTTTGAGAAGCATATATTCATTTCCCCTCATTTTCTCTCTTCTATTCATACACACACACACACACACACACACACACACACACACACACACCTCTCTCTGTCCTGAAGCTTTTGTTAAGACTGGCTACGAACAATAGCTGATTCTCACTTCTCTAACCACAACCCACAGCTCTTTGCCTCTTCAGAGACTCCTTTCTTCCCCATTCTTTGCCACACTGACATCTGGCTGGTTTTCTGTAAAGGACATTGGTGCCCTGAGAGGAAGTATTATTTGGGGGTATGAAAGAAAAGTGGAATTAGTGTAAGGCAATATTCTCTCAGCTAATAGTCAGTAAAAATATGACATTTTTGGTTATGTATGTGAAAATGATGATGTGCATTTTCCTATATAAGAGCACTATTTTTGTTTGCTAAAAGTCTTAGATGAAAAGTTTCACAAGGCAAGAAGTGAAATAAAGACAGACAGGAAGGGAGGGAGGAAGAAAGAAGGAAAGAAAGAAAACAAGGAAAAAGTCTATAAAGGGGCACAATTTTCCAACAGGGACAGGGAAAACCTGCCCCAAATTCACTAATCCCCAGATGACTTTCCACGGTTAAATACCTAAGGAAAACACCAACCCAAAGAAGCAGAACCAAAATATTAACAATTCACGCTGGAATGAGCAAAGGGATTAAGTTTCAATGCATTTCAAAGGGCTCACCATCATCAGACAGTAAATCAGAGGGTATAATTACCTGGATATGCATTTTAATTATTGCTTTTCCAATCAGAGTTGCACCAAAGAAAGTCCAAAAAGGTACAAGAAAATGTCCACATGTTATTCCAGCCAGGTCAAATAGAGGATTTGGAATCTATTTAAAAAACAAACAAACAAACAAAACACACACACACATTAAAATGGGACTTTCATATATGATCCAAGGAACAGTTTTAATTTTACCACCTACAGGTATGTGGAATTATGCTTAAGCCTTGCTTACATTACAAAGAGAGGTGTAGATTCCCTGATCAATACTAGACTGTTCAGAAGGTTAGGCAAGTGTTCTAACGTTTCTGTAAATTTGGTCTCATATTCATCTCAGGCTGCTGTTAAAGCAAACCCAACTGTCCTTTTGCTTACATTACTTATGGCTAATGCCCCATAAATATACTTTTTTCTATCACATTAGAATTGGTAAAACCAATGGACCCACAGGAATTTAATCCCATTCAGCAGATACTTAACCGTTTGGTAGCTGTGTCTAAGGTGAGGTATAAACGAAGAAAAAGTCCTGAGATTATTTCAGTAATACTGGGGTTGTAAAATCTTCAGCCTGAAATAAGAATATCATCTAGAAATCATTCATATCTATATAGCAAATATCCTTATGAAATTCACAAATATATTTATAGGCAGATGCGCTTTTATTCCTCAACATAAAAAAAAAACCTTGTAATTTGTATTTTGCACAGACAAATCTCATAATTTGTATGACAGTACAAGGCTGTGAGGCTGTGTAATATATTTTAGGCAGAAAATCAAGTGTGGAAATACGAGCGCATAGATTCAGATGTTTTGAATACTCAGTCCGAGACAAAGAAGTGATTCACAACAAATACCTTTTCCAAACATTCCCACATTTCAAGAATGCTGAAAGACAATTTCATGTAAAAATGCAAGGAAACCACAAGCTGTTTTTGAGCACTTCATCCATTTTTCTCCCATAGAAGCACTCTGTCCTTGTGGCAGTTGGCAGAACCATTCACAAGTCAATTAATTTATATAATTTCATTTCTGAACTTTCAAAGAAAAGACTAGTTGTTTAAAAGATATTTGTCACATATGTTCTTTTTAAAAACAATGTCATGACTAAATTAGAATTCAAATATTCTTTTGTTCATAACACTTGGATTTAATAACTTTTGTTTTTCTCATCCAAATTCAAATGTCTAATGCAATTTCATGTCTTACAATCATATAATAATATCATTTGCACAGCTTTACATCTATCATTTCTTATATTTTCTCACGTGACCCTCATAACTCCATGGATTATAATTTTAATTGTTTTCCTTTATTATCAGGCTCTATCTCAAGTTGAAATAGAAATATAAGATATGTAAATCAGAATAGATTAAAAATTAGAATTTGTTAAACATGTTAAACACCTCAGTGTATGCCGGATACAGTCTGAGCATAATTAATGAGTTTATTGTTGCATGTGCATGTTATTTATTCTTTTTTTTTTTTTTTAATTTTTTTAACGTTTATTTATTTTTGAGACAGAGAGAGACAGAGCATGAACAGGGGAGGAGCAGAGAGAGAGGGAGACACAGAATCTGAAACGGGCTCCAGGCTCTGAGCTGTCAGCACAGAGCCCGACGCGGGGCTCGAACTCACGGACCGTGAGATCATGACCTGAGCTGAAGTCAGACGCTTAACCGACCAAGCCACCCAGGCGCCCTTATTTATTCTTTTTTTAAGTTTACTTTGAGACAGAGGGAGAGAGAGAGAGAGAGCGAGCGCGCAGGGGAGGGGCAGAGAGAATCCCAAGCAGGCTTTTCCTTGTCAGCAAGGAGCCCAATGTAAAGCTGGAACTTGTGAAATGTGAGATCATGACCTGAGCCCAAACCAGGAGTCAGATCAACTGAGCCACTAGGCACCCCCCCTTTTTTTTTTTTAAACATTTATTTTTGAGACAGAGAGAGACAGAGCATGAGCAGGGGAGGGTCAGAGAGAGAGGGAGACACAGAATCTGAAACGGGCTCCAGGCTCTGAGCTGTCAGCACAGAGCCTGATGCGGGGCTCGAACTCACGGACCGTGAGATCATGACCTGAGCCGAAGTCGGCCACTTAACCGACTGAGCCACCCAGGCGCCCCTGCACCCCTTCTTTTTTTCACCATCTAACTAAATACAGAAAGGAAGACTGAGATTACAAAAGCTACTAATGGGGTGCCTGGGTGGCTTAGTTGGTTAAGCATCTGACTCTTAAATTTGGCTCAGGTCATGATCTCACATTTTGTGGGTTCGAGCCCCACACTGGGCTCTGTGCTGACGGTGCCGACCCTTGGGATTCTTTCTCTCTCCTTCTCTCTCTGCCCCTCCTGCACATGTTCTCTTTCTCTCTCTCAAAATAAATAAAGAAAACTTAAAAAAAAAAAAAAAAAAAAAAGAGCTACTAAGTAGCTTTGAAATTTTCCCTCAAGTAGGAGTTTAATTTGTTAGTTCAAACATTAACAATAAAATAACTAAAAACTTCTTTTTACCTTAAATAAAGTATATACTTTTAATACTTTAACAGAAATATCAATTTTCTGGAAAAAAGTTCCTGGAAGGCCAAACTGATCTATCAATTTCTGTTCAATACTGACTATTCCTAGTCAAATATAAAGAAGACTGACTAGTATGGAAAATGGATTGGCAACAGTGAGGTCACAGAGATAGATGAGTGCCAAAGAATAAATACCATTTTTTATTTTAATAAATTGAAGGTACTCATGTTTTCCCTAGGAACAATGAAAGCTAGTTTTTATTGAATGTTCTGATTTTTAGGATACTTTTCTAAAGTTTCTGCATCACCAACTCAACTTAATCCCCAAAACAATGCTATATGATATGCTTATGCTCATTTTACAGGAAAATGAGACAGATTTGACAGTTTGTTTGGGAAAGCAGGATTTCAGCAGCAGAGCAGAATTTCAACCCAGGCAATGTGGTTCCCAGGCTTGTTTTCTTAGCCTCTAAAGTAAGGACATTATTATCCATTAGGCCTCTCAGTTTAATCCCAGTCTGCTGACTTCCACAGCACTTTCTACTTATCCTTGTATTTCAATGGTCTCCCTCACTAGACTTCAGGATCCTCGAGGAAAGGAAATATATCTTTCATCTCTTTATTCCCAACACTCAGTGACTAAATCAAAGCTGAGGAATAATGATAAAAAATGGTTGAACATTTATGTTCTAAGCACTGTGTTAGTTCACACACACACACACATACATATTTTAATTTTTTAATGTTTATTTATTTTTGAGAGAGAGAGAGAGAGCAGGGGAGGAGCAGAAAGAGATAGACACAGAATCTGAAGCGGGCTCTAACTCATGAGCTAGGAGATCATGACCTGAGCTGAGTCAGATGTTCAACTGACTGAGCCACCCAGGCACCCCTTACATATAGTTTCTTGAATCCTCAGTCAGCCTTTACAATGATGAGTGACTTATTGTCCATTAAAAAAAAATTAGAAATCTAGGGCTCAAAGAGAGTAACTTGATTAGGTTACATAGCTAATAAGAGACAAGACTGGCTTAGGAATGCCAAAGCCAATTTTCTTTCTACAATATCACACTATAGTATACTTATAAACTGCTCAAATACTTGAGAGATCAAATTATGATAAAGAGCTCATACACTGAAATGAAAACTTAGATTATGAAAATTTCTAGTATTGCTGGGTCAAAGGATAGTAATTGAGGCATATGTGTATCTCACAGTATCTCTAGAATGTTGACATTACATTAGAAATTTTGGCACCGAAAGTCCTCTTTTTTTGGGCATTTGCTTTTGCTAAGGCAGGGGAGGGGCAGAGAGTACTCAAAGATATATTCATATTCTAGAACATAATGGACAAAGCAGCTGTGTGTCAGTAGATAATAATTTTGTGAATTATATTTATAGCTGCAGTTTTTATTGTATCAACTAGGTACACCTAGTTAATCCAGCCAAATCCACCACTGAACTACCAAAAATTGTGTATGGGCTACCAAAGAAAGCTTTGATCAAAATGCTCCATTTCAAATATAACTATTTCTATCATATTAGAAAAGGACCAGGATAAACACCAACTCATCAAGGAATGTCGATTTCCCAAATCTGCAATTTAAGAAATTAAGTTTTTGACATAAGTGGCTTCTTAGTTCACTGTAGCCAAAAATGCCCTTAACTTTGCCCCAGAGGTTTCAATTACCTAACTTGGTGTAAATGCCCCTTAAGACAGGTTTCACATGACTTCTTCCTTATAACTAATGCTTGAAACTTTGGAAAAAGACTACCTATCTATAACTCTGGAAAGAATGAAGTCATTGTTACTTGGTTAAATGCACTTCATTTTATAAATTCTTCATGCAAAGGATGAATTTTATCTCTTTTATTCTTACTGAACCAAGCCATTTAGGTCTGAAGTCATCATGGCAAGATGAAATGCTTGAAAGTCAATAACCTAGATACGAATCCATCCAATAGAAACAGCTCATTTGATGAGTAAGATGAATGATTAATAAATTTATATACCCATTAAAAGTGATAGCATTTTTGTTCACTCAAGTATGTTACCTTATTTTTTGTTAAGTGTGTTATCTTTAAAAACAAACTGGATCAATATATAAATCTACCATTTATTGGAATTCCTCACTTTTAATACAATTCACTTACTGAAGCACAGGCCAAAATTCCAAAAAATCCAACCTTCTGTACTAGGTTTTGAACTGCCAGTTTAGCCCGGGAAGCAAAGTCCTGTATAAAAGGAGGATATCAAAACATTAATGAAATGTACAGGGAAGAAGAAAAGATGGATCTTTGTAGAATTTATAATATTAAATGCCACACAACCTGATTCACTTAATCATTGCTTTTGATGAATGATTAAAAAAAATCATAGGCTGCATTAAAAAATATGAATAAAATCTTGATAGAACATTAGTTACATCCTTAAAGACAAACTTTTACCACATTTCAAGAATAAGCCAAAACACTGTTACTTTATTTTTCAGATTATCTACGGATTATCTAGGGATGAAGAAAATGTTATAAACTATCTATGAACCAACTCATTATTTTGGAAATACTGACCTACCACATGTGATTCATTTAAAAAAATCTATTTATTTATTTATTTATTTATTTATTTATTTATTTATTTATTTAATGTTTTCATTTATTTTGAGAGAAAGAGAGACAGGGCATGAGCAGGAGAGGGGCAGAGAGAGAAGGAGACACAGAATCTGAAGCAAGCTCCAGCTCAAGTTGGAGCCCAAGGGAGGGCTTGAACTCACGAGCTGTGACATCATGACCTGAGCTGAAGTTGGATGCTCAACCAACTGAGCCACCCAGGCACCCCTACTACATGTGATTCTTGATCTTGGGGTTGTAAATTTGAGTCCCATGTTGGATACAGAGATTAACAAAAATAAAATCTTAAATAAAAATAGAAAAAAAGATTAAATGTTATGTAGATCACCTAATATACAAAATAATAAAAAATATTAAGCCTAGAGAAGTTTGTGGAATTTTGTTTTTAAAAACATCCTGAAAGTAAGGAGTCATTTCATCCCTCTGGGGCAGAATCTCTTTACTCAACAGAAATTAGATAAAAACAAAGGAAAACGGACTCCTTGTTCTTTCAGATGCCTGGGTGCCCATCATTAATTATCCTTCAGGGTGCTGTAAGAATTTTTATTTGAGGGGAAAGAGCTACTTTATCCAAATAAATCAAGTAGAAACTTCCTTTTACCTTTTTATTTTCTTAATTTTCAGCTTGCATGTCTTACAAGGAAAACAAATTAAGTGCCTTTTTAATGGGAAGTTTTACTTGTTAAAAAGTCTGAAAGTTGTCTACTGAAATGGATTTCATAAATCTCATTATGTGTTGAACACACACACGCGCGTGCGTGCATATGCTCTCACACACACACACACACACACACACACACACACACACACAGTGACCATGCTACTTTCAGTTCCTGTAATTTATTTTCCAGGACTTTCACAATATTCTCGGAATTAAAATTACATTTTTATACTAAACAATCTATAAACGTTTATTTAAATTCAACTAATATGAAGTTTACACACTTGTTTTCATTATAAGAAGCCAACAGTAGCAGAATATGCAGCTTGAGGGAGTATTTTCTTGATGTTTTTCCTTGCCAGTGTAGTGAAAAACAAACAAACAAAACAAAAACAAACAAAAAAAAACCTCAGGGAAGCATTGTACTAGTGTCTGTACCAAATCTAAAATATTTTATTTTATTTTATTTATTTTTTTTTCAACGTTTTTAATTTATTTTTGGGACAGAGAGAGACAGAGCATGAACGGGGGAGGGGCAGAGAGAGAGGGAGACACAGAATCGGAAACAGGCTCCAGGCTCCGAGCCATCAGCCCAGAGCCCGACGCGGGGCTCGAACTCACGGACCGCGAGATCGTGACCTGGCTGAAGTCGGACGCTTAACAGACTGCGCCACCCAGGCGCCCCTAAAATATTTTATGGTAGTAACTCATGTTTAGATTTCATAAACACAACTACATTTTGTTGTTTTTATTTTAAACTTATTTTGCTTAAAGCCATATATTTACAACTTACTGATATGGCTCTAAAGGCTTTATTGACATAATTTTATTGAAAACATCATTCTTTCATGGTCTAAAATGTTCTACATGTTAAATGTAATTGTACTTTGATGCTCTGTATTTTATTTTCAGTTTTATTTATTTAAGTAATCTCTACACCAAATGTAGGGCTCAAACCCATGCCCTGAGATCGAGTTGCACACTTTCTGACTGAGCCAGCCAGGCATCCCTGTTGCTTTATATTTTAAAATTTCTTTTTTTTTTTTAAAGCGACTCAAATACTTTTAAATTATTTGCATAGTTGACAGTTCTTTCTTATCATGTTGATTTTAAAGTAACACTGTCTATGAATATGTCTATTTATATTTCTGCTTGTTGTTAAAATAGAACTATATTATTTGACAATAAATTCAACTTACACACACACATCCTCAACACCAGCCAAAAAAACTCTTTTACTAAAGTTTAAATGAATCATTTCAAGCATAATCTGCTATTCTTTTCAGGCTGGCAAATAAAATAAAATAAAATAGCCACAAAAGGACATCAATAATTTTAAAATCAATATTTTAAACAAAAAGCTTAACAATTTAATATGGTAGGTAGTCAATATTCAAGTTAAATATCAAAAGAAATTAGTATCTCATTTTAATGGTTTTGGTGTATCTGTGGGAACAATGTAGCAAGTACAATTTGATTACTTCCTCAATTGTCATTCTTTATTAAAAATAAATCTGTACAACTAAAAACAAATTCCTTTTAATAGTTTCATTTCTCTGGATTCACATTTCATAAAGTTTACCTATTTCACAATTTAAATGCCTGAGAGGAACGTTTTATTCTCTAGTTCTACCTAAATAAGCAGCATGCATTTGCAATTTGTAATCATGTATCTCTTTCTACTTTAAAAAAAATAAACACAATATAAGAAAGTAAAATTATCTTTCCCACTCTCAACAACTGTGATTGTGTATTTAACTAACCATGCTGCTGAAATGAAGAACAAGAGACATCAGAAACATTTCTCCAATAACTACAATAAAACAAATGAAGCAGTGTTGTAATAAATCCTTATCACGGAGACTTTAAGGATTAATAAAGAAAAAACAGATAAAGCCTTCAAGTATGAATATTCCTGCATGACTTTTACTTCACCTTTCTTTTTCCTAAGAAAAATTTGTGATTAAGGGAGAAGAGAAACTATATGGCTAGTTACAATTAGCTTGCAAAATGCTAATCTTTGAATCTAAAGATACCAGATGGATTTAAAATACATGAAATAACATTTATCTTCAAATGGCAACAGTCCACCTATTTCAATTTTCATAAGTGATCACATGAAATTTCAAGATCTCTTTAAAAGCAACAAAAAATACCTAAACCTGTTAAACAAATGCAGTACTATGAAGATAATTAATATTTGCTTAATAGCTTATGTTAGTTTGAGATGGTAAATGGTGAAAAATTTTATAAATTATCTGCCTTCTTAATCCATTCTATGTTAAAACTTTGGCTGACCTTGGGATGGTATTGAAGTGGCTCCACAGATAAAATTAAAAACCACAGAACAACTGTTTCAATAATAATTCCTTGTATGTAAGGGCAATTTAAAATATACTGAATTTGTGAAGTTCTTTCACCATCTAAAATGACATTTTAGGGGCACCTGGATGACTCAGTAGGTTAAGTATCGACTCTGGATTTCAGCTCAGGTCATGATCTTACAGTTTTGAGTTCGAGCCCAGTGTCTAGCTCTGTGTTAACAGTGAGGAGCCTGCTGGGGATTTTCTCTCTCTCTCTCTCTCTCTCCTTCTCTCTCTCTCTCTCTTTCTCTCTGCCCCTACACTTCTTATACTCTGTCTCTCCCTCAAAACAAATAAATAAAAGTAAATAAATAAATAAAATAAATAAATAAAAATTTAAGATCCTAATAACCATGTAATTAAATATTTTTTACAATGAAATAATACTAAACATAATACCATAATTAAAGTATACAATTAATTCTCATCTTCATAGAAACTGCAATGAAACATAACTCATAATCTTTAAATCTTTCAGACTAAAACATGCCCTAATTGCAATTTTCTACCCTTTATCAGGGCTCCCTATGGGTTATTTTCACATAAAAATGTAGATTAATTCATTAAATTCAAGTGAACAAAATATTTTATCTTACTATTATCTTAATCAACAATATTAATAATGTAACTACTATGTCTTAACACTGCATATTTAAGTAAGTTTACTTTAAAAGGTCTGTTTTAAAGAGTCATAGATCATCTATTGTTTTTGAATTATAATGGACTCAAACATGCTTATGAGATGAAGACCAATGAAATAAACTCTAGAATTATAAGCAAAAGTAGGGATATTAACTTGATGAAATGAAGTGATTGCAACAGTAGTACATTTATCAAAACAGTGATCAGAACAGACTTGTGCAACTACTATTGAAAATGAAATGTTTTAATATCAAATTTATAGCTTTTACATTACATCAGAGATGATCACTGGAATTTCTATTTAAATTGAATATTAGGGTAAAATTCTATAATAGTACAAACTGAATACATTACATAAAGACATTCATAAAAGCAAAGAATATTTATTTTGAAAACAACTTAAGAGATTTAGAAGTTAAAAAAAAAAGTTTATTATTTTTGAGAGGGGGAGGGGGAGGGCCAGAGAGAGAAGGAGACACAGAATCCAAAGCAGGCTCCAGGCTCCGAGGTGTCAGTACAGAGCCCGACGCAAGGCTTGAACTTACGAACCGTGAGATCATGACCTGAGCCAAAGTCAGATGCTTAACTGACTGAACCACCCAAGTGCTCCTAAAAGTTTTTTTTTCTAATTTAAATAATCTTTACACTCCATGTGGGGCTCAAACTCATGACCCCAAATTTAAGAGTCCCATGCTTTACCACCTGAGTCAGCCAGACATCCCAAATGTAGAGCTTTAAAGTGTGTTTAAGGGGTGCTTGCATGGTTCAGTAGGTTAAGTATCCAACTCTTGATTTCGGCTCAGGTCATGATCTTATGTTTTGAGAGTTCAAGCTCTGCACTGGGCTCTGTACTGACAGAGTGAAGCCTGGGATTCTTTCTCCCTCTCTCTTTGCCCTCCCCGCACCACCTCGCTTGTCTTAATAAAATAAAATAAAATAAAATAAAATAAAATAAAATAAAATAAAATAAAATGTGTTTGAGCTTAAGGTGTTATCAACTTGAGATAAACTGTTATAAGATGTTTTATGTAAGCCATATGATAACCACAAAGCAAAAATCTATAGGAGATACACAAAAAAAAAACAGTGAGAAAAGAATATAAGCATCTTATTACAGAAAATCATGAAATCACAAAGGAGAGTAAAAGAAGAAAGGCACAAAGGAATTATAAAACAGCCAGAAAACAATTTTAAAATGGCAATAAATTTATCAATGATAACTTTAAATGTCAATGGATTAAATTCTCCAATTAAAAGGCATAGACTGGTTGGATGGATTAAAAAACAACACCCATCTATATGCTGCCTACAAGAGACTCACTTCAGCTTTACGGACATAGACTGAAAGTGAAAGGATAGAAAAGGATATTCCACACAAATAAAAACCAAAAGAAAGCATGAGTAGCTATACTTTTATCAGACAAAACAGACTTTAAGACAAAGACTGTAATAAGAGACAAAGAAGGCCATTATATAATGATAAACGTGTCACTCCAACAAGAGAATGTAACATTTGCAAATATTTATTCACCAACATAAGAGCACCTAAATATATAAAGCAATATTAACAGATCTAAAGGAAGAAATAGACATCAATATAATAATAGTAGGAGACTTCAAAACCTTACTTTCATCAACGGATAGATCTTCTAGACAAAATCAGTAAGGAAACACTAGACTTAAACTATATAATGTAAAACCAGCCAGACTTAATACACATTTACAAAACACTCTATCCAAAAGCAGAATATACATTCTTTTCAAGAACACATGGAGCATTGTCCAGGACAGATTCTATATTAAAACACAAGACAAATATTAATAACTAAAAATCCTGAAATTGTATAAAGATCTTTTCTGACAATAGTATAAAACTAGGAATCAATTAAAAGAAAAAAACGGGAAATTCACAAATATATGCATGCTATTGAACAAATGGGTCAAAAGAGAACTCAAAAGTGAAATAAAAAAAAACCAAAACCTGAAACAAATGAAAGTGGAAACACAGCATAACAACTTAAGGGATACAGCAAAAGCTGTTCTAAGAGGGAAATTCACAATGATAAATGACTACATTAAGAAACAAGAAAGATCTTAAACAACCTAGCTTTATACCTCAAGGAACTAGAACAGAAAGAACAAGTTAAGCCCAAAGTTAATTTTTTTTTTTTTTAATGTTTATTTATTTTTGAGTCAGAGAGAGACAGAGCATGAACAGGGGAGGGGCAGAGAGAGAGGGAGACACAGAATCTGAAACAGGCTCCAGGCTCTGAGCTGTCAGCACAGAGCCCGACGCAGGGCTCGAACCCATGGACCGTGAGATCATGACCTGAGCCGAAGTCGGACGCTTAACCGACCAAGCCACCCAGGCGCCCCAAGCCCAAAGATAATAGAAGGAGGGAAATAACAAAGATCATAGTGGAAATAAATAAAATAGAGACTAAAAAGACAATAGAAAAGATCAATGGAACCAGGCTGATTTTTTGAAAAAATAAACATAACAGTTAACAAACCTTTAGCCAGATTCACTAAGAAAAAAGAAAAAAAAAAAAAAAAAAAAAGAAATAATACCTGAAAAACTGGACAACCTAGAAGAAATGGAAAAATTCTTAGAAATCTACAACCTACCAAGACTGAATCATGAAGAAATAAAAAATCCAAACAGACCAATTACTAGTAAGGAGATTGAATTAGTAATCAAAAACCTCCCCAAAAGCAAAAGTCAGGACCAGATGGCTTCACTGGTAAATTCTACCAAACATTTAAAGAAGAACTAATGCCAATCTGTCTCAAACTTTTCCAAAAAAATAGAAGAGGAAAGAACACTTCCAAACTCATTTTACAAGGACAGTATTATCCCAGTAACAAAACCAGACAAGGTCACTACAAGCAAAGAAAATTATAGGCCAGTATCCCTGATGAATACAGATGAAAAATTCTCAAAACATTTTAGCAAACTGAATTCCTTAATACACGAAATTTATTTCAGGGACGCAAGGATGATTCAACATACACACCAATCACTGAAATACACCACATGAACAAAATGAAGGGTAAAAATATATGACCATTTCAATAGATGCAGGAAAGACATTTGACAAAATCCAACATCCATTCATGATATAAACGTTTGCTCAAAATGTGGGTATAGAAATGTATGTACTTCAACATAATGAACACCACATACGACAAGCCCTACAGCTAATATCATACTCAATGGTGAAAAACGGAACGCTTTTCTTCTAAGATCTGGAACAAGACAAGGATGCCCACCCTTAACAGTTTTATTCAATATAGTCTTGGGAGTCCTAGCCAGAGCAATGAAGCAAGAAAAAGAAACAAAAGGCATACTATATATAGAAAATCCTAAAGACTTCACCAAATAACTGTTAGAATAAATGAATTGAGTAAAGTTGCAGGATACAAATTCAGTATACAAAAATCAGTTGCATTTCTTTTTTTTTTTTTAACTATTTATTTTTAGTAATCTCTGCACTCAAGGTGGTGATTGGACTCATGACCCCAAGACCAATTGTCACATGCTCTTTCAACTGAGCCAGTCAGGCACTCCCCAAATCAGTTGCATTTCTATACATTAATAATGAAGAATCAGAAAGAGAAATTAAGAAAACAATCCTGTCTGCACTATGACACACTGATGAAAGAAATTAAAGACACAAACAAATGGAGAGATATTCTGTGCTCAAGATTGGAAGAATTAATATTGTTAAAATGTCCACACATCCAAAGCAATCTACAGATTCAATGTACTCCCTTTTAAAACTCCAATGGCAGTTCTCACAGAAATAGAATAATCCCAAAATTTGTATGGAACCACAAGACCTGAGTAGCTAAAACAATCATGACAAAGATGAACAAAGCCGGAGGCATCATGCTTCTTGATTCCAAATAACATTACAAAGCTACAATAATCAAAGAAGTATGGAAGTAACTTATAAAGAGACACATAGATCAATGGAAAAGAACAGAGAATCTAGAAAGAAACCCACACCTACATAGTCAAGTCAATTAATTTAAGACAACGGGGCCAAAATTATACAATGGGGAAAGGACAGTCTCTTCAATAAACAGTGTTGGGAACACTGGACAGCCACATGTAAAAGAATGAAACTGGACCCTATCTTATACCATACACAAAAATCAATTTAAAATGGATTAAAGACCTGAATAAAGGATCCAAAACTATAAATACCTAGAGGAAAACATAGGGAGGTAAACTCCTTGACATTGGTCCTAGCAATTTTTTTGAATAGGACACCATAGCAAAGGCAACAAAAGCAAAAATAAGGGATTCTATCAAACTTAACAGCTTCCATATAGCAAAGGAAACGATCAAATGAAAATGAAAAGGTAACCTACTCAGTGGGAGAAAATATTCATGAATCCTACATCTGATAAGGGATTAATAGACAAAATATATAAGGAATTCCTACAACTTAAGAGAAAAAAATCTGATTAAAAAATGGGCAGAGGGGCACCTGGGTGGCTCAGGAGGTTAAGCGTCCGACTTCAGCTCAGGTCATGATCTCACGGTTCGTGGGTTTGAGCCCTGCATCAAACTCTGTGCTGATAGCTCAGAACCTGGACCCTGCTTCAGATATTTTCCAAAGATGACCTACTGATGGCCAACAGGTACACGAAAAGATAGTCAGCATCACTAATTATCAGAAAAATGCAAATCAAAACCCCAATGAGATATCAACCCACAAATGTTAGAAGTATATATATATTTTTTTTCTTTCCTTTTTTTTTTTAAATAGGCTCCACGCCAAACATGGGGCTCAAACTCATGTCATGTCCTTGAGATCAAGAGTTGCATGTTCTACGCACTGAGTCAACCAGGCACTCTGGAAAGCCTATTATCAAGACAAGAGATGGTGCAAAGGGAGTGCGCGTGCATTGTTTGGGGGAATGTAAATTTGTATAGCCAGTATGGAGGTTCCTCAAAAATTAAAAATAGAACAACTACATGATCCAGCAATTCCACTTCTAGGTACTGATCCAAAGGAAACAATCAGTATTGTGAAAAGATTTATGTATCTCCCAGGTTTATTGAAGAATTATTTACAACAGCTAAGACATGGAAACAACCTAAGTGTCCACTGATGTATTAATAAGGAAAATGTGGGGGGGGGGCACCTGGGTGGATCAGTCAGTTGGGCATCTGACTCTCAACTTCGGCTCGGGTCATGTATGATCTTGCAGTTCGGTTTGTGGCTTTGAGGCCCCTGTGGGGCTCTGCACTTAACAGCGCAGAGCCTGCTTGGGATCCTCTCTCACCTTTCTCTCTGACCCTCCCCTGCTTGTAGTTTCTCTCTCTCAAAATAAATAAATAAACAAAACAAAGCAAAGAAAATGTAGGACACACACCACACACACCCTGAAATATTCAGCCATTAAAAAAGGAAATCCTCTCATGTGCAACAACATGGACCTTGAGGGTGTTGTGTTAAGCAAAATAAGACAGAAAGACAAATACTGTATAATCTTATTTACATGTGGAATATTTTAAAAACCACAAAGTTATTGATACAGAGAAAAAAAATCAGTGATTGCTAGAGGTGGGGTGTGGGGGATGGTGGTGGAGGACAGGGGGAAGGCAAGGATGGTAAAAAGATAGCAGCTTCCACTTATAAAATAAATAAGTTCTGGGGATGTAATGTATATTGCACAGTAACAGTTAACAATACTGTATTGTGTATTTGAAAGTTGCTAAGAGAGTAGATCTTGAAAGTTCTCATCACAAGGAAAAAAATTGTAACTATGTGTGGTGATGGATGTTAACTAAACTTATTGTGATAATCATTTCTCAATATATATGTATATCAAAACATTATGTCGTACATCTAAGACTAAAACAATTTTACATGTCAATTATATCCCAGTTTTTAAAAAAAGAATTCAGTGGGGCACCTGGGTGGCTCAGTCAGTTAAGTGTCTGACTTTGGCTCAGGTCATGATCTCACACTTTGTGGGTTCGAGCACCGCATTGGGATCTCTGTCAGCACAGGGCCCAGTTGGGATCCTCTGTGCCCCTCTCTCTCTGCCCCTCCACCATGCTCTCTCTCTCTCTCAAAAATAAACATTTTTTTTAAAAAGTTTATTTTGAGAGAGTGAGAGAGCAGAGGAGGGGTTAGAGAGGGGAGAGAGAATCCCAAGCAGACTCCCCACCGTCAGCACAGAGCCTGATGTAGATCTTGAACTCACAGACTGCAAGTTCATGACTTGAGCCACTCGAAATCCATGAATGGCTTAAGTGACTGGGCCACCCAGGTGCCCCCCCATAATCATATATTTCTATTCCTCAGGGCACTTTTATTAGATTGCATATTGTGAAAATTTAGTGTGTGTATATGGGAGGGGAATAGTAATTGGCAGAAAAAGCAAAAAGAGATGATGAATGACTCAGGAAACCTACAATGTAAGAGAGAACAGAAAAAAAAGATGAAAAAAGTACTTAGAGAAATAATACAAACACCAATTCTACAGACTTCCTGTGACATCAAAATGATATAACACTGATTACATGGTCTTTAAAGTTCTCGGAGCCACAGTTTCTTCATCTTTTCTATAAAATGGTAATAATAGTATCTATTACCATGATAAATAAGAGATAAAACTGATTATGGGAAAAATTATAGACAAGTTATATTACTTAGTAACTGTCAAAAGATTAAAAAAAGAAACCCCAAGAGCCAATGAAATAAAATATTTCGTCAAAATTCTTAGCTGGACAATATGATGAGCTCAGTTATAGTGCAATCTCACAACTAAGGGGATAAGAGGTTTTTGTCTTGTTTTTAATTTCAAAAAGAGAAAAGCAACATGTTAATATCAAGGAAGGAAGAGGGCTGTAAAGCAGGAAGAAGGGAAGGAAGGAAATGCATTAAGAATTGAAAATTTATCAAACCTGCCACTAATTAGTTTGCCAAATCCTCCCCTCATAAGAGGGTAGAAATGGATAAGATTACTACTCCTGGAAGCACCTGGCTGGCTGAATCAGTAGAGCACATGACTCTTGATCTTGTGGTTGTGAGTTTAAGCACCATGCTGAGTGCAGAGATTACTTAAAAATAAAATATATATTTTTTAAAGTTTATGTATTTATATATTTTTAAAGTTTATTTTATTTTGAGAGAGAGAGAGAGAGAGAGAACAGGGGAAGGGGGGAGAGGGAGAGAGAGAGAGAGAGAGAGAGAGAGAATCGCAAGCAGGGATATGGGACTCGAACTCATAAGCCATGACATCATGTCCTGAGCTGAAATCAAGAGTCGGATGTTTAACCGACTAGGCCACGAGGGCACCTCAAAAATAAAATCTTAAAAAAAAAAAAAAAAAAGATTACTCCTGAATACTAATTCTTTTTTTTTTTTATTTACGTTTTTATTTATTTAAGAGAGAGACAACAAGCAGGGGAGGGGCAGAGACAGAGGGGAACAGAGAATCTGAGCAGGCTCTGCTCTGATAGCAGAGAGCCCGATGTAGGGCTCGAATTCACGAATCATGAGATCGTGACCTGAGCCAGTCAGATGCTTAACTGAATGAGTCACTCAGGTGCCCCCTGAATGCTAATTCTTAATCAACATATTCTTGTTTCTAGAAAATAAAAGGAAATTCTTTAGTTATTTACACCTGTAATGGTTATCTCACTATGATCACAAATCTTAAAACTCACAAATAATCTATTACACATAAAATATCTCATGAGTAGTCTAGGAGGAAAGAAGAGACGGAAGAAGTAAGGTTTCAGGAGGCTTTCTCGGGGGCTAATCATCAGCTGTTCTTAACATTTTCAGATAAAAAGTAGAGAAGTATTTTTAGAAGTTCAGATAAGCATAGAGTGCTTTTTTTTTCCTTCTCACAGTCCAGTCAAATTAAAATTGAAGTCCAAGTCACCTGAATTTAAAGTGACCAGTATCTGCAGCTTAGGTTACTGCTGAAAAGAAACCATATGGAATATTACCCTGCCATAAGAAAGAATGCAATCTTGCTATTTGCAATGACATAAATGGAGCTCTTAGAGAGTATTATGCTAAGTGAAATAAGCCAGAGAAATACAAATATGATTTCACTCATATGTAGAAATTAAGAAACAAATGAGCAATGGGGAAAAAAAGAGAGAGAGGCAAGCCAAGAAACAGACTCTTAACTACTGAGAACAAACTCATGGTTACCAGAGGGAAGATATGTTGGGGGGAGGGGGGAGAGGGGAAGGGTTAAATAGGTGATGGGGATTAAGAAGAACACTTGTGGTGATGAGCACTGGGTGTTGTATGGAAGTGTTGAATCACTATATTAAATACCCAAAACTCATATTACACTGTGTTAACTAACTGGAATTTAAATAAAAACTTTTTTAAAGTTTATTTATTTTGAGACTGACAGAGACTGGGGAAGGGTCAGAGTGAGGGACAGAGAGAATCCCAAGCAGGCTCTGTGCTATCAGTGTGAAACCCGATGTTGGGCTTGAACCCACAAAACCTGAGATCATGACTTGAGCTGAAGTCAGATGCTTAACGGACACAGCCACCCAGGTGCCCCTAAACAAAAACTTTTTAAAAAGGTGGTGCCTGGGTTGGCTCAGTCGGAAGAGGGTGAGACTCTTGATCTCATGGTAGTGGGTTCTCAAGCCCCACATCGGGGGTAGAGATTACTAAAAAATAATAAACTTAAAAAAAAAAAAAAGAATCCATATAGTAATTCTTAGGAAGGCAGGCAGGCATCCACTCTTATTGGTGCCTGCCTAGCCTCTATTTGAAATAAAAACAGACTCTGTAGTTCAAGAAGAACAACAGTGCTCTAGATACTCAGGGAAAATATCTGAGCACACAAGATTTATTAGAAATGACACATTATACAAGTCATGCATTTTTCTTTTCTTCTTTCTTTTTCCAGTCTGAAGCCAATATCTCCTCATGTGATCTCCTCATGTCTCACCAGAAAGGGTATTTACCAACTCTTAGTTTGATGCTGGGGTGGAAAATCACCCTTCATTTTTAGCACTTTATAATTGATTGTATTTTGGTTACGAGTAATTAACAAATAACGTTTATTTCCAAATTCAAACTGGAACTGAGAAAACAAAAAGCATATGACAACCTGCTATGTATGTAAGACAATACTAGGCTGTGGATGGAAAACAGTAAAAGTAATTGAGATGAACTTCACTTAAACATCCAAAGCTATGAAGACTACGTCAGTATGGACTCTGTAAAACTATCAGGGACAGGAAACTTAAGACACGGAAAACAAAGAATAAAGATAAATGGGATCTCCTCTAAGAGATGTAAATAGTAGGATTCTTTCCTTAGATAGAACCAATTCTGCTTAACAAATTTACAAATGGTCCCAGTAAAAGGAGCAGAGAGTTTAAGTTCCAAATCTACAGCTGAAATTAAAATATTAAAGTAGTAAAAGCCAAATTCATGACAATAAGTTGAAAGATCATGTAAACTAGAGCAAGTAAGAAGAAATGTGGCAGTGTGCACAACAGTAAAGTAACGTATTTCGGGAAAAATTATTTAAATATAAAATGATGGGTGGGGTGCGTGGGTGGCTCAATCCACTGGGCATCCGACGCTTGGTTTCGGCTTGGGTCATGAACTCATGGTTCATGGGTTCAGGCTCCACGTTGGGCTCTGTGCTGGCAGTGCAGGGCCTGCTTGGGAGTCTCTCTCTCCCCCTCCCTCTGCCCCCACCTCACTTGTGCTGTCTCTGTCACTCTCAAATAAATAAACTTAAAAAAAAAAAAAAGATTAAATATAAAATGGTGGGTTATAAAAGTTTTGTAATATGAACAAAGAAAAGGGAACTGAGAGTAGTCTCCCATGTAAATGGTTTATTGAAAAAAACAATTTATTAAAAACATCAGCAAAATGCATTGCCAAATAGGACGATAGCTGTAGAAATCTGAAAAACACAAGTATGTAATAACTTTGGAAAATCATGTGCAGATCTGATAACTTCATGTTAGGAAAGATGTAAAAGAATTAGATAAAGAGCCATGCAAAAAAAAAAAAGGGATCAAAGACTTTTAGGGGGCTGTTAGATATAAAAAGTAAATGATTACTTTCTCTAGAAAGGGTGAAAAGGGAACCAACCAACTGAAATCTATAAAATTATGAAAAAAGGAAAGGGGAAGTGTTAAAAAAATCTCACAATGCTAGAATGAGGATGGCGCCCTTTACAATGTGAGAGAGGCAAATTTGAAACCAACAAATGGAAGCACTAAGTTTATTTTTATTTTTTAAAGATTTTATTTTATTTATTTTTTAAATGTTCATTTATTTTTGAGGGGGGGTGGGACAGAGAGAGAGGAAGACCGAGGATCTCAAGTAGGCTCTACACTGACATCAGAGAGCCCAATGTGGGGTTCAAACTCATGAACTGCGAGATAATAACCTGAGCTGAATGAAGTCAGATGCTCAACCAACCAAGCCACCCAGGCGTTGTTAAAGATTTAATTTAATTTTTTTAATTTAATTAAAAAAATTTTTTTTAACATTTATTTAGTTTTGAGACAGAGACAGAGTGTGAGTGGGGAAGGGGCAGAGAGAGGGGGAGACATAATCTGAAGCAGGCTCCAGACTCTGAGCTGTCAACACAGAGCCTGATGCAGGGCTTGAACTCACGGAGTGAGAGATCACAACCTGAACCAAAGTCGGATGCTTAACCAACTGAGCCACTCAGGCGCCCCTACATTTTATTTTTAAGTAATCTTAAACCTAACCTAATGTGGGGCTTGAACTCACAACCCCAAGATCAAGAGTCACATGCTCTACTGACTGAGCCAGTCAGGCACCCCAAAGCATAGCTTTAAATAACAGGTGTAAACTTACCGAAGTCTTTCCCATAGGAAGTAGTAAACATATAAATTTCTATATGTTTTGATCAATCAATTGATGCAGACCCCTATCAGGGAAGGAGACAAAGAAGTCTAGAGTATATGTGTACTTTTGAGGAGAGCATTGAATTAATGATCATGCCCACTTCCTGGTATCTCTAATGCTTGAGTTTAAAGGCATTATAGTCAGATTTTTACACTTCCAAGACAAGAAAATGGGAAGAACCTTTTACCAGTATTCTACCAGGAGAAATTTCCTTGAATACTCAATAAGAGATAACTACATATTGATTATGAAAAACACTTTGGCTAATTAGAAACAAAAACACTTAAAAAAATGTTTATTCTTTTTTTTTTTTTTTAAGAGAGAGACAGAGACAGAGACAGAGACAGAGACAGAGACAGAGCAAGAGCGGGGAGGGGCAGAGAGGGAGACACAGACTCTGAAGCAGACTCCAGGCTCTGAGCTGTCAACACAGGGCCTGACGCGGGGCTGGACCCCACGAACTGTGAGATCATGACCTGAGCTGAAGTCAGATGCTTAACCGACTGAGCCACCCAGGCGCCCCCAAAACACTTTCTGTAATAGGAAATGAGCATAATAGTTACTCTCTCCACGTCTTGGGTTAAATTCTGATCTTGGGCCAAGAACTCTGGGAGCACTCAGCAGGTATGACAGAGGGTGGGTTTGTACTTATATGTTGCTGATTTGCAAACTCATGAGCAAAAGTACAGCATACATAGTCAGTTGGTCCACATTTCAATGAAAGGGGCCTTTACAAAGGCATATTACAAAAGTTGTTTGAAACATAATCTGAAAAAAATCTTTAGTTTAGCAAAAGTAACCTAATGCCTACCCACTGATAACTTTTCCCCCATCTGTAAACAGGTGTGCAAATGAAAAGAACAAAGCAGACATAAAACAAAACTATATTCTACTCCAATGCCCAAAGCAAACTAAAAAGAAAAATTTTAAACATTTATAACTTACTGCACTTTGCTAGTAACTAGGCTGCATTAAACCTCTTTGCATTTTAAAATCTAGTTTGTTACAATTGCTCCTTCATCAAAAGAATTTTTTTCTATTTTAATTTGATCATTGAGAGTTAGTGAGCATTGCTAGAATATAAACAATTTTAAACTTTTCACTATTCTGTATTCTTTCCTCTGAGGAATAACTAGCTCAAAATCTTCTACCACTTGTTTTCCCTAAATTTATTTTGTTACCAAAAAAAGTTAAGCAGAATAAAAATGATTTTTAGGAGGTTGGATTTAAATGTATTAATTAAATTTACTTTTTAAAGAAAAGTCTGGCTGAGATGAGATGGTTAAATACTGAAATGCATATTTAAAAGCAAATGGATTCAGGAATGTACAATGAGTAGTTAAGTTTCCCAGTGGCCATTCATTCAACAGCCTGCATCATGCAGCAACTCTCCTACCTGTTCAGTTAGTTACTAGTACTATAAAAATGGGTTAAAGGGGGGCACCTGGGTGGCTCAGTCAGACGTGATCTCAGGGTTCATGAGTTCAAGCCCTGCGTCAGGCTCTGTGCTGACAGCTCAGACCCTGGAGCCTGCTTCGGATTCTGTGTCTCCCTCTCTCTCTGCCCCTCCCCTGCTCATGCTCTGTCTCTCTCTGTCTCAAAAATAATAAAACATTAAAAAAAATTTAAAAAAATGGGTTAAAGAAATAGAGAAGACTCAGAAAACAAAGAAGGATTAAAAGTCCGGGAGTGGGATGGCAAAAAAAGAGTTCAAAATAGTTTCCTGAGAAAGTAAATAAAATGAGGCATTAAGAATTCCACCATAATGGTGTGTGTATGCTTAGAAACTACAACTACAGAACTATTTCAAGTGCTACTTTTTGTTGTTGAGCCCAATGCAAGTGACCTTTGTGTACTAAAGCTAAATGTGCTAGTAGTCGCAATATCCTGCAACAGAATCCTTCAAAAGAGACCACTTAAAATTGCTTAATCTTGATGGTACTTTGTGGTAAAATCATGAGCCAGTGCTGAAAGAAGATCTAGCAGGCCTGTCTTTTCAAAAACTAAACGTTGTTGGGTGTGGTTGATTCTGAAAAGAGAAACTACAGTAAGCCCTGGTAGCTTTAACGGGGCCTAACGATAAAGAAGTGTGTTTAACGTGTGTCTCCCATGTTCATTATGGTAAAGTTTATCAGTTTAACCCTTTGCAAACAAGGAAAAGATCTTGAGAGCAGGAAGCTTTTCTGTGGAAGTCCTGACGCAACACAAACCATAGCAGTTACTGCAAAGCTTAATGCAAACCCTCTAGAGTCCACGTTGACAAATTCTTTAACAAGCTGTGGTTACAGGGAAGCTGGTTTCACTCTGACTCACTCCTACTCAAACAGTTTACTGGAAATGAAGGGGAGGGGGAATTTTCAGAGAAGTCATGTGATGGCCAGACAAACCACAGCCAGTAAAGGTTCAACAGAGTCAAAAACAGGTCCCAGCAACAACTGACACCCAGTGTGTTCAACTGGCACTAAATTATACGAAAATAGTCCTGTTGGGTTTCAGATCATCTGCACCATGAACTCTTTCATAAATCTCTGTATGTAAAGGAACAGACGGTTCACAGGGGGAAAAACCAGCAGGCATTGACATGGTATGGGCAACTGCAAACACTTCATAGGAAAATGTGCTTAACAGAGAATAGCATCAAAGGAATGTTAAAGCACTTTAGTGAGTGAATAAATAATCATTATTAAATGCTTTCCCATAGTCAATTCAAATGTTCAAACACATATTTTATCATTACCAAAAGAATGTCAAAAGAACCTTTAATTATCATCTTGCACTTTGGGGGGTGTTCATTGGATAATGTATTCTACTGCATAAACGTACTGGCCATAAGAATGAAAACCTGATGAACTTTTTGCATTATGTGTTTTCACTAATAAAATAATGTAAATAATCTGAAATTTCTAAATAGGAAAAGGATTTCACTAAGCTAAAAAAATAAAAGTTTTTTGAGCCTTAAATATATCAAGCACCAACTAGTAAAAGATGTTGGTATTTAAACTTAATTTGGGGACTTAGCTTCAATAAATCAAATTAAATAGCAAATATTACTTTAGATATTGCAGTCCTAAACAGAAGCTAAAAACATGATCCCTTAAAATAAGATTAAATCCAGAAAGTATAAATTCACCTTTGAGGAAATACTTAATCTAAAATGGTGTACACACTCAATGACTTACACTCAACAGAAAGACAAGCTAATCAACATAAATATGGAGGAAAAACCTGCATTCTTTTAAAAGATAAAGTTTTAAGATATTTAAATTGCTTACTTCTGCCTTAATTCTCAATTTCCTATAGGAATAACAAGAAACAGTAAATTTCACACAATCAGCAACCTAGTATTGTGAAAAAGAATCCAAGTAGCTAGGTCACTTGGACAGATGGTGTTTAGGAAAGCAAACTTATTCAAACCATATTCTTCCAAGTAAATATGTACAACATTCCTACTCTATTGTGTAACCTTTAAACACAAAAATACCACAACCACCCCCATGCTCCCATTTCCCATTACTTCAATAATACTGGCTGCTCTAATCTTTTATGATACATCAAGTGAATAAGTTACTTTATTTTTCAAACTTTTATTCCTAATGTTTTTAATTTTCCTCTTTTCTTTGGCTATGCAGCTTACAGAATAAACAAGTTGCCTGAAAACTGTTTCTAAGACAGAATTTTACAAATACTGTTTTACAAAATGTGAACTTAAAATTATAAGTCATTTAACTTATTGATGTTTTCTATATTATCTTCAACACTCACTCTCAGATGACTAGTAAACTCAAAGATGTAGAACAATTCAATATTTCTTATGAAAATGATTTTTGTTCACTGCAGTTTTACACTTTATTTTGTAGTGGAATAAGACTGGATATTAAGTGAATATGTTTCATGGCATCTACACTTTCTCTCTTGGTATTTCTTAGTTTATTCAAAGTATCTACTGCATGAGTAGTATGTGCAAGACGAGGCAGGTATTGTTGAAGATAATTTTTGTGGTCTCCTCTCAAGGAGTTTACAGACTCCTGAGAAAGATAAGACAAATCCATAAATAGTTTTATTTTTTAAAAATACTTTTATTTTTTTTTTAAAGTAAACTCTACCCTCAATCTGGGGCTCAAACTCACCACCCTGAGATCAAGAGTCACATGCTCTACCGACTGAGCTAGCCAGGTAACCCAAAAAGTCCATACATAGTTTTACTTTTTTTCTTTATTTTAGAGAGTGAGAGCATGAGCAGGGAAGGGAGGCAGAGAGAGAGAGAGAGAGAGAGAGAGAGAAAATCTCAAGCAGGCTCTACACTCAGTGCAGAGCCTGACGTGGGGCTCAATCCCACGACCCTGGGACCATGACCTGACTCAAAATCAAGAGTTGGACGCTCAGTGGACTGAGTCACCCAGGCGTCCCTATACATAGTTTTAAAAGTAGGAGCAGCTGGGTGGCTCAGTTGGTTAAGCTTCAGACTTCAGCTCAGGTCATGATCTCACGATTCACGAGTTTGAGCCCCACATCGGGCTCTGTGCTGACAGCTCAGAGCCTGGAACCTGCTTTGGATTCTGTGTCTCCCCCTCTTTCTGCCCCTCCCCCACTCACACTCTGTCTCTCTCTCAAAGATAAATAAACATTAAAAAAATTTAAGAAAGGGGGCACGTGGGTGGCTCCGTTGGTTAAGCGTCTGACTTTAGCTCAGGTCATGATCTCGTGGTCCGTGAGTTCGAGCCCCGCATCAGGCTCTGTACTGACAGCTCAGAACCTGGAGCTTGTTTCAGATTCTGTGCCTCCCTCTCTCTCTGACCCTCCCCCGTTCATGCTCTGTCTCTCTCTGTCTCAAAAATAAATAAACATTAAAAAAAAATTAAAAAATTAAAAAAAAAAGAAAGTAAAAAGTGACACAAGAAGGTTACAACAAGAAACAATTCCTGGGGATTAGGAAGATTTTTGAGCAAGCAAAGTTTCATGATCAGAGTTATCTTTTCAGGAAATTATTTTTGTTGCTTTGTGCGGGAATAGTTTGTGGGGGAAAAAAACTAGTAAAGAGGAGACCTAAGAGGAAGTCACTGGAAACATTCAAGGGAAGAAGTGGTAAAGCTCTGAACCAGAGAGGGCACATATGAAGATACTGAGGAGGTAGAGTCAACAGGCCTTGAAGAATGAATGGATATGGGAAGCAAGGAGGGAGTCAGATGACTCAGATTTTGACCCCAAGTGATTATGAGGATGGTGACATCATTAACAGAAATCAGGAATAAAGAAGAAAAAGAATTATTCTCATAAAGAGAGTAAATTAAATTAATTTAAATTTAATTTCATGCAATTAAACCTTGTATGAAATAGTCCATAAAGAACATAAACAGCTATCTAGACTTAAATTTTATAAATTATGCTAGAATTGTTCAAGGTCATAGGAAGCTACATTTATTCATGTCTACCTCCCACAGACATCTAGTGAAAACATGATAGAAAGCCAAGAACAAAAGGAAATCAGTTTAGTGGAAAAATACTGTCTAATCTCAGTACTGGACTCATGAAAATAAATTAGGTACCATAAGGAATCAGAATTCAAATAAATGTATCATAATCTCTTACTCCCCTCAAAATATCTGTAGTACAAAATCCAGTCATTAGTCAAAACTAGAATTTAAGCAAATACTTAGCTGTAAAATTGCTACCTAGTAATAAAGTATATACACCCTTTAACCTAGTTGGAGAGCACATGATAAAGCAATGAGAGCCAATTTTTTTTTTCACTCTTCCTGCTGATAAATTTATTCTATTAAAGGGCTTTACCTTAAAGAATAAAAAACACATTTTCTACCTCAGTCACAGGCAAGCTTAAAATTTAAATACCCACTCCATTTTACTTAATTTCCTGTTTTAGCTAGAGTTGATCCAACTTTTCTACATTTTATTGCTTTTATCAAATTGGAGATTTTATATAATACATGTATCTGTGAAGAAATTCTAGCATCAAAGTCAGATAAACTTTTGGATCCTTGTGAAGCTGATTACTGTAAAAAGTTTTAAATCACAATCAGTAAGATATAACTAAAAAGATGTTAGTAAAGTTATAGCTTACTAAATAAATAAAAACCTAGTATCTGTTTTATTATATACCAATTATAACTATTTATAAAAATATAATAATTTATGACAATAAAGTGTAAGACAAAACTAACATATTAACATCACTGGGAAAACAGTACTGGAATGATACATAAGTAGCTATTTACCTGAAGATGAGAAAGTCAGATTTTTTACATTATATGATAGGTAAAAATATTTAATAGATTAAATATTTAAAGGTGAAAGAATAAAACCATAAAAATCCTAAAAGGAAATATGGCTGAATATTCACTCAATTAATCATAAGGGTTCAGTATGATAATTTTATGCATTAATCCAAAAGGAAAAGTCTAAGTTATTAGAAATTTAAAAAAAAGTAAACGTCTTTATCTAAGAAGTAAAACATAAAAAAAAATGACAAACAATATGGGAAAAAATAGTGGAAACATATGACAAAAGAAATCTACTTAAAAATGTCAGTCAATAAGAGAGTGAGAAATACACTAAATACAAAAAAAACAAAAACAAAAAAATGGGTAAATGAACCAGTTAGGTGAAATTTTTTTCTTTCAGTTTTTTTGTTTATCTCTATTTTCAACATGTTATACAATAAACATACTTTGTAACCAGAAAGACAGCTGTTATAGAAAGCAAAGATGTGGAAAATATTTAAGGACACTGAAAAGTATTCATAGTATGTTTTTATATTCAAAACAAGTCACAAAACAGTAAGTATGATTCATTCTTATAGATGTTTATAGAAAAACAGACTGAAAGATGGAGGAATTATTTTTAAATACACAAATATTCCACAATGACCTGCTTCACTTCGTAATAAGAAGACAATTTTAAAGATCAGTATCAAATGTCATGACATACATGTGAAAAAGGAACTTAAAAGTTGACTAATATTTATGATATGATTCTAGTTTATATTTTAAAAAGGTACATATGCAAATAAAACAGTCTAGAACATGGTGATTATTCTCCTACTCTGGGAAGTAGGTATGTGGGCTTTCACTTTTTACTTTTAATATATCTGAAATGTTCCAATTCTATTACTATAAGCACTTACGTATTTAAAAATATACAAATCGGGAAAAATAACAGAAGCAAAGAGCCTAAAATTTGTTACTGACAACATAAAAAATATTTTTAAGATTACAATTTATAAATAAAATGACAAAAAAATCCTCATAAGTTGTTATAAATTTATCTGCATAGTAAAAATCTTAAAAAAAATCAATGTGTCATAAAAGTGTATTAAAACAGCTGAGTATAAGAGATCTTACTAAACAAAACAAGAATGTGTCATTAAAGTGTATGAAAACAGCTGAGTATAAGAGATCTTACTTGGATATAGTAACAATCCACGGTGTTAGCAAAAACAAACAAAAACAAAAACTTATTTTTGCTAAGCCATGGTAAGAACAATGAATAAAAAATTAGCACTCTCAGATAATTTATAATGTGGAAAACTGGCAGCAATCCCTTCTCCAACTATTTTATCTCCACGCCCTCTAACCGCAAAATAAATACATAAGAGTTAAAAACCTCACACAACCCCTATTTAAACCTGGGAAAAAGTAAGTTGGGATAAATATACCCACATACACTATACAGTAAGCCACAGAACTGATGAAAACTGGTTTTAAAAAAAAAGCATGAAAGGCCATGAAGAAAGAAAAATCAAATATAGGAGAAAGAAAAAATTTTAAATCAGTTCTTTTCTTTCCGTTGCATTCATTAATCTAGAGGAAAATGTTGCTATGCTATACTGTAGTAAAGTAAGCAGAATACTAATCTTAATGTCAGAAAATTGGGTTGGGTGCTGGCTCTGAGATTCACTGGCTGTGTTCTTGAGTGTGTTTCCTGTTCAAATCAGGAAAAATATCTCTAGTTCAGAGTTGTGCTATGACACTTCATTCAAGGACCTTATACATAGTTTTATCCATCTTAGAAAGAAAATAGTTGTCGGATGAATTAGTCTTTTACCATATTATTTCACTTAACTATTTTCCAGTTTGACTGTATAATTGGTTGATAGTACATATAACTGCAATTTTAGGTAAAAATTTTAAATAAGGTATAAATATAAACAATATAACAAATATAAACAAATATAAAATTAGGGAATAAGAAATAAAGAGTTTATCCTAAAATAGTGATTGTAATTATTGGCTTTATAGGATGAAAACGGGCAAACCTCATAACCATCAGAAATATTGTGTGCAGGCTGGTTTCTACAACTCAAAACAAAGCAGAATTAGAGAAAATTTACAGTCAAAAAGTAATGAAAATAATCAGAGCTATAAGAGATGAATAAAAAAGATTACTGCTTTAATGGTAGAGAAAGACAGTCTCTTTAAGGCTCAAAAGTCTTCAAGAGCTCAAATCATACATACAAGATGAAGCATAATTCATCAAATTCTAGAAGATCTGAGTTTTCACAAGTTGAGCTTTTAGGTGGTAACAAGTTTACAGAATGTATTATTTATAATCAAAAACTTGCAAAGAATGAAATGAGTCATCCAGCTAATATTTTACACAGCACAGGAAGTGCTGTGCATGGATTCATGAAAGATATCACATAGAGAGAGAGATAAGGCATTCATTCTTTTGAAATAGCAATTCCATCTGTACATAATTAAAATTGATAGGAAGTTGGTTTTGTTTTTGTTAAAAATTTTTTTAATGTTTATTTATTTTCGACAGAGAGAGAGAGAGACAGAGACACAGTGCAAGTGGGGGAGGGGCAGAGAGAGGGAGACAGAATCTGAAGCTGTCAGCACAGAGCCCATCGTGGGACTCCAACTCACGAACCATGAGATCATGACTTGAGCCAAAGTCAGACACTTAACCAAGAGTGAGTGAGCCACCCAAGTGCCATTTTTGTTTTAATATTGAGCCACTGTAGGCCTCAGAAAACTTCTATCGACTAATTCCTTTCTTTCAATTAAAAAAAAATGTTTGTTTATTTTTGAGGGTGGGGGGGAGGGACAGAGAGAGAGGGAGACACAGAATTGGAAGCAGGCTCCAGGCTCTGAGCTGTCAGCACAGAGCCTGATGTGGGGCTTGAGCCCAGGAGACCTGAGATCATGACCTGAGCTGAAGTTGGATGCTTAACTGAGTGAACCACCCAAGCACCCCTTTACCCACTAATTCTAAGACAAAGTTTATCTCTACAGTTTCTCAGCATGACTATATCTTCTTGCCACAGGAGAGACAACTTTTTGCATATCTGACAAGTTTATCATTTCCCCCTTTCAAGGAGATATGTCTAAATTCTTTTTTTTATTTTTAAAGTTTATTTATAGATTTTGAAGGAGAGAGAGAGAGAGAGAGAGAGAGAGAGAGAGAGAGAGATATGCAGGAGGGGCAGAGAGAGAATTCCAAGCAGACTCCACACCATCAGTGCAGAGGCTGACGTGGGGCTCAAAGTCATGAACCATGAGATCGTGACCTGAGCTGAAACCAAGAGTCGGACACTTAACTGACTGAGCTACCCAGGTGTGCCTGTCTAAATTCTTTTTGACAACCTCTCACATTATATAATTTCAAAATCATTTACCATCCCATTCCCCTCCTATAAGGAAATTCTGGTTTGTCAATGTTCTATCCTATTAAAAATGATATTACAGGAGGGTTCCCACTTCAAGATAACCAAATAAAACCTTTGCCCCTGTTGTAGGTTAGAGATGGCTACAAATTCTTCCTTACTCCTCTCACTGAGAGGTGGAATGTAATTCCACTCTCTGAGTTTGGGCTAACTTTAGTTTCTTAGTTGGCTCACAAAATGTGGCAAAGTGACTGGGATTTTGAGGCTACGTCATAACACACCTTCCAGCTTCGACCTAAATTCATACAAAACACATGTTTTTGGAACTCAGATGCCATGAAGAAGTCCAAGGAGAGTAACTTGAGGGGCTCCTGGGTGGCTCAGTGGGCTAAGCGTCCGACTCTTTGTTTTGGCTCAGGTCATGACCTCACAGTTTGTGGGTTTGAGCCCCACCTCGGGCTCTGCACTGACAGCATGGAGCCTGCTTGGATTCTCTCTCTCCCCATCTCTCTACACCCCCATTGCTTGCTTGCTCTCTCTCTTAAAATAAATAAATAAAATAAACATTAAAAAAAAAAAAAAAAGAGTAACTTGAGGTCCCAAACTAACAGTCGAGCTGAACTCCAAGCCAATAACAGCCAGAATCAATTTATCAGTCATATAAGTAAATCATCTTGAAAGTAAATTCTCCAACTTACAGTCAAGCCATTTTGTGCAAATTTTGTATTTGTGAGCAGTATAAATGACTGTTCTTGTTTTAAACTACTAAATATTTGGGTTTGTTACTCAACAATATATAGCTGGAATACCCCAAAATAAAAAATAGAAACATGAACTCAGTCTTTGATGAAACTAGCACTGATAAATGAAGACAAGGGAAGATGGAAAAAAACAGTGAAAGATATGAAAGAGAAGCAAAGTGACATATATTACAGAACTCCAAAAAGGATTTTCAGTGGAACTGCAGAAGAGACTGGGGTAGGGCACAAACCAAAGAGACTTTATAAGAAGTAGACTCTAGGTCCCACCCCTACTTACCACAGCCAGAAAATGTTGTCCCCTAGCCCCTTAAAAGACATTAAGTATACAGTTTCTGATGAAGTGAAGCAAAAGTTCTGGGCTCAGGATATGTTTGCGTAGGTATCCACAGTCTGAACACAAAGAGAGTTCAATGAAAGCCTATATGCAATCTCTAAACCCCCTTCTCTAGTCTAGCTTTACTATATAAGCAGCAAAGTTTATATTCTCCAAGCAAGAAACTGGAGGATCTGTCACTAGAGAAAATGAACTATCCCAAATTAAAGATCCACAGAAACTCATATATGGAGGCTCCAATAAATAAGGTGGTTTGACACTCTTACAACTTTCCTCCACACACATAGCTCCCATTCAGCTTTTACGTGCCTCCTTCTTACATATACACAGAAAAACAAGGATCACCAGACTTGGAGGAAAGCTTCCAACAGAAGTAGAACAAAGGAAGAAAAAAAAAACCTAGAGAAACTAAGTATCTTCAGAAAGATAAGAAACCACTGCTTAGAAATATAACGCAAATCACTTTTTGAAAATAAATATATGGTAGTGGAAAAATATTTTAATATTAGAGTTAGAAGATAAAGTTGAGGAAATTGCATACAAAGTAAAATGTGATAAATATTAGGAGCAAAATTATCAAAAAAATTAAAATGATGACTGTTGGGAGGCCCAACACCAAAATAATGAGAATTGAAAGAGAATAAAGAGGGTATACTGACACAGAAAAAATACAAGAACACTTCCCAAAATGAATAGACTCTTGATTGACAAGCTTCCAAGTGCTTAACAGGATAAATTTTTAAAAGACCCATACCTCAGATAATGAATGAATCTAACAGTTTCTATATAAAAAAATAAAACAACCAAAAAAGAGGCACCTACCTATGAAGAGATGTCAGGAAGGCATTAGCCTCATCAATATCAAACCAGAGGACCTAAGATGACTGAGCAATGACTTCCAAATTCTAAGTTTAAAAAATGATTTTCCACTTAGAATACTATATTCAGTTAATTGATTAAGTGTGAATGAAGGACACAGCATTTTCAGCACTTCCATCTACTCATTCTTTCTCAGGAAGCTATGGTAGAATGTGTTCAACCAAAATGAGGGAGTAAATCCAGAAAGAAGAAGGCAAGGAGTACCTGGCTGGCTCAGTGACTCTTGACCTTATGAGTTTGGGGGCAGAGATTACTAAAAAAAATCAAAACAAGCAAAAAAAAAAAAAAGAAGGAGAAGGAGGAGGAGAAGAAGAAGGAGGAAGAAGGAGGAGGGAGGAGGAGGGAGGAAGAAGGAGAAGGAGAAGGAGAAGAAGGAGAAAGAGAAGGAGGAGAAGGAGGAGAAGGAGGAGAAGGAGGAGAAGGAGGAGGAGGAGAAGGAGAAGGAGAAGGAGAAGGAGGAGAAGGAGGAGAAGGAGGAGAAGGAGGAGAAGGAGGAGAAGGAGAAGAAGGAGGAGAAGGAGAAGAAGGAGGAGAAGGAGAAGAAGGAGGAGAAGGAGAAGGAGAAGAAAGAGGAGGAGGAGGAGGAGGGGGAGGAGGAGGAGGAGGGGGAGGAGGAGGAGGGGGGAGGAGGATGAGGAGGGGGTGAGGAGGAGGGAGAGGAGGAGGAGGGGGAGGAGGAGGGAGAGGAGGAGGAGGACGGGAAGTCAACAACAAGAGATCCAAACCAAAAAAGAAGCAATGTGCAAAGGAAATCCAAGAGAATACCACGTTCAGATTGATGGGGGGCTCCAGAGTGATGACTCCAAGAAAGAAAACAGAATTGATAATATTTTTTTGGTGTTACCAAGTGGGAAGTGACATAGAAAAGTGTTTTACAGAGCTGGCAGAAGTGAGAGAAGAGATTGAAAAAACTATACAAATGAAAAACATGTTAATTCCAAAACAAAAAGTTAAAAAAAAAAAAAAGGAAAACAGGGACAATATATTAATTGACTTAATAGAAAACAATACTTATACCTGTTTAGCATCCAATCCACAGCATAAAAATTTAAAGCTGCAAGCCATCCTAGACTTATTCTAGCATCAACTTGCTGACTTTATATACACAAAAAAAGGAGTTTTGGAGATGTTAAATGGCATACATTAATTATTGCCACAAATTCCAGATGTATCAGTTGTTGCTACTGAACATACTCAGCCTAGTCTACACATGGACATGGTTTTAGTAGCTGGATATATCAGCGATGCTGGCATTCTGAATTCTGGGTCTAGCTATACTTCTAAGCATGTAAAATTAGGGAGATAACAACTTCTAGATCTTAAGTTTTCTATAAAATAGAGGAATGGTACCTTCCTATATTACTTTAGTTAACACAAGGGTCAGATTAGATACTGGATTTTAAAAAACATTAAAAATAATTAAAAAGTTGTTTATATTAGTAACAATTATTAGCAAACATAAGCATTATGATGTGAGGAACAGAGACATAATATCTGGTTGATACATAAGGCAAAGCAAATACCAAGGCCAACTTGTCTTTTTCCAGGCAGAGCAGATGCTCATAGCTCTTTGATTCATTTGTTTTATATTTGGTTATTTGGTTATTCTATATTCATATTTGAAAGTCTTGTTTTTAATTAAAAACCATAACTATCCTTAGTTGATTTCCACTTAATAATGCCTTTTTAAAAAGCCCATCTGTTATTAAAATATATGTTTTTCCCCCTCTAGGCTAATGGTTTTTTGGGGTCTCAGATTCCACTGAGAATAAAGCTATGAATACATTCCTCATAAAACGTGTGTATACTCAAAAATAAACTCAAAATGGATGAAAGACCTAAAAGTAAGACCGGAAGCCATCAAAATCCTAGATGAGAAAACAGGCAACAACTTCTTTGACCTCGGCTACAGCAACTTTTTATTTGACATGTCACCAGAGGCAAGGGAAATAAAAGCAAAAATGAACTATTGGGACCTCATCAAGATAAAAAGCTTCTGCATGGCAAAGGAAACAATCAGCAAAACTAAAAGGCAATCGATGGAATGGAGAAGATATTTGCAAATGACGTATCAGATAAAAGGTTAGTATCCAAAATCTATAAAAACTTATCAAACTCAACACCCAAAAAACAAAACTATCCAGATAAGAAATGGGCAAAAGACATGAATACAAACTTTTCCAAAGAAGACATCCACATGGTTAACAGACACATGAAAAGATGCTCAACATCACTCATTACCAGGGAAATACAAATCAAAACCACAATGAAATATCACCTCACACCTGTCAGAATGGCTAAAATTAACAACTCAGGCAACAACAGATGTCAGCGAGGATGTGGAGAAAGAGGAACCCTTTTACACTGCTGGTGGGAATGCAAACTGGTGCAGTGACTCTGGAAAACAGTATGAAGGTTCCTCAAAAAATTAAAAATACAACTACCCCACAACACAGCAATTGTACAACTAGGTATTTATCCAAAGGATACAGGTGTGCTGTTTTCAAGGAGCAGAGGCACCTCAATGTTTATAGCGGTGCTATAGACAATAGCCAAAGTATGGAAAGAGCCCAAATGTCCATTGACTGATTAATGGATAAAGAAGGTATGGTGTATATCTATATCTATATCTATCTATCTCTATATATTTCTATACATATACATATACATTGGAATATTACTCGGTGATCAAAAAGAATGAAATCTTGACATTTGCAACAATGTGGATGGAACTAGAACGTATTATGCTAAGCGAAATTAGTCAGAGAAAGACAAATATCATATGACTTCACTCATATATGGAATTTAAGAAACAAAATAGATGAACACAAGGGAAGGGAAGCAAAAATAATATAAAAACAGAGAGGGAGACAAACCAGAAGAGACTCTTAAACACAAAGAACAAACTGGGGGTTGCTGGTGGGGTGCTGGGTGGGGGGAAGGGCTAACTAAAGGGGTGAGGGGCAATAAGGAAGATACTTGTTCGGATGAGTACTGGGTGTTATATGTAAGCGATGATTCGCCAAATTCTATTCCTGAAATTATTATTATACTGTATGTTAACTAACTTGGATCTAAATTAAAAAAAAAAGACTATGGGAAATATACTTGAAAGTCCAAGAATAGCAAAATTATGTTAGTAGGGAAAGGAATTAAAAAAGTGATTCAATATATATAATAATTTTCTTATGGGTCTTCATTCATGAGAGACATAGATTTTATTTGTATCATCTTATGAAAACCAGATCACATGAATAACCAAGAAATCCAGGAAGATGTTTATGAATCAATTTTGTTAGATTTTCTGTGTTTAAATATGTGCTTTTACTTAATCCACTCTCTGTAATATATAATTAACCCACAGGAAATTATAGATTCAGTATTGGTTGATTTGGGGATAACATTTACATACCTGTGTTACTTCTAATCATATTTTCAGTTTTGAGTAATGGTTTGATCATAACGTGGCTTACTTTTTATTTTTCTAAATAATCATATGTACATATATATGTATTACTTTTTAATATAAATGTTTATATTCATAATTACTATTTATTCTTACTATAAAAAAGGACTGTAAAAAACAGTTTTATTTCAAAATGTTAATTAGCCTGATTTTACATATAAACACAGACTACCAAGTTAATAAAAAAAAATGGGTGTGTACTTATGTGGGCACATGCACTTAACAAACACACAACAAGACAATTTTCCAAACAACTTCATTTCATAGGTTAATGAACAAATCTAGGAAGGAAGATGTATTTTATAGATAATCTTTCAAAAATCTCTTTTACATCCCTTTTTTTTGGGTCTATGTTGATTTCTACTGTCATTCCTAAGAAGCGACTCAGTTAACAATATTCTTAGGAATTTTCCTGCAAAGAATGAAACACCTATCTTGTAACATTAAGATATCGGTTGATATACAGCTTATGCTCAGGTGTAAAAAGGCTTCAGCCTTTCTTCCCTCTAGCTGTTAAAGGGTAAGTTTATTGTAATTGTTCTTTTCTATTTCCTTTCCTTTCCTTTCCTTTCCTTTCCTTTCCTTTCCTTTCCTTTCCTTTCCTTTCCTTTTCTTTCCTTTCCTTTCCTTCTTTCTTTTTTTAACGTTTATTTTTGAGAGACAGAGACAGAGCGTGAGCGGGAGAGTGGCAGAAAGAGAGAGAATCCAAAGCAGGCTCCAGGCTCTGAGCTGTCAGCACACAGCCTGACACGGGGCTCGAACCCACAAACCATGAGATCATGACCTGAGCCGAAGTCAGATGCTTAACTGACTGAATCACCCAGGCACCCCTGTAACTGCCATTTCTTAAGAGTTCCCAAATAATTTCCTCTAAACATGGCAAAATATTTTGACGTTATTCTTAAAAACTTTGGACTCATAGCCTGACCCACCTATTTGTCCCCCTTATTCAGTTAGTGGTCTGCTTGGTAATACTTAAAAACACATAATGGACAAAGAATGTTTCGGCTCCTAAACTTCATTAGCGACATCAACTTACTCTGGTTTCTGGCAAAGTGTTTCAGCTTAGTGAGTTGTCTTGTGGATTCTTTCTGTATTTCTCTATTCTAAAATCAAGATTATAATCACTTTTATATTTCAGCTTTTCTAAATATTCTATCCCAAATAATGTATTATTTATTTTTATGCTGGGAGTTTTCTTCTTTAAAGTAACTATTAACAATTTCACCTTAGCCATAACTTTTTTTAAGGACAATTAAAGTATTCTATTGTTTTCTCTACTGTTCTTACTTGTGCAGTCTCTGCATGTTCCAGCATTTCTTCGAATTCCTGATACTCTTCATCATCTGGTTCAGCACCTGAGAGGCGAGCTGCCCTGGCCATGAAATATGGAGGCAGCTCTCCAATTGCTGTACCGATACCCTATGTGCAAAACCAAAATACTCACATGAGATTCTGTTCTCAACATAAGAATACTAAACAGATTAAATCTATATTTTTCTACATTGCCAAAACCACATTAAGATGCATGTATTAGGGAGGAAAGCATATACTAATCAAGAGAACATGAGTGTGACTCTTGGCCCTAATACTGACCAATACAAAGCCAGGCGAGATAATATACACTAAACTCTTAGACAATTCCTGGTGCATGGCAGACATTAGATTAACGTTAGTTCTCTAAGCATCTCTACTTATACTCTGTGATTTCTGTCAGTTTTTTCCCTCTTTTCAAATCATTTGGTAATGAGTATTCACTAGTACAAGTTTTAAATAAAACTTTCTAGGAAATCTTCTGGTATTTAAGATGCTGTTTCAATCTGGTATTTAAGGTATTTAATCTGGTATTTAGGGTGCTGTTTTAATTTTTTTGTGTGTGCAGAGTTAAAACTTTTAACAAATAGTGGTCAGGAAGCCCCTTGAAATCTCAACATTAGGATGGATAAATTTTCACCACAGGAAAAATGTTTATTTCCTCAGGACATTGAGTGACTCATGTTTCAGTCACTTTGTGGATTCTTGTTTTTGAAGAGAATTTTTTTTTCATTCAACTTAAAACATAGGATGAAAACAAAGGTAAGAGAATCAGGAACTTGGTTTGGACTTAAATGGCTTAAATACAAGATAGATGATAATGTAAAAGGTATATGGTTTCTAGGAAAATTCTCAACTTTGAGCCATCCTTCTCTGCCTTGAGTCATAGTGAATGAAAAAGTTTTGCTAATTCTCAGAAGCAATTTTAGGTCTATTTGCTCTGTACTATGACTTTGTCAACAAATGCCTTGAAAAGAATCCCCAAGGAACATTATCAAATTCAAATATTTCATGTTCACAGTGTTATATTTCAATGTGTGGGATCAATAATCTCCGAATGAGACTGCATTATCCACATATGAAACAAGAATTCTGAAAAAGAATATACTTAAGTGTCAAAAGAAGCAGGCTATATTTAGTTAAAGAATAAAGAGAGAGAGATGAGAGGGAGGAGAGACATATACATCACGGGATATATAAATAAAACAAATCATATTTTGCTAAACAAAAAAAGTTAATGTTAGTCAACTTTCGAGAATGTTAAGAGAACCAACTTATTATTTAAAAAACAGGTAAATAAAGGGGAAAAATCCATTACTTATCCTCTCTTACCTATATGAAAGATATCTTGGGGTAACCAAATTGGTGATAAGGAGTTTTTCTTTATAAAAACATTCCAGTCAATAAGTAAAGTAAAAAAAATGATGTAATTGGTTTACCCCCATTTTATAACCCTTAATAATGGAATTGTATAACAATGGTGATAATACCACAAAAGGAAAGACAATCAGACATTACTGTACCTCGTGATAGAAATACACAAGACTATAACATGTATTCTCGACAAAAAAATTTTTTTCAAGCCTCTCTAACTATCAACTCACAGGAAACATAGGGAACAGATAAACATATTTAAACTATACCAACTGGGATATAATTAGTAAAATCAAGACTGTGAGAAATTATATTTGACAAACAACCCAGTTTCAACAACAAATAAATATGAAAAGAAAAACAAAGAAACACCATCAGAAAAATCTGAACATTAACTAGGTAGCTGATCTGAAGAGACTATTCCTAATTTCTCTTAGGTGTGATAATGTTTTTTTAAGTCCTAAGACTGATATATTTACAGATGAAATGTGATATGTTATCTAGGATATGCCTCAAGATAGTGGAGAGCCTACAGAGGAGGGATCAGATAAAACAATATTAGCCAGGGATTAATATTAACTGAGTTTGGGTGATAATATATTAAATTAATTATATAAATCTCTGTACTTAAAAAATTTTTTTTCCCATTACAAAAAGTAGGAAGTTAATTGCAACATGTTATTCAAAACATGAACTTCTCTTAAAACCTGTTAACTCAAATGTTTAATAGTTCTGAAAGCAATCATATGATTCAAACTCATGACAAGTTTCCTTAAAGTTAAAAAGGAAGTAATAATGGACTGAAATGAAATCAAGAGCTACATACTATATTATACTTGGTTGACTATATTTATTGTTATAGTTGGATTCTGCTCATGTTTTCCCACATGAGCAAGAAACAAGAATGGTGATCATGAGTCAATATTCTGTTTTTTTACACAAATAGATAAAAAGAAATAGTTATCCAGACAGGTCCCCCAAAACACATTATATTCTAGACACAAAAGTTTATTTAGTTATCTCAAATTAGGTACTGCAGTCCCATAATTTCATGATTCTTACAAAATAATTTTATAATTCTTGCAAAATCAAAACAAAAAACCAAAACAGAAGTGTGGAACACTAAAAACTGTCAGCCTAGGCTTAATTAAGGGGAAGAAATAACTGGTTTCCTTATTGCAAAAGAAAGAGACAAGTAGTTTTTAGTCAAGCAATAATTCAGAAAGCTCTTCTAAAAACCATCTGCTCCATATCAACCTTGAAGACCCTGCTTCTTGAATTGGAGAAGATTTTAACATGCACAAAATATGCAAAACCAAGAGGGAAATATCTTCCTGGAGTATCAATTATATTCAAAGAATTAGGGGAGGAGGAAAATCCTGAATGTTCATGCTTTTAAAAAGTTTTGTCAAGTGGATTCACAAGCAAATCAGTATTTTGCTTTTCACTGATGGGAATCATAAGTTTAATAGTAAAAATATGGAGAGCAGAAAATTTTACATATGCTGATTCTCAGATATTATGGTAGTTTTGTATTATCTATGTGTTAATAATTTTTTTAAACAAAATGATTTTTCTATTACATATTCCAATTACAAACATAAATCAGAGGTTAAAAGCAGAAGTTAGGAGGGTAAGCTTGAAACCACTGAGAAATGCAGGGTTCTTACAGAAAACAATTATACCAATTCTAGTAAAATTTTCAAGACTGTTTTGCACATAGAGAAAATTTGCTTCCAGTTTCCCTTGAGGTCAGTTTTCAAATGGCTGTAAGAAGGAATGAAGTTCTGACACATGCTACAACATGGATGAAACTTGAAAACCTTATGACAAGCAAAATAAGCCAGACATAGAAAAACAAGTATTATATGATTCCATTTAGATGGGGTATCTAGAATTGACACAATCAAAGAAGAAGAAAATAGAAAAGACTCTGGAGTTATTGTTTTAATGGGTACATATTTCTGTTTGGGATGACAAAATGTTCTGGCAATGATGACACAACATTGTGAATATACTTAAGGCCAATAAACTGTGTACTTAAAAACGGTTAAAATGGTAAAACTTTCCTTATATATATTTTACCACAATAATCACCCCCTAACCATGAACTTAACAAATACATGACCTTAAAAGGTGATGCTCTCTATCTAAAAGTCAACACACATGCTCTCGCCCCTGCCCTGCTGTCCCACTTTACAAATCTTTATTCTTAGATCTCAACCAAAACACTGCTTCTTCATGGAAATCTTCCTTGAATCATAAACTAGGGAAAATGTCTGTGTTATACAGATTTCTCCTTCATATTTATATGGTTTTTCCATGATATTTATTTATGCATTTTTTCCATGATAATTATTTCCCTCACTGGAACGTAAAGTTCCAATGAGACTGTTCAGTTTTGCTCACTCTGAATCTCTGGTGCTTGGATGCATAATAACTATTATTGGAATTCATGAGTGAAATGAAAATTTGTGAAGCTTTGCACTGGTGACACAAATTATGGAAGATCAAAAGATTCAAACTGAAAAAAAGTAACTAATGATCAACAATATCAAACAATTCATGGGGCACCTGGGTGGCTCAGTTGGTTAAGTGTCCTACTTCCGCTCAGGTCATGATCTCACGGTCCATGAGTTCGAGCCCCGTGTCAGGCTCTGTGCTAACAGCTCAGAGCCTGGAGCCTGCTTCAGATTCTGTGTCTCCCTCTCTCTCTCTCTCTGCCCCTCCCCCCTTCATGCTCTGTCTCTGTCTCAAAAATAAATAAACATTAAGAAAAAAATTAAAAAAAAAACACACAGAAAAACCCAATTCACTTTAGCGTGCTCCAAAGACCTACATAAACAAGCTGAAATTAAGAGCAACCCTGGTCTTTTTTTTTTTTTTTTAATGTTTATTTATTATTGAGAGACAGAGAGAGAGAGAGTATGAGCGTGGGAGGGGCAGAGAGAGGAGGAGACACAGAATCCAGAATCCGAAGCAGGCTCCAGGCTCTGAGCTGTCAGCACAGAGCCCGACACGGGGCTCGAACTCATGAATGTGAGATCATGACCTGAACTAAAGTCGGACGCTCAACTGACTGAGCCACCCAGGCGCCCCCAACCCTGGTCTTTATCCTATAATTGGATGTACTCCACATTTTAATTATTTTACTGATTCACTACGTTTGTAATGATAGCAACGTCTGTAAAGACATACTACTTTGCAAAGTACAAACTGGATAAAAATGTCAAATAAGATATGAGTTTGTTTTTCATTTTTCTTTAATGTTTATTATTTTTGAGAGAGACAGAAACAGAGACAGAGAATGAGAGGGAGAGGGGTAGAAAGAGAGGGAGACAGAATCCAAAGCATCAAATAAGATGTGAGTTGTTTTTTTTTTTTTAACGTTTATTTATTTTTGAGACAGAGAGAGACAAAGCATGAACAGGGGAGGGGCAGAGAGAGAGGGAGACACAGAATCGGAAGCAGGCTCCAGGCTCTGAGCCATCAGCCCAGAGCCCGACGCGGGGCTCGAACTCACAGACTCACAGACCATGAGATCGTGACCTGAGCTGAAGTCGGACGCTTAACCGACTGAGCCACCCATGCGCCCCAAGATGTGAGTTTTTAATCAAGCAAGACATTCTTTTGAACAGAACAAAACATATGGGTGTGAACACAAACGAAAGGGTAAACTCATCTATGAAAGGGTAAACTACAAATCAAGGCTGACACACTCTATATCAAGGTTTCTCAACCTCAGCAGTATGGACATTTTATGACTGTATCCCATTTAACCATTTTAAAATATAAAACTAAGTGGCATTAACTGCATTCACAATGTTGTGCAACCACCATCACTATCTATTTCCAGTATTTTTCATCACCCAAATGGAAATACTGCACCCATTAAGCATTAACTTTCTCATCCCACACAACGCTGGTAACTTCAAAGGTACTTCTTATCTCTATGAATTTGACTCTTCTATTTTATTTTTATTTATACTTTTTTTAAAGTTTATTTATTTTGAGAGAGAGAGAAAGAGTGTGTGTGTGAGTGCGGGGGGGGGGGGGGGTAGGGCTGAGAGGGAAAGAGAGAATCCTAAGCAAGCCTAGATTGTCACAGTGGAGCCCAACATGGGACTCAATCCCACCAACTGTGAGATCATGACCTGAGACAAAATCAGAGTTGAACACTTAACTGACTGAGCCGCTCAGGTGCCCCCAATTTGACTCTTCTGGACAATTCACATAAGTGCAATCATATAGTATCTGTCTTTCTAGTAATGGCTTATTTCATTTAACATAATGTTTTTGAGGTTAATACTGTAGTACTATTCAGAACTTCATTCCTTTTTATGGATGAATAATATTCCATTATACGTATATACTACATTTTATCCATGTATCTGTTGCGGGACACTGGGTTGTTTCCACCTTTCTGAAAATGTGGAGGGGTGCCTGGGTGGCTCAGTTAGTTAACCGCCCAGTACTTGATTTCAGCACAGCTCATAATCTCATGGTGAGAGTAAGCCAGTGTTGGGCTCTGCATGGACAGTGTGGAGCCTACTTGGGATTCCCCCCCTGCCCCGCCCCTCCTGTGCTCTCTGTCTCAAAATAAATAAACATTTAAAAAATTAAAAAAAAAAAAAAAAAAAAAGAAAATGTGGATAATATTACTGAGGAATGAAGTACAAGTATCTGTACTTATACCTGAGTCCCAGTTTTCAGTTCTTGTGGGTATTTATGTAGGAGTGGAATTAGAGGAGGGTTATATGGTAATTCTAAATTTAGGTTTTTGAGAATCCACCAAACTCTTTTCCCTAGCAGCTAAATTACTTTGCATTCCCAACAGTCTACAAGAGTTCCAATTTCTCCATATCCTGATACTTGTTTTCTTTTTTAAAAAATAATAGCAAAGTCCTTTCAACAAAAGGTGCTGGGAAAACCATATACACATTCAGAATAATGGATTTGGACCCTTACCTTCTGTAAAAATTAACTCAAAATGCATCAGGGACTTAAGCTTACGAACTAAAACTGTACAACTCTTGTTTTTCCTTGTGGTTTGAATTTGCACTTCCCCAATGACTAAATGATGCTGAGAATCTGTGTACTTATTGGCCATTAGTGTATCTTCTTTGGCCATTTCCTTGTGGTTTGAATTTGCACTTCCCCAATGACTAAATGATGCTGAGAATCTGTGTACTTATTGGCCATTAGTGTATCTTCTTTGGAGAAAAGTCTATTCAAGTCCTTTGCCCATTTTTAAAATTGGGTTGTTAAGTTGTAGAAGTTCTTCAAACATTCTGGATATTAAACCTTTATCAGATATATGATTTGTGAACATCCCCTTGCATTCTGTGGGTTATCTTTTCACTCTCTTGATAATGTTTTTATTTATTTATTTATTTTTTTGACATAAAAGAGGTTTTTATTTTAGTGAAGTTCAACTTACCTATTACTTTTTCTTGTTGTCTATGTTTTTGGGGTGTCATATTTAAGAAACCATTGCCAAATCCAACACCATGCAGATTGTCTCTACATCTTCCTCTAAGAGTTGTACAGTTTTAGTTCGTAAGCTTAAGTCCCTGATGCATTTTGAGTTAATTTTTACAGAAGGTAAGGGTCCAAATCCATTATTCTGAATGTGTATATGGTTTTCCCAGCACCTTTTGTTGAAAGGACTATCCATATAAATATTGAGAACAATAGGAACCAATTTAAATGTAACTTGATATGCGCTCCACTTTATATGTGACAAAAGACAATTTCAAAAAAGGAAATATGAAGAGCACTCAGCCAATTAACTAGGATTAATCAACATTCTTGTACTATGTGCAAAACCTTATACTGACTGCTGTGAGGGTAATAAATTTAAGGTACAGTTTATATTTTTTAGGAGCTTAAAATTTATTTGGGAAAGTAAGCCACTACACTAGTCTAGTTAACTAATTTAAGGCATGCATGGAGCTAGGCCAAATGAACACTTCAAACAATATGAACTATGGGAGTTGGAGGAGGCAGTTATCACTGCCAGCTGCGATGGAAGTTTTTCTTTGTTGGCATTAGTGTTAATCCAGCCATGTAAATCATTTGTGAAGGAACTAAAGCAAAACAGAAAACCGAATCCATATACATGGTCTCTTTCTAGCACGTTCCAAGTATCTTCTGTTATTTTAATAATAATTTTTCATCAAAAGACTAATGTGGTCAAATTTATAAAACATATGCAACTAGTACAATGAATTTTGTTTCCAGTGCTTATAAAAGAGTAACAGGAAATACGACAATTTTTCCTGCCTTTCATATTCAACAAATTCAAAATATGGCATTTCCCTTACAATTCTTTTAAAACACAACATACTAGGCTATAGTATATATAACTGACAAATAAGTTATATTAAAAACGAAGACGATCGTATGAAACACACACACACAGACAATATAGTTGTTAACCTTTAAATAAGTGTATTTGAAAACTTTCCCTCTTCCATGGGTATGGCATTCATGTTCATTTCAGTCAAGATTTTTAACTGATCTGTTCCATATGTTTTATTTTATAAGACACTGTTAGGGGAAAAAAGTTACAGAGAACCTATAACTTAATGAATCCAAATGACAAAAAATGTTCAAAGAGTAACAGAAAGTCTTTAGCAAATGAACTATTCCTCAATGATACACATTTGAATGAATATAGGCATATAGAAAAAAAAAGAATACTTTGTATGGATTAAAATAATCTGTCACTGGATATATAGTACAAAAGCTTCCCAAAATACACTTAAGCAAACCATAAAAAGAATAATTGGTACAACTGAAAGCAAGATCACCATATACAACCATATAGTCTGATACCCTCACTACAGTAAAGCTTGGTCTATTAAAAAAATATCTGACCTTACTTCAGTATTACTAACAACTCAGAAAATGAAATAAGCCCTCTAAGAATAAACACAGAGTATCTGAATCTAGGAGAGAGACATACAACATTTACCAATCTGGGACTGAAAATACAACCACTTGCTATGTGTTTATCAAATATTTCACATTGGTAAAATTTTGCAAAGTAGTATAGTTGTATCATCTATCCTCCATTTCTCCTCTTGCTGTCTACATGGCATCCACTGCTTTGTTGTACCTATGGCTTCATGCCTTACTCTGAATGTCATTCATGAATGGGGAAGCTCTAAAGGGTTTCTCTTACTTGGAAGCAGATAACTGGTGACTTCATGAATTAATTGTTTATTGACTTGCTATGTGGATATACATTTGGATTAAATTTTCAATGAGGTACAACAAAGTATCAAAATAGTGAGGTTAATTTTAGACAAATATGAAAATGGACATCTTACCCACATGCAGGCCTCAATCCTAACTTTTGAGATGATGCTCCACAAAGAAATGGTTCCTTCAATGCTCTCTTCATCTGGACAAATAATTTGATCAGGATAAGGTGGTTCAGGGAAATTAACTGAATTGCATTCATAAGCAGCTAATGTAACTGAAGCTATATGTGGACCCTATGAAACAAATATGAGAAACCTCTGATGAGAAATATTAATGAAAAAGGAATTACCAATCAATACACATGTCATTTTAACAGTACCTTAATTACTATACATAAATAGAAAAATCTTAGCTTCTAGAGAATAAGAATCTAACTACCTATTTCAAGTTGCAGTTGGTAATTTGAAAAACTAATCCTTAATCTCTTCCCAGCTTGTTTTTTTAATTCAGATTTATTGAAGTATAATTTACATATAATAGTATATAGGTATATAGTTCATTGAGTTTTGACAAATATATTGAACTGTATAAGTACAACCAACCAAGATATAGAACATTTCCATCACTACAAAAAGTTCCCTGGTGTCTTTTTATAGTCAATCTCCTTCTCCAACACCATATGATTTCTGGCTTTATTTGATTTTATTCATCTATATTCTCATTTGTAAGAATGTTATACCCTTTGATAAAAAATTCCTGTGCCCTATCCCTTTAGGCATGATTCGAGAATACCACTTTTCTGTCCTTACTTAAAAACAGTTGGTGAAGTAACTACCTCACTTATCTTTCCCAAAGATAAGAGGTCCTAAAACAAAATAAAACTGTGGAACAAATATCAGTAAGTTTTTCTTTTAAAGCAGTATTTTCTATGGAAGATTTTGTGTTGCTTTGTACCTTTATTTTAAAATATTAAAAATTAAGGGCACCTGGGTGGCTCAGTCGGTTGAGCATCCAACTTCGGCTAAGGTCATGATCTTGCAGTTTGTAAGTCTGAGGCCCACATTGGGCTCACTGCTGTCCGCCTGTCAGTGCAGAGCCCGCTTCAGATACTCTGTCCCCCTTTCTCTGCCCCTCCCCTGCTTGTGCTCTCCCAAAAAATAAATATAAAAAACAATAAATTAAAATATTACAAATTAATAATAATCACATAGGTTAAAATGGATTAATATTAGATGTGTGATAAAGGCTTAATAAACACAATGGTTCCCAAGTGCACATGCATGCCAAGGTGAGGGGTCTGTATAAGAACCAACTAGGGAATTTGTTAAATATACAAATTCCTGGGTTCCCTAAAATAGATTTATTCAATAGGTGGGGATAGGAACCTGTATGTTTTAAATGAGTTTATTTAGAATTTCAAATAAGTTAGGTTCTCTAATAGGCTAGGTTTAGGAACCACTGGGATAACAGTAAATTAAGGGTCAGGAATGAAACCTTTTTTTTTTTTTTTAACGTTTATTTTATTTTGAGAGAGACAGAGACAGAGAGAGAATCCCAAGCAGGCTCTGTGTTAGCAGAGTGGGGCTCGAACCCACAAATCATGAGATCATGACCTGAGCCAAAACCAAGAGCCAGATGCTTAACCGACTGAACCACTCAGGCGCCCCAGGAATTAAACAACCTTAGACAAAGTCACTTAACTTTTTTTCTGGGCCTCAGTTTACTCTTCTGCAAAGAAAAAAATTAAGACTCATAGTTTTATTCAGCTCCAAAATAAAAAACTCCAAATATAATCAAATATGTGAATTAAAATCTAACAATAATTTCCAAAGTTCTCATGAGGTATCAGAGCTAAACACTGGACATCCTTAACACGTTTCTTTAACATACAAGCTGTAAATATTTACTTTAAAGCATACTGTAGACCTAGTGGCTATAAGCATAACTTCTAGAGCCACATGTTCTGGTTCAGGTTCTGGACTCTGTAACTTACCTTCTGAGTCTTGCTCTCCTAATCTATAAAATGGAAATAATCAAATACCTTCAGAACCTACATTCTGGGGATACCATAAAATTTAAATCAGTCAACTTATATAAAGTACCCAGCTTAGAATAAACCCTCAAAATGTACTAGCCATTAGTTATTATGAAGAAAAATACTGTATTTGTAGAATAAAATTTTGTAGAATAGCAAATAAAAATATAGTAAAAATTTTTGTTATACAATATTATGTTTTAGATAATATAATATTAAATTGTATGCATTAATATATTAAAATATATATATAATTTTATCCTCTCTAGCTCTATACACATACACACATACAGTAAGTGGTCTCGGTATACAAGAGGTTTTTTTTTAAATTTCTTTTCTTAAAGTTTACTTGTTTTGAGAGTGAGAAAGAGAGAGAGAGAGAGAGTCAGGTGGTGGGGGGGAGGAGCAGAGGGAGAAGGAGAAAGAGACTCCTAAGCAGGCTCCATGTTCAGTGCAGGGCCCAACGTGGGGCTTGATCTTACCACCACGAGATCACGACCTGAGCCTATATCAAAAGTCCGACGCTTAACCGATTGAGCCACCCAGAGGCCCTGAGAGCCTTTTTAAATCATAAGGTAAAAAAATTAGTGGTTCAAAGACAAAAGTGCACAGATGCAACAATGAAAATAAAACATTAAGGAACTATTGCTATTAAGATAAAAGGTGATTTAAAACAAAACTTTTTGTTGTAAGTTAATACGAAAAATATATTCATAAATCTAAGCTACATTTCTCCCTATATGCAACTGGCGTTATGTGTTCAAAGAAAATCTAAAAAATGTAGTTCTGCATGTAGCACTGAATCAATTATTAGTTTTTTTCTGGACCAAAAAAATCTATGTGAATTTTTAGCCTCTTCATCTTTCTCTTGAGTTTTAATTCACAGAAATTCATAAAGAGTAATATTTACATTAAAAGAATAATTACGTAAATGCTTTTGAGTAGTCACATTTTCCTTCAAAGTTATTAACCATGAAATCCACAATTGCTTCTTTGGATATTATATGCATAAAAGATTTCACAGTTGAGGGGAAAAAGAATTATTTTGTGATTCTTAAAAAAAAAGTTTAAAGTTTGTGGAATTCAGAATAATTGAATAATTAGTGAAAAATTTCTTACTCTACACATATAGCTAAGTATCAGATGTAATTAAAAAAACAAACAAAAAACGTTGTAACTTCAACCTATAATGTATGAAACGCAAAAGAAAAATGTGATACCAGTAAGTAAAATAGAAGAAATTCAAGAGTTTGCCCATGATACCCCACAAACTGTCCCTATAATATACAGTACAGTCTACTTCTCAACTCTAGATTGCAATGTATTTTCCTCTCAGGACTGCCTTCGCTGCATCCCAAAGCGTTTGGATTGTTGTATTTTCATTTTCGTTTGTTTCCATATATGTTTTAATTTCTTCTCTAATTGCCTGGTTGACCCACTCATTCGTTAGTAGGGTGTTCTTTAACCTCCATGCTTTTGGAGGTTTTCCAGACTTTTTCCTGTGGTTGATTTCAAGCTTCATAGCATTGTGGTCTGAAAGTATGCATGGTATAATTTCAATTCTTGTAAACTTATGAAGGGCTGTTTTGTGACCCAGTATATGATCTATCTTGGAGAATGTTCCATGTGCACTCGAGAAGAAAGTATATTCTGTTGCTTTGGGATGCAGAGTTCTAAATATATCTGTCAAGTCCATCTGATCCAATGTATCATTCAGGGCCCTTGTTTCTTTATTGACTGTGTGTCTAGATGATCTATCCATTTCTGTAAGTGGGGTGTTAAAGTCCCCTACAATGACCACATTCTTATCAATAAGGTTGCTTATGTTTATGAGTAATTGTTTTATATATCTGGGGGCTCGGGTATTTGGCGCATAGACATTTATAATAGTTAGCTCTTCCTGGTGGATAGACCCTGTGATTATTATATAATGCCCTTCTTCATCTCTTGTTACAGCCTTTAATTTAAAGTCTAGTTTGTCTGATATAAGTATGGCTACTCCAGCTTTCTTTTGGCTTCCAGGAGCATGATAAATAGTTCTCCATCCCCTCACTCTCAATCTAAAGGTGTCCTCAGATCTAAAATGAGTCTCTTGTAGACAGCAAATAGATGGGTCTTGTTTTTTTATCCATTCTGATACCCTATGTCTTTTAGTTGGCGCATTTAATCCATTTACATTCAGTGTTATTATAGAAAGATATGGGTTTAGAGTCATTGTGATGTCTGTATGTTTTATGCTTGTAGTGATGTCTCTGGTACTTTGTCTCACAGGATCCCCCTTAGGATCTCTTGTAGGGCTGGTTTCGTGGTGACAAATTCCTTCAGTTTTTGTTTGTTTGGGAAGACCTTTATCTCTCCTTCTATTCTAAATGACAGACTTGCTGGATAAAGGATTCTCGGCTGCACTTCTCAACTCTAGAAACGAACTCTAAGTGAACAAAATTAAACTGCCCTGGATACTAAATAATAATATTTCTGGGATGTACAGGAAAGAAAAACCTACATTTCTATTCTAGAAATATAAAATATGTACTTCAACAGATCAAACACATTATCCAACAAGATAAAAGACTTATTCATAGTTTCAATTTTAAGTAATTCTAAAAAGGGAAAATTTCAGCAATCTGATGAGAATTTTTTCCCTAAAGAAAGGACGGTTCATTCACACAACTAAACTGATATATACTTTCCATAACCACACTAATAAGTCATGATTACTCAGCCTTTGAGGCAGATGTGGTTCCCAGCAAAACGGACACAAATAACTCAGCTTCTTGTCCTTTGTTCATTCTCAAGAGCCCGTTTAGTCTGTACCTTGACATTTTAGTTTAAACTACGTTAATTATAGGAAACTTCACAAATTCTTTTCAACAATATAGGCTGATGGTTCCTAAATATAATTGAGTTGAATGAAATAAATATTAGTTTACATGAAAAATCCAAACACCAAGACTAAAAAATTGTTTTGATTTAAATATTTTTAAAGGTTACACATATTCAAATTAACTTTTATTTTCTACAACCTACAAGTCCTACTGCACTATATCATATATTAAATGTCTTAACTATGCTAAATGAAAAACCAAGGGATAAAGACAAACAGCTATAGTGTAAGCAGAAAACACTATCTGGACAGAACCACCATGAAACATATAAAACCCAACAATGTATTGAGCAGGAGGTTACAGCTGTCCTGAGAGCATTTAGATTGATATGTATGGATTAGAGATCCTGGCCTTTGGTTGGGGGTTTTCTGTCTCAGATCATGAAGTGGTACGGACTTTTACACCTACAGTAAACTAAAAGACTGGACAAAACACATGGAACAATTCTTTTCAGGCATTGTACCATAGGCAGTCTATGATTTCTGACTGCTGATAGAAGGAATACAAATGAGGAAACGTTTCCTATGATGGCTCTGGCTTTTCATTTGTAGACACATTCCATGTCTATAGCAAAATCCAAAGAGAAAGAGCCCAAGCAAAGCATGGTGGTCTTGGGGTGCCTGGCTGGCTCAGTCTGAAGAGCGTGTAACTCAGGGTTGTGAATTTGAGCCCCACGTTGGGTGTAGAAATTACTAAAAATAATAAAATTTTTAAAAAACAGCATGGTGGTCTTGCTGAGTTGAGAAGTAAATCTGAGTTCAGGGAGCCTGAGTAGTTGAAATCTGTGGGACAGAATGATAATAAAGAGAAAGAACTCTAGAAACATGCACAGGGTCCTCTTGAGACTTTGATATACAAAGCTGCATTGCAGGCTAGGGTGAGATTCCATTAGGCTAGGCAAAGAACAAGTGGTGGGAAAACAACTTACACCAGTTGTAAGATAAACAATTCCTAGAGTTCACAAGGACTAGGAAACACCTGCAGTTCAACCAGCTAGAGTGCAGAGACTCGGCATTCAGGGAAGACCCTAAAAGGAGCCTAGAGTAACAGTTACTCCAGATAGGCCATAAAATGTTTTTTTTTTTTTAAAAACCTTAAACAGATCAAGTTGATGACAGGTAACATGACTGCCCACCAAAACAGAAAACTGATGTTCTGCAAAGAAAGACAACAAATCCATACAATAAACAATTTTAATACTACATGTCCAGCATCTAATAAGAAACAACTAGATCTGTGAAGAACGAAAATATGACCCAGAAGAAACATTAGTCAACAGAAACAGAAATGTCAGAGATAATGGAAATAGGAGACAAGAACCTAAAAACAGTAAATATAAGTAAGTTTAAGGATTTAAGCAGCAGTTGGCAAACTTCAAATTACAGACCAAATTTGGCCCACGCTAGTTTTATAAAGAAAGTTTCAAAGAATATAGCCATGTCCATTCACTTACATATCGTCTCTGGCTAATTCTGTGCTACAAGAGCAAAAGTGAATAACTCTGAAAGACTCTACAGTTCCACAAAATCTAAAATATTTATTATGTGATCCTTTGCAAAAAAAGTTTGCTGATACCTGGAAAACATAGGGGTGGCTCAGCTGGTTAAGGCTGGTTTTGGCTCAGGTCATAATCCCACAGTTTTGTGGGTTGGAGCCCCATGTAGGGCTCTGCACTGACAGTGCAAAGCCTGCCTGAGATTCTCTCTCTCCCTCTGCCCCTCCCTCACATACACTGTCTCTGTCTCCCTCAAAATAATAAACTTAAAAAAAAAAAAAAAAGGAAAACACAAACATGAGGAAAGAAATGGAAAGTATAAAAAATGGAACTTGTAGAGCTGAAGATAATATCTGAATGGAAAAATTCATTGGTTAGATTATCAACAGATTAGACAGACACCACAGAAGAAAATATTAGAGAACTTGAAGTCAGGGCAATAGAAAGCATCCAAACTAAAGGATACAGAGGGTAAAGACTATGAAAGAAATAAACCACAGTGACCTGTGGAATAATACCAACTAGTCTAGTATACATGTAATTGGAATCCCAGAAAGAGAGGAGAAGGTGTGTGTTGGTGGGAAGGAGTGTGTGCAGAAAAATACTTGAAGAAATAGTAGCCAAGTATTTAAGGTTTGATGAAAAATATCAATCCATCAACTCACAGATCTAAGAAATTCAACAAACCTCAGGACAAATACAGAGAAAACACTTAAATCACTGAAAATCAGCACAATCATAATCTAATCAAATTGCTATTAACTCAATAATGAAAAAAATCTCAAAAGCAACTGGAGGGGTAAAGATAAATTATCTACGGGGAAATATAGATAATACTTCTCATCAGAATAATGCAATCCAAAGACAATGGAATTACTTCTCTGAAGAGCTGAAAGAAAAAAAAAATCTAGAATCCAGGGAAAATATATTCCAAAATAAAAATGACATAAAAATATTTTCAGATAAACCAAAGCCAAAAAAATCTGTTGTACCAGATCTGGACTATAACAAATATTAAAGGAAGTTCTTAGATAGAAGAAAAGTGATACCAGATGAAATCTTAATGTATACAAAGTAATAAAGAGTACTACAAATATAAAAAATCTTTCCTCCTCATTAAAAATCTTTTCAAAAATAACTAGTTGTCTGAAGTAAAAACTATAGCACATATAGAAGTAAAATATATGACAACAACAGCATACATTATGGGAGGGAGAAAAATGGAATATACCATTGCAGAGCAGTTAAATTATATATATATTTTTAAAATGTTCCATCCAAAAAAAGATAGGAAAAGAACACAAAATAGGTGGGACAAAATAAAAAATAGGTGGGACAAACAGCTTGAGGGTACACTTAAATCCAACCACACTGATAACTACATTAATTATAAATTGACCAAACATACAAATGAAAAGACAGAGAGCGTCAGACTGGATTAAAGACATGCCATCTATAAGAATCCCATTTTATTTTTCTTTGAAGTTTATTTTTATTTATTTTTGAGAGAGCATGCATGAGCAGGGGAAGAGCAGAGCGAGAGGGAGAGAAAGACTCCCAGGCAGGTACTGTGCTGTCAGTGCAGAGCCTGATGCAGGGCTCGATCCCATAAACCGTCAGATCATGACTTGAGCCAAAATCAAGAGTTAGACACTTACCCAACTGAGCCACCCAGGTGCTCCAAGAAGCCCATTTTATTTTATTTTTTTACAAAAATTAAAAAAAAAATTTTGGGGGGGGCGCCTGGGTGGCTCAGTCGGTTAAGCGGCCGACTTCAGCTCAGGTCATGATCTCGCGATCCGTGAGTTCGAGCCCCATGTCGGGCTCTGTGCTGACAGCTCAGAGCCTGAAGCCTGTTTCAGATTCTGTGTCTCCCTCTCTCTGACCCTCCCCCGTTCATACTCTGTCTCTCTCTGTCTCAAAAATAAATAAACGTTAAAAAAAAAATTAAAAAAAAAAATTTTTTTAACGTTCATTTATTTTTGAAAGAAAGAGAGCGTGCGAGCAGGGGAGGGACAGAGAGGGAGACACAGAATCTGAAGCAGGCTCCAGGCTCTGAGCTGTCAACAGAGCCCGACACGGGGCTCAAGCCCATGAACTGTGAGATCATGACCTCAGCCGAAGTCAGACGCTTAACCAACTGAGCCACCCAGGTACCCCCCAGGAAGTCCATTTTAAACATCAAGACCCAAAAGTAAAATTAAAGGGATAAAAACATATAACCCATTTTGAAATAATCATAAAAAATATGGAGTGGCTATATTAATATCAGATAAAGTAGGATTGACTATAGGGAGTATTACTAAAGATGAATAAGGACATTTCAAAATGATAAAAGCGCTAATTCTAGAAAAGACACATCAATGCTAAATATGTAGGCACTTAACTACAGTGTAAAATACATAAAGCAAAAACTGACAGAACTGAAAGGACAAATAAATATCCACAATTACAGCTGAAAATTTCAACAACCTTCTCTTATGAGTTGACAGAACAATTAAATTGACAACCAGTATGGATACAGAAGACCTGAACAATATGGAACACTCCACCCAACAACAGCCAAATCCATATTCTTTTCAAGAACACATGGAACATTCATCAATATAGACCATATGATCTGGTATAAAACAAGTCTCAGTGTATTTAAAAGCACGTGCCATGCAGCAATGTAAAAGATCAACACAAGGAGCACTACTCAAGGAAAAGTGGCAAATGAAGGTCCTGAAGGCTAATTTCTCCAGTTAAGGTCAGTATCTTTTAACCTATGTGGTCGTAATCAAAGGAAAGCCAAACAGTTATATCTAGCCCAGACTGTTATTCCCCAGCACAGGAAGCTCCATTAATTCCCTAGAGATCAAGTCACAAGTAACATTCACTAACTGTACTCATAACCCCTGAGAGTTCCTAATTACTGCCAATGGAAGTTCCCGTTAATGATAAAGAAGTTAAATTTTATGACTGTGATGAAAAGTTATACTCTCATTAAAGTGGCAGGTTTTAGGTCTTTTTCTTTTCTTTCTTTCTTTTGGATAATCTAGTATACTTATTCTAGGTGAAGCTGTGGCAATAAGATAGTTCAGCTATTTTTAACATATCAGACATCTGGTTTTACTTCAGTTCAAAGCCTCATATATCTAGTCTCATGAGATGTATTACATTATATTTTCCAAAGTTTTGATCATGGAATAATTTTGCCTTGCCCAGGATGAACGATGTAGTGTTTAGCCAAGGACTAGTATGTCTGAGTGAGAGCAAAATTATAGTTAATTTGGGGGTAAAATTTCTTATGAGAGGAGATATGCGTATTTGTGGAAGAAGTGTTTTAACTTTTAAAATATTTTTTAAGATAAATTTTAGAAGTTACATTTCTACAATTTAAATTCTTTCATGAGCAGTATAAAAGGGGAAGTTTTAGTGATTGGTTGAAAAAATTTAACAGAGACAATTCTATGAGATCAATTTGTACTCTAACTTCAGGAATTAATATACCAAAAGTTCTAAGACAAATTTAGAATTTAAAAAAATTGTCCTAAACAGATAAAATTATCATACCTGAAATTATACAACAGAAAAAAACCCATAAAATGGTAGTGAATATAATAATGTACCTATATAAGCTCTGAGAAAGAAGACTTGGTACCACAAACACAAAGTAGGATCTTTGTAAGGAAGGAGTGGGATATTCGTACATTAATCTCTGAAAAAAATTATATTAGTAAAATGACAGACTTATATATGCATTGCTGCTTCATTACAAAAAAAAAAAAAGTTTTGGGGCACCTGGGTGGTTCAGTCGGTTGAGCATCTGACTTCAGCTCAGGTCATGATCTCAAGGTTTGAGACTTGAGCCTCGCATCAGGCTCTGTGCTGACAGCTCAGAGCCTGGAGCCTGCTTCGGATTCTGTGTCTCCCCTCTTCCTCTGCCCCTCCCTGGCTCATGCTCTGTCTCTCTCTCTCAAAGATACACATTAAAAAAAAAAAAAACAACACTTCTGTTTAAAGTTTTCTGCTTTGGAACTTTACTGTTGGATTTATTTAGGGGCCCGTTTTTGCAAATACATTTTCTTAAAAACAAAAACCTAAAATGGTCATAAATGGTAAGTCTATTTAGCCAAACCTCTTTATCAACCCAGATGAAGAATATGATATCACATTAATTGATAGCATATAAGTATGTGTATATATGAGTTTTTACAAGGAAGATAAGCAGACAGACAGACATTCATCCACCTTAGGCAGCTCCCTTAGAACTGATAAAACATTCCTAATGAATAGAATTGTTTGCACAACATCTGTAATGTCAATTCATAGCCTAATCCATCATCCGTACACAGAAGTCAAGTGAGATCCCAAAGGCAAAATTTCCAATTAGTTTTGTCTGGAAAGTTTAGGGCAAAGGTAATAAAATCAAGAATCCTGTGCTGATTCACTGGGAAAGCATTTGTTTGCCACACTCCTTCATTAAGGAACAAAAGGAGTCAGTGGTTAGGTTGGAATGTGATTCATTAGGAATATCTGGGTGATAAATAAATGAAAGGAGATGACAAATGGTTGTCTGTACAACTTGCAAAACCTTTGTTTTCTTTAAGTCTGACTTTTAAGGGACTTTAAAATGCTTTTGCAAACAGGAATTCTACTTCTCAAATTCTTTTAATCATTGCTTTTCTCATCATAGTCAGAAAACAATTTACCTAAGGTTATGGTTTACAGCAAATCATTCTAGAAGGCTAAAGCATAAAACTATTGATTGCAAATAGGCACTGAGAAGTTTAACTAGTGTTCATATTATTGTTGTGAGAAAGGTCCCAAGTTTACAAAATAAGCCTCTGGTCACACTATATAAAATGCAGTAAATATAATGTCAAAAAGCAGTAATTTGAGCATTAATGTGCATTTGTTTTCTGAATCTGTTAGTAACTTATTAGATATAATCGGACTTCCATCTCACATTTATTTGATGAAAATCCTAGTAATAATAATTATAACAATGCCTGCATGACCTAAGTAACAGGGCAAGAATGTAAGAGATTCTTTTATTTTTTATTTTTTTCATGTTTATTTATTTTGAGAGAGAAGAGAGAATGAGCAGGGGAGGGGCAGAGAGACAGTGAAAGAGAGAATCCCAAGCAGGCTCTGCACAGCGCAAAGCTGGACATGGAGCTCAATCTCATGAACTGTAAGATCATGACTTGAGCTGAAATCAAGAGCCAGACACTTAACCTACTGAGCCACCCAGGCATCCCTTTATGAGATTCTATAGTAAAAGTGTTATGGTAAGTATAAAACTGCTAACCAAAACAAAAATGTGTAATAAATTCTATAGTGCATGCTCCCAAGTTATAAGGACACACTATTGAAGTCATTTTTATTATATTGAATTAATCCATGTTTCCTTTTTTAAAGATTGTATTTATATTTATTTTTAAAATTTTTTTTAATGTTTATTCATTTTTGAAAGACACAGCACAACTAGGGGTGGGGAAGAGAGAAAGGGGGACACAGAATCTGAAGCAGGCTCCAGGCTCTGAGCTGCCAGCACCAGAGCCTGACGCGGGGCTCGAACCCATGAACAGCGAGATCATGATCTGAGCCGAAGTCGGACACTCAACCGACTGAGCCACCCAGGCGCCCCTAAAGATTTTATTTTTAAGTAATCTCTATACCCAACCTGGGGCCTGAATCACCACCCTGAGATCAACAGTCCCATGCTCCACTGACTGAGCCAGCCAGGCGCCCCTAGACATGTTTTACTTATCTTCTCTAAACCTAAGCAACTTGTGATCATAAAGTTGATTTAAGTGTTCAGGAGAAGAGAACCACATATTTATACAGAACTTTAAAAAAGGCTATTATAAATTATTTAAAATATATACCCAATAGGACAGATTTCAGCTAACCTGAATCTCCCTATCTTTCATTAAAGCACACATTAGTAAACAATGATTTAAGGGCAGGAAGTTATCCAGTCTATGCATACCCCTTTTGTTTTGTGAAAACCTGGCCCTATGTCCTGGAGACCTTGGTTTCTTCTTTTGATGTGGTGATACTCACAAGAGTTAATGCATGAGTCACTCTTTGGGGAAAGGCAGGGAGAAGAGCTGATCATGCCTTCATCAAAAAAAGCGCAAACAGACCTTTTCTAAGAAGGGCCTGTTTGGTCTTCCCGCCAGAGTCCTGAATCACTGCATACTTAGAGCCAGAGTCATTATACCTATACAGAGCATTATCCAGTTACACCAGAATCCTACTTTTGCCAATGCCTTCCCTCATTTTTGCCTTATACAGGGATAGACAGGTGAGCAATGAGGCATTAATCAGAGTCAAGCAGGGAAAAAAGAGGTTGGCTAACAATTTTTTAAAAGAATTCTCCTACCTCATAGCATTAAACCATTACAATATTTCTCTTACTGAACCTACTTCACTATTTCATTTCAATCCATATCCATACAGTTTTCCAAGTAACATTTACTTTAGGCATTAAAGAGCCAACAGTCAAAAAGTATAAGAAATGTCTACACCTAAGGAAAACACAGCTTTTTAGTAGCATACTATAAAGTACTATATACATACTATAAAGCACTTGTTCATTAAAGGAAAAGACGGGGGGGGGGGTTACAGAAGGGTTCTATAAACATTCAACAGCAATCAAGATGTCATATTTTTAAATATACAATCATTACCACATACTTTTGTAATGAAATAATCCTAAACTTTAAAGCAGAAACAGGCCTCTGAATTTTACACAAAGGCAAATATCTCACAACTAACTTTTTTTATTTTATAACAGAGAGAAATTTTTTTTTTCTATTACAATGGTCCTATTAAACAAATGACTCATTAATACTATTCAGATGACAATGCCTTGATGTTATAGCTTTTAATAAAACCTAATATATTCTACAATGTAATTGAACTGTTCCAAAGCTTTTCTATATACCAACTGCATCTAGACAGGGCAACTCTAACACTTTCAACACGTGACTATCCCTCACATCCAGGAATTCAATGGTTAAAATGTATATGCCAAAGGGAAAAGTTATCTGTAACGTATATTCAGCCTTCTATTTATAGCTCAATATTTGGGTGCCTTTTACCATTATTGTTGATAGTTCTTGTTCTCATTAGACTTCTTTTTCTAAGAGTGGGGTTTTTTGAAAGGAATCTAGGGCTTCTTAAGGCTTTGTCCAGGAAACTGCTCCACCTAGTGTCAGAACTGTTCACATATTTGAGACTTGTAAATTCCTGTCTAAGGACTCATTCTCTTTGTTATTATTAAGAAAAATAAACTTTATAAATCATAAATGGCACATACAGTATACAAATGGCTCTTTAATCATCTGCTTGCCTTATAACTTGGTGAATAATAATATATGTGTGTTAAGGAGCATGCCTGAGATATATTTCTCATCAAGTACCAAAGTTCCTGTTTTTGTTAGCCCGGTTGTTTACAGAATTATGAATCATATTTTTCTAGTAACAGGAAGTAATTCTAAGGTGGCTACTGAAATAACCCATCACTTCTCCCAACTGTTTTTAACACTCTAAACTTAATCCATAAATTACTTACTTCTCATAATGAATGCAATGTTGTAAAAACCAGTATTTAATAGCTGCACACATTAACAATTACTACATGAAATTAGAATTAAATCTTACTGTCATCAGGCAACTCATTTGGAGGCAATTCCCCCATTTTCCTTTTCATGCAAAATGCATTCTTTTTCCCTCGATGGTTTTCTAGACCACTCAAGCACTCACACAACTATATTCTCTTATAAACCATCACGTTAAGTCTAATATTATGACTGGAAGAGAGAAATGATAATATTTTTGGCAAATGGATGAGTCAAATGCATATGTCTTATAAAAATCCTTAGAAGATGGCTAGCTCACTAAGGCTCCCAAACTCAATATGCTTCTTCTAATGAACTACTGTCACCTTGTGAGTTAGAGCAAGGCAAACTACAGCTTGAAGATCAACGTGTTTCTGTGAATAAAGTTCACATTCCTTTACATATTGTCCTTTGATCCTTTCTCATTGTAATGACAGATCTGAGGAGTTGCAAGAGAAACTGCATGGCCTAAGATATTTACTATATGGCTCTTTACAGAAAAAGTGCTGACCAATGAGATGTCTGGCCCTGATCAGACCATTTAAGGTGGAAATAAGAGGTTATTAACATCAGCAACATTCCCTTCATTAAGTTGTTTTTACTCTGGGTATAATTTCCACTAATAAATAAGCATTCCTGGATCATTCATGTTCTAAATCTTCTGAAAGGAAATCTGCTACATGCTTAAGACTAAAAGAGATTTGTTAATGGATTTCTGGAAATTAATATCCAAGAGAAGAGTGCTTAGAAGGCGCAATCTGAGAAAAATCTGCCAGCCACAGAAGCCTTTTTACATCTGATCTACTTATTAAAAAACATGAGTAAAGTAAATGAATGAAATCAGTAACCTGCACTACTTTCCAGGCAAAATTTGCTCATGAGATAGACATCACACAAAGGAACAAAAAAATGCCTAAGAAATAAAATAGGCTGAGAGCAGTTTACAAATGCTATTTAATTTCTATTTTGTTATTTAGTAAGGATTCTTTTCTTATATAAAAAAATAACATATCTTACTATAGATATACCAGAGACCATAAGCATGCTCATAAACACTAAATAAAAAAAACAAAAATCACATTTTAAATCATTATGCCTGGTGTTTATCTAAATTCAATGCAAAGAGCATATTACAATGTTATTTATAAAGCAGAGAGTAGATATAGTTTTATTTGCTGGGGAAATAAAACAGAGGCTGTAGTGGTGTTCAATATAAAACTATTATGCAAAATAAGAAAAAGCTATAGACAGATTAGGTCATTTTTCATCAATAGTCATACCCTTCCTACTGTCTCTGCTTTAGATCAGGTAATTACTACCTCTCACCTGGACAATTGCCTTCTAACTGGACCCCTTATTTTCAGTTGCTTCCCCACCAAATCTATCCTCCACAATGCTTTCAGAGTTATGTTCCTAAACCACATGTTAAAACTTGTTTGGAAAACTCTTTGTGACACATAAAACATAAACTCCAGTGACATTTAAAGCTTTCCACAATCTGGCACCAATGTATTTTCACACATGGGTCTTCTTTCCATTTCCAAGATTTCCTACTTTCATATCTGACTGCCTATCCCTCAATAAACCCATCTTCGTGAACTTTTCCTATTCTTTCTCCAAGAGAATTCCTCCCCATTTTAGGAGGTCTTATAACAATTTATGAATATCACTATGAGAGTATTTATATTTGCCATAATGTCCTACAGTATATGTATTTATGTAATATATATCTTCTGTTCTATATAATGAATTCCTTTTTTTTTGTAATTCACATAGTATTTCAGAGTGTTTTTTTTGCACTAAGTAAATGTTCAAGCTTTTTGAAGTGAACTAAAATGAATTATTACAGTGATGACTTTATGAAAAAATTCAGTTTTTTGAGAATATATAAGAAAACCCGTTTGTTCTCAGTCTTAGTTTGAAAAAGCCTCACAAAAATGAATGTTATCTAAATGAACACTTCCTGATTTTAGGAAGTAGTTAGATGCCAATTTAAAATAACTATAGCAGGGGTGCCTGGCTCAGTTGGAAGAGCATGCAACATCTTGATCTTGGGGTCATGAGTTCAAGCCCCATGTAGGGTGTAGAGAGTACTTAGATAAATAAAACTTTAAAATGACTATAAAATTTCAAAACAAAACAGTATATGTACTACAACAGAACATTTAAATACAGCATATACAGAAAAGTCCATTATACATGAGTTATTACAGCACAAGCATCCTCTACCTAGGTCAAGAAATAGAAACATACAACAGAGGGACCTACCCTACTGGTTGTTAAGGTTGATTACAAAGCTAGTGTAATGAAAACTTTTTTCAATTGGTCTGTCAATTTCTACAAACTTTGACTGATATTGCACTGATTCTGTGGATAAAACTGGGAGAACTCACAGCCTTGCAATACTGTATCTTCTAATCCATGAACATGATATTCCTTTTTATCTAGATTTTTCTGCTTCCAATAATATTTTACAATTTATGTAGAAGTGAACCATATCTTTTATAAGATTTATTCCTAGATTTTTGCTTTTTTTAATAAAATGCTATTATAAATAGTACCTTCTAAAAAATTTCAGTTTTTTACAGTATGTAAAAATACAATTGTTATATATATATTGACCTGGCATCCAACAATTATACTATACTCCCCTATTAATTCTCCAAGTTTGTGGAAGTTATGACCTTCTCTCGGTAGTTCTGCCAAGTTTTGCTTTTTATTTGTTTTTATTTTTATTTTTCAGAGTAAGCTCTACATCCAATGTGGAGCTTGAACTCATGACAGAGATTTAGAGTCACATGCTCCACAGACTGAGCCAGCCAGGTGCCCCAAGGTTTGCTTTTTTTTTTTAATGTTTATTTATTTTTGAGAGAGAGAGAATGCGTGCAAGCAGGGAAGGCGCACAGAGAGAGGGAGACAGAAGATCTGAAGCAGGCTCTGCGCTGACAGCAGCAAGCCCGATGTGGGGCTCAAACTCATGAACCATGAAATCATGACCTGAGCTGAAGTCAGACACTCAACCAACTAAGCCACCTAAGCGCCCCCCAAATTTTGCTTTTTATATGTTGAGTATATAAGATAAATACAAATATAACTGTTATAACTTCCTGGTGAATTAATCTTTTATTATTAAGAACTGACGCATTCTATTAACACTTTCTGCCTCATACTCTACTTTGACTTCAATATAGGTGCATAAGCTCACTGACATTTCGCTCATCTTTTTCCATCCTTTTACCATTAATCTTTCTGTGTATTCATATTTTATGTATGTAGTTTGCATACAGCAAATAGCTAAATATTTTTTTACATTTATCTGGACAATAGAAAGTGATATTTATTCCACTTACATTTATATAATTATTGATATATTTGGGATTTAAATCTACCACTGAATGCTTACTAATCATCCTATTTATGTTCGTTTTGTCCTTCCTTGCCTTCTTTTGGTTTGGCTTTTAAAAAATTACTCAATTTTTACCTGCCCTTATTAGCTTGATTTTTATATATTTTTCTAGTGCTTACCCTAAAGATTATAAAATAAATCCTTGTTTATTAAAGTGTTATATAAATGAATATCTTGCCTTTAACAGAATACAAAGGCCTTAGAATAATTATTCTTCAATAATTTCAATTATTCTACATCTGATTTGTAGATGATGTATTTTAATTCTCTCTATATTTTAATCTCTTAAGACATTATCATTGGGGCACCTGGGTGGCTCAGTCGGATGATCTCACAGCTTGTGAATTCGAGCCCCGCGTCAGGCTCTGTGCTAACAGCTCAGAGCCTGGAGCCTGCTTCTCCTTCTGTGTCTCCCTCTCTCCCTACCCCTAACCCACTCACGTTCTGTCTCTGTCTCTCTCAAAAATAAATAAACATTAAAAAAAAAAAAAAAAAAGACATTATCATTACTGCGACATCATACCTGAGCTGAAGTCAGACGCTTAGCCGACTGAGCCACCCAGGCACCCTGATGTCAATCTTAATTTCAATTTACCCATATATTTACCCTTCTTATTCTTCATTTGTTCCTGAATCTCTGGGCTTCAATCAAGAAACACTTTCCTTCAATTCAAAGAATATCTTTTACTATTTCCTTTAGAGAATGTTTGCTGATGACAAACTTTCTGTTTTTTGGTTTTTTTTAGTACCTTTATTTTACACTGTTCACAGGATACTTTGAGTATAGAATCCTCTGTTGGTAGCTATTTTCTTTTAGTCCTTTATTTAAAGATACCATTCCACTGTCAGCTGTTAACTTCTCAACAAAATCCATGACAGCAAGAAATCAGTCTTACTGGAGTTCTTTTGAAGACATCATGTTTTTTTTTCTCCATTTCTTTTTGTTCTGGACATTTTTCTCTTGCCTATTTTGCAGTTTATTAGTCCTCTCTTAGGTATATCTACTGAAAGTCCATTAATTGAGTTCTTAATTTCAGTTACTATGTTTTTTCAATTCTAGAATTTCCACTTGCCTCTCTTTTATAGACTCCAATTCTCTGCCAAAATATTCAAACTTGTTTATTACCTTGAACACACTGCTTTAAATTTTTTTTTTATGTTTACTCATTTTTGAAAGACAGAGACCGAGCACAAGCAGGGGTGGGGCGGAGAGAGAGGGGGACATAGAATCTGAAGCAAGCTCCAGGCTCTGAACTGTCAGCACGGAGCCCAACGTGGGGCTCAAACTCATGAACCGTGAGATCATGACCTGAGCCAAAGTCAGATGCTCAACTGACTGAGCCACCCAGGCACCCCCACATTGCTTTAGATTAATACATGTATAATAACTTCATTAAATGGATCCCCTGTGGATCTTTTTCTATTATTTCTTTGTATTGACCAAATTAACTTGTCTCCTCAGATACCTGATTACTTTTCACTGAGTGCTAGACTTATATATTAAAAAAAATATGGAATTAATGTGAAGCCTAGCATGATTTTATTTTCCTCTAGACTTAAGATTTAAGCCTGAGCTTCAGTCTCTGTAAGGGCTAATTTATATCTAATTCATCCTTACCTTTAAAGTGTGGCTCCTTAGGGTTCCAATCCAAAGCCTGCAAGTTTATCAAAGCATATCATTTGCCAGTATCACCTGTCTAGGTTTCCTCTTTAACATTACGGTTGCTGTTATAATTCTTTGCTCTTTTTTTTTTCTCTATGATACCTTTAGGCAGATTTTTTTTTTTTTTATTTAGAGACAGAAATCACACACACACAGGCACAAGTGAGAGAGGGAGAGCAAGGGCTGTCAGCACAGAGCCCAACATGGCACTCAATCCCAGGAACCATGAGATCATGATCTAAGCTGAAATTAAGAGTCAGATGCTCAACCCATTGAGTCACCCAGGCACAGGAGTTTTTAAATTTTATCAACCTGTTAAAGATACTTTCATGAGAGTATTGATCTAAATTGCCTAATCTATCATCACTGGAAATGAAACAATTATCAGTGGTTTTCAACTATGCTATGACATACTGCTGTATTAAAATCAATTGTGGGAGCATTTGCAGCAATGTGGATGGAACTAGTGTATTATGCTAAATGAAGTAAGTTAGTCAAAGAAAGACAAATATCATATGATTTCACTCTTATGTGGAATTTGATAAATACAAAACAGATGAACATAAAAGGGAAGGAAAAATAAAATAAAAGCAGAGAGGGAGGAAAACCATAAGAGACTCTTAAATACAGAGAACAAACTGAGGGCTGCTGGAGGGGTTTTGGGTGGGGGAATGAGCTAAATGGGTAATGGGCATCAAGGAGAGCACTTGTTGGGATGAGCATTGGGTGTTATATGTAAGTGATGAATCACTGGGTTCTACTCCTGAAACCAATACTACACTGTATGTTAAGTAATTTGAATTTAAATGAATAAATAAAAAATACAAAAATAAATAAAAAATAAAAATAAATAATAAACAAAGGGTGTGAGAGTCCTATGCAAAGAAAATTTTAAGACTTAAAAAAATGTACAGCACCTGTGAGACATTTTATTAAATTCTTGGAAGAATTTAAAAACTCAATTGTGGGAAATGTTGCTTATAATTTCTTAAGAGTAACAGCTAAAGTGTGTAAAATGAAATGACTGCCTTTTAAATAAAATCATAGTAAGAATAATGATAATAGCAGTAGCTATCATTTGAGAACCTTATATATACTAGCCAGTGAGCTGAAAAGTGTACATGTGTTATTTCATGTACATGTGTTACTTCATCATTTCAATAACGTGTTATTTCAATCCTCAAAACAGCCTTATGCAACAGGCATCATTCCCATTTTCAGCTGAATAAAATAAGGTTTAAAAGTTAAGAAACTTACCAAATATCATAGTAATATTTGACTCAGCATTCAAACCGAGCTGTTTGACTCTGCATATGCCCTATTATCTCTCATGATAGGAATGAAAGATTTCAGTCCCATAACAAAATCACCTTCAATTACTTGCATATTCTTGAATAATAAAGAAAATAATGGAATTATGGCATTATATCTGAAACTGGGCACACCACAGGAGTATGTGCTGCCTGCAAATATTTACATCACGATGGAAGGAAAGGCTAATAACTGTTAAACTAATTAATGAATATGGAAAACTACTAAGAAAACTTATTTTCATTCACATGCATTATAGTTATAAATACAGATAAATAATAGAATATGCCTCTATAATCTAAGTAGAGCTATTTAAAGGTTTCATATTTATCTAGAACACAACTTGCAAATATAGCAGTTACACTGGTTGTATTAGCAATGCCACCTAGTGGCAGCTAAAGAATAGACAGACGTAGGAAAAAGTTCTAGAAGAGTGGTTCTTAAGTTGCTATGCATTAGTCTCTGGAGAATCTTATAAGTCCTTTTTGCCAGAAAGATGCATATTTTGTAGACACATAACAACATGTATAGTGTTTCAGGAAATTAACAGACAGACCTCTTGAAGCCCACTTGTTGACTATTACAATTAATGGAACAAACCAACTAACTAGAGGCACAACTAACCTCCCTTGACCCTTGAGAAAAAAATCCATTCACTTTCCTTTCCCTTACTCTCTGGTTAGTAATCATTATTCCTACATAAATAGCATCTAACTTCTCCTTTGTGGCTAGATATATGTTCTCTGAAAACTACTAGATTTCCACTGTTTTCAAATCATTTTACAAAATTTGATGGTAGCCCAAACTAGTCATTTTTCCCTATTGATTTTCATTAAATTTAATGTGGATCAAACAACTATTTTTACTTCTGATGTTGGAAGTAATGAGGACTTTCAGGGCATCTGAATTAAGTTATAACTTTTCAAATATATCTAAAATATAAATAGTTTACTGACAAACTTAAAAATCAAGACTGCTTCTCCATTTTATTATTTTTTTAAACTTTAAGTAGGCTCCATGCTCAACGTGGGGCTCAAATTCATGATTCTGAGATCAAGAGTCGCATGCTCTACCAACTGAGCAAGCCAGACACCCCAAAACAATTTTTCAATTTTAAGGGCAGACAGACAGGTATCTAATATTCTAGGAAATATAGTAACCCTTTGAGATGATCATTTAGTTGTACAATGAATTATAATGAACTAAGTGAAACTTCCAAAAGAGGTAATTTCCATATTGAGAAGAATCTAATTGGGAAATTTTGTCTATTTAGGAAAAATTTTTCTAGTTCATTTTTAAGCCATGACTTCCAGTAAAGAGTACTGTAATGAAGAATGAATTAAATCTTTTCCTTTTGTTAAATTTGGTTTCTTCTTCATCTATTTTACTACAAATTATTATTAAAAGGATAGTTAAATTTCTGACTGCATTACTCTCCTAACATGGTCACTTGTTTTCTTGCCTGAGGAGTTACATGTTGTATATGGAAAATGTGCCAGTTTCATTGGTACAAAAATATATGACATTAGAATGTTAATATCACATCCCTAAGTGAGAATAAAGACTCATAAATGAAGGGAGGTATAATTAGGACTTTCCAAACACAATTACATTTCACAGATACAAAGCAAAAGGAGTGGCCATCTATAAGGATAAACTCTGTTGACCATCTGTCACCAAGAAAATGTTAAGTTTTTAAAATAGGGACACCCAGGTGGCTTAGTCAGTTGAGTATCCAACACTTGATTTCAGTTCAGGTCATGATCCTGTGGTTCATGGGTTTGGGCGCCCATAGCGCTCCACACTGACAACTGCCTGGGATTCGGTCTCCTCCCTCTCTCTCTCTGCCCCTTCCCCGCTCTCTCATTCTCTCTCTCAAAATAAATAAAAATAAACTTTAAACAGGCTTGGGATTCTCTCTCTACCTTCCCCCTCTGCCCTCCCCCACTCACTCTGTCTCTCAAAATTAACATATATATATATATATATATATATATGAAACAAATTATATGTTATATATATATAACAAATTATTTAGAATAGCTTCTTAAATATCACAGATCAAATTTTTATTTTTTATTTTATTATTATTCACTGTTTATTTATTTTTGAAACAGAGCGCGAGCAGGGGAGGGGCAGAGAGACAGGGAGACACAGAATCTGAAGCAGGCTCCAGGCTCTGAGCTGTCAGCACAGAGTCGAACGCAGGGCTCAAACTCATGAACTGTGAGATCATGACCTGAGCCGAAGTTGGATGCTCAACCTACTGAGCCATCCAGACACTCCACAGATCAAATTTTAAACCTTTATTTGATTCTGCTTTGCTTCTGGTTTCCTGGCTATTTTTCTCTGTTCTAGAATGCCAAAGTTTACAAGGGGACAGTCTTATTGATGAATTTTTTTCTTCTACATCTGCTACCCTATTGGTTATTGACTACCAGGTGAAAAAAGACATATATAAACCCAACTACACGACATTTTGGAAAGCCAAAACTTATAGAGACAATAAAAGGATCAGTGTTTACTAAGGTGTCACTGGTAGAGGGGAGGTGGAAGGCAGGATAAATAGGTAGAACAGAGGCAATTTTTAGGGCAGTAAAACTATTCCATATGATACTATGGGGGGGGGTACAAAACATTATGTATTTGTCAAAACCCACAGAACTGTAAAACAAAGTGAACTCTAATACTAATAATAGGTTTTAGTTTATAATGTATTGATACTGGCTCCTCAATTGTAACAAGGGTACCACCCCAAAGTAAGATGTTAATAATAGGGAAACTATCATTATGTTATACATCTGAAACTAATATAATATTTTATATCAATTATACCTCAATAGAAAACAACAACAACAACAAAAAACAGGAGAACCTGTGTGTGTATATAAAATGGTACGTGGAAACTTTTTTTTTTCCTCAATTTTTCTGCAACCCTAAAACTGGTCCAAAAATAAAGCCAGAAAGAAGGGAAAGAAAGGAAAAGGAAAAGAAAAAGGAAGAGGAAGAAGAAAAGAAGGGAAAGAAAGAAAGAATTCTTAGTCCATTACAAATTTCCCTTCTTTCTGTCCAACCACTTGCACCAGCAACCCACCTGGATCAGGTGAAAATCTCATGTACCTTGCAAGATAATTATAACATCCTTTTAAATTTCTCTTTTCAGATACTTATAATATGTACTCAATAAACAACTGAATATAAAACTGTTTTCTATTCAGTTAATGGTATCAACTCAAGTAAAAAACCAACAATTATCTTTGGCTCCTTTCCCCATAATTAAACCATAACATCTTTGTGATTATACTAGTAAAATTTCTCTAAGATTTGTCCCGTTCAATCCCAATGCTGTTGCCACTCCAACCACTCTTCTGAAATATTTAAAATTTATGCCATCTTTTGTTTTCATTCCACTTGACTTCTCTCTGCAAATTCTTTTTTGTAAACATCCCCTCCTCTCCATACTGCCTGCTACCTCCATGGAAGCCTGTGTCTTTCAGAAGGATTATCATAACTGCCCATCTTCTTTCTCTCCCATTTTCAATCTATCTCCCACACTACAGCTAATATCATATGTTTAAAATGCAGATCTGGTTATTTTACTTGTATTTAATTTTAGTGCATTTAAAGTAATTCTAAATGCTACTCACAAACAAAAATCAAATTTATTTAGTGCTGAAAAAAGTGGCCTGATCCACTCTCCACTCCAGTTTATTATCATCAGTGATAATGCCACAAAACTTTTATACAGCTCTTACCTATAATGCAACAGTTTCAGCTGTTCCCTATTTAAATCTTCATACTTGCTGAACTAATATATATAGTATTTACTTTAATGAGAGAGTATAATACCTTCCCTCAAATAGCTATTGAAGAGTTTCTTCTACACTTGTGAAAAGTCTAACCACATTCCATTAAATCTGCACTCTGATCCCCCAGCAGAAGTAACTAGTTAATTTATGGAAGCAAAGACTTGATTTTTCACTCAAATGAATTTTATAATAATTATTGATTATTTGTATGTTTCTAAAACCTTTACTGGATATCAATGGAACTAAAATAATAATGTTTTCACATCACGACATTTTATAAATGTCACCTTATAAAGGTTTCTTATGGATATGAAAAGAAACAGGAAACATATAACTTCCTTGTTTCAAATTTCTTTACCCGAACTTATTGTGCAATTTCTACATTTCATTAGAATCACTACCTGGGTTGCTTTTTAGATACTTCTAAATTAATCCAGTGCTACAAATTAGTTCCTTAATCTGGTTTTCCCAAAGAATCTCAGAAGAAAGATTTAGAAAAGAACAGACTGGTAACCTATAACCATTTAGAAGGAACCTATAACCTCTAATTCCTTCTTTTCTCCTCTCCCTCAACCTCAAATATAGTATTATATGTCTAAGAATTTAGTTACTAAAGAAACACTGATATGGATTAGTTCTCTGGGATTATGTCCCTATTTGGGATTAAATCAGCAAGCAATCATGAACAGAATTCTAAAATTCCAGATTTTAAACTCCCATAAACTTGGAGAAGTTATGAATTATAGATTCTCAAATTATTCTTCAGACCATTAATTTAGCAGCCTTCTGAACTATCATTCCTTAATACTTACCATATCTGCTTCTGAAATGAATTCATTGAAACATAAAGATTGGAAACGTTTGCTGTGTTGAACTTTATTCAGGAATCAGTACTGCTGTGACAACTTTTCACCTGTCTTTCCCCAATCAAGATCAGGCTTTTTTCATATGGAATTGTTTTCAATTCCTCAGCAAAAGGAATAGAGTGAAACAAGAGAGGAATCCAGGGCACAAAATCTGATGAGCACTCACTCCTCAAGTCCATACTTACATGACCGTGAGAGTGCCATTTAAATTCTGTTCCTTAGATGTCTTGCTCATCACCCCCTGGTCCTAGCTCTGCTATTACTTCAGTACATTTGTTAATGTTTAAAGGAAAACCTATCTTTTATCTCCCCATTTTCAACTAAGTAAAATAGTATTTTTTAGGAGGGGTACATTTTATACTTTGATTTAAAAGGATTTAAGAAAGCTTTAAGTTCGACATGTGTTATATATATTTCATTAACTACATTCAGTAAGAATACCAAAAATGACTATCCAGGTGTATGCATGTGGTACTTGAGAACATGAGGGAAGACACCATTTCTCATTTGCTGATTAACAGAGAAAGCAAACTGTTCAAATTAATTCTAAGCCTTACATGAAATCTTGTACATTTAAAGAACTTCAGCTATTAAAATGACCATTGCATAAGCAAAAGAACCATTATTCCAAAACCTGGAAGGAACATTTCCTGGCTGAATTAATTTAAGTGAACAATCTCATTTGCCCAAGGGTTTTTCCCTCTTCTCTTTTTAAATCCTCAGCCCAAAAGGAAAAACAAAACAATTCTAAATCAAACTTAAAAACACTGATTTGAGGATTAGAGTGCTTCTAAAATGCAAAGATGGATAACTAAAAATCTTAGAATTTTAATTCCTGAAGCACCAATTAAAACATCTCTTTCAATCTTGCTTATTAAAAGTTATTCTTACCAGATAAAGGAGGAAGGTGTGCAGCCCTGTTCCAAGCCCAACAGAAGACAAAATTCCTAAGCCTATCCAGTAGGCATACAAGAGAAATTGTTTCTCTATACGTTGCACATACTGAAAAACAAAATGGATGCAGTGGGGGGAAAAAAACCTTGTTAAGCAAAAATACATTATTTATCACCTACAATCAAACTAAAACCAACCAACTAAAATAAGTTTCTAATAGGAAGAAAGCATTAAGAGTAAAAATTCCTTGAAGAGGCCTAATTCCTTGTATATGTGACAGCAGAGAGACAAAAAATTCATCTAATTAGAATACAGATCTTGTTTTTAGACCTTTAAAGTCCTACTATTGTGAATGACATTTATAGGAAAAATGCAAATTACTAATATGATTTAACTATGAGAATAAAAGTCTTAAAGGTATTTAAAAGTTACAAAAACTTTAAGAAAGCATCATAATAAACAGTGGTAAGAGTGGGACAGTTGTTCACATATTTGTGAATGGAATATATTCTTCTTAATCAAAGTAAAAAAACGGAATACAATTATTTTTGTATATTTAAGGCCGAGATGCTTTTCAAACTAGAGCAAACTGAAGTCCACTGAGCTACGGACTTGTTGGAAGCATTCCACATATTAGATTCTAGACTCTCACATTGGCAATTAAATTCTTCAGACCAGTTCCTTACAAACTCTTAATGGCATACATATATTTCTTCAAAATAGTTAAAAGAAATGCATTTAAAACTATAAAAACTTCTCTGAAATTAGAGGTGAACTGTTTTAAAATATAAAACAATACTACTTTAGAACCACTTCCTCTTAGAATACATTAATGTTTTGCTATTTTTAACCAAAGTTTTGACTAAACACCATCAGGAAAGTTACATTTGAATCCTTGAAAATAAAAAGAAATGATATATGCCAAATATAAATGCTCAGCAGCCATGAAATGCCACAATATTTTTAATATTTGATCTTTTAAGACATTAAGATATCATTTATGATATAAATGTAAAAAACAAAACCAAATCTAAAAATGTGGAGGGCAGAAATTTTACCAAATCCACAACAGTCCCATTTTGAAACTGTTTGGGATTAGGGAGGGTACAAGAATAGAAACAGAGGAGTGTCTAGATGGCTGAGTCGGTTAAGCGTCTGACGCTTGATCTGGGCTCAAGTCATGATCCCACAGTTGTGACATCGAGCTCTGTGCCAGGTTCTGTGCCGGCAGTGTGAAGCTTGCTTGGGATTCTCTTTTTCCCTCTCTCTGCTCCTCCCTGGCTGGTGCTCTCTCTCTCTCTCTCTCTCAAAACAATCATTAAAAAAAACAAATAAAAGGGAATAGAAAGAGTTGCTGAACCTCTTACCTGTTGATGTGCTCCTTCAACACAATACGTAGCTATAAGTACAGCAAGCAGCAATAAAAAAGATACCACAATGCTTTGACGATGCCATAATCTTAAAAACAAAAATAAATGAAATATCTCACAGACTCATTTTTAGGATTCAGCACTCCCAAAACAATTTCTTGTTGAAGCACTTAGGTTGTTTAGCACAGCTACAGAATCAGTTTTTTGGGGTTAAACTCTTGTCCTTAAACATGATGGTCTCTTAGGGTACAGAAGGAGGGCAAGAGCAGATACATAGGTATAGAACACCCAATTTTTTTTAATCATAAACCCTATGGTAACCTTTCCCTTACCCAAAAGACTGATCTAATATAATGAAATATATATATAATGAAAAGAGCACTGGCCTTCAAGTTAGAGGACCTGGATCAGAGTCCCTAAGTATTACACTTTGAGTAAGATGTTTAACCAATCTGATTCTATGTCTTATTTTTAAAATCATAATACAGTTGGGGTGCTTGGCTGGCTCAGTTGGTTAAGTATCAGATTCTTGGTTTTCCCTCAGGTCATAATCTCACTGTTTGTGGGATTGAGCCCTGCACTGGACTCCTTGCTGTCAGTGCAAAGCCTGACTGGGATTCTCTCTCCCTGTCTCTCTGCCCTTCTCCTCTCTCTCTTTTAAAATAAATAAATAAACATTTACAACTAAATAAAAATAAAAATAAAACAAAATAAAATCATAATACAGTTGACCCTTGTACAATATGGGTCTGAACTGTGCAGGGACTACATGTGGATTTTTGACAGTACAGTACTGTAAGTGTATTTTCTCTTCCTTATGATTTTCTTAATAACATTTTCTTCTTCCTAGCTTACTATATTGTAAGAATATTGTATAGAATACATATAAGATACAAAGGCTTCTGGTCAAAAGTAGGCTATTACTGGGGTGCCTGGGTGGCTCGGCAGAGCATCCAACTTCGGCTCAGGTCATGATCTCACAGATCATGGGTTCGAGCCCTACGTCGGGCTTTGCACTAACAGTGAAGTGCCTGCTTTGGATTCTCTGTCTCCATTTCTCTCTGCCCCTCCCCCACCTCTCTCTCTCTCTCTCTCTCTCTCTCTCTCTCTCAAAAATAAACATTAAAAAAATTTTTTTTAAAAAGTAGGCTATTACTAGTTAAGTCTTCTAGGAGTCAAAATTTACACACGGATTTTCAACTGTGTGGGTATTGACACCCCTAATCCCCATGTCATTCAAGGGTCAACTGTAATCATAAACTTGTTTTACTGCTTTCACAGAGTTGCTTTAGGGATCAAATGAACTGAAAAATATTACAAAATGTTTAATAAACTGTATGTACAATAAAAATGTAAGATACTATTAAAAATAATAACTTGGGGGGGCACTCAGCTGGCTCTGTCAGTGGAGCATGTCAGTGGAGCATGTCGTGATGTCAGGACTGTGAGTTTGAGCTTCACGTTGGGTGTACAGTTTACTTAAGTTAAAAAAATATATAGGCATCCAACTCGGCAAGGAGGAAGTCAAACTTGAGAAAATTCTTTGCAGATGACAGGATACTCTATATGGAAAACCCAAAAGATTCCACCAAAAACCTGCTAGAACTGATCCATGAATTCAGCAAAGTCGCAGGATATAAAATCAATGCACAGAAATCAGCTGCATTTCTAAACACCAATAATGAAGAAGCAGAAAGAGAAATCGAGGAATTGATCCCATTTACAACTGCACCAAAAACCATAAAATACCTAGGAATAAACCTAACCAAAGAGGTGAAAAAGCTATACACTGAAAGCGATAGAAAGCTTATGAGAAATTGAAGAAGACATACTAAAAAATGGAAAAATATTCCATACTCATGGACTGGAAGAACAAATATTGTTAAAATGTTGATACTACCCAAAGCAATCTACATATTCAATGCAATCCCTATCAAAACAATACCAGCATTCTTCTCAGAGCTAGAACAAACAATCCTAAAATTTGTATGGAACCAGAAAAGACCCCGAATAGTAGGCAAAGCAATCCTGAAAAAGAAAACCGAAACTGAAAGCATCACAATTCCAGACTTCAAAGTTGTAATCATCAAGACAGTATGGTATTGGCATAAAACCACTTAGATCAATGCAACAGAATAGAGAATCCAGAAATGGACCCACAAACGTATGGCCAACTAATCTTTGACAAAGCAGGAAAGAATATCCAATGGAATAAAGACAGTCTCTTCAGCAAGTGGTGCTGGGAAAACTGGACAGCAACGTGCAGAAGAATGAACCTGGACCACTTTCTTAACACCATACACAAACATAAACTCAAAATGGATCAAAGACCTAAATGTAAGAAAGGAAGCCATCAAAATCCTCCTGGAGAAAGCAGGCAAAAACTGTTTTGACCTCGGCCACATCAACTTCTTACTCAACATGTCTCCGGAAGCAAGGGAAACAAAAGCAAAAATTAACTACTGGGACCTCATCAAGATAAAAAGCTTCTGCAGAGCAAAGGAAACAATCAGCAAAACTAAAAGGCAACCAACAGAATGGGAGAAGGTATTTGCAAATGACATATCAGATAAAGGGTTAGTATCCAAAATTTATAAAGAACTTACCAAACTCAACACCCAAAAAACAAACCATCCAGTAAAGAAATGGGCAAAAGACATGAATAGAAACTTCTCCAAAGAAGACATCCAGATGGCTAACAGACACATGAAAAAATGCTCAAATCATTATCAGGGAAATACAAATCAAAACCACAATGAGATATCACCTCATACCTGTCAGAACAGCTAAAAGTAACAACTCAGGCAACGACAGTTGTTGGCAAGGATGCAGAGAAAGAGGAAGCCTTTTGCACTGCTGGTGGGAATGTAAACTAGTGCAGCAGCTCTGGAAAATTGTATGGAGGGTCCTCAAAAAATTAAAAATAGAACTACCTTACGACCCAGCAATTGCACCACTAGGTATTTATCCAAAAGACACAGGTATGCTGTTTCCAAGGCGCACATGCACCCCATGCAGCACTATCAACAACAGCCCAAGTATGGAAAGAGCCCAAATGTCCACAACAGAGGAATGGGTAAAGAAGATGTGGTATATATATACAATGGAGTATTACTCAGCGATCAAAAGCAATGAAATCTTGCCATTTGCAACATTGTGGATGGAACTAGAGTGTATAAGTCACAGATTTTTGCTAAGCAAAATCAGTCAGAGAAAGACAAATATATGACTTTACTCATGTGGAATTTAAGATACAAAACAGATGAACATAAGGGAAGGGAAGCAAAAATAATATGGAAACAGGGATGGGACAAAACATAAGAGACTCTTAAATATAGAGAACAAACTGAGGGTTGTTGGAGGGGTTATGGGTGGAGGGATGGGCCAAACGGGCAAGTGGCATTAAGAAAGATACTTGTTAGTGGGGTGCCTAGGTGGTTCAGTCAGTTAAGCGTCTGACTTCAGCTCAGGTCATGATCTCCCAGTCTGTGAGTTCAAGCCCCCCATCAGGCTCTGTGCTGAGAGCTCAAAGCATGGAGCCTGCTTCAGATTCTGTGTCTCCCTCACTCTGCCCCTCTCCCACTCACATTCTGTCTCTGTCTCTCAAAAATGAATAAATGTATTTAAAAAAAAAGAAAAAAAAGGAAGATACTTGTTGAGATAAGCACTGGGTGTTATATGCAGGGGATGAATCACTGGATTCTACTCCTGAAATCATTATTGCACTATATGCTAACTCACTAGGATGCAAATTAAAAAATAATAATAATGAAAAAACAAAAAAAGATGGGGCACCTGGGTGGCTCAGTCAGTTGAACATTTGGCTTTTGATTTTGGCTTAGGTCATGATCCCAGGCTCATGGAATCAAGCCCTGCATTGGGCTCCACACTGAACATGGAGACTACTTGGGAATCTCTCTCTCTCCCTCTGCCCCTCTCCCCAACTTGCATCCATGCTCTCTCTCTTTCTCTTAAAAAAAAATAAATAAATAAAATAATAATAATAATAATTTGGAAACCAAGCTCAAAATGATAAGGCATGTAAAAGTTCAACTTGTTCTTTATGATATCTGAAACAGGCCTGATAAGTACTAAAGATATAACACATTTCCAGGGCAGAGTCCTCTTTCACTGGCTGAAACTGTCAGTAAAAGTGCCATGTATCCTGAACTCTGTCCTACTAAAGATTCAGTGTATCTGGTGTACACAGGCCTAAGTTCTCTTAAAGGTAAAGCCAGAAGAAAAAAGTCTTGTTTCCTATGTTATCCTTTGTGTAAAAGATTCAACATGAGACAGAAGTCAATTGCAATAATCTAGTGAGCAAATAGCAGTATGTTCCCTATTTTTCTTGAAACTATAGAAAGGAAAATAAACATATTCCTAAAACATTCTAAATTTGGGGGCGCCTGGGTGGCTCAGTCGGTTGAGCATCCAACTTTGGCTCAGGTCATGATCTCACAGCTCATGAGTTCGAGCCCCACGTCAGGCTCTGTGCTGACAGCTCAGGGCCTGGAGCCTGCTTCTGCTTCTGTGTCTCCCTCTCTCTCTGCCCCTAACCCACTCACATTCTGTCTCTGTCTCTCTCAAAAGTAAATAAAAATGTTAAAAAAATAAAAAATAAAAATAAATTTAACTAATTCATATGGAAAGAGCAGGAGGTAGAGAGTAGGAGATTGTTAAAGATTTCTAAAATTAGTAAATAAAATTTATTTAAAAGGTAATGGAAGACTCTTTACTTTGAGGTCCATTCCTTCAAGATTACTAGGATTTCCAGAGAAAAATACTGCAAGGTAATGAGTGGCTGTCTCCACAGGACAATATTCTGCCTCTCTTCCCGATCCCTCCTCTTCTTTTCATTCATTGAAGAAGGGTCTGAAAAACATTAGTGCAGAAGTTAAAAGAGAATGTTCACTTTTCCCAATCACTTTAAAAATTCACCTACTTTCCCATATCACATTTGAAGGACTGCATACAAACCTCAAAAAATAAGCAATGTGATTCACGTTATGATACCTCTGGGTTAGGTGATTCTGCTCTGCTCTGAGGACTATTTTAGCAATTATTGTCAGGACACAAGTTACTTTTCTTGTACACTACTGGGATACTAAGTTAGCCCACCTTCCATGAAAGGTGATTTAGTATCGCATCACAGAGCAAAGTGGTTTAGAGCTCAAAATGGGACAGCAAACTACTTGGTTCCAAATCTTGCCTACAAGTCATGAGACAGCAGGCAAGTTAGTTAACCCTTCTATCTCTCAGTTTTTTCTTTTCTGAAATGAAGATGAACATAGTACTTAACTTCTTTAGGGTCATCACAAAGATTAAATGAGTTAATATATGTGAAGCTCTCAGAAGACTCTGACACTTAGTAAGTGTACAAAGTTATTATCAAAATTACAAATGCATATACCCTATAACCCAATAATCCCATTTCTAAGAATGATTAGGTATGAAGTGATATGTCTTTTGTACAAGTTTATTCAATGCAGTGTTACTTGTCTTGGCAAAAAATTATAAACAACCTAAATGTTAACGGAAGACAGAGGAGTGGTTAAAGTATGTATACTGATACAGTGGAATACTAAGCAGCCATAACGAAGACTACAGTTATAGCACAATCTCTAGGAAATACAAAGTTAAAAAATACCACAGGACAGGGCAGTAAGTGTGTCATACTGACATTAATTTTAAATTCCAAGGGGTTAGGCAGCAGGGGAAGAATATATAAATGTACATGCTTATTGAGAGAAAGGAAAGAAAAAAACAACATGCAAAAGCTACTATTGTGAAGTTACTTCACACTAATGTGAAGAGACTATGACATATGCATGCTTATCTCTACATCCTGAAATTTTGGGTGCAATGATATAAAATTTATCAATAATCAGAGTAACCTGAAAGTCAGATAAGTGCTGCAAAATGTGCCCTGCAAGGCAATGTAGTGATCAAAACACAGAAACTACTATTTCAGATAGCTTGCACTTCTTCCAATGTAAGAGAATTTCTATAATAGAATATTACCATGCTGGAATATAATTTGCAGTATGTTTAAGATGTCAAACAACTACAAATCAAGAAGAAAACCATTATAATTAACAGAAGTGAAAAAGCCTTCATTTCCTTTAAACACATGAAGGAAAGTTCCTACTTTAACCATCTATATAAATAAAAGCCATAGTTTCAGGGCTTTCAGGGCCTTTTATTATTTTTTTTAAATATTTGAATAAGTGTTAAATATACTGAAATTTACTACAAATTCCAAATTTGGTTAAAGTATAAATTTATTTGTTGCAAATGAAAATTTTAAAATAAACCCACAATAGGAGCGCCTGAATGGCTCAGTCGGTTAAGCGTCCAACTTCAGCTCAGGTCATGATCTCACGGTCCGTGGGTTCAAGCCCCACATCGGGCTCTGTGCTGACAGCTCAGAGCCTGAAGCCTGCTTCAGATTCTGTGTCTCCCTCTCTCTCTGCCTCTCCCCTGCTCACGCTCTGTCTCTCTCTGTCTTCTTTCAAAAATGAATAAAAAAAATTTAAAATAAAATAAAATAAACTCACAATAATCACATTGACTTTTTGATAATTGTACATTTAGGATTAGTGTAATAAGTAAATTTACAATCTACTTCTAAAGTTACAAAATAGCATGATAACAGTGAGCACCAAACAAAGCCAAATAAATACTGACCACAGCATAAGATTAACAAATAATAACCTTGTACCCAGAACACTGGTGATGAAACTATGGCTAGGCTGCTTCTGCTATCACTGTGAAAATTCACCATATAGGCCCGGACCCATAAATTTCATTTACTAAGAGGGGTAAAAAAAGATAATTACTGTAGTCCCCCCCTCATCCGTGGGGGACATGTTCTAAGATGCCCAGTGGATGCCTGAATCTAGAGAGTACTGAATTCTATATATAACTATGTTTTTTCCTATATCTACATAGTTATGCTAAAGTTTATAAATTAGACATAGTAAGATTGACAGCAATAACCAATAATAAAATAATTATAAAAATATAGTTTAATAAAAGTTATATGAATGTAACTCTCTTAAAATATCTTATTGTACTGTCCTTCTTCTTGAGACTATGTGAGATGATAAAATGCTTATGTGATAAGATGAAGTGAAGTGAATGATGTAGGCATTGTGATGTGGCATTAGGCTATTACTGATGTTCTGACAATAGATCATTCTGTTTCTGGACTGCAGTTGGCCATGGGGAACTGAAACTGTGGAAAAACAAAACACAGATAAGACGCAGGGGGGAATTCTTTAATGTTATATAAAATATATAAGAATCTCACATACTTATCATATATTAACAAAAGACAGTAAATATTAGATATATTTCTATTTTACTCCACTGAAAAGGATATCATTTAAACCTGTAGATCTTCTCTCTCCAAATCACCATACCTGTGAAGTTTCCATTATATTGTTCCTTGTTCATTGCTACACGTCTCTGGTCACAATTTTTTCCATTCTCTGCCATTTCATAGATCAGTAACTCTTGAGGAGCTAGTAAAGCAAAATAAAATCCAATGACATGTTACATATTTCTGCTTTGCATTTATGACTGAATAAAACTGAGAAACAACATGGTAGTGATATTCTGCATGCTGTTTGAATAATGTGTTTACACTTTCATCTTCTCTTTTATAATCAAGATTTGAATAATTTGTATAGAAACTCTAATAGAAGTAGTAAAAATATAAAAGCCATGTAGTTGTAAACCTTTTCCAGATTAAAACTTGGAGGCAATTTGTCCACTGCAAAATATAAAATACTAGCATCTTCAAATATTGATAAGCTAAAGTCTTTCTAACCCGTAATTTAGTATCATATACACTACCTACTCAAATTTACCAGTCTTTTAGTTCTTTTAGCATTACTAGAAAAAAATGAATATACTATCAAACATGTCAAAAATGTTGATACAGATCAAAGACCAATTTTATTTAGGAAAAAAATTCTACTGAAAAAATAATATGAGCCTAATAAAAGAAAAATCCTAAATGTTTAAGATATGTTAAATGTACTCTTTATATCGTGTTTCATATTACACATGTAGATATATATTTTTACTTTAAATCCCTGTATTACAACATATAAATTGTGCTGACGTGATTATTCTACACAAAAACATCAGATTGCCTATAACTTATCATTCTTTCAGGTATTAGTATGGCAACTCTTTCTACTTAAGAAGCAGAGTACGTCAATCAAGTCTGCAATACAGACTCCTTAATACCCTCTGCATGTGCCACGAATCTTGCTAGACCTATATTCAGCTGATTAGAATTTGATATGGTCATGGGTTCAGTCTTCCTATAGTTTGTGAGCTGGGACTATTTTATTCCTTAACTAAAATTCTTTTTTTTCTTTTAAGATTTTAAGTAATCTCTATACCAAACGTGGGGCTCGAACTCACAACCTTGAGATCAAGAGTCACATGCTCAACCCACTCCAGCCAGATGCCCCCTTGACAAAAATTCTAACTATAATTACTGCTCCCCAAATTTATGCTTCATAATGGAAAATAAATGAAATATTATGTATATATAAAAAGACTGGGGGCAACTGGGTGGCTGAGTCAGTTAAGTGTCTGACTTGATTTTCGCCCAGGTCCTGATCTCACGGTTCTTGAGTTTGAGCCCTGCATTGGGCTCTGCGCTGACAGTGCGGAGCCTGCTTGGGATTCTCCCTCTCCTCTCTCTGCCCCTTCCCTGCTCTCTCTCTCTCAACAGATAGATAGACAGACAGACTGAGCAAAGAGCATACATTCATCACTTCAAAAGAAGGTGTCTTAGACACAACCATTTGTGGATATCTTTGTTTTCTTGCCATCATTTCTCAACAAGCAAATAAACATATTAAGAAATGAAGTATAGGATTCAATTAGCACAGATGGATAGCCTGGAGTAGATGATTATAAGATTTAAAGTTTGAAAATCTTGGGGCACCTGGGCGACTCAGTTAAGTGTCCAACTTTGGCTCAAGACATAATCTCGTGGTTTGTGAGTTTGAGCACTGCATCGGGCTCTGTGCTGACAGCTCAGAGCCTGGAGCCTGTTTCGGATTCTGTCTCCCTCTCTCCCTCAAAAATTAATAAACATTAAAAAATAAAAATAAAAATAAAATAAAAAAATAAAGTTTGAAGATCTGGATTTGCATCACAGATTTGCCACTAACTAGTGGTATGATCTTAAGCAAGTCTCATTTTTTCTAGATATCGATTTTCTTGTTTAATGTGTTTATTTTTAGATTTTATTTCAAAGTCATCTCTACACCCAACATGGGCCTTGAACTCATAACATCAAGATCAAGAGACACATGCTCTACCAACTGAGCCAGCCAGGCGACCCTCAATCTTGATTTTATGATCTACAAAATGAGAACAAAAATTCTCACTGTCACAGGATCACTAAGGATGAAATAGTGTGTGTATGTGTATTTGGGCATGCACACCTGTGTATAACCACATCAAAAGGATAGGAGGTACATGAACCAGTAAACTGACTATACTTTAGAAACTACAGGGGCGCCTGGGTGGCTCAGTCGGTTGAGTGTCCAACTTCAGCTCAGGTCATGATCTCACGGTCTGTGGGTTCAAGTCCCATGTCAGGCTCTGTGCTGATAGCTCAGAGCCCGGAGCCTGCTTCGGATTCTGTGTCTCCCTCTCTCTCTGCCCCTCTCCTGCTCATGCTCTACCTCTCTCTCTCTCTCTCTCTCTCAAAAATAAATAAACATTTAAAAAAAAAAAAAGAAAAGAAACTACATGCTTCACTGCTACCATTCAGTGATGTCAGTATCTTTCATTAAGTGCTCATTTAAAAAATTCTGGGATCTGTACCAGGCTCTGGAGACATAAATATGAATAAAACAAGGTCTTTGTCCTCCAGAGGGTCCTTCTTTCTTTTTTTTTTTTTAACTTAAAAAAATTTTTTTATATAGTTATTTTGCAGGGGAGTGGCAGAGAGAGAGGAGGAGAGAGAATCCCAAGCAGGCTCCACACTGCCAGCATGAGATCATGACCCAAGCTGAAACCATGTGGGAAGCTCAACTGACTGAGCCATCCAGGCACTCCGAGGGTCCTTCCTTCTGGTAGGGAAGCCAGATGAGCACAGGACTTCACTTAAAATGAAACAGATATATAGTATCCAACCTAGTGGGAAGAAAACAGGTTTTAGAGTCTAACAGAACTGGATTGAAACTCAAACTTCACAAGTATCTACTCCATGAATTGGACAAATTTCTAAATCTCTCTAAACATCAGTTTCTTTAACCTGTAAAATAGAGGTAACATGACACGTATCAAAGGTTTACTGTGAGAATTAAACAAGGTAATGTGTATAAAATAATAATATATTGTCTTACCTTTTATATGAACTCAATATATACTAGCTACAATGATAAGGAGGAAGAAAGTACAGGACAAAATATGGGAGTTCAGAGGACAGTACATTCAGAAGAGTTCATAAAAGCTGGAAGTTTGATTCTGCGAACTTAAGTCATACTTATATGAAGGTGTTTTCAAAAGACAATATAAATATAGCCAAGCAATTAAAAGGACACAGAAAAATGAATGAAGTTATTCTGTGGAATTCTCTAAGACCAGAGCATCATAATAGGTTCACAAAATGTAACTCTATTCCACAAATCATGCTTTCTGGGCTTTATTAATAAAATTAACTGAGGATGTTTGAAATGGACCATATAATAAAGGAGTTTTGGATCTTCTATCTTCTAATCATTTAACTAGAAGCCATACTATAAATACTTAAAACCACATATGTTCATATTCAGCCAAAATCTGTAGGCAATTCATTTCATAGATGAACAGCCATTTACCTACATCACAATAAATAACATGTAATTAATTTGCGACAAAAAGATTAACAAGTCACAAAAGGGCATGTGCACTGTGAAGAAAAGATTCTAAAACTTGCCCTCCAGCCAAACAATGTGATAATTGAACTCATTTCCCCAGCTTTACTCTTTCCTGTAGTAATCATCTTTAAGAGATAAAAGTTTATCCAAAACAATTTGAGTTCATTGGAGTACTTACTTATAATAATGGTATTATGCAATTATTTGAAGATGTTTTTAAAGATATTGCAACAGGAATTTTCATTTGAGCAAATAATGTGTTCTTACACAATACGCTACAAAAGAAAACAGCTTACTGACATTTCCTACTCAAAAAATTCTCTAGAAAACAAAATAGTCTGGAATTTTGTTTTGTAAGAAATAACCAAAGGAACTAAGTTATTTTCTTTTCATCAGTATACTTCTTACAAACAAAATAAGTTCATAGTTTTAAAAACAACTTTTAAAAACCATTTGCCATTCTCCAAAGAACTATAAAGCAAAACATGCAAAAAAACTACCTGTGTTCTAAACAACTAAGCTTATAAAAGTATCAAAATTTTTGCATTTTAACCATTTTTGAAAATATTTTACACTACTGTCTTTTAAAATTCCCTTGAAATATTTTTGTCCCCATCTTCCTCAATCATAAGTCAGTGACAAACCTAGAGGTAGGATCCAGATACAAGGTGGTCTCAATAATACCAGGGAGTACACTGACCTATGGTAAGACACCCCCAAGTCCCAAAACTAAATTCTTCTAAGAATTTTGAAAGAGACAAGCTCAATCTATGGAAGGAAATAAGATATTCTAAGAGCTGGTCCATAAATGTGACTTAAGAGTTGAAGGCTCGGGGTGCCTGGGTGGCTCAGTCAATTAAGCATCTGACTCTTGATTTCGGCTCGAGTCATGATCTCACAGTTTGTGAGTTCAAGCCCTGTGTCAGGCTCTGCACTGACAGTGTAGAGCCTGCTTGGGATTCTCTCTCTCCCTCTCTGCTCCTCCCCCACTCGCGCACACACGCATTCTCTCTCTCTCAAAAACAAATATTTTTTAAAAAGTGTACACTTAACTGAGCCACCCAGGCATCCCAAGAATGAGACTGTTAAACTCTAAAGGTCTATGGCTAGGATGAGAAGACAGAAATAGGAAAGAAGCATAACTCAAACATCAAATAATAATTTTCATTGTAAAGATACAAGAAATGTATCTTCTTGTATCTTCTAGATAAAAGAAATGCCTTAAAATGTTGTAACTAGCAGATTTTCAATCTGAAAATGCTGAAGCATTTAAAATAAAAGGTTGAGGGGTGCCTGGGTGGTTCAGTCAGTTAAGCATCCCATTTCAGCTCAGATCATGATCTCACGACTCGTGGATTTGAGCCCTATGTTGGGCTCTGTGCTGACAGCTCAGAGCCTGAAGCCTGCTTTGGATTCTGTGTCTCCCTCTTTCTCTGCTCCTCCCCACCCTCTCAAAAATAAATAAAAATTTTAAAATAAAAAAATAAATCAAAGGTTGATATTAAAATATGTGGGGTCTTCTGTTTCTGTCAGAAGTGCTGAGAAAATGCTGCTAAAATCAGCTCACAAAGGTTCTTTGTAGGTTGTACATCTACTGCTAAGACTATAATACTCCATTCATTTTAAACATTAGCTGCACTTGTAATGCAAAAACAATGTGAAACTAAGTTACTCTGAGTTCCCTAAAGCAAAACAAAAAACACTTAAGGATGACATGAAAATAGCAACTCCCAGAGTAATATGAGTTAGTGTGTAGAATTTAACAAGATGAAAAGGAAAAGAAAATAAGAGTGATGAAGCCATTGACTCTAATTTTCTTGGCCACTGTATTCCAAGATAAAATGAACACACTTCCTTGTAAGAAAACCATTTATTCAAATGATTCTACTTTCTCACAAAAATATTAAGTCGGCTTTCTCAATAATGTACACCGTTCTTCATACAAGGCATGCAAAGACAGCCAATTAAATATTGTATTTCAACCTGAATATATTTCAGTAATCTTTCTTGCTTTGAGAAGCATGTAGGTACTTAATTGGAGTATTTAGTACATTCATTCACAGACTACTTCAAAATAGCTATAGATTTCTCTACAACTGTGAAGATAAAGCAATTGCAATTTATTATTGGAAACTTAATAAATAATCTAAGTAAAGGGTAATAAATATATCTTGATCAGTGAGGCTTTGATACAGTTTTCCACTTGTGCAAGGGTAAAAAGCCAAAGCTAATCCAAACACCACGAACAATATCAGTGACTATTGGATCATCTGACTATAAGAGCCAGAGATCATCACATGGCTGTGGCAGTGTAAAAGTGTGTTCTCTGAAAATTCATTATTTGAATAAGAATGTATGAAAAAAAAATCCTTGAATCCTTTGGAACTTTCTAAAGTTTTGAAGAATTAGACAAATTAAAAACTCAAAATATGCTAAGCAAAATAAGTCAATCAGAGAAGACAAATACCATATGATTTCACTCATACATGGAATTTAAGAAACAGAACAGATGAACATATGAAAGGGGGGGGTGGAGAAAAGAAGGAAACAAATCACAAGAGACTCTTGATAGAGAACAAACTATGGGGTTGACAGAGGGAGGTTATGTGGGAGGTGGGCTAGATGGGTGATGGGTACTAAGGGGATCACTTATTTGGTTAGCCCTGGGTGTTGTGTGTAAGTGATGAGCCACTGAATTCTGTTCCCGAAATCAATATGGCACTGTATGCTAACTAAAATTTAAATTTAAAAAAGGGGAAAAAAATAAAACAAACAAACATAAATAAAGCCCCAAGTTAGGATACAATTTAAATGCATTCAAAACTTCAATATATCTCCCAATAATGGGTTAGCAGTTTATGAGAGTATATATTTATGGCCTAAAAGGTCCATCAACCTAACTTAGTGAAGTGTAAAATACATTAAACTTGTCACAGTCTTCTAATTGTTGAAAAGGTCACTGCTCCAGATCTATTTATCTTGAGAGCACAGGAGGGGCAGAGAGAGAGGGAGTGAGAGAGAATCCCAAGCAGGCTCCACACTGTCAACACAGAACCTGCAGATCTAATTTTTAATTAAATAAAATTTTAAATATTAAAAAAAAAATTTTTAATGTTTATTTATTTCTGAGAGAGAGAAACACAGAGTGCGAGTGTGGGAGCGGCAGAGAGAGAGGGAGACAGAATCTGAAGCAGGCTCCAGGCTCTGAGCTGTCAGCACAGAGCCTGATATGGGGCTTGAACTCACAAATGGTGAGATCATGATCTGAGCCGAAGTCAGAGGCTTAACTGACTGAGCCACCCAGGCACCCCCAAGAATCCATATTTTAAAAAGATACAACCTGGAGGACATTTTACGGACCCCCTTCTTCAGAGTTTGATAGGTTTGGGGGGATTGTTTATCTCTCACTTCCAATATGTAAAAAAATAATTTTATGTTTCTTTGTGTAAAAACATGACTTTATTTCAATGCAGAAAATATATAACTTATAAAATCACAGCTTGAAAAATCCCATTTCTCATTTTCTCTCAATCTACTAAATATTCATTCAGTTTTTCTTAATCAGTGCAATTTCAGCAAAACATTTTCACCAAAAAGATGGGGGAGTAAGATCAAGAATTAAAACAGTAGGGGCACCTGGATGGCTCAGTTGGTTAAGAGTTCAACTCTTGGTTTCAGCTCAAGTCATGATCTCGCAGTTTGTGGGTGAAGCCCTGCATCTGGCTCTGTGCTGACAGTGTGGAGCCCGCTTGGGATTCTTTCTCTGCTCCTGCCCTGCTTGTGTGTGCTCTCTCTCTCTCTCCCAAAGTAAATAAACTTAAAAAAAATTAAACCAGCAAAACGAGTAACATTCCAGAGCTGGGAGATTCAGCTAACTGTAAGACCTCGGGAATGTTACTCTCAATCTCTGATTCTCTTTCCTCAACCAATTATCAGACACATAAATTACTGCCATAATTTTCTTTCTATTCTAATAGTCTAAGAATTCTACCCGACCCAAGGCCAGAGTTTGGATTTATGCAACAATACCTACTCTGTATAATGATTTATCGTTTACATATAGATTAGTTAATTTTTTTTTTTTTTTTTTTTAGATGACATTTTTTTTAATTTTTTTCAACGTTTTTTATTTATTTTTGGGACAGAGAGAGACAGAGCATGAACGGGGGAGGGTCAGAGAGAGAGGGAGACACAGAACCGGAAACAGGCTCCAGGCTCTGAGCCATCAGCCCAGAGCCTGACGCGGGGCTCGAACTCACGGAGCGCGAGATCGTGACCTGGCTGAAGTCGGACGCTTAACCGACTGCGCCACCCAGGCGCCCCTAGATTAGTTAATTTGATGCTAACAAACCTGTGTAGGGAACAGTTATTTTTATTCCTGCCTTCTACAAATGAGAAACTCTGGGCTCAAAGGCTCTAAATAGCAATTCAGCAGCATATAAATGGCAAAGTGAGAGTTCAACCTCATGTTTCCAACTCCAAATTCAACATTTCTTCTACTACACAGTCTTTGTGAGAGTGCTTTCAATTCTTTTTTTTTTTTAATTTTTTTTATTTTTAACATTTATTCATTTTTGAGACAGAGAGAGAGCATGAACAGGGGAGGGTCAGAGAAAGAGGGAGACACAGAATCTGAAAACAGGCTCCAGGCTCTGAGCTGTCAGCACAGAGCCCGACGCGGGGCTCGAACTCACGGGCCACGAGATCATGACCTGAGCCGAAGTCGGCCGCTTAACCGACTGAGCCACCCAGGTGCCCCAGAGTGCTTTCATTTCTTATCAAGAAATTCTGGAGTCATAGAAAAAAAATGATAATAAAGTAGTCCCAAAGGTTTAGCATGTTATGGTATTTACAAAACATTCCCCATTAGCAGAATTAAGAGAACACTCATCTCTGTTGATTCTCACAAACAGACAAATAAAGGCCTGTCATCAAAATCAGATTTCACCTTTGCTTCTTTTAGTAATTCCTTTGTGGGTTTCTTACTGTTTGTGTATTTCTGACAAAATTTTAAATTCAGATTGCTAAACAGACTCCTTACTTTATTGCCCCTAAATACTTGGGGTTTATAAACTAGCCTATATAAGTCATTAATATGAAAATAAGTTAGGGGTGCCTGGGTGGCTCAGTCAGTTGAGCGTCCGACTTTGGCTCAGGTCATGATCTCACAGCTCGTGGATTCAAGCCCCACATCGGGCTCTGTGCTGACAGCTCAGAGCCTGGAGCCTGCTTTAGATTCTGTGTCTCCCTCTCTCTGCCCCTCTCCCTATTCTCTCTCTCTCTCTCTCTCAATAATAAACATTAAAAAAAATTCAACGAGAGAAAGTTACATCACAGAATACTTGCAAATGACAAAAATACACATTTCAAATTATTTGAATCAAAATGAAGGATTTGATCCAGATAATTTCAAACTTTATGACCTATGAAACAGAATTTTTTTTATTACCCATTGTTTGGAAAAATACTAGAACTTGTTATATGTTATCCATGCATCAAAATAGTAGTAACGTCCCCACTACACCTATTAAGATGGGTAAATGGAAATAACTGTTGGTATTTTTTGGTCATTCAACATTAAAGAGACAGAATTTCCTACAGCATTTTCTACATTGAATTGTCATTCTTTGCCCACTTTAAAGGCTATTTTGTGTTTCATTTTCTCTTAAATATTAAATAGCTTCCTGATAATAATCATCTAGGGACCTTCACTTCTATCTTAGGAAAATTTGAACCTACTGAGTAGGTAAATTATGGTGTCATTATATGTATCGATGAATTCTTAGCACCCACATGCCTTCAAGATAGGGTTTCATAAAATAACAAAATAATATACGTGCAAAAATATAAACTTTTCAGTAACATTTACTATATGAAGTCAGGTACATGCACTAGGAATTTTGAGGGTTCCTTCTTCTCTATAGAAACTACACGCTAAATTGGACAAATTCTTTGAGACATCACTGGTTTCACAAAGGGAAGAGGCAGTCTCCAAGGTCCCTTCCATCCCTTCAAAAAATAAATAAACTATACAACAGACCTACAGAGACTGAATGGTCTAAGAGCTAGGGTACTTGTGAAGCAGAGTGGGAACAGAAGAAAACCTGAGCAGTAGGAAAGAAACTGAGAAGAGCAACTGGCAATTGAGAGGGCTCAGGCTACCCTGAGAAGCTTCCTACAGCAACATCCCTGTAGAAAGACTGAACTTTGGAAATGAGAAGCTATACTTGTGACTTCCTCTTTGGGCAGAAACCCATGAAGAAAAACAGAATGTCACCCCAAAATATGCCACTTAGGCATATTGATTCCTTTGAATTAAAGGTACTTTTAAGAAATGGCAGGTACAAGAAGGACACTTTGACTTTCTTTTTTCTTCCTGACAGCGGGAAATAAAACTCCCAGGTAAAAGCCCCCCCACCCCCACCCCCACCCCCGGCCGTACCAGGAGGAAGACATTCTTAACATAGAGACGGGAAACCTGGGGCTGACAAATCCGTACAAACAAACTGTATTAAATTAACCCTTATCTTTCTAGTTATTTCTTCACCATTTACTAGAATAAACTTCTTTGTCTTGTCAATTCTTCACAAATTTATTGTTTCTTGATCTAAAAGGTATAAAAGTTTCCTGCTCTGGTCACTTCTTTGGGTCTTCATTCTCTTGTGAAGGTTCCCATTTACATGTTAAAAAATTAGTAAAGTTTGTATGATTTTCTCCTACTGTCTTTTTTTTTTTTAATATTTATTTATTTTTGAGAGAGAGAGAATGAACAGGGGAGGGGCAAACAGAGAGGGAGACAGAGAATTGGAAGCGGGCTCTGTGCTGACAGCAGAGGGCCCAATGTGGGGCTCAAACCCATGAACCGTGAGATCATGACCTGAGCTGAAGTCCCACGAACCGTGAGATCATGACCGACTGAGCCATCCAGACGCCCCTACAAATGTATTTTATATCAGTTTAATCCCTAGGCCCAGCAAGAGACTCAAAGAGGATAGAGAATATTTCTTCTGCTACAACCCCAAGCACTACTGATGTAGTCCCAAATCAGAGGTGCCTTTCTAGCTTTAAGCAGAGGCAGAAGTAAACCCTCTTTGTAAATTAGGTTTGCTGGACTCCAACAGAGTAAGATCAATCAATAAACTCACAGAAGTACCAGAAAACAAGCCATTATCAATACAGACACCTCCAACTGCTCTACCAATCCTCTACCCCTTCAGAACAAGAACAACAGGTACTAGAGATTCAGGTGCAGGGTAAATATATTATAGAATAGTTATGTATAAAATGTTTACTGAACAAAGGATGCAATTACAAAAATGAGCACACAATACAAACTACCCCAACTAAATAGATTTGAAGGAAAGAAAAGTAAATGGAAATTCTAAAAGTAATAAGTGCTGAAATTAAAAGCCAATGGATAAAATGCACGGGTCAAACACAGATTAATTGGATGAGCTATCCAGGGAATTTATTAAGGACGCAGCAAAGATGGAAAATATAAGCAAATAAGAGACACAGAAGACAGAATGAGAAGGTCTATCATTTGTTTAATTGCAAACTCAGAAGAATATAAAAATTAGGAGAAATGTAAATTCAAAAAATAAAGACCTAAAATTTCCAAAACTGAGCCCATCAATCTAGGAAGTACAATATATCCCAAGTAGAACAAATAAAAATAAGTCTTAACCAGAAACACTGCAATCAAATTGCAGAACACTAATGTAAGTCTTGATCCTGAAAAAAGTCAAAAAGGACAAATTGTTAAGAAATGGAAGAACGGTTAGAATGGAAGCAGAACTCTCAACAGCAACAATGAAAGCCATGAAATAATGGAATAATATCAGAGTTTTTGAGATAAAATAGCTAGTCTAGACTTGTGTGCCCAATAAAATAAAGACATTAATGGTAGGCAATAAATAAGGGTGTTTAACCAAGTATTGTATAAAATAATAAAAGTGTCTGTGACAATAATTTTAAAAAGAAAGTTGGATAATGGTATATAAATATGGAAGAGAAAGATGAGATCTAATGTGTTCTAAAGTTTGGGAGCTTCAAAATAGTGCTTGATAGAAAGAAGTCCGAATAGTCCAAATATGTCAATAATCAAAATAAACATAAACAGATTAAACTTATCATTTTAGGGGTACCTGGGTGGCTCAGTTGGTTAAGTGGCTGACTCTTCATTTCAGCTCAGGTCATGATCTCATGGTTTATGAGTTCAAGCCCTGTGTGGGGCTCTGCGCTGACAGTGTGGAGCCTGCTTGGTATTCTCTCTCCACCCCTCCCCTGTGTGTGCACGTGTGTGTGCACTCTCTCTCAAAAACAAATATTTTTTTTTAAAGGGTTCTCAATTGTTTAAAAAACTATCAAATCGCTTTAAAAAGATTGCAAACTGTATTTTTTAAAAATCCATGCTTTTTTATAAGGACACAGAAAGGCTGAAAATAAGACGAAAGACAAAAGTCATTATTAGGGACACAGAACATAATAATAAAAGTTTCAATTCACCAGGAAAATATAATAATTCTAAATTTGAAAGCACTAATACAATATAGCAGCAAAATTTATAATAGGGGCACATGAGTGGCTCAGTTGGTTAAGCACTGGACAAGCCCTGTATCAGGTTCCACGCTAACGGTATAGAGTCTGCCTGAAATTCTCTCTCTCCCTTTCTCGCTCAGTAATAAATAAACTTAAAAAAATTTATAACATAAAAATACATGGAGAAATGGATAAATCCAACACTATATTTGTAGATTTAAAAAGAACTGTTACTGATATTTCAAGCAAAGAAAAATATTTAGTGAAGACAAAAGATTTGAACAATACAATTAAGAAATAAAATGTTGGGGGGCACCTGGGTGGCTCAGTCAGTTAAGCATCCAACTTTGGTTCAGGTCATGATTTCACAGTTCGTGAGGTCAGGTTCTTCACTGACAGCTCGGAGCCTGGAGTCTGCTTTGCATTCTGTCTCCCTCTCTTGCTCTGCCCCTCCCCAACTTGTGCACTCTCTCTCAAAAATAAACATTGAAAAAAAGGCAGCAGTCAGTAGAATTACGGAGAAAGAAATGTTAAAAACAATAATAAAGGGTAGGAATGGATATATATAAGATTCAGCATCTAATGTCAGAGAATATGAATTTTTAAACCCACTTATCTTGATTAAGTCAAGAGACCAGTCTCAACATATTCCAAAGAATGGGCATCAGGGACCACATTCTCTGATAATTCAGAAACTGTGCCAAACTTTAGTAACAAAAATATAAAATTTATACACACTCAGAAGCTAATGCACAGTTTTAAATAACTCATGGGTCAAAATAAGAGAAAACTGAAAAATGCTCAGAACTACTGGAACTAAAAAATGAATTTGGTAAGGTCACAGGTGTAAAAACCAACTCTCTATTATATACCTGGAATAAAAAATTAAAAATTTAAATTTAAAAATTTTACAGAGCACCTGGGTGGCTCAGTTGGTTAAGCGTCTGACTTCGGCTTGGGTCATGATCTCTCAGTCTGTGAGTTTGAGCCCTGCATCAAATTCATCAAAGCCCTGCTTTGTGCTGACAGCTCAGAGCCTGGAGCCTGCCTCAGATTCTGTGTCTCCCTCTCTCTCTCTGCCCCTCCCCCGACTCACACTCTGTCTCTCTCAAAAATAAACACTAAAAAAACCTTTTTTAAAAAATTTCATTTACAATAGCATCTGAAACGTAAAATATTTAAGAGGTAAGTTTATGTTGGGATGAGCACTGGGTGTTGTATGTAAGCAATGAACCACAGGAATCTACCCCAAAAACCAAGAGCACATTTTACGTACTATATGTTAGCCGATTTGACAATAAACTATATTTTTAAAAAAATAGAGGGGAAAAAAATAAAACCATTTTGGACACTTTCAAAAAAAAAAAGAGGTAAGTTTAATAACATACATGCAAGACCTATTCTAAAACAGTAAGAAAAGAAATTACAGAGGGCCTAAATACACAGGGAAATATACCATGTTGATCATTTGAAAGACTCAATATAGTTATTATGACAATTTCCCTCAAACTGATGTATAGGTTTAATGCAATCTAAATCAAAACTCAAGCAGGTTTTTTAAAAACTCAAAAGTGACAAGTGGATTCAAATTTACATGGAAATGCAAAAAACTTAGAATAGCTAAAACAATTTGGATCAAGAGCAGAGTTGTAAGACTTGCACTAACTGATTTCAAGATTTATTATAAAGTTACAGTAATGACAGTGTGGTTTTGGCAAAAGGACAAACATAGATCAGTGAAACAGAATAGAGAATACAGAATTAGACCCACATATATTGGGTCAATTAATTTTCAACAAAGGTACAAGGCAATTCAATGGTCAAAGGAACATCTCTTCAACAAATGGTACTAAAATAACTGAATATTCTTATGAAAAAGTGAACATCAACCTTTATTTTTCAAATGCAATAACTGATTTGAAATGGATCATAGATCTAAATGTAAGAACTAATACTATAAACCTTCTAGGAAAAAACAAGGAGAAAATCTTTGCAATCTTGGAGTAGACAACTATTTCTTAGGCTTAAAAAACAAGAACCATAAAAGAAAATTGATAAACTGTACTTTATCAAGTTTAAAAACTTGTTAAGAAAACCAAAAAGGTAAATAAACAAACAAATAAATAAATAAGTAAATAAAAGAAAACCAAAAAGGTAAACCACAGAATGAGAGAAAATAGTTGCAATATACATGTATCTGACAAAATTCTTGTGTTCAGACTCTCTCTCTCTCTGTATATATATACATACATACACACATGTTATAGTAACAAAAAATGAAGGTGTTTTGTATATGTATGGAAAAAGAGAAACCAACCAAGAAACAGAAGAGTTATATAAAGAATTTAAAATATGAAGAAAAAGATAACTCTATAAAACTAAAATAGGCAAAAGACATAAACAGGTATTTCATGGCCAATAATGAAGATATCTATTTGATCTCACTGACAATCAAAAAATATGAATCAAGATCATAAGATACCATTTTTATACAGTCTGTTTTACTATGTAGTAATATAATTCAAAAATTTAGTGACTTCAAAAAAATCATTCAATATTTCTCATGATTCTGTGAGTTAGGCTAGACAATTCTGGTCTGGACTAGCCTGGCTCTTGAGCTATGCAGGTCTCAGTTGGGATGCCTCGTGTTAGGTCTCCTATGCCCCAGAAGGTTAGTCTGGCTTTTTTTTTTTTTTTTCCCCCACATGGTGGGCTCGGAGTTCTAAAGAGCTGTAAGAGAAGATATGCCCAATGTGCAAGTTTTTCAAGTCTCTGCTTGTATCACACTTGCTAATGTTCCTTTGGTCAAAGCAAGTCATGTGGCAAAGAACAGCGTCAAGGAGTACAGTAACAGTAAAATCACACTACAAAGGATGAGAAGAATTTGTGACCATTTTGCAAGTCAACACTAAATTTTATAATCCACCACACCATTCTCTGCATGGATTCTTTCAGCAAAAAATAAGCAGATGACAATAGCAGAACTTGGAAAACACCTTGTAAAAAGGTGAATACTGGCATATCCTTGCTAGCAACTCTATGCCTAGACATATAGCCAAAAGAAAAGAACCTCCTGCACGTGAAGAGCTGATAGGTACAATAATATTTTTAGCTACACTGGTCTTAATAGAAAAAGTCATAACAACTCAACTGTCCATTGTCAAAAGAACAAACAAATAAATTGGCATAAAATTATACAATGAAATTTACTCATTTAACAAATATTTACTGAGTACATACTATTCAGCTAGGCATACTTTGAGGTACACTTAACAGTTACTAAGGTACTGATAAACTCAAATATCTGAATTTCTAAATTAGATTTTTGCAGATATAGAGATCCTAGAGATATCCTTATGATTATTTAATAAGAAATTAAAGAAAATTCTTCTGCTCCATAGAAGCAGTACTAATATCTCCTGTAAGTGGATCTTAAAAACTTATAAGAGGCAGGAGAACCTTGTATATTCTCTTGATTAAATGCTTTTTGCAATATGGAGACTTGAAGGTTTCTGGAAGGAATCAGACTCAACAATAAGGAAGTGGCTAGTCAGATCAACAAGTTCAACTTCATTGGACTTTAGGGGCGCCTGGGTGGCTCAGTTGGTTAAGTGTCCAATCTCAGTTCAGGTCATGATCTTGCAGTTTGAGTTTAAGCCCCGCACGATGCTCTTGCACTGACAGCTCAGAGCCTGGGGCCTGCCCTGGATTCTAGGTCTCCTTCTCTGTCTGCCCCTCCTCCTCTAGTGCTCTGTCTCTTGCTCACTCTCAAAAATAAATAAACATTTGTTCTTTCTTTGCCACGGTTTGTTGGAGTTTTGGTTCTTCTTGCTTTTTCTTGGCTGTATCGTTCTTTCCAGGCTACTTTGCAGCAAGTTGAGTCTTGAGAATCACTTTCTACTGGAATCCAAAGATCTAGCAACTAGGCTTTCAATGGATTCGCCAACAAAGCTTTACCCATCTTGCAGCCCAGAACCTTCTCAGATGGCCAGTGAAGAGAATTCCCAGGAAAGCTCAGCTGCCTCTCAAACTATCTCTGAGGTATTAATAAACAACCTTAGTAAATTGACTCTCGACCCTAGTATCAAACTCCCTTCCCCTCTACCGGAATATCCACCCCAAAAGCAGGACAGCGAGAAGAAACCACAGGGGCTTGTGGACCGAATACTCAGCAACAGGAAGAGGGGTGGAATAAGGACTTTGTTAACTGCTCGGAAAGAAAGAACAGAAAGGCTGATGTGGTTTATTAAAAACCATCACTACTTCAACCAGCATTCCACGGATGAATCAAGAGTGGAAAGATTTAGATGTATATGTCACTATCGCCTGTATCATAGAGATCCTTCTGAGGATACCAGCATGGAGAATAATTATGACATGGAGTTGATGTAAACATAAACCTTACGATACTGTTTTTTTTTTTTGCTAGTAATTTTAGGATCAGTATGCAGCAGCTTGGGAAAGCTGCTCTGTTAAGACAAACTGTATCATATTTTGATAATCTATGATATAAACTCTGTTTTGTCTTTTCTACCTTGATAACAGTAATTTGTGAGGAATCCTGTAGCTTGCGTTTGAACGACTTCAATATACTTTAGTTCCACTTTTTGATATGACCCATGGAAGCACTAGTAGGTTTTGAGTGTTGCCTGTATGTTTGAGAAGCCTGAAGTCATGAAGATAGGTTAACCTAACATGGGGCTCCTGCATGGCTCAGTTGGGTTAAGCATCCAATAGAGCTCTGTAGAATAGGGCTCTGTGCTGGCAGCTGGGAGCCTGGAGCCTGCTTCAGATTCTGTGTGTGTGTGTGTGTGTGTGTGTGTGTGTGTGTGTCCTTCCCCCACTCACACTCTCTAAAAAATAAAAACATTAAAAAAAAAAAAAAAAAAAAGAAAACCTAACATCAAATTGGAAGCCAAGTAACTTGTGCAGGAGGAATATATAGAGAATACTGGGTGGTTTGGCTAGAGCATAATTATAATTAGGGCAGGGTGCATAGGCTAGATTTTCTGTTTTTAAAAACTTGGATTGTAACAAAAAATTTTTTATGTGGTAGTTCCAGTTTTAGTAGCAAATGTGTATGTAGAAGATCTTATTAAAATTGAGACTTATTTGAAAAAATAAGTAAATAAATAAACATTAAAAAATAATAATAAACTTTACTGGACTTTAGTCTGGTTTCATTTAGACCACAGAGTAAGAACTCACAGAGCTGATCCTTTCTTAAAAGAATTCACGGGGCGCCTGGGTGGCGCAGTCGGTTAAGCGTCCGACTTCAGCCAGGTCACGATCTCGCGGTCCGTGAGTTCGAGCCCCGCGTCAGGCTCTGGGCTGATGGCTCGGAGCCTGGAGCCTGTTTCCGATTCTGTGTCTCCCTCTCTCTCTGCCCCTCCCCCGTTCATGCTCTGTCTCTCTCTGTCCCAAAAATAAATAAAAAACGTTGAAAAAAAAATTAAAAAAAAAAAAAAAGAATTCTGAATAACTAAAAACTTTCACATGCTTTATATAAATATATGTGTGTGTGTATACACACACACACACATATATATACATATATATGTATATATGTATGTGTGTGTATATATATATATACCTACACACATACACATATATATATAAATATGTAGGCATATGTAAAAATATAAATATGTAGGTATATGTGTGTGTGTGTGTGTGTATAGGAAAAAAGTGAACAATCTAGTTCCCCTCTGTCCCCCATCTACCTAGTACTCTCCCTGCTAGATATACCCACTTTTATTACTTTTGTGTATTTGTTTTTTCTTCAAACACTCCTTGGCCTCCTTTGCCAGCTCTCTTTTACCTGACCAGGGCCCTCTCCTCTTCCCTGTCACCCCAAGTGATTTATTTGGTCCTATAGTTTAAAATACTAGCCTGAATTTGTCTTAATTTTTTTAATGTTTATTTTTTAGAGAGAGAGACAGAGTGTGAGTGGAGTGCAGGCAGAGAGAGAGGGTGACATAGATCTGAAGCAGTCTCCAGGCTCTAAGCTGTCAGCACAGACCCTGATGCGGGGCTCGAACTCAGGAAGCGCGAGATCATGACCTGAGCTGAAGTCAGACATTTAACCAAGGTAGCCACCCAGGCGCCCCTAAAATACTAACCTGAATTTGCATTTCTGGTCCTGATCTCTAGATCTGTGTCCCTAATACCACATTTGGATGATTGCTAAGCATCTCAAATTTAACATGTCCTTCCCATCCCCCTTCTTGTCACAAACCTGGTCCTTCCCAAACCTTCCCTCTCCCAGTACTTGGCACAACCCTCCACCTACTTACTAAATCCAGAAGCACAGTCATCCTTGACTCTTCTCATTTCCTTACTCTTCACATCTAATCCAGGACCCAGTCCTATTCCAAATATATTTAGTATCCACCCACGGCTCTCCACTTTTTTGCCACCACTGTGGTCCAGGCCATTTTCATCTCTCATTTAGACTACTGCCATGGACTCCTAACTTCTCTTTCCATTTTTATTCTTGTCCCCTTCAATTCATCCTTCACATGTGAACGAGAGTGGAGTCCTTATAAATCATACTACTCCCCTACTTGAAATTGTAGGACTTCCTATTACGCTCAAAATCAAATCCAAATTCATTTCCATGGCCTACAAAACTCTATATAATCTGGACCATGAGTATGTTCCCTACCTCATTTCATGTTGCTGTATTCCACGTATACTGTGCTAGAATCTCAAATGGGCACACATCCACATTAACTCTCATACCTTTGTTTCCTTCATAATATTTACTACACTGTTTATTCTTTCATTTCTGTGTTTAATCCTTTCTCTATCAGGGTCCCAACTAAAATACATTTGTCCTTGCTTCCCACTGTTTTCTCCAAAACCTGGTAAAGGAACTAACACAAGATTTTTAGATTTTTGTTCCCTGATTGGATGAATGAACAGATACAGCAATAGATGTCATTGCAGAATAATCTTCCCATGCAAAGAAAGTAAGTGCTAGAAGATAACAATGCACGTTAAATTCCCAAATAGCAATTCTCAAATTCTGTTATGGTTTGCACAGATAATGTAAACTAATAACAATAACACACAAAAAAACTGAGAGAATAGCCTATTAGAATACCTCATTTGGTTAAGAATCTCACACATGCTGTACAATATTCACAAAATGAAATACATATATATTTATTTACTGAACCTTCATTAATACTGAGCAAACAATGACAAGTAAGCAGCAACAAAAAGACATGTGTTCAAAGAGGGTTGGGAAAGAGTTTTCTCTTAGCAACTGGCTCAGTAGGCTACCTGATGATAACAATAACAATCATGATTAACTATATGCCATTCCCAACACTTTACTTAAATCTATTCAGTTAACCCTAACAGGTACCGACTTCATAGCCTAGGAGGAAGAGGTTAAGTAACTAGCCCAAGGGTTGCATAGTAGTAAAAGCTGGAATTTGAAAGAATGCAATCTAGCTTCATTGCCCTGGCTCTTAACACTACCTAGTGCTTCCAAAAAAAAAATTATAAAGACCAAGGTTATTATTTTTTTAATTTTTAAAAATGTTTTATTTATTTTTAAGAGAGAGAGTGAGAGAGACACAGTGCAAGCCGGGGAGGGGGCAGAGGGAGAGGGAGAGGGAGACACAGAATCTGAAGCAGGCTCCAGGCTCTGAGCGGCCAGCACAGAGCCCAATGCAGGAATCAAACCGCGAATCATGAGATCATGACCTGAGCCAAAGTCCGGCACTTAACCAACTGAGCCACCCAGGCGCCCCAAGACCAAGGTTATTATTTTTTTTTTTTTAATTTTTTTTTTTTTTTTTTCAGCATTTATTTATTTTTGGGACAGAGAGAGACAGAGCATGAACGGGGGAGGGGCAGAGAGAGAGGGAGACACAGAATCGGAAACAGGCTCCAGGCTCTGAGCCAGCAGCCCAGAGCCTGACGCGGGGCTCGAACTCACAGAGTGCGAGATCGTGACCTGGCTGAAGTCGGACGCCCAACCGACTGCGCCACCCAGGCGCCCCAAGACCAAGGTTATTATTAAAGAACTTCAAGAACAAGAGAAAACATCATAATGAAATACTGAAAAGATTATGTATCTCTGAATGCCAACAAACTGTTTAGCAATTTCAGTTAGACTAGCTGGGACAGGATTACTCAATGGGTCACCCTTGCTTAATTTAAAAATGCCTTAAGCTTTAAATGCCTTAGTCTTTTATCTGACACAGAAAAGTGTCTCCTGTTCAAATTTCCAAAACCTTCAAGGAGGATAATATTTTTAAATGAGCTTTACTGAAGGGTTTACATAATACACAGTATCAGTTCGGCAAACCCTAAACACAGTTGCTTTCCTAAATAGAGTTTCTTGAAGCAATAAACTCTAAAAGTTTACCCCTCAAAATACTTGCAAGTCTGTGAAAGCAGATTATTAACTAATACAACAACAAACACATTATCACTTAATTCATTAAGTTTGTTTCTGAGGTTTAGTAAAGATTTTCTAATCTGGAGTTTATGTCTGTACCAAAGAGAGAGAGAAACGCCAACAAAAAGCACTGGGCAAAAAAACAGTGATTATTAAGTATTTGGCCGTATAATCTCCAAAAATGGGGAGAGACTAAACAGGTTTTGTGAAATCAGTGGAAACGAAACGGTTCTCAATAAGAAAAAAAATGAACTATTCTACACTGGCTATTTACCCAGAATAAAATAGAGAAATGGCTCAATAAATTAACAGATAATTCATATAACAATATTAAAATTACAAATAGTTTGGGGAGATTTTTTAACAGGAACAAAGAAATTAATGCAGCTTCTTCCTACTTATTACCAACAACATTTACTCAGTAGAGACACGTGTTACAAAGATACTCTGTCTTTTCCACTTGTCAGAAAGAAGACACCTTGATATCTGATAGTAATGCAGCATGAACTCAGAAAAACTGTTCTGAAGAACAGAACTAATTTTCTTTCTTTCTTTATTCCATTCCACTGCAAATCTTGGCAAGCACAGTGTTTTTGTTTTCCTAGAATTTATAAGAATAAATCAGCTAAGGGGTGCTTTGGTGGCTCAGTTGGTTTAGCGCCCAACTTGGGCTCAGGTCACGATCGTGTGGTTCATGAGTTTGAGCCCCACATAGGGCTCTGCGCTGACAGCTCAGAGCCTGGAGCCTGCCTCGGATGCTGTGTGTCTCTCTCTGCCCCTCCCCTGCTTGCGCTCTGTCTCTATCTCTCAAAAATGAATAAAAACGTTAAAAAAATTAAAAAAAAGAATAAATCAGCTAAAAAGGGAAAAATGTGTACACACATATAGATCCCTTTAAAACATAGAAGAAACTATTTTCATGCAAACTGGAAAATAATACCAAACCATAAAAAGATGCCTGGAAACAACCTTAGAAGAACAGAGAAAAGACTTGTGATTTCATTTCCAGTTCAGGGTGTGGCACTACCTAAACTATATGACCTCAGGCAAGCCAATTACTGATTGTTTGTGGGGCTCAATTTTCTCCTCTGTTAAATGGGAAGAATATAACTATATGTTCATAGAGATTGCTTCTAATTCTACATATTGCTTTCAGTAGGCTTTGGTAAAATGATAAAGTTTTTTACTTAATAGAAGTAAGTAATGCAGGCTCCAGGCTCTGCAAACCCTGAGCTCTGAGCTGTCAGCATAGAGCCTGATGCGGGGCTGGAACCCAAGAACTGTGAGATCATGACCTGAACCAAAGTCAGACACTCAACCAACTGAGCCACCGAGGCACCCTGAAAGAGAGAATCTTTTTTTGTTTTCTTTAATTTTTTTTAACGTTTATTCATTCATTATTGAGAGATAGAGAGAGACTGAGCATGAGCAGGGGAGGGGCAAAGGGAGGGAAGATGCAGAATCCAAAGCAGGCTCCAGGCTCCGAGCTGTCAGCACAGAACCCGATGAGGGGCACGAACTCACAAACCGTGAGATCATGACCTGGGCCGAAGTTGGATGTCCAACCGACTGAGCCACCCAGGCGCCCCAGAAAGAGAGAGAATCTTAGGCAGGCTCCAAATGCATCACAGAGCCTAATGGTGAGATCATGACCCAAGCCAAAAGTAAGAGTCAAATGCTCAACCAACTGAGCTATCTAGGTGCCCTGCACTTGGAAAAAAAATTTATGTCTATTTATTTATTTTGAGAGAGACCACCCATGGGAGGGAATGGCAGAGAGACAGAGACAGAGAGAGAGAGAGATGAGACAGAGAGAAAATCCCAAGCAGGCTCCACACCAGCAGCACTGAGCCTGACCTGGGGCTCGAACTCAAACTGTGAGATCATGACCTGAGCTGAAATTAAGAGTCAGACATTTAACCGACTGAGCCACCCAGGCAAACCCTTGCACTTGGAAATTCTTAAGTGACAATACATGATGACCAAGAAAGATCAGATTTAAACTACCAAATGCAAAACTATACTCATTTTCTAGTCACCAACTTATTAAACACGGTGACTAATGCAATGGGTTACAGTATGAAACTATTCGTAGGTAGCTTTTATTGGGTCCAAAACTAGGGCAAAGATCATCTCAGAAGTGTGTGATAATATTTTCAGATAAGTAACACTTAATATAAAACATCAAACTGTGAAATGATACAAAGCAACAGTATTCTGCAGTTATATATTTCCAGCTTTCAGAGTAAACTGACACCATCACCATATTTTAATTTATATAGTGATTTCCCATTTACTATCTCACTTAACCATTGTGAAAATCCTATGAAATAAAGTGAGCAGTACTTTTATCAACACAATTCAGACCAGCTCAGAAAGTTAGGTAACCTACCAACCTTTATTCTGGAATGTGAGTCACAGAAATTAAACTGTACTAATCAAGTAAGAAATATCCCTCAAAGGGAAGAAAAAAGCTTTAGTGTTTTAAAATAATATAGGCAAAGAAGTAAAATATAAAAGATCTCTACTACAGAATCATTTCATACCCACACAAATTGGCCATATTTGTCAGGTACTACCATCCCTCTTCCAAAGATCAATAAAAACATAATCTAGAATGCATAAAATGTTCCCGGTAAATAATTTCTTACCATTTTCATTTATGTTAAGAATGCACAACTAAAATCACAGCTCATGATAATACAATTAATAGGCAGTAGCGGTCGGAACATTAAATTCTCTATCATTACATCATAGAAATACTTGTACAAACTTCTCCAAAAGACCAGTGCAGTCTCTCTACAAAATTTCTGACAACAGCCCCAAAGGAGAATTGAAAGACACTGAAGTTAAGAAAAGGAGGTGTCTTGCCATGACAGGTAAACTGTGTCAGAGCCTATATGAGATTTTTGCATGATCTGCATAAAAACAAAGATAATACTTTAAACCTACTGGAGGTCATTAAGTAATCTTAGTGTGACACAGGGCCACATATGGCTTCTTGGAATTTTAGAGATTAAGCCGATCCCCAGGTTTTACTGCAAGTACCTCCGCTGTAATAGAACAGGGGAGAGGAGAGTGTCAGAAATTTGGAAGAGGTAGAAAATTCTGCTCCTCATAAAGTAGTAGGATATACGTGAAGGGTTTTTGCAAAAGATCAACGGAGCTAAGGCCCCATTCCCTTGGCCACCAACGCTTTAGATGGCACTTACAAGCCTGAATTTTGTTTAGAAGCGAATGCATTTAGTATCATGTATTAGTGGCTGGGGAGGGCAAGAACCAAACTGACAGGTCCTGAGAAACAGCTTGGTCATCAGCAGGGAGGATCTTCTCCACTTACTCTGAGGTTGATACCGGGGAAGGAAGAAGAGATGGGTACTCTACAGAAGCTTAGAAGAGCTTCCAAGTCCGCGACGATGAGAGCGAATGATAGGAAATCCAGTGTATGGGTTCACTGTACCGGGGTGAACCGTGAGGTGTCCCAGATAACCTGGCTACCGCCAGACCGAGACAGAGTCAGCAGCGCCCTAAAACACTGCTTGAAGTCGAAATCACGGTGCCCCACATCTATATGATCTAAGTGGGAGAGCTCCGGAAGAAGCCAAGCCCTGATGACAGTCTCAGGCTTCCGTCCCCAATTTCACGCGCTCGTTTACCTACCCGCTCTGACCCCGGCTTCTCCGGATCTCAGTATCCTGGAAGCGGCTCCTGACCGACTCTCACACCCGCCGCTGGGGTCCGGCCAACCGGAACTCGCTCTCGTCACTTCCGGTCCGTTTCCCACCCCCCATCCCTCCGGGGACCGCCTCCAAGAGACAAAAGTTCCTTTTTCTTTTCTGCAACCTCCGAAGATCTTCGCGGGATTTCAGTTCGGGTCTAGGTTCGGGACCTGTGGGCGGGACGAGAGGAAGAATGACTGTTGTCTTCGAGGTTCTTGATCCGGAACTTATCAAGGAGTCCCGGAAGAGGTAACTCGTGGGATAGAAGCGTGTTCACTACGCGAGGGGGAAAACGGAACGGCGCGAGTGAGGAGTTGGTGAGGTTCTCTAGGTAAGTCGGCCCTTCATTGGGAGGTAATTTTGCATTCTCTCTCCAATTGGAATGTTTCTTTCCACCTCATTACATACCTCCTCCCCCGAGCCTTTCACCTCCGTAAACTGTCTTCCGCCCAACTGGACACTGGAGCCACTGCTGCTGTTCAGCCAGTAGTCCTTTGGAAGAAGGGACCAAAATCTTGAGAAGGAGAAGAACCCAGAATTTCTTGTTCCCAGGCAGAGCCTTCATTCAGGCAGCATGGATACGCTTGCTCCGAATGTGAGAAAATACCGCGCAGGCCTGTTGAGTATTTATTGAATACCCACAGCGTATGAAATGGAGTCCTACGAGGAAAGGAAAGGTTTCCACGAATATGGTCGAAAAATGTGTCTCTCTGTGTAACACAGATATAATGTTCAGAGAAGTGTTTAATCCTGTTAGCCCAGGCACTAGACTCTGAAAATGTGATGTACAGTCGTTATGTGTAATTGCTACAGCAGTTCTGTAGAGTAAATAATTAAGACTGATTGGGGGATGATAAACACTTGAGATTGGTGTCGTTTGAACCACGCCTTCATGGCTGAAGAGGTTGTGTGTGTTTGTGTTTGTGTATGTAAGTGAAGAAAATAGAAAATAATTCCTGGGAGAGATGGCTCTTTGAAGGGACCTAGTAATTTGGTGTCGCTGGATAGTACAGTATGAAGCAGAAGAGTAGATTAGGAGAAAGTAGGTAGCAACCAAACTGTGTAGTGCTTTGGATTTGTGCTAAGGGATTTGTTTTATATTTTAGGTGTTTACCTGGTCATATTTTTTTAAGTTTATTTATTTATTTTGAGAGAAAGAGCAAGCAGGAGAGGGGCAGAGAGAGCGAGAATCCCAAGCAGGCTCTGAGCTGTCAGCGCAGAGCCCACTGCAGGGCTGGAGATCATGAATGGTGAGATCATGACCTGAGCCAAAATCAGAAGTAGGTTGCTAAACTGACTGAGCCACCCAGGCACCTCCATCTGGTGGTTTTTGAGCAGAAAAATTACAGGATCAGATTTGTGTTTTACAAGTATAATTTTAGGGGTGCCTGGATGGCTCAGTCTCTTAAGCTTCAGACTCTTGATTACAGCTTAGGTCATGAGCTCACAGTTTGTGAGTTTGAGGTCTGCATGTGGCTCTCCCAGGAGTTTGCTTGGGTTTCTCTTTCTCCTTCTCTCCCCCCACCCCCCAAATAAATAAAGTTTTTTTAAAAAGTATAATTTTAATGGCAGATGGACTAGGATGAACTAGGATATGCATGAAGCAAATGAGGAAAGATCAGAGATAGAGAAGTAATTTGAAGGCTTTTGGCCAAGACATCGATAGGGCACTGGTAGCAAGGATAAGGAGATAGGTTGAACACAGATAAATTCAACAAGGTTTGGTGACTGGATGTGGTAGGCCAGTGGAGAAAAAGTCCAGGGTTACTAAGAAATCAAGAATACAGAAAAAGGTGGGCCACATGGATGGGTCAGTTGGTTGAGCATCAAACTCTTGATTTCAGCTCAGGTCATGATCTCTTCGTGGGAGCAAGCCCTGTATAGGGCTCTGCACTGACAAGTGGGGAGCATGCTTGGGATTCTCTCTCTCTCTCAATAAATAAATAATAATGAAAAAAAAATACAGAAAAAGGAAATTTTAGAGGGAAAGGAAAATACTGAGTTCAGTGTAGGATACAGATTAGAATACTTTATAGTATTCTAGTAGAAGCTGGAAATTCCAGTTTGGAGCCCAGGAGAGGTGTCAGGAGTCCTCAGCATATGACAATTTGGGAATAAATGGGATTTGCTCTCTCCTCTATTAGATGTCAGCTCCATGAAGAGTGGGACTTTGTTTAGTTCAGTGCTCTATCTCTAAGGTCCAGAACAGTGCCTGGTGCACAATAGGCCTTCCATAAATATCAACTTATTGGATGAAAAGAGAGTTTATAGACCATCACTGTCCAATAGAACTTTCATGGAAATATTCTGTAGCTCAGAGTGACCGTTAGCCACTTTTAAGTTGTTGAACTATTGGGCACTTGAAATGTGGCTAAGTGCAACTGAAGAATTGAATTTTTATTTAGTTTTAATTAAGTTTAAATAACTGTGTTTGACTAATGGATACCGTATTGGATGATGTAGGCATAGACTGAAAAGAAAGCTAAACGTGTAAGCAGGTGCAATACATACATCAGGGGCAAACATCAGAGCTAGAGGAGACTGGAAAAAAAACTATCAGAAAGGTGGGATGATAATAGGGTGAAAGATTAAAGAATTAGAGGGAGGAAAGTTTAAAGAAACGTTATCTCATCAGTGAGTGGTGGAGAAAACTCAAGATGAGGCCTAAAAGGAGGCAACTACATTTGGCAATTAGCAAGTGTCTAATTCCTTACCAATATCAGTTGAATGGGGAAGGGAGGCAGGTAATTAAAGAAGTTTAGAGGTAAAAGGAAAAAGGAGTCAGACAGTGGTCCAAGGGTCAAAAAGGATTGGGGAAAGGTTTTTTGTTTTTTTTTTTCAGGTTAGAAAAGCCAAGGTATATCCCCAGGGAGTACGATTAACGGGTGGGGAACACGGTTCTGGAGGGAATGGGATCAAGAGCATTGGTGAAAGGGGCTTAGTCTGGGAGGAATTAGAACACACCAGGAGGAGGGTTTTTACAGGACGCGTTTGTTTTGCAATGCCACCATTGCCCAAGATTATCCTTGAGACTAAGAATAGTTATGTTTACCTTAGTCTCAATCACTGGGCTTTTGATATGTGTGTGGTGTATATGCAGAAAGGGAAAGAGGCTGAAACACCTTTTGGAGGAGTTAGATGATAATGTAATCAGGCTGATAGGTGATTAGAACATCCTAAAGAATAAAAATGTTAGGTATTAATGGTATTAATATGGTAGAATTAGAGACCTCATGAGGTATGGTACAGAAGCAATGAACTTTGTAATTTCTAGAACTTTTTTTTCTTTCGTTTTTTTTCTCTTACTGGTATGTTTGTTTTTTGATGGTTATTTTTGGTTCGTTTAGTTTTTGTTGCTGTTGAGAGAGAGAGTGAAAGCGAGGGAGTGGCAGAGGGAGATAGAGAGAAGAGAATCTTAAGCAGGCTGCATGCTCATGAACTGTGAGATCATGACCTGAGCCGAAATCAAGAGGCAGGACACTCAACCAACTGAGCTAGCTACCCAGGAACCCTGGTATATGTCTGTTTTTAGATAAAGTTCAGAAAGTGAGAAGCTTTCTGTCATGATCTCTAGATGAGTATATTTTATACTACTTTTATTAGTTATATTACTGTGGATAAGCAGGTTCTCTTTTAGATCCTTATTTTTCTCATCTTTAAAATGAGGCTCATGCCTTTTTTAATTTTCATAGCAACCATAATGGAAGTAAAGGAGTTAGCAAGTTATACAACACATAATAGGTCCTCTATATGTTGTTCCCATCTCCAGATAGTACCTGAGTCTGGTATATAGGATATTTGGTTACTTTGCAACCTAGAAATGGGTGCAGAAAATCCTTCTAATTGTTGACATGGAGGTTATGGATATAATTTTTACATAATTGAGTATTTATTCACTTTGGAATCTAGTTAGATTATGAAAGAGAAATCCTGATATGTAAGCCTCATGTAACTAAATGATAGATGCATTCTGAGAAAATGTGGGTTCTAATAAGAATTTAATTTTTTTTCTGACTGTAAAAAGGCATCTAGAGCCATAAAGTACTATGTCAGTACAGCCCTGTCACCATTATTAGTCATACCAGTGAAAGAGGACTGAAACTAGGTACTGACAGCTTACATGTGTGACCCTCTTGCCTCTGGCCATTCCGTGTCACTCTCCTTTGATCCCTCAATGTTTGTTTCTTAAATCTGTATTTCTGTGTTAAGTGATAGAAGCTTGAAACAAAAGGCCACATATTGAATGGTTTGATTTATATGAATGTCCAGAATAGGCAAAATAGATTAGCAAATGCCAGGGACCTGGGGGTAGAGAAAATGGGAAGCAACTGCTAATAGTTACACAGGTTTCTTTTTTTTTTTTTTTTTTTTTTTTTTTTGCATGCACAAGCAGGGGAGTGGAGCAAAGGGAGAGAGAGAGAATCCCAGGCAGGCTCCCTGTTCAGCATGGAACCCAGTGCAGGGCTCAATCCCATGACCCTGAGATCATGACCTGAGCTGAAATCGAGTTGGAAGCTCAGCAAACTGAGCCACTCAGGAGCCCCAAGGGATTGCTTTTTGAGGCAGTGAAAATGTTCTGGGATTAGATAGTACTTATGGTTGTACAAACTTTTGGATATATTAAAAAACCACTAAATTGTACACTTTAAAAAGATGAATTTTTATAGTATGCAGTGTCTCGAGAAATTTAACGTCCCCTATGGTATCCTTATTTTTAAATTTTTTTAAGATTTTATTATTTTTTTTTAATGTTTATTATTTATATTTGACAGAGAGAGTGTGTGTGTGCGTTAGCAAGGGAGGGGCAGAAAGAGATGGAGACAGAATCTGAAGCAGGCTTCAGGCTCTGAGCTGTCTGCACAGAGCCTGAGGGGGCCATGAGATCAAGACCAAGCCGTAGTCAAGACACTTAACTGAGCCACCCAGGTGCTCCAAGATTTTATTTTTAAATAATCTCCGCACCCAGTGTGGGGCTTGAACCCACAACCCTGAGATCAAGAGGCACGTACTGTACCAACTGAGCCAGCCACTCACCCCATTCTCATTTAAAATATTTGTGATAAAGTATTTCCAAGACTGTCATCTATGCCATGTAGATTATCCAAGGGCACTTACTTAATAAGCACTACAAATATGGTAGTCCCGTGTATTTCAATATATAAATGGTTAGATGCTGTCCCACTAGAAGAAACTATGGTTATTTGTGCCTATACATGGAAGCATTCTGAATGTAACAGCCTCAACTGTAGACTGATACGGGTGTTTTATTGGTGATTCAAATACCATGAATAGCTTTGCTGAGGTAACAGGAATTTCTAAAAAAAGGATGATGTTCCTTTGTTTTATATGATAGTTACACTTCTGGTAAATTCAGTGTATATTAGAACTATGCAAAAAATATTTTGTGTCCATGTGTATAATGAAGTTAGCTTCTGGTCTCAGTGATTGATGGTTTTTTACCTATAATTATTTCCAGCGGGAAAATCTTTGCTTTGTAATACTTTTAGCATTCCATGCTTAGGTCTAGTAAATGTCAGCAGCACGCCTCACTCCAGGCCCATTGCTGTGACAACTAGGAACTTCTCTGAGGGGTTGGTACCAACCATCCCCATTGAGAACCACTGCATTATGAAGACACAAATAAGCACTATATTCCAGAGAAGGGATGAGTTATTCTTGGTTCCTTTACATCCTTTAGACAGCTTGATAAAATAGAATATTTCCTTTGTCTACAAGACTTAGGGGGAAGACAGAGGAACAGAGTTTCATGGTATCCCAAGAACTAGATACTCCTTGAGATTCAGAATGATTGTAACTGCTTTACCTGAATTCTTGAATCTTTTCTAGTACAAAGGGAAGAAAAAACAGTACATTAAGATCCAAAATAATATTTTGCTTTTTTTCTGGATGACTTCATAATGGTTTTTAAGTGTTGCCACTTATTTACCTAAATCAAGGTGTTTTGTCTGATAAGCCTGTAATTTTTCACTGCTATAGTGATAACTTTTTTTCCTTTCCTTTCAGATGCTCTCCAAATCCTTGGTGATGGAATATTTGGCTCATCCTGGTGCACTTAGCTTGGCTGCCGGAGTTGCTTGTGGCATGTGCCTGGGTTGGGGTCTCCGTGTACGCTTTGGGATGACTCCCAAAAGCTCAGTGAGCAAGATAGACACAGAGACTGGAAGTGAAGCAAGCATCTTAGGAGAAAGTGGGGAGTACAAAATGATTCTTGTGGTTCGAAATGACTTGAAGATGGGAAAAGGGAAAGTAGCTGCCCAGTGCTCTCATGCTGCTGTTTCTGCCTACAAGCAAATTCAAAGAAGAAACCCTGAATTGCTCAAACAATGGGAATACTGTGGCCAGCCCAAAGTGGTGGTCAAAGCCCCTGATGAAGAAACTCTGGTTGAATTATTGACCCATGCAAAAATGCTAGGACTGACTGTAAGTTTGATCCAAGATGCTGGACGTACTCAAATTGCACCTGGTTCTAGAACTGTCCTGGGAATTGGGCCAGGACCAGCAGATCTAATTGACAAAGTCACTGGTCACCTAAAACTTTACTAGGTGGAATTTTGTATGATGACTGTCCCACCACAATGTGTTTTGAAACTGTCAAATTCTAACAATAAAACAAACTCTCCCCCTACCTTAAGTATTTTTGAGATCAAAATCAATCTGTTCCCATGTTCTTTTATCAGGTACTTGGCTCAGTTATCTTGGCTTAAAAAAAAAAACAAAAGTTAAATGGTCCTGATGTTTCAAGTGATAGCTGCTGAAACAAATGTTTGAGAAACTGGTCACAACCAAATTGGATTACAAGGGCGGGGGGGAGGGGGAGGGGGACAGCATTTCCTGTGCATGGTTACGTCCCTGTGTAATGGCTTTTCTTCCCCAAGACAACACTGCTATACCCCATTGAAGGACCAGGGTTCAAGGTATTCTCATTGGATGCAAACTACAGTTTGTTTTCCTGCCATCACTTTTTGGATGACTGATAGCCAACATTAATAGATCATGGTATAGCCCCAAACAGCGATTTATAGTCTAACCTTCTGGATTAACCCACCTGTGCAGTATTTCATGTTCATTTCCCTGACCCATACTGGCCAAAGATTTCTCAGTAGTGCTTCTACATCATGGCCTATAAAAAATTCCTTTTACTTCCCCACAACTTCCCTAATAGTGCAGGCATTGAAAAACTTGCAAAGTGACTTGTATGGACTTTGAAGGTAGTACTAGGCCCACACGAGAATCTAGGGAAATGGTGAAGTGAATGTGGTGTGTCATCCAACATCCTGTTTCTTTACCTAAAACTTAAGGAACTAGATAGTTCAATTATTTAAGGGCATCTTTATTTCCCTTTTGATATATGGTTATCATGACATAATTCCAATAGTTACTGTTACACCACCTGCCCAGGATAGGAGGGAGGTTCCGGTTCCCAAAAGCAACATAGCTTTTTGAATGAAAGTCTTTTAGGGGGACCCTGATAGTATTTCTAAATTGAGTATATCCCAAACAACTAATGGTGCCAGAGAGGATTTTGGCAACAGGTGCATGTGAAGTAGCTCCAATTCTCCATGATTAACTTCAGTAATTAGCATTACTTAGCATTGAGCTTCAAACATAAGCAGCACGGTAACACTTCAAGGTCTAAGGTCAGTGGAGTCTGGGTAAAACAATAAAGACTACTGCACTCAGTCATAGTTTGTACTATTTGGTCAGTTTTATAGAGTTTACACTGGCGTATGACAGCACAGGAGAAACTGCATCTGTGAATGATGCCACAGTAGCAACTGCTTCTAAATAGAATGTTTACACTAGATTCAAAAGTGATGCAACAGCATGTAACTGAGGCAAAGAGAACTTAATCCTAAATGCACCATTCTGGCTCATGTAATTTCTGAGGCTTGCCTCAGAGACTGATGGCTCCCAAGTTCAAATACAGTGCATTCCCAACAGGATGGCCAGCTGACTCAAGTAACTGTAAGTCATGGTATATCTACCAGGATGAATAGTATACAAATTCTAATAATTCCAGAAATATATTATGCTTATTTCCTACTTCACCTGTACTTAGTATTTATTTTATAGGGTGCTTAATCTTACAGTTCACAAGGTACACTCTGCAAAGTCCATAAGGTCTTTAAAATACTTTCAAGGGGTCAGATATTTTCATAATGCTAAGACTTTTTTTTTTTTTTTCCCCTGTGTTGACATTTGCACAGGTAACACAAAAGCAAAGGTGGATAAAACCTCTGGCATCTTTCACGAATCAAGGCAGGGGCACCCTACCTATACAAGTAGTACTTCATTGCCCAGTAGTGTCTCTCTCCCTCCTCCCTCTCCCTCTCTCTCTCTCTCTCTCTCTCTCTCTCTCTCACACACACACACACACACACACACACACACACACACACACACACGATTCACTTAATGTCCTTGATAAAGCAGTAAAAAAAAAAATTATTAAATTTGACCCATCACTACTTTTGTCTTAATATTCTAACACTGAGCACTTCTGGTACACACTGAAGTATGAATGTTGCCCTGAGAGAAAAAAAATGTGTGGCTGAGTTGTGAGCTGAACTAGCAGCCTTGGTCATGGAAGAGTTTTACTTGTAAAAACTGACTATCCAATTAGCCAATCATTTTAAGAAAAGCAACAGACCGTATTCTGGAAAACTTCTATCTACCTCTCCTCCAAGTTTCCCAAAACCTAAGATTTTTCTGATGAGATCAGTGTTCCTCAGAAATAGGATTTTTAAAGATATGTGTCAACATTTAGAAAACCTGTACAACTTAATGAATCTATTTTCCATATAACCAACGCATGAGGGTACAAATCATGCATAGATAAAAGATCTATTCAAACTAAAGACACTAGTGGATTTTAATATAATGTTAAAGTTGAGTGTTACGGTTTCAGATTCCACATTTCAACTAACTACAAGTATCTGAAAAGGCTATTAAAATACTTTCCTAATTATACATCTTCGTGAGGCTAGACTTTCTTCACCTACTTTTAAAAAAAAGTAGTAACAGTGAATGCAAACAGAATCCAGCAATCTTCTGTGAAGAAAAACTTTGAAGAGACTTGTAAAAAACAGTGCAATTCCATTTTTCTCATTTAAGAAATAAGGCTAATATATAATTGTTTATGTTTACATGCAATGAGTTTAATAGTTACATTTAAATAAATTTTTAAAATTTGTTTTTACAGAACATTCAAGCAGCCCTGCTTGCAGCTCATATCATTCTGTTGCTATTGTACTAATGTCTATGTTGAAATAGTTAACAAATATCAGATTTTTTTTTTTTTTTTTTTTTTTTTTTGGTACAATGGCTATATTTGGATACTAGGGCAAAAGATCACTGAAGGTATGTTTACCTCCTCAGAGGTTTTCCATTACGCTCTTCTCTCCTGTTTCAGTTACGTTTAGACAATTATAAGAATTCTTAATACTGTTTCCTATTTTAAGTTACTTCTCCCAGACCATCATCCTATTCAGAGTAATGTCATGGAAGATCCCTTAAAATAAAGTTTATTACCAATTTGTTCTACCACTTATGTACAACACCCACTGCCAAGTCTTAAGGTAGGCATTTTGTGATTTAAACATACTCCTGCAAATAATTCTGGAAAGTACTCATCATGTTAATACACACAAGGGAACATATTCAGAGGTTCACAAAGTATAGGAAAGGTCCAGAAGAACACATCTCGACTGAAAAGAATTAAGCTCCCAAGGACCACTGCTATTCTCCCTGTTGATTTTGATTAACAACGAAGACAGGGAGGCAGAGATCCACAGCAGAAGCATAAGTACAGCCCAATGTTTTCACTATGACAAACCAAAACAGGAGAAGGGATTTTCTAGTTAATACTATAATTTTAGGGGTAGGATGATTAAAAGTGGGGCAGGGCAGGGGTTCTATGTTTAAAAAACAAAACAAAACAAAACAAAAAAAACCTGTGCTGCTTATGGTCATTTGCCTGGTCGGTGTGGAGAATTATAGGGCAATACAAGGCTAGGTTTGGTGGAGGACTGGGTTTAATCCTCTAACTCTTTTGAGGATTAAAAGATGAAATGAGCTTAAAGTAACATTCTCAGCCATGAACAAAAAGGGTTGAATTCAAACACTGGCTTAAAAAAATTCCACTTAAAAGTACTCATACTTTGGGGCCCTTTTCATGGTGAGGCACAGTATGTTAACTACATGCTTACATACTTTGATCGCAAGTTGACAGAATACCCATATCTGTTCATTTAAGTGAAATGCTTAGGTAAAAACCCTGAAGTGCCACTTGGTTAAAATGATGGGAGACAGCCAAAATGTGGCCTACTACAGTGCTCTTCAGACTGCTGCATGTACCTTGTTAACCACAGGAATGTACATGATGTAATGCTGTGTATTTCCCTATCCCAATCCTCATTCTGCTTTTGCACTCACACCTCCCTGTACCACCTCAATACCCAATATAAAACTACCACAACCACGGTTCTTTGGTTAAAATTTGAAAGGTATTTAATTAAAACTGCCATTCTACGTTATTTCCACAGTCCAGTAATTTATTTTAAATTTGAGTAATTTCAAATTCCACAAACAAAACTGAAGAACAGCAATATTTTGTTTGAATTCTCTCTTCTGTACACTCAGTGATCTAAAACACCACAATATCCAACATACACAAACCTCAGGGAAGGGTTAGTAAATACACACAGATTGGAATCATGGTGCTCTTTGTTCCTGAATGGAATGGTCCCACAGAAAAAGCACAGGATACAGCACAACATAAGGGCACCTGTTACATATGAAGTGAGCAAAAACACACTAGCATTTTCTATATGCGTAATGAGGAAACCTGCATAGGTTAGAGGGCCTTTTATGCTCATTTAAAAGTCAGGCAATTTGTCTGTAATGCATTTTTCAAATAATTTGGAGAGCACTGCAATCCAATGTAGGATGTGCTGATTAGTGTTGTCTTTGTTGGCATTGACAGTCTTACATGGTCACATACCAATACTTTTGCTGTAGCTTTTGAGTAAGAGATTTAAATGCATTTTAGACAATACATATCATAAGCTGTTTACATACACTAAATTTAAGAGATTCAATATTAGAGTTTTTTTTTTCTTTAAACACTACAGAGTGCAAATCAGGTTCTTCACAACAGATTGAGTATTAAGCAGTTCTTCAAAGAATGAGGGGGAAGGAAAAAAGCCCAACTGAATAAACATTGAAACTATTCCCCTTTGAAAATAAATTCTAAAATGATGCGGAATGTGAAATAAGCTTTTAACACAGGTGATCCGAGTTTATAGTTAGAAACAAAAAGTAGTCCTTCATGAAATAAAAGTTACAAGAACATGTGCCTGTTTTCCCATTATAAACTGAGAAGCGGGTAGAGACGATGTTTCAGTACGAAAATAGGCGACTACAGGATCAGCTTTCTGTCTCACATGCTGTACCCAAAGCCAGGCTGTGGCTGCCCATAGGGTGGTGCAGTATAACCATAGCCAAAAGGTGCCTGGGGAGGGACTGCAACACTGGGTCCTGCTGTCAGCATCAACTGGGGCTGACCTAAAGAAGAAAAACAAGAAAGGGTAGGGGGTGGAGGGGCAGGAGGTGGGACAAATTGTTAGCAGTGTAGACTATCATACTCTAATCTCCCCTACTCTAAGAACATAATCAAAACTTAGAATGAGTTTTGTGGTGGTACTTTTGACTGTCACAATTTTGGCATCACACCCACCCTAAGAAGGGTTCTGCCTAAAAAGCTAAACAATTCAGGGCAGAGGACAGAACAGTGACAGCAATTATGTTACCTCATTTTATTTAAAACAATATGCACAGGCATGCTTGACATGAATGGGCAAGACATCTGCCAATACACTTATCACCACATGGTACTCACACACGTTTAGTGAAATAAGCACAGGAAAGCTTAACTTTTTAATGATGTGGTTTTAACACAAATAAACCTTTAAAATTAGATTTAAATTTCTGATTTAAACAATATAAATGGTAATGAAATGAAATGGTAATCTAATGGATATCTAGGAAAGAATCTAGTACTAGTTAAGAGAAAAACAAAAACAAGACACATTCAAATATGCTTACGTATGAATACATCAGAACACAAATCTGTTTCAAATACTGTATTAGCACTCGTACTTCATTAAAAAAAAAATTTCAGGGGCGCCTGGGTAGCTCTGTCAGTTAAGTGTCCAACTTTGGCTCAGATCCTATGGTCTGTGTGTTCAAGCCCTGCAATCAGGCCCTGTGCTAACAGTGCAAAGCCTGCTTGGGATTCTGTCTCTCCCCAACTTGGAAACACACTCTCTCTCAAAATAAAGAAATAAACTTAAAAAAATTTTAAGTAAACTCCACCCACAATGGTAGGGCTCAAACTCATGACCCCGAGATCAAGAGGTGCATGCTCTACCCCGACTGAACCAGCCAGGCACCCCAACACTCAACTACAAATAGTAGTTGATCACATACAGAAAATGACCTGTAGAGAACCTGGTTTATTTAAAAGGAAAAAAACAATGTAACACCTCTATCCACTCCCTTGAAAAAGAAGTAATCTTAATCTGCCACTAGAATGTAAACCTAGTGCAAAGTTTCTCTCAGACAGGTGACCTCAAGTCTCTCTTTTTTGTGAACAACCAGAATTTGTTTTGTGAGCAAATTCTTTTTGGAAACCAGCAGTTTATAAAAATCACTTTTAACTTTGAAACTGAAATTTTCAACTGCCTAGAAGGACTCTCCATTTAAACACCCTGAAGGCAAGCCAAATTCAATAGGTGTTCCCAAAATATTACCCCCACCCTATTTTTGTTCCTATTGTTCCCTATCTGAAATATGTCAAACATCTTGCTCCCATCTTTTAACCTACTTTAATCATCTTTAATCTACTTTTATCTTCTCCAACTTTATCAAAACTAAGCAGTCCTCCAAATTCCCAAAGTCTTTTTTATCTACAATAAAAAGGAGATGGGGGGGCGCCTGGGTGGCTCAGTCAGTTAAGTGTCTGTTGATCTTAGCTCAGGCCTTGATTGTGAGTTCAAGCCCGGTGCTGGGCTCCACACTGGGTGTAAAGCCTACTTTAAAAAGTAAGTAAGTAAGTAAGTAAGTAAGTAAGTAAGTAAGTAAGTAAAAGGAGACAATGTCCTAATATGTTTGTCTATTATCATTTCCTTTAGCAGGCTGAGATATAATGGTCACAATTTTATGCCTTCCTCCAAAAAACACCTGATTACAGTGACATAATATATACCCTTCTAATTCATTGTTCAAATGTATCTGTTCACCAAGAGTGCAAGTCTGAACTACTTGCACATAGAAGAAATTAAATTGCCTTATATATTCACTGAGAGTTTCAAGATCCTATCTCTCTGGAAAGTTCTCAAATGGAAACTACCTCGTTTTCTGCCCCAGTGACAACTTAAAGAGAAGATACACTCTGTCTGTAAAGCACCATAAAGATAGCCTTGGCATGTTTTCTTAGCTTCTGCATTTCTGAAAACTGAATTCATCAATACTTCTAATTTATGAATATGTAACCGATCAGTGAGCAGGCAAGAGGAAAATTTAGGTTATGACTTAAGTGACTATTTTTTAAGATTGTCTTTGCATTTAAGACTACCTTAAGTGACTAATATCAGTGTCTGCTTTAAGACTGTTTTCAGAAAAAGATGGTAGAATTATTCCTGAACTCCGTGAGCTTTTTGCACTTTAGACACTTAACTGTATTTCTATTCTGAAGTAGAATCCTTAAAGAATGAAACACTTGTCTACTACTTTTCTGTGGGTTTAAAGAGAGAGAGATTACCATAAACGATAGGTTGCGTCTCTGTAGCTTGTTCTTCTTCTTTTCTCAGTGATTCCGAAGCATCTAATTTATCCACCTGGAGAAAAACAGGTAATGTTACTTAGCACCTCAAAAATATTATACACCTAGGTTTATGGCAGAAAGTGGAAAAGCCTTAGTATGTTGAATTTTGTCAAAATAAAACAGACTAGAAAGAATATTCTCAGGCCCCCTCAAATTCAATGGCAATGTTCATAGTTCAGTCAAGGTGATTTTTAGCACTGTCATTATAAACCCTCAGGAAGGAGGGATTTATAAATGCCATAAAAGCTCACGCCAGGCTAAAACTGGGCATGCTAGGATGCAGCCAGCCTGAGGGAGGGAGATAACAAGAAGGAACCACTTTTTCAAATGAAGTTTAAACTTTATCAAAGGTAATAATAATGAACTCATAACCAGACAAGACTTCCCTCCCCAAAGGAAATGATATTCAAAAATGTGAAATGAGTTAATGACTGGACAAGTACTCATTTAGAATAAGCTTTCTTTTGCCAATTGTGCACAGCTTCTGCTGATAATTGTTATAGGTGCGGACTGAAATTTAAGACACAAAGTGGCTCCATATTCCATCTTTTTAGATAAAGACAGGCTGCATGTTTTAATGCTCTATTTTCTAAGAAGTAGAAATAGTAGTAGGAATGCCTAATTTTTGCCACATCTTTGAGGAAGAATTTGTTTTGTTTTTAATGAAGCCAAAGAAGTAAATGGCTACTACATGCTAACTACTCTAAATAAAAGTGGATAGTATCAGACAGAACTAATATAGTAGGAGTCCAAATGTTTAAAAAAAAAAAAAAAAAGGTGAAAAAAAGGAGCTGGAATACACAGGTCCCTCCATAAACTAGTTATGTGACCCTGGCAAACCACTGTACTGACCCTCAAACTTCCTTGTCTATATAATGATGGTTGAATAAGATATTCTGCAAAATTTGTTACAGGACTAACATGATCTGGTACTATAATTCTGTGAAGAATTGGGAAGAAAGGATATTAGGACAATGGGCTTAGGGGATATCTGCTATACAACTTCTACCTGCCTTTTAAACTCTATCTTTTAAACTACCTTTAAAAAGTTGGTATCTCAGTGAAAGCCTTATTATTTGTTGGTCTATCATTATACTAGAAGTAAAACTAAAACTTCAAATTCTGACATGATCTATTCCTAGTGGTTTTCAGAGCGCGCCAAAATGAGAGGCAGAATACAGGAAAATCTTTTAATGAATGTTCATGGCATGTTCCTCAAAAAGGTAAATAGTGAAAAATCCCTCACAAAAAAAGACATGCAGACGTCAGTGAAGAACTATAAAGACTGGGTCCTAAAAAGGTTAAAACAGCCCTTCCTTTCTCTTTGAAAGTATTTAAAAGTATGTTTGAGTCTTCACATAGGTTATTAAGGTTAGGACAGTATTTTATACATATTTTAATTGTCCCATATTAAATATTACATATATCTAATAGAATGTAAGTCTAATGCATTCTAGTTTATTAGGGAATAATTTGAGAAATGTAAGCTGAGGTAGACTCTAGATACCTTCAGATAAAATTTAGTTTTTCTACACTAGGAAGATGGGTTGGTTTGCTTTTGTTTACAGTTTTCCTATTTTTATAGACTAAAATAGTTCATGTGTTACAAAGTAGCCCAATATCAAAGTAAAAACTACTATGGAGAAGTTCCATGAGAGATACCCAATGTTTGGCATTCAAACTTAAATATTATTACTTGAATATTAAAAGCACAGTCTGTGCCATCAAGCGGTTTTGCTAACTAAACAGTATCCAAGAGTGAGCTAAAGAGGTTATACCAAAAAATACATGGATGAGTGTGCTTAACTTCCAAGTTATTAGAAGAAAAATGAAACAGCAAAAAACCCCACCACTGCAAAATACATTTCCAGACTTTCAAGGACAAGAATCTAAAGTGAACACGTGTTTAAACCTAAATGTTAGAGGTGAAGTTGAGTCAGATGTTGAAGAAAGAAGTCCTGTTACAGAAGTACACCAAAGACTTCGAAGAAGAGCTAGCAGTATCACAATGCCCATGCATGCACATAGGCAGGTTGGGCAGAGGGCAAAAAAAGAAAAAAAGACCTCTGAAGGAATAGCATCAAACTAAGCAAAAAAAGTTTATTTTTCTATAATATGGGACAGCCTCTGGCACAGCAACATCCAATTTTTGTTTCCACTGACACAATTTAGACTGCTCAAAAAAGAAAAGCAGAGAAGGCTTTTATGAACACAAGCTTTTGTTAAGAGCTGTAACAAAAGTTTCTGATCCTTGGATAAAAAGAAAAATTACAGGGATAAAAAGAAAAATTACAGGTAAAGCGTGTCACTGAGATCAGTTCCATCTGTACTATTAAAAATTCACTATAATGTAAAAGGCTTTTCCACAAAGACTGCAATATGCTGCAGAGGAAAAGTTAACATGCAGTCAGTTATTCTGGTGTATGTGTGCATGAAAAAAAGGCAAAAGTACTGAAGCAAGAAGTGAGATCTGAAGATGACTGTTGCTATACAGGCTCTCAAGAAACACACACAGCCCACAGCAATGCTTTAAGAGTTTCAAAAGTAGTATGATGTAATTGCAATGACTGTTGTACATGCTTGATTTAAAACAATGCATAACACTGCAGTTCAATTACCTGTTTTTCACACACACGCTTTCTAACTGCCTTGCTTACTAGCTGCTGAAGGGCCTCACACACAATGCATTTTACTCAGGTTTGCCCTAAGTTCCAATGGTGATTCCAGTTTGGTTCAACATAATTTCAAGGCATTGTCCCCCACCCAAAATCTTTTAAATTTGTTTCAACTCTCCTTTACCTTCCCACCCTTTTACTACAACAATTTGATAACGGACGTAAGTTTGTTTCATTTATATTGGGATGGAGACAAGCCAATGAAGGAAGCAGCAACCAAGAGGTGCCTAAATTTGACCTTGGACAAGCCAACAGATGAATGAAAGCAAATTTTAGGTATCTTCAGAGGTGTCCCTTATTACAGGAAGAAGTTAATATTGCTTCATTAAATACAGAAATATTCCGTGTTGCTTAGCAACAATTACAGCAAGCTACTCTCGTGATTAAAAAAGTTTTGTTTCCTCTTGAAAACGGACTAGCACCATAAGAACTGGACACCTGGAGAAACATGAGGAAAGTCTCTTCGGAAGCAGCTAGTATCTCTTGTATCTACTTTCAGCAAAAAATTAGTAAGAATCAAGAGATCAGAAACTGGATCACAGTCCTTCAATACCAAAAAAAAAAAAAACCCCAAAAGCCTTTTAGGGCATATATATACATATATAAATTCAACAACTGTCAGGCAAGCTCACAAAATAAAACCAGAGGCTGCTTAAATTTATTTAGAGTATTAAGAAAATCCTATTATGGTCCAGATACCCTGACAGGGAAGAGAAATTTCCTGAAACTTTGGAAATTAATATGGAAACTCACCATGCTCAGTTTTCAATAATACATTTAAGAGAGACTGTGAACCAACTACTGATTAGCCTCCTGCCCTTCCTAAAGCCTATTAGCCGATTAGTAGCAAACATCTACTAATGTCCTACAGCTCTATTATAGTTATGTTTCAAGGGACTTGCAGAGGCTTTAGTGAAAATTTATTGGGGGGAAAAAGCAGCAGCAGCGTAGAAAAGGAAGGAAAAAAATCATGCAAATTCCTTAGACTTAGTCCTCCAGACTTAAAGATGGAAAAGAATCAACTTTCACCTTTTCCTTTATTGCATCAACCTGCAAAGGAATTCAGAAGGTGCAGCTTAGAAAAAAATCAAATTCCATATTGAGCATAAAAAGGTAGAATCAGCAACAAAGGTTTAGGGGAGAAACATCTAACCACTAAAAAAGGCATGAGAAAAGTGAAAATAAAGGGCATACTGGAAGCAAAATTTAGAACTTTTTTTTAAACTTCAGAGCTTATTGCAGAAGAATTTGTGCTAGAGTCAGTGTGAAAGAAAGCAGCATAATCACTAGTAAAACTTACAGCATTTCGGTTAACAGCAGCTTAGAGCCAGGTCTCATAAGTTGGCATTATGCATACAAAAAGAAGCTATTCTCATCTATAGCTAATATAAGGCAACTGTTTTCTTACACTGGGTTTCAAGCAGTTTTTATACCAAAAATGTTAATTCTTAAAAAATTATAACTGGACACAATGGTATCTACTAGATGGTAGCCTAAAGAAATATTCATACTGGGGGCCGTTAGTAGTGCTTTGTTTTTCCCCCTTTACTCTGGCATGCTGAAGAGATCAGATGGGAAACTCCGAATTTAATAAGCATGTTTTTGCTTTGACAAATGGATCCTTTAGGACCATTTTTTTTTTTTTTTTAATGTTCTACAGTAAAGAGCTAGTAACTGTTGAGGATCTAGTGAGTAAAAAATATTATGATATCAAAAAGGGACACTAAGAGGAGTGAATTTAATAAAATGATTATAACCACAGCTTGTTTAATGCACTTTTAGGTAATATGTTAAACTCCTATGATTTTTTTAAATTAGGGGTTAAACTATCAAAATATTGAGAAAATTAACAGGATGTTAAGAATAAAGATTTTGCTTCCCAAAAAGAAACAGGCATACATATTAAAGTCAAGAAGCAACCAAAAAAAAGGGAATCTATACTACTAAGTTACCGACATCTAAGTCACAAGAACGGATTTGAGGAAGATGTTATTTTCAGGAAAAAAAAAATTTTGTTATCAGATGTTAAAAAAAAACAAACATACAATATAGAAGTAATACTATTCACCCTCAGAAATACATGGAGGGTAAACATACTGACATGTTTGAGTTCCCTTTTCCATTCAATGTCACTTGTCAGACATCAAAAATTTCTGGAGAATATTTTATGACAATCAAATGACTTACTTCCACTAGACAAAGAAAATTTGAAAAAAATAGACCTGCATGTGGAATTTTACATATCCTCAAGGTAAGTAGTTCTGAATACACACAGAGGCGCCATTACCTTTGTCAAGTATTCCTTCATGACCTGGATGAAATAGGGCATGGCAAAATCCATGATATTGTGCCTCCATGCAGTTTCAAGGACAACATCTGGCCTTAAAAGATCATAACAGGTAAAAAGACAAGCTCCAAAGCACTCTCTTTTTTCTTCCTGCAAAAACCACTGTAGGAGTTCTTCAGCCAATTCAGTATCTTTAGATTCAGAGGCATACTGCATTGCATCCTATTCAAAGGAAAGGATGATGGTGAAACATTAAATTCAAATATGCTGAAATGGCAAACCAATTATACAATGGGGGGTGGGGGATCCCAGTTATATCATTTAAATTGAAGATTTGTTGAAAGAAAAGAAAAAAATAGGGTGAACAATCTTTTTTTAAACAGAGAGAGGCTTGACAGAACATAAGATGACCACTAGAATCAAGAAATTGACTTAATTACCACCTCCCTTAAATGGGGGCTTAAAGACAATTCTCACATTTGCAAGACTAATACTTATATAGACCATAATCACTTCTCTTTTAATTTCTTCTAAATTTATTTACTTTGACAGAGAGCAAGTACAAGCGAGCGTGAGAGGGGCAGAAAGAGAGGGAGAGAGAGAGACAGAATCCCAAGCAGGCTCTGCTCACAGCTGGACACAGGGCTCAAACTCAGTCAAAACATCACCTAAACTGAAACCATGAGTCAGAGACTTAACCAACTGGGCCTCCCAGGTGCCCCTGTAATCACTTCTAATACACCATTATAGGGTTACAACAGGTCATCTAGTACTTGACTTAATAGGCCCGCCCCCACCAACATTCCCACCTTGTACAGGCTGTCTTTCTTGCACAGCTCTACACTCTGTTTCCAGCGGTTGTTGCCTTTGAAGAGATAAGCAGCAATTCTTCTGAACTCAATGAGTTCATGTTTTTCCAAACGCTGAGCAAGTGAGATATTGTCAAAGTTGTCATAAGCATCTATAGATGTTCGCAGAGCCTTAAAAAAAAGAAAAAAAAAAAAAGCCATCCAATGCCAAATCAGTTTCATTTTAGTTTAAAATTTATTCCATGATTCTTGATCAAGGAGTCACTACTGTATATGACTGACTGTATATGATGTGATCAATATGCTGTATGATGTGTATGTATAGAATACAACTTGACCAATGAGCATTGTAATATGACAGCCTAGAGTCAAGCATCAAACCAGAAAGTTGTAAGCTGAACAAGTATCAAGGTTCTTCAATCTGACTGTATAACAAAAATCTTCAAAGGTACTACAAAATTTCTGTACTTTTCTCCAAGGTTTTCAGTATCAAAACTTTGAATAGTTATGAAAATGGCAGGATTTGTAATTTGGAGGGTAAGATTTTATGTTTCAGAGAAACTTCTGATACAATGTGACATGGTAGTTAGTCATATAGCTAAGCATGGGATCTGAACCCATCATTTGTTGGTAATAAGAGAAAGAAAAAAAGGCAACTAGCTTAACCTTAACTGTAATTTTGTTTTTGCAAAATTCTTCACAAAGGCAAGTTTGTTAAAAGACAGATACTAATACGCTACAGGGCAAGAAAAGCAGTGAATAAATACACTTAATACCAAATCAGTTTTATAGACTAGTTAAAAAAATCCAAAACTCTTTGAACCCTGCCTACAATCAAGATGTTTAGGGATGAAGTAACCATAACATTTTTTCTAAAGCATTAACCAAGACAAGATCTAAGCAAAATTCTGCAAACTTTGCACTTAAAAGTCAGATTTATTGATCCTGAAAACACCACTAAGTTAGATCCGAGGCATACAAGTACCTACTGTTTACAAACCTAAGGGATAATGGGTTTTACTCAAAAACATACCAACAACCCAATTATAACCTGAATTTTGAGAATATATGCAAGAACTAAAAGTTTTACCTGATAATCTTCTTCGGTAATAAAGAGGTTGTTCAGTGATTCATTCACAGACTTGTTGTTGTGGTTTTGAACTGAACGCAAATATGGTTTCACCAGTGGTAGCTGTTTAACCTTTAAAATAAAGAGTGTTTTACAAACATAATACATCCTTAAAGTTCCACAGACAAAAGTTACCGATGTAAGTCTTAGCTCCCTACTATGAGGTTTTGAAGTTTTTAAAAAATTACCTTGCTGAAATAATTGACAGCACGAGTATGATCCAACCGTGGAGACAGCACCATCAGCAAATCATTTAACAACAGAGGCTTGAATTCTAGGTAGAACTGTATTGCTCTGTAGTATAGTTCCACATTGGCAACCTAAAGTGGGAAAAGTCCACATAGAAGTTGAGTTATTTACTAATGAGCTCCTTTTGAAGCTTGTATCTTCTGAAGAAGATACACACCTTGGTAATAATATCTTTGAACTGCCCTTCTTTCCATGCATCAGTTGGATGGTTCATCATAGTAATTATGGCATTATCATACTCTTCATACTTGTCATACAAAAACACCAATTCTGCCCAGAGATGAGCTTGTTCTGCAGCTCTAAGCACCTATGTAAGAGAGATTTAATTGCTTTAGATATGGGTCTGTAATTCTAGCTAAAGCTTAAAAAAGAAAAAGAAAAAAACAGAGGAAGGAAAGTTTATTTGAGAGAAAGAGAGAGCATGCACACATGTGCACATGTTGCAAATGGGTGAGGGGTAGAGAAAGGGAGAGAGAATCCTAAGCAAGCTCCACACTGTCAGTGCAGAGCCTGAAGTGGGCCTAAACGCACAAACCATGAGATCATGACATGAGCCGAAACGAAGAGCTGGGACACTTAATCGACTGAGCCACCCAGGCAACCCATTAAAGTTTCAGTTATAGCTACAGAGCCACCTCACAATGTTAAAAGGCTGATTACCTTAGGAATATTCACTCTGGACCAGAACAGCTCCAGATGCTCCCTCATTTTCTGTGGCTTAAATTTAGAATATAGAATAGCTAATTCGGTAAACATTCCCATATGAGCTCGCTCAAGTCCCAGTGCTGCTTCCAACATGGTTATCAGTTCTTCAAAGTATCCTCGGTCCTGAATAAGGGAAATACACGATTAAAGTTTAAGACTATCTGTGGCAATAGATCTCAACTAATAAAAGACTCTTGTTCATTACCTGATAGTAGTTGATAAGTTCCTCCAATTCATCTGCATGTACTACAATATGAAGCCCACACATTTGAGCTAGACGGAACTCCTTGCCATCTACACAGGCGAAGCAGACCTATAACAAAAATTTCAACTACATAAACTCAAATGTAAACATGGCTGGTTAATTCAATTAATCAGTTTAAAGAGATTTCTAAACATCTGAATTCTTCATTCAAACTGGTATTGAGATTACCTCTTTCCATGTTCGAGTACTATTAGCTTTCCTAGCTCCATCAACAGCTGCCTGATATTCACCCAGGTGAACGAGGGTAGATGCCAAGCGTCCAAAATTGGAGACATTGTTGTACAGTAATTTAGCAGCATCATACATTTTTTCATCATAACAACGATCACCAACCTGAAACAAACAAACGCAAATAAACACAATCCATTTTTGGTAGGCCTAAACTCAATCCTCATTCCAAAGTCACAATTCAATTTAATACTGATAAACACTGTATTTCCTTTGGAATCATCAGTTGTGATGGGTTGATCCTACTAATAAAAAGTTGCTTAACAGTTGACTTCTACACTTTGAAAAAATCTGAACAGGAAACCCACTTGTTGGATATGAGCATTATTTGGCCCATTGATGAACTCTTCCAACTCTGCAAGGCGGTTTGTTTTAGCCAGTGCAAATATCAATTCTGTCTCCACATAGGATTCACGAGCCTTCTTTCGGGCCATCTGCAAGTACTTCACTAGTTCTTCCCAGTTTCCTAGGTATAAAGAAGAAAATAAATCCAAACACTAATATCCTAACATTTTTCACTCAAGTAAATGAAAATTATTGTTAATTTTCTTTTTAAGGAACCAATATAGAAAATAACAAATCTAAACAATGAATTGCATCTAAAATGGCAAAATTCCTGTTCTGTTTCTGTATTATCACTGACCAAATTAACAGCTGAATTCCCCCTTTATTAATTATCCTTTTCCTTAAAGTTGTAAGATTAGAATTCAATCAGAATTTTATGAGAATTTTAATCTTCCCTATGGACTTTGTAAGTTCACAAAATGCAGCCTTTCTGTATGTGGACTAAGATGGAGTGCTAAATGTCTTCACAAGTAACCGTGCAATATCTAACTCCTATATAAATTCAGAACAGACCGATGTCCCAATGCTTAGGGCTAATCGTAGCTTCAGTACAATTTCTGAGGTCACAAACACATAAAAGAAGTCATACCACTGGTGTTGGCAGCCTGAACAACTTCCATGTAGGATGAAGGATCATCCGCTTTGATGTAAGAATCAATGGCTTCTTTCACCATTCCTTTCTGCAACTGGGCTTTTGCAAGCTGACTCCAGACCGCTGGTTCATTGCAGCGTTCAGCAAACTCATATGCCCGGTCCAAGTTTCCAATATGTTCAATCAAGACCTAGGCAACCAATTTCTGAATTAGGGTTACAGTAGAATGAATCTGGCCACACAGCAATTACATGTAAATGGTTAGGATTTTATTGCTTTTTCTATTGCCCAAGCCATCAATTATGCCAGGCGTAACAGGCTTGTATAGCATACAATAATCAAGAGAAGGCAGTACCTTCAGTAAATCAACTTAGGCAATCTGAAGACCTACCTGCACTGCTGAAGTATTGACATCAAATTTCCGGAAAATGGCAAATGCTTCTTCAAACAACTCATTGCAGATTGCGATATTGGCAATATCTGGGGCATCATAATTATCCAGGCGGTTAATATACTCCATAACACGTGTACGGTCAGCCTTGATTGCAGTGAGGATGAGGAGGTTTTGCAAATTCCTTTTAAGGAAAAAAAATTTTTGGATGTATTATTTCAAAAGCTTATTAGTCATAAAGAATAAACACTACAGCTATGAAGAGTTTTTTTTTTTTTTTCCCTCAATGGCAGGATGAGGAGTGTATGAGAAGAGTAATAATTCAGACAACATTCTCTAGTCTTTGTCTTTTTGTTCCTTCTTAAAACTGAAAAGCCACAATTTAAGACTGAATATAAGAGGGGGGTGCCTAGGTGGCTCAGCTGGTTAAGCATCTGACTCTTGGTTTGGGCTCAGATCATGACCTCATGATTAGCGAGTTCAAGCTCCTCCTCATGCCCCATGCTGATGGTGTAGAGCCTGCTTGGGATTCTCTCTCTCCCTCTCTCTCTGCCCCTCCCCTGCTCGCTTTCTCTCACTCTCTCTCAAAATACATTTAAAAAAAAAAAAAAAAAAAAGACTGAATATAAAGAGCCAGTGGACCCTTCTTATAGCATACCTGTGTTCACTGAATACAGAGTTATCAAGGACAATTTTCTCCAGCAGTTCAATGAGTTCATTAGGAAGGTCTGCAGTCATAAAAGCCTTGACAGTTACTGACACTTCTTCAGGGTCCTGAGTTTCAGACAAGGCTGTCTGTACAACCTATAGAATACATATAGAGTTAAGTACTAAAAATCAGGGTGATTATGAAGACATTATCTAATGAGAATAATCTGGTATAGGAAAAATACCTTTACATTTACCACACAAAGGTGTTTTCTACACAAATACACATATACCCATATCATCCACATATACCCATTCTTCTGAAAAAAATCACCCTAATTACCTAATTTCTATCTTTTTTTCCTGATTAAAACATTATCCACAATAACCACTCCTCATTATCACTTTAATGACTACATATGATTCGACTACATAGATGTGGCAATACAAACTAATTCCTCCATTTTTTGATAGTTATATGGCTCCCAAATTCTTTAATAGGAAGCTTTGTATCTAACATGGGAGTTTTCCTTAGAAATGCTTCCTAGGAGAGGAATGAAGAATTAACAGCTTTTGATTTATTCTCTTCCATATTTATACTTCAACCAGGAGAATTTAAGAACCATTATAACAACATTCAATTTTTACTTTTTAAAAAAATTTTTCATGGTTTTAAAAAATGTTTTCAATTTACAATGTGTGTAAATATATATATATATAAACATATGTATATGTATTAGTATAATTTTATTTCATTCTTTTTTACTGCCTTCTCTTATAGTAAAATATGATTCATTTAAGTACATACGGGTATACGATAACAGGAAAGGTTTTATTTGTAGTTAAAAAGATGAGACTTAAGGGGTGCCTGGATGGTTCAGTTGGTAAGTGTCCTGACTCGTGGTTTCAGCTCAAGTCATGATTTCACAGTTTGCAAGTTCCAGCCCCTCATCAGACTCTGCTGACAAGTGTTGAACCTGCTTGGGATTTCTCTCTCCCTCTTCTCTCTGCCCATTCCCTCACTTGCATGCACTCTCTCTCAAAAAATAAACAAACATTTAAAAAAAAGAACCTTGAATACATTTGCCAATTTTACCTGGTCAATAAGGGGTCTCCTGTAAGGATTACTTTCCAGCAGCACACTACCCCATAATTCTGGATCCTTTCGGCGTACCAAATAGCGGGAAAGACTTTTGAAGAGGGAATTCTCATTGCAAACCTAAGTAAGATATTAACAGGTTAGTTTCAAGGTAAAAAGTAAAGACTTCTTATTGACTACTTTAAAGGTTATTTCCTTTATATAAATACACGCTTTTTATTGTTTCATTGGGAAAAAATCCATTACTTTTACATATAAACATGAATAAGTCACAACCAAGTTGTAATTAAAATTCAATATGTAATCCTATACTAAAAGGAAAAAAATGTTATAAAATGTCACTGACTGGGTCAATGACAAAACTAGACTAAAACAGGTATTAAAGTATTCTATCAGTGTCAAAATAACTAAAGTTGGTATCTACAGTGTGGTTATGAAACAGAATTCCTTACTCTTAGGATTATACACTGAAGAGGTATGCAACTTACTCTCCTATGTGCACACATATACATATGTATGGTGCGTATGTGTGTTTATGTATGAGACAATGTATAAAACACAGTGAGAAAACTACTGGATTAAAATGTTAATAAGTGAAGATAGACTTAATTTGTTATTTTGGCCACTTTAAATTCACAATTATTGTCAAATAAAGTTTTTTAAAAAAGCACTCATCTACAAGAAATGCTCTGTATTACCTAAAGCCACTGTTAAACTCAAAATTCACTAATTTAACATTATGCAACAGGTTTTAAAAAATGCAGCCTTCTCTCTGTACACATTCAGCTATTAGTACTCACATTAATAAGTTCCAGATCACACTGGCCACGTTCATAAGCAACACAAGCCAAATGTGGATCTCTCTTCTCACAATACTTTCCAACAACACGACTGTCATAATAAGGATTTTCACGAAGAAATCTCTCTGGGTTGTTATTACTGTCTATGTAGATTTTGGCTAATGCGTTGTGAGTAGCAGGCTCCTCACAGCCCTCATGAATTCTGGCCTCTAGCCAAGGCAGAAGCAGTTTCAATCTAGTATTAAAAAAAAACACACACACATACACACAAAACCACACATGCTGTATTATAAAAAAACAAAACAAAACACACACAACTCTTGACATGCTAAATACAGAAGTACCTTATATGGTATATAATGTTTTCCCATAAATGATTTTGAATTCTCAAAAATTCCATTACCAACTGGGAAATTAAGTTTCAGAGATGATTAAATGATTTGCCCATTACACAGAAGATAGCCTTAGAGTCTCCTAGACCTACCTGCCACATTATCTAGATAGAATATAGAAAGAAGAGATTCACAGATTCATGTTGTTCTTTTTTATACTGGACAAAATATCTAGATATTTGGAAGAAGAGTATGTGGTATGAGAAAAAAGGCCAGATTACCTAAGGTTTCTTATAATTTTAACACAATTAACAGACATTACCTATAGCCACAGGGGTCAGTACCCTAAATACACAATGGGAAAAAATCTGGTAGCATTAGAAACTCTAGGTTTAAAAAGAAAAAAAAAAAAAAAAAACACTCTAGGTTTAATAATACTGCCAGTCATATGATCACTCCACCAAGGATCATGGTTTCACTACATTGTAGCTTATGTTTCAATGGTCCTGATGACTAACACTCTTTTGACCATGGTTAAGTATTACAAGCACCCAGAGGAAAAACAGTAGGCCATATTTTGGCTACCAAATTCATGTAGTTATTTTGAATACACTCCCATTAGGGTAAAGACACAACTTTTGTATTAAGGCAAAAATTCAAGATCCTATAAACACATGCAATCCAAGCAGATATGCCATGGCAATCGAAAGAATATAGATTAGCTAAGGCACATTTAGACTAGTGACTCAGGTGTGAATCTAGTTTATCACAATATAACTTGTAACTTAAAGACCAAATTGTCTAGCTCTATCTGGCTATTGACTTAGAATACACAACAAACAAGATTGTTTTCAGGTATTAAGATTTAAGAGTCAACTGAAACCTCCTTCTAAATATTAAATTGTTATGACCTATAATCAGTTCAAATTAGGCTCAAGCTTTTAAAATCAGTATTCTAAAAAAAAAAAAATAAAAATAAAATAAAATAAAATAAAATAAAATCAGTATTCTAGATCTCCATTGTACTTAAGTACAGAATTTTTCTATGTTTGTAATATTCAAATATAAATTCTATGAATACCATTATTAGGACACCTATACCAACCCCGGTTAAAATTAAATCCCATAGGGTTTCTCGTTATCTTTCAAAGCCAGAGTAATTTCCCACTATTATACCAACCCGCCAATCTCATTTACTCTATCCACACTTTCTAAACATACTAGTTCATCAAAATGTCCCAGCTAAAAAAAAAGACTTCATGGTACAATAAATTTTTAGAAAAAAATTTTAGAAATTTCCTCTATTGGAAATTCAGAATTCATATTATCACATTAAGGTTCAAATTAAAAATCAGTTTAACCCCAGAGTTATGCAGGGACCCTTTTCTCTCATTATACTTGAGAAAAATTAATCAGAGAAGAATCAGTTACTAAAATAGTGGTACTGTAACTAAGTAAAAAGAGGCTTTTACATAGTTTACATTAAAAACAGTCAAATCACACAGCTGTAATTAAAAACATGCAAATAATGTCTATATGACAAAGCTGTAATGTTTTAGAAAACAGATTTCTTTCAGCACCTACAGCTAACTTATCACTTCTAAATTAGATGTCTCCAGGGAATCATGATCCACATTAAACAGCTTTTAGGCAACTGACAGGTTGTATTTTTATCCATTACCAAGCTAAGAGAGACTGATTTATCCCAGTTATATAGGTCAAAATGGTACCACACCTGTTTCTTTTTTCAACCTCAGCTACAAGCTCATCAGTAGAGAATTGACCTCTTACAACAAGAATCAAATTTTTAATGACATCTTCAGAGCAATCAACATCAAGCAATCCTCCAATAACCACAGGAAGTCGACTCGGATTCACCTATGGTTAAAAAAAAAAATGTCGTTATCTTTAATAAGCAAAGAAAGCATAAAGAAGTTTTAAAAAAATTAAACTCATTTCCCCTTTTTAGCTCAGTTTAAAATTCAGTAATAAACCGAGAGTTTAAATTTGCAAGTAGACAGGAAAAGTTAGCAGGAAGTGTGGCTTGGTTAAATAATTACCTCAGCATCGCTCCACATAAATTAAGTAAGTCCAAAGAAGCTACAGTCACAGAATGTGTACAGAAGACTAATTTAAAGGCCTCCATTACAGCAGAACTGCCTTTCGATTTCTGGAGTTAGAAGGTAAAGTTTCTAAGATCAGTATTTAAGATGGTTTTACTGTGCTTTAAAAGTCTATGGCTTCCACACGAACACCTCAGGGGTTAGGTCACCAAGTAAGTTGTGTGTAGGTGTCACCCAACTTTTTCATCTACAGCAGCTTGTTCTGGTTTACAAACTTATACCTGAATGTAAAATTCTAATCTAAATAAGGATTCCCCTTTTTCTGAAGGGGAAAAAAAAAGTTGAAAGCCACTGTAGCAGACCACTCCCATTATGTACAGAGTTTCAAAAAGATATGAAGATTTCCATAGTGTGAGAAGTACAATCTACAATATGGTACTTTTAAGTATTACTTACCTTCTGTACGTATATCTCTATATACTTTTGAAGATTATTTCTATATAAATAGAGCACCAAATCATGAACAAAGTCAAACCGATCACACACAATGATAAGTGGTAACTGATCTGTTAGCTTCGCTTCCTGAAAAAAGAACAACAAAAAAAAGCCGTAATTGTCTCCTTCTGTGAGCTATCGAATCTATGTAAAATAGGGGAATCTGTTCTACGCTGGTGGGAGAGGCTCACATAAAGGTCCTTTCCACATATACCATTTACCAAAAAAAAGTAACAAATTAAGATTTGTGAGCCACCAGTGGCATTCAGGATAGAAAATCATCACACTGGGGACTTTAACAGTAACATTTCAACTGAATTGAGTGTTGATTTAAGAATTACAGTCACATTGTCAAAATGGCAAAAATGGCTCATAGTTGTTTCAAACTAGTGATTTTTTACCCCTCCCAAATTCCAATCTATATGGCTAGCCCCTAACACTATTACGATAAAGCCTACAAGGAGCAGCATAATGGTGACAGCCACGAATATACCACATGCTGCTGTGATAAGAAAAAGGTTAAAAAAAGAAAAAAGCACATAAAGAAAAGACATCTTTAAATTACCAGTTGCTTTTACCATTACAAATACCAAGCTATAATCCTACTTACAGATTTACACAGATGTTACAGACAGGTAGATAAGACCTACACTGGGCATTTACCTGATACATGTCCTGTTACATTCCACAGACATAAGGTACAGCACAAAAAACAACAGTTTCCATCAGGAATTCATTTATACAAAGTAAAACATTCCTCAATAAATGATTCCTCTATGACAGTCTACTAAGCAAGGAGAACTAAGCAGGATAGGACTTTCCCCAATGGACAGCCACTAAGAACATTTGCAATGTTACAAAAAAATGGTTCCTAAGTTTAGCACATATCACTCATCCAATTATAAGTAACTGAAAATTAGCCTATGAAGTGACCAGAGTGTAACACCAAACTAAATCTAGGAGTCAGGAGAAATCCTGGAATAAAAAAATCAAAATGGCTGTAAATCTGAAGTGGAAGTCCAGCTGCAGATTTTTCACATTAAGGAAAGTCTAAAGCATGTGTTGTTATTTATTTAGCACCATGGAAACTCTCTACTAATAGCTGCTAGAATCATTTCTAGACAAAATGCTGGATCTACCTATCCAAAAGATTTCAGTTGGCCAAGTTTTTCCTACTAAATGAACATCAAAAAGTGGATCAACACACTAGTCCTCTTTACTCTCTTTAATAACCACATAAAATATTATAGACTTTATTTTACCACTTAGGAAATACACTTGGAAGTATGTAAGATTACTTAGATGTTCTATTCTCATGCATGAGTGTTTAAAATTTCTGCTGGCAAAGACAATTTAAGATTGAAAAAGTAGATAAAAACTAGTATTTTTTTGATTGCCTAAATTTGCACATGATTTCATACATGACAGTGATGCTATTAATATTTTTAATTATTTACTAAAATAAAAGGCTACCCATTAGCAATTATGGTTAAAGATTTTAAGATCAAAACTGAAATTATATAAACACATTCAGAGGTTTTCTTAAACATTAAGTTATTCACTTAACTAATATTTACTGAGTACCTCCATATCAGACACTGTTCTTATGCACTGCAGCATTCCCTCAAGGAACTTATGTTCTAGGGGGGAAAAAACAATGTCTTATAGTGTTAAATGTTCTAAAGAAAAATAAAGCAGGATATGGGGGAGGGCAGGATGGAATAGGCATAGGTTTTATTCTAAGAAGGGTAAGCTGAGACATCATCCGTTCTCATGACATTTCATCAGAAACCTGAACGAAGGTAAAAGATCCTGGTCATGAAGATTTGAAGGGAAATAAAAAGTAGAAAGGGGCACAAGCAAAGGTCCTGAGGCAGGAGAGGCAGGGAGGTGCAGGAATAACAAGCAGGCAAGTATGGCGTAAGTACAACCAGAAAAGAAAAAGGATAAAAAATAAGATCAAAGGCAGCAGGAAGCACATCAGGGGTCTGAAGAACAGTTCCATGCTTTCTACAGACAGCCACAGTTCCACAGGGTTAATGCGTGAGTCAGATGATGCTAATGATATCATTTCATCCTGGCTCAAAAGCTACTTTAAAGAGAAGTCATAATCTACCAATCTCTGTATTTCTGGTGGCTAACATGTAATTGGCACTTCAATGTTCAAGATTACTTTTCTTACCACAATTTACTTATACCACCAATTCTCATATAGCTAATACCTCCAAACTGAAGTTTAATGACAGTGATGATGAGATGCAGCATTGTAGCTACACTATACAGGTCAATAAGTAAAGTGAGTAAAGGGCCTAGTATGTTCATTCTTACCACTGAGGTGAAAGGTTGAAAACAACAGTAGCATCTTAGTACTGAGCTTCCATCTCAGACTGAAGATAAGACACGAGGTTTACATCTAACTTAGGCTGGAATTAAAATTCCTTCACAAAGTCAGGAATAACTTAAAACCAAAAAGAAAACCTGCCTGATAGAAAGAGAGCATATGTAGGCTGATTCTACCTTATTTTCAGGCCCACCAATACAGTACATTAACAAGAGTTATCACTTGAACACCTGTGGCATACAAGGTACTTAACTTGATCAACACAGCTTCTGGTTGGAGAAACCAAGACTAAGTCATACTAGTTAATTTGCCTGAGATAACAGACAGATACTGAATAATAGCTAATAACAGAAATAGAATTTGAACCAGGTCTGACTAGTTTAAAAGCCCAAAATCCATATCCATTTCCCTACTCTACCAGATCTGCACCTAATTCATAGTGTGATGTATGGAAGGGGAGTCCTCTCTCATTACATCTCAGGGGGGCTAAGCAACCTATGACTGCACCATGCTAGAATCCAGAAGATCTTTTTTTTTTTTTTTTAAGTTTAAGATAATTAAGTGAAAAAGTTAATTTAGTCTCGTTTTGCACATAAACGACTCAAAAATACAAAACACAATTCTAAAGAAATGACAACTGAAGCTTAACAGTCAAGAGCTTCCTAACAATAAAAAAGATAGTGTAAGAGTCTGGTAGTATTTTTAAAAAAAGGAAACAGTGCCGATACTCAAAGGAGGAAGTGAACTATTGTCATGGATACTCTAGTCAAGCATGAAGTATCAAATACTTCTCCTTTGGAGGGCTTTTTGACACCAGAAAGACATGGATTCAAATACATCAGACTGGCCAGGCTACTCAGAATACTCATGATGGCCAAGATATTATAAAGTTATACTCTGGGGGAGTGTTTATCTTTTCATCTAAACTATGGGGCAACTTCTACATTTTAACTACTACATTACACGAAAACCTCTAAGAGTTTAGCTATTTAATCTAGAACCCAGTAGTGATTCTTCAAAGGAGCAGTTAATAAAACCATAGATTATCCAAAATAACAGTGTAGGAATAGGAAAAGCCTATGTTTTTTACTGAATTACAAAATAAACATTTTGGTTTTAGTTTCAAGGTAAAATGCTTCCAAAAAGCACGAAATACTTAAGAATTTTATACACAGTTTCTGGAATCATTCTATATAATTCAAATACGAAATATATAAATACATATATTTTAAAGGGGTAGTCTGAGTGTTCCATAGTCTACCTGATTTTTATCGACAAATGCCAATTCTGAAGTTTTATTTTTTTCACAATGGAACTAGTGGGTATAAATAAAGTTAAGTAAACATTAAACAAATTCAGGTGCCCTTAAGTATGTTTTAAAGAGCTAAAGATCTTTTAACCATTACTCTTCACTCCAACACAGGCAGTTCTTACTTCTCTATAACTACTGCCACGGAGTGAGGGTTTTTTCTGTTTGATCTTACCTTCAGTTTAATGAACTATATATGATTAACACTCAGTTTCTAGAGAAAAGCTAATTTGATAAGAGGCAAACTGATGTTTCTCAGATAACAAAATGCTTTGTATATAATAGAGGCTCCTGAAAAGGACACTGAGGGCAAGCTGATCTTAATCTTCAAAAGGAGCATACACGAAATTCTAAAATGACATGGAGAATCTCCAACCACTTTTCAAAACTGAAATAAAAGAAAGGAAATTCCTTTGACATAGTGCTATTTTTTTTTTCTTCTTTTAAAAGGATGGTCATTCTTTTTTTCTTTTTTAAGAGCTCGTCATTCTTAGGTATTATTTACCAATTCCCCTCCCTATTTCAGAGGAAACCATAGAGTATCACATTTGGAAGAAATCATTCAGCACAAAATACAAGAATATTAAAAATTTCCCCGTTTAGGGAAAAAAAGATATTTTCAATAAAGATATTCATCAATACTATGATGAAACCCATGTAGAACTGTTGATCTTCAATCCAACCAGAAAGTGCATTACTCAAAACCACTTACCTTGAGAAAATTCTTGACTCGCTCAGGATCATAGCAGTTGCTTTCTCTGCAGATTCTTTCTACTTCTTTGATCTGCCCAGTCTTGCAAGCTGCCTGAATATACTTAAAGTGCACATCTGGGTCCTGACTAAAGTTAACAATGGATCCCAGAAAATAAAAGAGACCTTAAAGAGACAAATAACTGAAATTAAGGATACATACACCTCTGAGAATGATAGAACTGAAAAATATTTAAGCAATTAAAAAATACTATGACAATTATACCTCAGTTTAAAAAGTTATGTTGAATAAGCACCCCCCCCAAACTGGTTGCTCAAAACGCTCAATTAAGAATAGCTCAATTAAGAATACTAATTAATCTAGTAATCAGTTCAATAAATGGACTTGCACTTTAATCCCTACAGAACAATTCAATGTCTTCTAGTAGTTGAGAAATAGGGGGACAGCTACTTAGTATGAAAGCTAAAAATCACACCATATTCCCTATGAGAAATTTTAAATGTCCCCTATAGCAGGTTTTTCCTATATGTAGTTAATAGGAAAAACACAAAAGCAGTTTGAAAAGAATTTAATACAGTGCTGCCCAACAGAACATTCTACAATGATGAAAATGTTCTAGATCTGCACTGTCCAACATGGGAGCTGCTAACCACATGCAGCTATTAAGCACCTGAAATGTGGCTACTGTGACTAAAGATCTAAAATTTTAATTGTATTCAATTTTAATTACTTTATGTGGCTACACGTGGCTATTAGATACTGTACTTGAATGAACAAAATCAATTTAGTGCATAGTTAACATACAGAAAGAGAAAACTAGTAGAAACCTCTCATTCCTTCTATCGAGAACAGTTATGACAAAAAGAAGGAAAAAAAGGTAATAAACCCAAGAGTAACCCAACAGTGATTTAGTACTTGGTACAGCAGTGATTCTCAAATGAGGTGATTTCCTTCCCAGAAGACAGACATTTGGCAATGTGTGAAGACACTTTTAGTGGCCACAACTGGTGCAGCTGATGCTACTAGCATCTACCGGGCAGAAGCCACAGATGCTACTGAATATCCTGCATGCACATGACAACCCACCCCCGAAATAAATTATCCAGCCTAAATTAACTATAGTGCGAAGATGGAGAAAACCCAGTATATAGTGACAAGTCACAAAATGTCCTTGGCTAGAAACATTTGCCACTGTAAGATTCAGACAACATAAGCATGAAATCTTATTATACTTCATCATTTGTATTTTTATTTTATACAATTCTGACAAAGCTACTACATATATTTGGGTCTTAAAATTCTGCCTTTAATTCATCTCTAAAATATCCAAGCAGACAGTCTCGTTCACTGCACATCCCCAGAACTCGGCACAAAAGAGTTGACATTTATTAAATAAAACTCAAAACTATCCCATAAAACTGATCTTGTAGAAAGAATTTCCAACAGCCCATGATTGTAACAAAACCCCCTCTTGGCTATCTTAATTTAAAACAATTCAGAAACTCTTAATTACCTTCAAAACTCTTGAAAGATTCAAAAAGTTCAATCAGAGATTGAGTTGACAGTTGTTCGTGATACTTGGAAGCCACTTGAACACAGATCTGCAGATTCTGACGAATATTGGCAGACAGCATGGCCCTGAGGCATTCTAGGGAGTCTTCTACTGATAAGGACCCAAAGTAATTCACTAACCACTAGAGGACAAAATAAACAGGCAGGTAGGTAGGTAGGTAGGTAGGTAGGTAGGTAGGTAGGTAAGTAAGTAAGTAAGTAAGTAAGTAAGTAAATAAATAAATAAATAAATAAATAAATAAATAAAATAACATTGAACCTAATGGTGGAATGAAATTACTATTATTCAGTGCTACAAACAAATTTTCAATAAACCTATTAATCATAATAGCTTCTGTTAGGTAAGACTGTAATACCTCAGGGTTAAGAAGATGGGTGTGAACAACTGCACGTTTTATGTCATATAAATCAGTGAAGTGTTCTAATGCACGCTGCAGTAGACCAGCCTTTTCACACAGCTGAGCAATATGAGCCCGGTCATAATGTGTAAACATCTGATTCCCTAGAATAGCATCTGCAACCTATAAAAACACAAATAGGACAAATTTATTTTATACCCCATTTATATTAATAATTCTATACCTAGATTACACATGAAGATTCAGTAGTCAATTAACAAAGGAGAGAGTACAAAGGCATCTCAGTAGCTTCAAATAGCTTAATCTATGCAGCTCTAATTAACTACTAAAACAATGTTGGAAACATGCCTAAAAAAAAACAGGAAAAAACATACCTGAGGTGCATGCATAAGGTTCATCTCAAGCAACCGTGTCTGTAAAGGACCTTCAGATGGGCGATTATTCTTCAAGGCATCAAGCAAGAATGCAGTACACTGCTGAATTAGATTGTATTCCATAAAGACATCCACAATCTGGAAAAAAAAGGATTTAGAGGAAATTAATATGTTTAAAGCCTGCTCTATGATATTGCTGACAATACATAAATGAAATCTCTTACTTTACATGTAAAAAATTGCCAGACCAAATCCCAGATTTAAATATTATTTATACAATATCACTTCACAATTTAAGAATAAATTTTTGTCATCTGCAGTTATTTTTAGTTCTGGTAAAAACAAAGTATTTCAAGATACTATATAATAGCACAATATAATCAAAACAATAGCTTCAAAATTGTAATGAAATATTTAAAATACAAAATATGAAGGAATCTGTGACTCCCACCTCCTCTATGCATCTCTTCCCTCATCCAACAGTAGCAACCATCCTTTGTGTTTTATTATTCCCATGTATTTTTCATATTTTTAATACATACATCTCTAAACAAGATGGTGTTTGTTTTGCACATTTTTTAAATTTTTATTTGAGAGAGAGCAAGAGCACATGTGTGTGAGCAGGGAAGAGGGACGAGAGAGGGAGAGAAAAAGAATCCCAAACAAGCTCTGTGCCTAGCCTGGAGCTCAATCCCAGGATTCTGGGATAAAGACCTGAGCTGAAATCAAGAGTTGAATGCTCAACCTACTGAGCCACCCAGGTGCCCCTGTTTTGCATGTTTTAAAACTGTATATAGGTGGTATCTTCCTGTCCAGTCTTCTGCAACTTTTGTTTTTGTATTTTTTAATAAGACACTTGAGGTTTATGCATGTAGATGAACACACTCTAGTTTCTACAAATTGGAAGGTTAATAACCCATTTTTCTCCAAAGCTGTTTAAACCCAGATCCCTCCATTCCCTATTTAAAATCTTACCTTCTACAGAATGCATTTTAATGCCTTTACCTGTGTGATATCAGCAAGTGGTTCTTCATCCTGAACTAACATTTGAGCAAACTGCTGTCCCTGATCTGGACTGATACGCATGACATTTCTCAGCAAAAATATCCAGTCTGGAGTATATCCAACCTACAAATAGAAAAAAAATTTGCAACTTTGCTGCAAAGTTTCATGTTTATATCATTTAAAGGCTTTTTCTACAACAGAATTTTGCTAATATAGAACTACTGGTGAAAGTACAAACTCAGTTTTAACTTAACATGCTAACTGACTCTGGTTTGTTTATATTAGGCAAAGAGACACCTTGGTGGCAAACGTACCTGAATGAATAGCTATAAATTTTTATAACTGACTTAGTTTCAATGAATGACCATTTCGAAGTTTGTTCTAACAGGTAACAGGCCCCTGACATGTTAAATTCTGAGAAGCCAAGCAAGAGTGCCTCCATTTTTTTTAAAATCTTTTTTTTTTTTTAAAGTAATCTCTCCACCCAACATGGGGCTTGAACTCACAACCCCTCAATCAGCCCTGCATGTCTGCTTACTACGCCAGCCAGGTGCCCCAGTGTCTCCATCTCTGAATAAGCATAATTCTGTATGTGAGAACTAAAACAGAATGTTTATACTTCTTCAAGTAATTCTAAATTTAAAGAAATTCACTACTAAAGTCACTGACAGTTCCTATAGGCTAATTTCTCAATGTTTTGACAAAGTTATATTGAGAATCTGTTTCATTGAACTCACTTTTTTAGCATATAAAACAATCTTCTGGACTTGACCTGTTTCTGCAAAGCACTGAATTACTTTATTTGGGACGTTAGCCCTCAGGTACACACTAAGTGCCAAGGTAGGGTCCACAGATTTCACAAGATCACCCAGTTCTTCAGAACATTCCAGCTGTCCAAAGGAAAAAGAGATTGTTTAGTAATCCATGAGCTATTTTATAAATAAATAGTTGATATCACTTCCACTATAAATTAAAACTAGTATGACAGGCACTTACTCAATTATCCCAGAATATATTATAAATATGCAAGCGTTGTGGTTAGTAAAGACTCTTGATCTTGTATTCACAAGACTGTCTCAGGAGAATTCTCCACACATCCTACTTAAGGATAAAAAGCCCACCAGGACTTCATGCATAAAGATGTTACAACTACTTTGCTAGGAAGGTAAGTATTTAAAAGCAGAATCCTGTATTTCTATTAAGAATACTGTATTCAGATATCAGACCCACATGGTCCCAATTTTCCAAAAATAATGCAACTTTTAATGTAATGTAACCAAATGCAAATTTAGTATTTAAGAGCCAGATGAGGCTTATCATAAGGACCCTTCTTAAAATTATGATGTAATCTGTATGTCTAAAGGATCTAAGCTCCATTATCATTTTGACTTTCGGACTGAAGGTTGTAAAGCAGGATATACGAATTTTACAGGGTCAAAGAGATAAAAACTATAGACTTTTGGGGTGGTATACAAGCAGATATCCTCCTCTGTGCTATTCAAAGCTGAGTCAGTCAGCTGCCCAATCTGGAAAACGGTTTCCCTAAGAGCTTTGCCTTATATACCAGAGTTGATTTTCTACTTTTAATAGTAATGTTAGAGAACAGCGTTATCACTGACAAGTAAGTTCTACCAGAGCCTATACCTCTTAACTGTATGTGCTAACTAATGTAGAGTTGATCAGTGTCCCTTTTACCATAAATGGATCCCACAGGACCATTCACAAAAAAGGTAATGATACACAAAAAAAGCTTTCACAAGGCTGTATAGGTCAACTCAGTTACTTTGGTTGTTCCCATCCTCCTCCCTTATCTGAAACAACTAGGACGCATCTCAAATACTCGCTAGTGTGGCTAGTAACTATTCTTCAGCACAGACTCCTGTCCAAGCATCCCAACTCTGAAGTACTATTCTCTAGTATCCTATAAGACTGCCAAAAGCTGGGTCAAGAAACAAGGGCTAAGAATCACTAATGTAAAAATATTATCAAATACACTAAAACTGAAAGGTATAATAACATTAAAAGTTATTCATTACTCAAGAGTACTTTAAACAGTACCACCTTAGTTCTCGACAGTGGCATAAGAGAGAACAATTCAATAATGCTACTTTGTGGAAAAGGCTTTTTATGGTGGTTACGAAAGGAATAATGCCACCAATGCAACATTTAAATTTGTTAGTTGCCTTACAAGTAAGCAATAGTTCCCATAATGTGCTTTAGGAAACAGCACTATCAGATGCTCTGTGTAAAAAGAAATTAGTAAGTACTGAGTAAATATAAAAAGCATAGGGAAATCCTATAGTAAAGAAAGCTGGTCAACAAGAGATTTTAAAGGTCCACATTTTTAAAAATTTCAAGAAACTAGTTAAATATTTTTCCATATAATGCAAATTAACTTTATGTGAAATCACTTTAGGAATCTCTATCACTGCTAATTAGACAGGCTGATGTCTTCATATCAATGATCCAACATTTTATGTTTCCCTTGTACATCCAAACATGGTTATAAGAAGCAAATATGACAACTTTGATGATACTTGGGAAGTTTAAAAAACATATATATATAATATATGTATATATATTATATATATATATGGCATTTATATGGCTAAAACTACTGTGCTTATCAAGCGTGGAATGTGAAAGACAAGAATATATTCTTATATTCAAATGAGTGTTACACATGTTGACAAATATGAATGTATACTGAAATAGGCCTTTCTCACTACACTTTTCCTAAAGCAAAAGGATAGCAATTTGTTTCCAGGTTAGTAGTTTTAAGCACCAAACAAGAATCCTGGATTCCATTTAAAAAACTGAACAAAAATACCCTATCTCAACATGCCACAAAAAACGTTATTTTCAAAAGGTAGTTAAGTTTATGCATCTCATGTAATGTCTGTCCTTGTTCTACTCCTGCAAGCAGTAAATAGTGGACATTTTGGTGCAGCCTAAATGTTTTTAACTGGCTACCGTGGTATTTAATGCAATCAAAGCAAAAATATGTTAAGTTAATGTACCTTATCTTCTTTTAACCATTTCTCCAAAAGCTGTTTCCGCCCTTGCTGAAGTACAGGCCTACATAGTTCTAAGGATTCATATTTGTTTAGTTGGCCCTGGTCCAAGAGAATTCCAAAGTACTGAAGTAGAGGAGAAGTTTGACCTGGCTGGGCTGGGACACTCTGGAACCGACGGATAGTGTCTGGAGTACGAAGGATTCCCTTTAAGAAAGAGAAATGTTAAAGACTCCTCTTAATAGGTGATCCAACATCACACTAATAACTCCACGGATCTCTTAGACCAATCTTAAAAGCATGATTTCATCTACCAATAATAAATTTAAAATCTTCAATACACTGAATGGTAAAGATTCAGTAAATGTCTGTCACACCTCTGGTTCAAGGTTATGAGATTATTCAGAATCAGAAATCTATCAACCCAATTACAATGCCATTGTATGAGAGAACAGCATAATCATAAACTAGTTATAGCTAGCTATTGTTCTAGGTTTACATTAAGTGCAAATTTCATAATGCTGATTGATCAAGGTGTAAGGTTAATTCAGTCCAACATAATACAAAGCTGGTAAGAATAAACTCAACTAAACTTCAGACAAATCTTACTAACATGCTCTACTTAACTTTTCAAATCTTAGAAATAAAATCAGTAACTATCATTGATGAGGACAATCAGTATTGTAACTAAGTAACTGAACATTATTACATCTATGTAAATCATAGTTTGCTAGATCTACATATCAGACATCTGAGTTTTAAAAAGCTAACCAAATCTAGAGGCACTGACATGTAACTCATATATGACTAAAGGAAATGCAAGCTAAAAAGGATCAGTTTTCTCTGTGGAGAACTGGTTCCACTCCTAACAGTATTAGAAACAGAACTTATTAACATTAATCCAATCATGGCAACTTCATAGCTATTTACCTTTGGTGCATTAGCAGCTACCTTTGCTGCCTCTGAGTAATTTCCCTGGGCAAAAAGAGCATTAAATTTCCGGGCAAAGAGTTCTTCAGCACCAGCTAAGTTATTACGTACAGCCATTCTCAGAGCCAAATCAGGATTTTGTAGGACATTGGTGATATAAGGAATTATGTTTTCTTCTTCCACGCATACTGACAGAACCTGAAATTTAAAGATTAATGAATAGCTGCAATGTATTCATTTGGCTATCAAAGATACCAAATCTGTTTAGAGCTGTTTACTACTGAGTCATAAGGTAATGAAATTGTGACAGTTGTTTTCTTATTGCCATAAATATTTTTTTTAAAGGAAAAAAAAAAAAAAAAGCCAGGACAGAGAAGGCTGAAGAGTTGCTAAACAGTTGCGGATTCCTACAATATGGCCATTCTGTAAGACAAATAACTCCCTATTTCATACTATCTTCATATTGTCCAAACAAATGGCTTTGCTACCATCCATTCATTCTTAACATGGTTAATACCAAAGGCTCCCATTTAGTTGAGCTCTGAAAGACAGCTCTCCATTTTGTTTATCAATTCTTGAGAGACACAGTCTCGACAACCTACAGGACTCTGAAAAAGCTATGAAATCTAAATGAAATCTAGGGCTCAGCTGGAAGAAGTTTAAGGTATATTCTTCTTAACTTCAGGATTTTTTTTTTTAAACAAGGATTTTCAGTAATTTTCTTTAATTACATTTATATTCCTAGAGGCCAAATTATATAACAATGAGGGGAGAGATCACTGAATCCTTAAGCACCTAATGTAATGCAAGGTATACACCAGTTGCTTAATAAATGTAGCATCAGTAAAGAGCACTTTCCATTGCTTCTATTTGGGGAACAGTTACTCATCCTAGTCCTCTTAAAATGTCACTGCCACAGAATCCTGCCCTATTTGCCTAGAATCTAAACTACTATCAATTGACATGTAAAAGGGAACCTTTCCTTCACTATGTTCATATCCATTCCTCTCCCCAACATCAAAGATGGTTATATACCTCAGCTTATAAACTACTTACATTATCCCAACAGCACTTCTAATACTACAATTTCTCATCTATTTCTTAGTCACTATTCCACATAAGGACAGGGATGTATCTTTCCTTAGCTGCATTATTAGTACCAGTGTTTTGCCCAAAATAAATGCTTAATATTTGTTAAATAAATGAAAATGTGAAATTTCTGTCCTAGGACTAAGAATAAAAATACAATCTGAGAACTCAGTAACCAAACAGACAGTAACAGTGTACCTTGCCTGTTCTGTTTCCTTTTGAGAAAAATGAAGAAATTTTAACTTCCAAAATGCTTTCACTTCTATAGGTCAGATCCCCCCGCCCCACCCCCAAAGCTATGGCTATCTTGTATCTGCCCCATGTCATTCTACTACAAATTAAGACATTAAAGGAAGGAATTACTTTCTTAACAGTTTGCATTCTGGACCTGACTCTTTTCATGCTTAGCTCCTAGGAAAAGTAAAGATGAACAAATCTCGTTCCAACTACACTGCCTGAAGCTTCCTACTAATTGCTACACCTTTATCTTCCCCAGACACCAAATCCATTAGTTTCATCTTCATCCTATTTTTAGACTATTCTAGCAGATTTCTAGCAACCAGTACTTAAGATCTACAAGGGACAGAGAAGGTTCCTCTCTACCTTCTAAAGTACCCACTCAGTTCTACCAAGTTCAGAATTTAAGCTAGATATTGGCAAAAATCTTCTCTTGATAGCTTTTCATTTTCAAACAAATAGAAACCATGACTTCATTCTTAGGGAATATGTCCAACTGTAGTTGGCTTTGATCAAAGAGTGGAGGAAATGTCCTAAGCTTACTATAAACACTCATCTCCCTACTCAGAGCAACTGGCACACAAAATCTGTTGGGGAAGGTGATCAATAAATTCTTAAAATCAGAGTTATGAACAGCAAATATACAAGGTGAAACTCTTCCAGATACTTTAGTTTAAGCATTATCTTAAAACCATCAGCACAGTGGCAGAAATAAAAAGATCTTTGGCTTAACAACTTCATGATTATTAAATTATCACTAACCTAGTTCACCAAAAGGCCAATGCATTCTTGATTTTTCCAAGAGAGATCCATACAACTGAATAAAATGAAAGCTACTGAATTTTTAAAGTTGTTTTAGTGCCCAGACAGTGACTGGTGTAGAAATACAATTAAACAAAGAAAAGTCCCTTTCCTAATGAAGAATAGCAACTGAAGCAGTTTAACAAGTAATTGGTAATTAACTCACTGTGATATGTGCTATGAGGAGAGCTACCTAAATTCTAGGGGCATAAAGCAGGAGCACCTAACCAGGTGTGGGAAGGAGATAGGGAATGATAGGTAGAGAAAGACTCCCTTTCTCTATAATATTTGCCTCTTTACATACATACATTACCCTATCCACTTCTATCTGGGAAAAATACTAACCGGAAGGAAAACTAGCAAAAGGCAAGACCAATAACAGTATTGCTTTTGAAATTTTAACCATTTTTTAGAAAATAAGATACTTCCTGGTGGAACATTAAAATACTAAGAAAAGAGAAAAACGATCACTTGTCAGGTGCTGTGAAGAGGTCTGTTCAATGTGACAATTTCAGAACTAATATTTTCCCTATGTAATTGGATAACTTTCCAGGTACCCCACAATAGCTACCATAACATATCACCTTCCAACATTAAATATTTAATAATAATTAGAGTTAGGAAAAGAGATGTAGAGAGAATTCTTTTCCCAATAGTTGATTATCTGTTTTAGCAATCACAGGAACAAAAAAAAAAAACCCTATTGAAAAGAAAGTATGGTGTCTGTAAAATGTGACCCAAATAATTTCTTTGTATGGAGAGTCATTTCTTTTGACAATAAAGACAGATAAACACAATCCTAAGTGGCTATATGTCAGTTTCTTTCTCTAAGACAGGATCAAAGAAGACTTTTTATCACGTGCTTCTGTATTTTTATGTATATATTATTTTCTGACATCCAAATCACATTTGCTTTTTAGGAAAAAGAAAAGCTAACAGCAGTGTTACTTTATTGCTTAATTTAAGTTTCAAGGTTTCCTTACTTGTCCCTTTCTGTTTACTCCAATTATTCCAGCTGTGGCTTCATGAGGTGCAGTAACAAAGATTGTTTCTCCACTGATTCTATTCATGTAGATACAGGTACCAGTCTCAAGATCATAGAGGTGGATATAACCATACTTAGTAATCAAGAACACTACATCATGCTTTTCACTGATCTGTATAAAGAAAATCAACACTTCAGTAAAATCATGAATCTACAAAGAAAAAACTTAATTCCATTTCAGATATGGTAAATTCTAGAACTTTGACAAGAGGCGTATATGAAAAATTTTTAAAGTTAACGTATGTATGGTTTCTCCTTTTTATAGCACGTTAATATCCCAAGCTCTTACTGTAAAAAAGAGTATGAATAAAATGTATAAAAGAGAAAACATAATTTTGAACTTACGATAACCCAGTTTACGTATTATGTGAATGTTAAGAATATTTCTTCACAAAGTTTTACTAATAAACTTTACTATTAAATAAAGGATACTCCTCTAAGCACTATTAATATTGACTGTAAGTAGCAGTTTGGGGTTAGTTTTGTAATGAGGAGAGATTTTAAAAGTCCATTTGTTTTACTTAAAATACCTGCATTGCAACAGGAAAGTCATTTTGTGCTTCTGGAGGAAAGAAAACATCCACTGCCTTCTTTGGAAAGGGCTGATTCCCTGTAGGTGGTGTGCCAACTTCAATGATATGTAACTGTTCACAAGAAAATAAAATTGATATAAATCTAGATCATTTACCAGTTGATCACAGCAGCTTTATTTGTAGCCCCAGACTGGAAACAACCCAAATGTCCCAAAATAGGTGAATATTAAACTATGGTACAACCATAGCATGGAATACTCCTCAGTAAAAAAAAAAAAAAAAAAAAAAAGTCTCATGGACATTATGCCAAGTGAAAAAAAAAGTGCTAATCTCAAAAGGTCACAAGCTATACAGTTCTACTTATATAGCATTCTTGAAGTGACATATTATACAAACAGAGAGTAAATTAGTACTTGTCAGGAGTTACAGATGTGGGGAGAGAAGGGAGCAAGTGGGTGTGACTAAAAAGGGGTTGCAGGAGGGAAGATAGTATGTATCATGAATCTACTCCTATTAAATGACACAGAATAACACAATTGTACTAACATCTGTTTCTAGTTTTTCTACTGTACTATATAACTCTGTAAGATGTAACCAAAAACTAGGTAAAGAACATAGGCATCTCTCTGTGCTGTCCTTGTATTATTTCAAGATAAAAACTTTAAAAAGTTAAATGAATAGAGGGATCATACCTCAATCTACCTTGTATTAAGGACACAGACTGGTAATATATTACCAACAAAGGCACCTTCTCATGGTTTTCAATGATAATTTAGCATTTCCAAATAGAACTCTAACTCAAATTGTTAAATCCTTCTCTGCCTATACATCTACTCTAACACAGATGGAAAGTATACACCTAAACTGTCTCTCTAATCACATACACCTCATGGATGAGAATATTTTGGTTTAAAATATCTGATGCTGTACATCAGCCAGGCAAAAGAAAGTAAATAATCTCAGTAAAAAAGTATTATATATTTAGCTTAGTCATGTCAAGAATGGACTCAAACAAGAAAACAATATGGTTTCCAAGATATATACCATATGAAACTTGTAGGGTCTCATCCTTAATTAGGATAACTACCTATACTGAAAAGAACTGGGTCTTCCTTCAAAAGCCATGGTAGACTATAGTACAGAATATAGCTGCCTTCCAAAAGCCATGGCAGACTATAGGCTCAGGCACAGGTTTTCAGATACTAGAAAAATGACAGTTTTTGGACTTTTCAAAAAAATGTCTCAGCCTTATGTCTTAAGGATAAGATCTGATTTCTAAAACTTATGTGTCTTTTTGTTAAAGTGTACCAATTGAGACATAAATACCAATGTTTTCTATCCTTGTCATATTGAAAGGATGGTTGGATCATTCCTCACTTCAGGGATTCTTACCCTGAAATTTTAGGCAGAATTTTAACTCTCTGCGCATATGTTCCCTCTCTGCTAAGAGACTACAGATTTCAAGCAATCTCAATCTTATGAGTTTCTACAGCCAGCAGTACTAACTGTGGCATCCAGAAGTACAGTCATAGCAGTAGCTGAGTCCCCAAAGTTCTATGGCAGGGCTTTAGGCTGGGATCATGACTACTGCCCATTCTCCTTTACTCCTCATTTTTTCCAAGCTTGGGTTTAAACCTTCCTAACTAAATGTAAATAATCCATTATCTTCTCACTAAACTTTTTATACTCTAACCAACCAGGCCTTCTTTCTGTTGTCTGTAACTAAGAATCCCAATATATAAAGTACTTCAATTTGTCTAGGTGATTCCAACGTACAGCCAGGGTTGAGAAGCTGACTTAGGACGATAATACTCAAATTGTAGTCCATACCCATCTAGACACCTATGGCATTTAAACTGCAGACTATGAGCTCCACTTACTGAATGAGATTATGTTTTTAATTTCTTAAAAATTTATTTTTTTTTTAATTTTTTTTAATGTTTATTTATTTTTGAGACAGAGAGAGACAGAGCATGAACGGGGGAGGGTCAGAGAGAGGGAGACACAGAACCGGAAACAGGCTCCAGGCTCCGAGCTGTCAGCACAGAGCCCGACGCGGGGCTCGAACTCACAGACCGCGAGATCGTGACCTGAGCCGAAGTCGGCCGCTCAACCGACTGAGCCACCCAGGCGCCCCTTAAAAATTTATTTTGAGAGCTTAAGTGGGAGAGTGTAAGCAGGGCAGGGGCAGAGAGAGAGAGGGAGAAAAAGAGAATCCTAAGCAGGCTCCACACTATCATTACAGAGCCTGACATAGGGCTGGATCTCACAAACTGAACCATGAGATCATGACCTAACAGTCAGACGCTTAACCAACTAAGCCACACAGGTACCCCTGGACCAGACTCTCCAGATGTAAGGCAAACAAATGTACATTGCAGCAACCCTAATCACTCTTACACGCAGTAAAGTTTAAAAACAAAGGCCTTTGGTAAAGGCAATAAAAATAGTGTTAAAGAGCCAATATAAATTTTTTTTTTAATGTTTTTATTTATTTTTGAGACAGAGAGACAGAGCATGAGCAGGGGAGGGGCAGAGAGAGAGGGAGACACAGAATCTGAAACGGGCTCCAGGCCCTGAGCTGTCAGCACAGAGCCTGATGCGGGGCTCGAACTCACGGACTGTGAGATCATGACCTGAGCTAAAGTTGGATGCTTAACTGACTGAGCCACCCAGGCGCCCCTTAAAGAGCTGATATAAAAAAGCTGTTAAACAACATTACTCATTTTAGACAAGTATCACAAGAAAACACTAATTCATTTTAGATATGTATCACTAGAAGCAGAATTTAAACAAACTAAGTCACCATAAATCTGAATATTACAAACAAATTAACGGGGTGCTTGGGTGGCACAGCAGATTAAGCATCCGACTCCTGATTTCAGCTCAGGTCATAATCTCACAGTATGTGAGTTCGAGCCCTGAATGGGTTCTGTGCTGACGGCGTGGAGCCTGCTTGAGATTCTCCTTCTTTCTCTGCCCTTCCCCTGCTCACACTCTCTTGGTCTCTCTCAAAGTAAGTAAACTTAAAAAACAACAACAACAACATCAGAACAACTTTGGGGCAGCTGGTTGTCTCAGTAGGTTAAGCCTCCGAGTTCAGCTCAGGTCTAGATCTCATGGTTTGTGAATGTGAACCCTGCATCAGGCTCTCTGCTGTCAGTGCAGACCCCCTCTTGGGATCATTCGTCCCCCTTTCTCTCTGCCCCTCCCCCACTCGTTCCCCCCCCCCCCTCAAATAAAACATTTTTAAAAATTTTTTAAAAATTCATGCACAGTCCATTAAAGAAAAAAAATTAAAAATTAACAATGAAGGGTAAGACTATTTTGAAATTAGAGGACTAATTAGTAGAGAGACAAAGATCAGTGCTCACTAACAACTTCCAAAGCCAAAACTTACCTTCCCTCCAGCTTGACCCCGTACTGCAAAACAAAATAACGTTGATTCTTCTGCATTTCCTTCCATCTTAAACTGCGCAAAACTAGCCGCGTGTCCTTCAATGGGCTGAGATACTTTCCTATCTACAGAATATAACTGCATAGCTCCCACCACACGATTTTGCTACAAAAGATCAAAGAGAATAAAGTTTGGAGACCCAATGAATCAATAACGCCCAGATTCATCAAGAGGTAAAATAATTAGAGTGTTTTATATCACTTTTGGCAGGATTTATAATTCTTGATAATGTAGTCTCTCAATGTAGATTTGATACCTCTTCATTTAAAATTTGGCTCCAACATTACCTTATTAAAACAATATGAATACTTAAAATGTGCTTCATATACAACCATCTCTTTACACTATCTTAAAAGAATATATATTAGAAAACTCATTCTGCAATAAATAGCCATAATAAGTTCCAAATCATTCACACAGGAACTCAATATCCACTCAAACTGCAAGTAAAACCTAAACCTAAAATCACCTGGTAAGAGTACTCTGAAAACGTATTGTCAGCATAAAGCCATTAAGCTAGCAACCTTTATTTCTTAAAAAATGAAGTCTTTCCAAATAAGTCTCATTCACCAGGACCAAGCATAGACAACCTAATTTCAAAATAAACTGCATTCTGAGCACATTCATTCTCTATACCTTTTATCAAACATCTAGAAAAATGTTACCTGTGCAGATATGCCAGTCAGAAGTAACCACTTTTGCTTTGCATCTGTACGATAATTGATAATCTGGCACCCTGCAAGGCTAGAATGGCGATCAAACATTTTCACTGGCTGAGACTCTCCTTCCATACTCCAATGATAAACTGCATTATCCGTAACAAGAGCAACCGTATTCAAAGAGATCCATTTCCAGAAAGTGACATCATCAGTCATGGTATGGGCCTTCATTTTACTTTTCATTTCAATGTTAAATATCTGAAGAGTTTTCCCAGCTAAAAACAAAATTAAGAATTGTGAGTCATTAAGAAAACAAAGTGCAGGATAAATTATTATATAGCTAGACTAGCGATTTGTAACTTTCAAACAAAATGGTTCTGTTAGGAGACTAATAACCAACTACACAAGTGACACTGCTAGAGCAGCAACCTTTGTAGAGATAGCTAAGACTAAATCCACAATCTATATCTACAGCTGAAGCAAAAACTTTATTATCTCTAACAGACATTTTAAATAGATAGATGACTGCTATACATTTCTAAATCCCAACTGAAAATGAGTCTAAAGAATAGCTCACTTAATAATCATGGAAAACAAGATTGTAGCCTTCAGGCTTTAATTAAGAAGGTTTACTTTATGCATAAATTAAGTTAGTTGCAGGTACACAGAACAAAGCAAATCTGATACAAACACATGGGGGAAAATGTCTACTTTTTAAGAGGCAGTCATCCCCCATCCAATAAAATCTTGTGGAAACTGCTTTTTGAAGGAGGATCAACCTCAACTCAGTCTTACACTACTAGTACATAAAAGAAGTGCATGCTAAAACTGGTTTAAGATACACAGGGAAAGGTGGAGGTGCCGGAGAAAAAGAAGGAAGAAACAAAGGAGGGCAGTTTCAGATGCTGTTAATATACTGGAGATAAGAACAAAATTCAAGCTTTATCCATTTAATACAATGGTAAAAGGATGACATTTGCCTTGAGTGTTAAGAGTTCATTGAGTCAGATGCAAGGGCTTATAATTCTAATTTGAAATCTATCAGTCTGAAAAAGTGATTAGGTCTAAATTAATAGAGGTCAAAGCCCACAGCTATCACTAGGCTCTCTAACCCAGATTAGCCCTTAGAGACTAAGGAAAACTCCATTCCTGAGCCACAGAGAATCTGGCTCTTGAAGAACAAAAATTATAAGGTAGTAGCAAGGGAGGGGTGATGGGATGGGACACAAAACATATAGCTTTGTACCATGACCCTTCTTACCACATATGTAAAAACTTCTTTCATAAAACAAAGAATGCTATTCCCATCCCACACAATATGTAAACCACAACCAGACTTGAACAATTGTTAGTTATAGTCCTGTTTATAAAAAGAAGCCAAGGATTTCCCTTCAGAGGGAAGCAGTATTGGGGAATGACTTATTTTTCTCTGCTACCTTTCCCAATCCCTAATCAGACTTTTATTGTTTTGTTTTGTTTTTTTAACACAAGAGGGGTTGGAGTAAATATATGTAGGGTGATTTGGGAGAAGAGGGTGAGGGTTAACAGCTTAACTCTGTAGTGTAGACATATAGGCACAAATCTATAATGCTATTACAATGCTCTGAAAATCTTTCCAATTTATTCTTTTTATATAACAGGACAATAACTAATACAATCTAATTTAAGATTAACTCACCATCTGCACACATAAGAAAGCATTAAGAAATGTGATAAGATAACAATAACATTAAAAATAGAAAAGAACTGTGAGAAAATTAAAATGATGGCCTTTTAATAGAGAGGTGTGAGAGGTGCTAAGCAGTTGAATCTAAATTCTTTAAGGAGGCTGAAGGGAGCTTAATACCTTAAAGTATAATATGTGTACTGTTTAACAGAAGCAATTGTTTTATAGCTTGCTGCTATAAAACATGCGGTCCTAAGTGAAAGCTGGGACCTTTCCTTAAGATGAGATCAACAACTCCTATCTTGGATATGTTAATGGTGACATAGTTATTTGAATATGCTTGCCCCCAACCCTGCATTTAATCCCTAACCAGTATTACTACTAAATACAAAGTTTAAATAATGTGAAGAAAATCTGTTTAAACACTTCAGCACCTTTAACAACTCACCTAACAAATTTATCAAGAAATTACTAGGAACCTAAAGCCTTCTCCTACTACCAAGAAGAAAAACAATAAAGCAAAGTATAGACAGTTAAATGACTTTAGAGTCAGCCAGCTTGTCACTTAGCCTTCTCATAAACTACTGTTTGAAAGGGCTGGGACGCCTGGGTGGCTCAGTCTGTTAGCATCCAACTTCAGCTCAGGTCATGATCTCACAGTTCGTGAGCTCGAGACCCACATCAAGCTCTATGCTGACAGCGAGGAGCCTGCTTTGGATCCTCTGTTTCCCTCTCTCTCTGCCCCACTTTCTCTTTCTTTCTTTCTCTTTCTCTCTCTCTCTCAAAAATAAACACACATTTGGGGCACCTACGTGGTTCAGTCAGTTAAGCGTCTGACTCTGGATCTCAGCTCAGGTCACAATCTCCCAGTTCATGAGTTTGAGCCCAACACGGGGCTCAAACTCACGAATTTGCTGTCAGTGCAGAGCCTGCTTGGGATTCTCTTTCTCCCTTGCTTTCTGCCCATCCCTGCCCTCTCATGTTCTCTCTCAAATAATTATTAAAATAAAATAATAAGCATTTTTTAAATTAAAAAAAAGGGGGGATCAATTACATTCTCATTCTATAGTTCAAAGGAAAAAAATTAAGATAGTCTCCCAGACAGTATGAGGTTCTTTGAACTGCTTGGACTGATAGGTTGTACAGTTCTGTACTGTGTGACACTAAAAAGTTACTTTGAATAAACTCTAATACGCTTGATTCCAAAGCTTTAACACCCATCTACATATACATATACTTCTAATAATCAGTGTAAATGTAAAACATTTTTCTTAAAAAGTAGGCTTCACACTCAATGTGAGGCTTGCATTTATGACCCTGAGATCAACAGTTGACATGTTCTACTGACTGAGCCAGCCAGGCACCCAATTCAAGACATTTTTAGAACTTGACAATCTAAATGAAACACACACCTGAAGTATAAAAAAGGCACAACATAAATGTTAAGTTTATCTTCGTAACAAAATCTTGCAATGTTTAAGTGCTAATATTAAAGCATATTTTATTTCAGGATATGAATCACTAATTTGTCTTCTATAGATGGACTTATGTACTTAGCACAGTCTTATCACACTGCAGGTACAAAATTTAAATTCATTAAATCTAAAACTTAAAATTTTTCCAAATAGATCTATGCTGAATAGAAAGACATTTCACAGAAACATACCAAGTCATGAAAGTAGTTAAAATCAAATTTAGTAACAGCTTCAAGTTTGCAGATTTAACCAAAATTAATATACAAAAAAAGGTAGATCCTTTTATTGTATTTGAATAAATTATACATAGGGAAGGAAAAAAAGGAAAGAAAACCACCCCACAATCTTTTATACCTTTCAACGCAATTACTTTGCTAGCTGGATTCATGATGGCGCTGTCTGCTGAAATTGGTCTTCGAATTGGATTACTTGGGTCATTCATATCAATGATTACCACCTGGGCCTGCTCTCCTACTTTCTCTCTAATGCAGATGAATTTGTCTGACTCCATAGTTAGGGTACTGAAGCCAATATTTGCTGGGTTTATACCCAGATTCTGGAGCTGGGGAAAAAAACCAAAAACATAATAAGTCATGTTACAAAGTGAATCAGAAAGACTTGATATTCACGTATTGTCATTACCTCATTTAACCATTAATGCTTCAAGGTCAACAGTAACAACTCTGTTATTCATTCAAATGAGGCTATTGATAGCCAAATGATGGACCTTCAGTTCTTCCAACTAATACAGCATTCAACTATTTTATTATAACCTTGTAGTTATAACTAGAGATATGTTAACTTTGTGGTTATAACTAAGAGGCAGAACAAATACATAAAAAGGTAAAGGAAACAGCTACCTTTTGTGGTTCAGGGGATTTGAGGTCATTGACCTTTCTTGGTTTAAGGTCTGTCCTCCCTTACCCCCTTCAATATTTAGCAGTCATTTGCTCACAAGTACTGGACTTTAGGAATCTGAAAATTAACTTCAGCATAAAAAGAGATTTAAAACTTCAGAGTTCTTATGTAAAGGGACTAACAAAAGGAACTAACAAAAGCAGACACGTAAACAATTGGCAATGCTTTGCCAAAAGCGCCAAAACAAAGATATGTAAGAGGGACCTGGTTAAAGGCGGCCCACAGCTAAGGGAATGTGTCCAAGGAAGGTAGAAAAGAGAATGCTCAACAGAAGAACAAATACTAAGATCCAGATATATGACTATGAAAGGCTTGCGGAGCAAAGAATTAAAACTGATAAGCTGAGGGGCGCCTGGGTGGCTCAGTGGGTTAAGCGGCCGACTTTGGCTCAGGTCATGATCTCGCACTCCGTGAGTTCGAGCCCCGCATCGGGCTCTGTGCTGACAGCTCAGAGCCTGGAGCCTGTTTCAGATTCTGTGTCTCCCTCTCTCTGGCCCTCCCCTGTTCATGCTCTGTCTCTCCCTGTCTCAAAAAATAAATAAAACGTTACCAAAAAAAAAATTAAAAAAAAATAAAACTGATGAGCTGAATATATCCCAGTAAGAATCCTGAATGTCTCCAAAGGCAAAGGAAGCTACTTAAGGGTTTTTACAAGGAAAATAATGGAATCAGATTTGCTTTGTATATTAAGAAGATATTAAAGTATTTGCTAAATAAATATAGAGTATAAAGTATTTGCTAAATAAATATACCATCTAAAGATGGTAGGTTTTTGAAAACCACGTAAGTGTGTGAGAAAAAGGCACTTGCTAGAAGGAGATCTCTACCAGAGTGGGTCATTAATATTCTGGTGCCTAAATGTAGTCTAACAGATTAAGTACCGCTACAAAGTTACTGAAGGTTTCATTAGCCTTGGCCAGACTATTTTTTTCCTTTTTTCCAACGGATAATAAATTCACATGGAACAAAATCCAAAGCAAAATTAAAAAGCCCGCACACACACACACACACGTCTTCCTTCTGCCCGTGACCACCCAGATATCCAATTTTCCTCCCCAGAGACCACCATTGTCACTACTCTCTTATGGACTGGCCTGAGCCAAGTTAACTGTATTTTATCTAAATTCTTTTGTCAAATTCTGCTAATCACACTTAATAATAACTAGGCCAGCTTCTGAATAAAATAAAACATAAGATTAAGAGACTACATTTTATTTTCACTTCAACTGACTGCAAGCACAACCAGTTACAAAGTGTAGTTACAATAACTTAGTTACTGAATACCAGGGCAAGGAGTCAAGCAATAGTCTAACTATTAATACAAACATGATAATAAAGTAGAAGATTAACTACCTTTACAAATTCAAGTATATGCTGCAATGCAAGGCAAGTATACAAGCTGATAAATAATTTGTAACAAATTTGGTTAAAATAAAATCTTAGGAATTATTAACTTTCATTTCTTCATGACTTTAACTTTTGTAGTAACTTTTAGGTCCAGAACTAATGAAGGAAGATAAATGAGGACCCCAACCACATACGAAGGGATTGTGGGTGGGCTTCAAAAGGCCTTATACAAAACAAGTTGTCCATCTAGTTTCAAAGATATATACATCTATTTTTCTGAGTGGATGGGTCCTCAGACTCATGTAATTTTCTTTTTATTTATTTATTTTTGAGAGAGAGAGAGAGAGAGAGAGAGAGAGAGAGAGAGAGAGGGAGAGAGGGAGGGAGAGAGGGAGGGAGGGAGAGAAAGAGAGAGCAGAGTAGGGGCAGAGAGAGAGGGAGAAAGAAAATCCCAAGCAGGCTCCACACTGTCATGTGGGGGTCCATCTTATGAGCCATGAGATCACGACCTGAGCTGAAATCAAGAGTCAAATGCTTAACTGACTGAGCCACCCAGGTGGCCCTGTAGGGGAATTTTAACCTGTTAATAGTGAATATTTGACATCAAAGCATACTGGCTCATATGTAATAGTAAATAAATTAATCTTCATTGTAGAAGTATCCACAAAGTTGGACACTTAACCAACTGAGCTACCCAGGCGCCCCTCCATTGTAACCTTTCTAGTAATTGTGGAGAAAAACTTCTAATGGCTTACAGACTACCTAGAACTATATGTGTAAGAGCAACATGTTATCTTCTAAACTATTCTGTAAAAGAAGAATTCTAGGTTTCTAAGTCACTACAGCAAGCATTCACATAAGACAATTTTGAGCTTCAATTGTCACAGCTTAAGTCCTCGAATGTTGAGAAAGAGTAAAAACTAATAGTGTGGGTCAAATAGTAACTAACTGAATCTCAAATTACTCTTCAGAGGTAGGTGCAAGACAACTATAAGAAAAGAAAACTATGAGGAAAGACAGTAGAGGAAGAAAAAAAGAAAGTCGAGAAATCTGTTTCTTACTTCCCAGCTAGGTCCCCAAATAAATGTAGTCAAAAAAGCATGTTGTCAACAGTAAGCACTGACCTCCAACCTCAGGGTTGTTTTATTTGAAGAAAAAGCAGATTTGCTTACAAATGGATGGGGTTCTTGCACTCCTTGCAATCTATGTAATCCTTATATATATTTTTTCTCATTCTTCATTTACACATTCTACCAAGCAAGCTATGCTTATCTTTTCTACCAAGAATGTCCTAGTGCTATTCAAAATAATCCATATGAAAGACATGCTTTATTTAAAAAACAAAGTTAAACAAAAGGCAAGTGTCAAGCTCTCACCAATTCCACGTTTAAACATTTTAAAAAGCATACATAATCAATGCCCATTTATACAACTACATAGGAAACTGCTTCTTCCTACAAAGTCTCTCCCAGTTGTTAAGTGACAGAACTTCAAGTGACATATTCCTATCAGTTCAGAGAAAGTTACATTTGACTCTACTTCTTCAAATAAGATCAGTAAGATTTTTTTCCTTACTAGTGATCCTTTTCCAGTGAGAGTGCTCAGAATACTCACCAATTCTTCCCATATTTTCCCATGACATATTCAAAAGGGAAAGATCCCAAAACACACAGTAATAGGGCAAGTCACCATCATTAACAGTGAATCACTGGGTTCTACTGAAATCAGTATTGCACTACATGCTAACTTGGATGTAAATTAAAAATATATATATAAGTAAATAAAAAAATAAAAGGGTTATACTAGACAACTATGTCTACTAATACCTATATAGATTAAACTTTTAAAATGCAACAATGGGGGTGCACCTGGGTGGCTCAGTTCTTCTAAGCATCCAATCCTTGGTTTTGGCTCAGGCCATGATCTCGCGGTTCTTGAGTTTGAGCCCCGTATGGGACTCTGTGCTGGCAGTGCAGAGCCTGCTTGGGATTTTCTGTGTCTCCTTTCTCTCAGCCCCTCCCCTCCACTTGTGTGCCCAGTCTCTCTCTCTCTCAAAAATAAATAAACTTAAAAAAAAAAAAAGCAACAATGTTTTTTAAAAAGTTTTTATTTATTTTTTTTAGAGAGAGAGAGAGAAAGAGCACATGCAAGCAAGTGGGGGAGAGGGAGAGAAAGAGAATCCCAAGCAGGCTCCACACCCCTCAAAAAAGGTTTTATTTTCAAAACACCACAAGCCATACAAAATTCTTAGTCAATTATAAAGGTCTCATGGTATATGAGCAATCTACCACAGAAACTGTGCAACAAACCACTAATAAACTCAGAGGGCATATGAGTCTCCAAACTTGCAGCAATTTTCAGAGAATACATAATAATATCCAAATTCTGGCTACATTTTTTTATATTCTCAATTGACAAAATGTTGCTACTATTGAACATGGGGATATTCTGTTTTGACATATGCTTGGAAATTTCTAGTAAGAATTTTTTTAACTTCAAAAAACTTATACTTTTTATTATAAATTAAAAAGAACATGGAGTTGGGGCAGTAGCTCAATCGGTTAAGGGTCTGACTCTTGATTTCCGCTCAGGTTGGTGAGATGGAGCCCCCTGTCGGGCTCCACGCTGACAGTGCAGAACCTGCTTGGGATTCTCTCTCTCCCCCTCCTCCACTCTTACTCACTCTAAATAAACTTAAAAATTTTTTTTAATTAAAAATATGGAATCAATAAACTTAGGTCCAAGAAAAGGGGTTACTTATTTTTTTTAATAGTTATATGCATATGGCAAAGTATTCAAACAGTACAAAAGGGTATACTGAGAAGTGACCCACCTATGCTTCCAGTAATACCTCTCTCCCCCCAGCAATTAGAGATGCTTTTCCATCTTAGAGACAACCTAAGTATATGAAAGTATAGATTTCCATCCTTCCTTTAAACAAAGAAAAACAAAAGACTAATTGCACATGCACAAAACCGTACAAAATCAACTTCTCTGAAAACCAACTCAAATGTTGCAATTCGTTTGGTTTCCACACTACATTTTGGGCACTGGTCCATAAATGCATATTGTAGGGCCTGACACTTAAGCCTAGATTAGTTTCCAAAAAGTTAAGTCAATTTATTGTTAATCGGCCAAACCAAAACTCTGGAGAGTCCTGGAGTTACATTTTAGAAATGATACAAAAATGTTTCTTCTTCCTTCTCCTCTCCCTCTCACCCCAATTTGGATTAACATCCCTGGGGGCGGTGGGGGGGGTGGGTGGGGACACTACATTTCTAGTTTTTGTAGTGAGGCATACAGATAGTATTTCAGACCCCCTATTATCTAGAGAACACAGAAGGTTCTTCACTCAACTAGACAATTACTATAAAAATATATAACATTGATTATAAAGTACAAGTGCCATTCAAAATTAGTTCGTTCTGTAGATTCTTCATAAGGACAAAACGTCTGGGTTTTAGTGCCAGTTTTGTCACTTCGATGATCATGGGCTAATCAGTTATCTGTGTACCTGTTTCCTCCTCTGGAACTTCTGAGATAACAGTACCTCCCAGAATTGTGTTTAATGTAGAGCACTTAGAACAATGTCTGACACACAGTAAAGGCTCAATAGATACTTTTAAGAACACACAACTCAAGAGTACTTAGGCTCAAGATTAGCTTTTCTTGTATTTACATTTATCTACTTAATTCAGCTGTCCTACAGGTTGGATGCAACTCTGGGTGTGAATATCTTTTGACTACTGATAATAGATTAGAGGTCTCTGGGTGCTAAACTTACTCAGACACTGTGAAATGCCATTTTTTTCCTTTTTAAAGAATAGGAAATTACACTCAACAAATTTTCAATTCTGTTCTTTAATTTGCCTAAACTTAGGTAGAAACCAAAATCTTCAATACCATGTAACATGGAACCATGTAACATTTTCAAAGTAAGTAACCCTATTTTATTTTAATTCCTTTTTTAGGTGCACCATGGAACACTGCTAAAGCTTTCTAACAAACTTGGCAAATATGCTCTACCACCTTTGCTGAGGGAGCAAGTTGAGAAAGCTAATGCAAACAGATGGCATAAGGTCAGTACCATCAAAAATTCTCTTTAGCTTAAAGAGCTCAATACTAAAAAAAAAAAAACAAAAAAACAACCAGAAGTTAAAATGTAAAGCAAGCATAGAATTTCACTCTTCAATGTGCAGAAAAGCTTAGGCCACCTGGTTAAAAAACACACACCCACCTCTATACTACACCTTTCCAAAACCAGAGTTTCCCAATGTTTCCTAATCATCCCATGCCACATAATTCCAAGTCAATTCATCCAACTAAATTTAAGTTCTTCAAATAAAAGAACTTTCTTAAAGAGTGAAAGCCTCTTCCATCTTTGCTCTTCAATATGTCTAACTAATGTTATAGAGGCAAGAATGATCTTACAGAAAGACAGCATTTCTTTTATAATATGTATACTATTAATTACTTTTCAGGACAATTATAAATTAAAAGAGGTTCATGAAATCAGGAGTCCACACTAGTATAAATAAAAAAATAATAATTAACAAAAAATGAAAAACTGTTCCTTATAGGGGCACCTGTGTGGCTCAGTTGGTTAAGTGTCCGACTTCGGCTCAGGTCATGATCTCGCGGTTTGTGTGTTCAAGCCCCGCGTTGGGCTCTGTGCTGACAGCTCAGAGCCTGGAGCCTGCTTCAGATTCTGTGTCTTTTGGTCTCTCGGCCCCTCCCCTGCTCATGTTCTGTCTCTCTCTGTCTCTCAATAATAAATAAACATTAAAAAAAAAAATTAAAAAAAAAAAAAAAGAAAAAAGAAAAACTGTTCCTTATAAAGAAAGCAAACTTAAAAATGGTGAAAGACCAGGGCACCTAGGTGGCTCAGTCCGTTAAGCATCTGGCTTCAGCTCAGGCGATGATCTCGCAGTTTGTGAGTTTGAGCCCCACACTGGGCTCTGTCTAACAGCTCAGAGCCTGGAGCCTGCTTCAGATTCGGTGTCTCTTCCTCTCTCTGTCCCTCCCATGCTCATGCTCTGTCTCTGTCTCTCAATAATAAATAAAAGTTAAAAAAAAAAAATTCTCAAAAAGTGGTGAAAGACCAATCAATAGAATTTTTAAACAGTCACTCTTTTGCAAGTATCACAATAATTGATTCAGAGAAGAATCATCAATGGATACTAAAATTAATAGATGAAATTTTGAGGAATGACATATTTACATAGTTTCACGGTATTTCCTAAGACACTTGGGGAAAAGAGATTCAGAGTGAAGAAACCTGTCAGACACAACCTTCATCAAACAATCAAAGTTAATACCACCAGCAAAGGGTCAAATCAACAGTATGTTTCCTGATATGATGAAGTACAAAGAAGACATTACTTCTGTGGTATTCTTGCTGAAAGTACATAACATGGACTAATCACAAGGACCCATTTTTGAGGAATCAAAATTGAGGAACATTAACAAAACAAGTGATGTATACTTTTTCAGAAATATCTATGTTTTAAAATACAGAGTTCCAGTCTGGCTCTGGGCTGACAACATAGAGCCTGCTTGGGATTCTCTCTTTCCTTCTCTGCCTACCACCTCCCACTAGTGTTCTCCCCCTGCCCCTCTCTCTTTCTCTCAAAAAAATGAACTTAAGAAAAATAAATAAGGGCGCCTGGATGGCTCAATTTGTTGAGTGTGCAACTCATGATTTTCACTCAGGTCATGATCTCAAGGTTTGAGGAATACAGCCCTGTGTCAGGCTCTGCACCGACAGCACAAAACCTGCTCAGGATTCTCTCTCTCCCTTGCACTTTCTCTCAAAATAAATTAAAAATATTTTTTCTTATTTTCTAAAGACGTATACTGAAGTATTTAGGAAAGGTCATGATGGCTTGAATCTCTTTAAAATGTTTAAAACAAAAGAAACACATATAGCAAAATATTAAAAATCTAGATGACTGGGTATAGGGCTCTCCCCAGTTCTTATATGAAAGCTTCCTATTTTTTTCAAGTTTTTAAAAAGGGATTAATTTCTATTCTCTTACAAGGTTACAGAAATTGAAAATTAAATGTATAAGGATCAGATTTTTATTAGGCAATTTACCTGTAGGGCAGGAAGGAACAATACAACTTTCAAAAGGTAAAGATGAAAATCAAACCAAAGAATGATGTAATTCAAGTTAGTTATACTCTAAAGGAGTTGTCCAATCAGAACGAAGATTTGTCACACTGTCCAAGACCGAAACGACTGGTCACGTGCAGCTATTCAATTTTAAGTATATAGAATTTAATATTCAGCTCTCCAGTCACACTACGCACATTTCGAGTACTCAACAGCTACATGTGACTACTATTGGAAGGCACAAAATATACATTTCCATCGTTGCACAGTCTAATGAAGGGCAATGTTTTCAGACGTTTTTCCTGAGAGTCCAACAAGGAGAAAAAGGATAACTTAAAATTAAACTCTGGCAAAATAGGAAGGACAATTGGTAAAGTTATACAAGAATTTCAAACAAGACAAAGAGACGGAGGAAAAAGTAGAACCTTCAAGTTTTAAAGTCCAGATAGCTTGCAGGAGGCTTGAGAGAAAAAAATCTGCAAAGTTCAACACTAGCAGAAGTGAGAACCCAAGGGAAGAACTCCTCAATCTAGGTGCTCTTTCCCCTCAAGAAATCACTACACTTTCAAACAGCAAAGGCCCAGGGTTACAAAGGATTAAGAATGTGCAGATATAATAAGATGTAATTTCTTCAAAAAACAGGAGAAAAGAGGGGCCTGTCTCTATGCTTGCTAAACTGCCACTGCCTCAATTTCTAAGATATTCATCAATATCATAAAGCTTTTGGAGAAAGATACACAACTGTATGATGAATCTCTAATTTAAAAAATAAGTGTGGAAAAGATTGTATTAAAATCAGAGATATGATAAAAAATTTTTTTATTTTTATTTATTTTGAGAAAGAGACAATATGGGCAGGCACAGAGAGTGAGGGAGAGCCAGAATCCCAGGCAGGCTCCCTGCAATCAGCACAAAGCCCAACACAGGGCTCGATCTCAAGAACCTTGAGATCATGACCTGAACCAAGAGCAAGAGTTGGGACGCTTAACCAACTGAGCCACCCAGGCACCCCTAAAAAAAAAAAATTTTTTTTTGAACTTCAGCAGTATTAGATTCAGAAATCTATGTTGAAGACTCATCAGTTTTTAATGACTTAAAAGCTTTGTTTTTCCTGTCTTGATTCTGGAACTATACTTGATTTGACTGTAAACATGGCAACAGAAAAGAGAAAGTGTTCATTCATGCTTGAGCAAAGCATGCCTAGGTGCTACGTGGAGGGTTAAAGTGATTTAGCACACATCAAGCACTTAAAACAGTGCAAGGCCACATAAGCACTCCCTATTTCATGGATTTATTTTACAGTACCTACTCTGGGACTGTGACATCATGATATATACTTTTTCAAAACAGAATGGCTCTGATGTCATCCTACTAACATTACATAGTCAAACCTATGGTAGGCCAATTTGCTTTACTCAAAACACATTACTAAACACAGCTTAGAAAACCCTTTATATATATGGCAGGAATCAGGAACCCAGTGATGGTTAGTACCTTATTAGAATACATTAGTGATTAAACTGTGAAAATAGTGTTAAAAGGACTGAATGGACTATGGCTGTACGCAATCCAATAATATGCATTTATTATAAAAGGCAGAAAATGCTAGAAGACAATACAACCAGGTAAAACCATGCACTTTCTTTTCTTACGTTTATTTTTGAGAGAAAGAGAGAAGGAGAGAGTGCACACGGGAGCAAGCAAGGAGACGCAGAGGGGGAGAGAATCCCAAGCAGGCTCTGCACTGACAGAGAGCCTGAGCAGAGAGCCTGACGTGGGGCTCAATCCCACGAACTGCAAGACCGTGACCTGAGCCAAAATCAAGAGTCAAATGCTTAACCAACTGAGCCACCCAGGCACCCCCATGCTATTCTTCAATGCCCAATTCTTGGACTAAAGAGGAAGACTCTGTTAGCACAGTCTCCATCACACAGCAACCAATCACAATTGTTTGTGCCTACAAACATCATATAATTAAAGAAATATTCATCTTGCTTTGAGCCTACTAATTTCAACCGACAGTTGTTACATTTGATCAATAGGAACATTCACTGCAAACAGCCTTCTTTATAAGCATACTCAGGGAGTTTGCTTCCTAATGACTGGTAAACTCAGAAGAGAACTCATTTACCGCTGTATCAGCTGAAAATCAAAATACATTAAAACTTGTGTTTATGACAGCATTACTAAAAACATGTCTCATAATTAGTGCTTAGCTTTACACTTTCCAGATCCTTCCTCCTGGTTTCATCTGAAGAGTTACAACGGAAAGGAAGTACGTACAAGCTAGTATATTTCAGATGAGTCTATTTTGTAGGTACTCTATGTATTGTCCTATTTCAGTTACCTTTTCTGTAAATGAATTCTGTATCTTGATAAAGACTTACTAGTAGTAAGTGTTACCACTAGAGAGTTAAGAAGTCAACAATTTGAGAAAGACCTGCTGATACCTGGATATCACTCAATGCTGTTATTTTTTTCCAATGTAGTTACTTTGAAGTTAAGTGCCTGAAGATTTGGTTAACTTCCTATCCCAAGTATTCCACTCAGCATAATTTCCTTTAAAAACCCCTAAACATCCTCTACCTTCACTAATATCAATCACAGTGGAAAAAAAAAAATGCTGACACCAGTCACTTCACTGAGCCCTTGAAACTAGCCATGAAACTAGCAGAATGTCAAATAAAAACTGCAGTTTGTCTTCTACAGGAAATGAAGACAAATGCTGAGAATGCAGCATTCCTTTAGTTCTTCCATCAACAGGATACTGGCCATTGTTTTGTGTACTCCACACATTTCAAGCAAGAAGTAAAAATGCTTTTAACTCTTGCTGACCCTTTGTTTCCACTCCATGTTAGCCTTTCAGGCAATCATAGTCTCTTAGGAGAATTTGACTCTGGTCACTCACTCCAAAATTAAGTACTATATTCAAGAAGGAACCACAGTTGGACTGTAAGACTATTAGTTTTGGTAAATTATCAGGAAACTCAAAAAGAATTTTTCCCACTTGTAGCCAACTACTGACTGGAAAATTTTAAAACCTTAAATTTGACTCACTCTTAAAAAACAGTCCAATAATTAGATGAAATTCTACACCTCGATTCTGATCAAACTACAGGGGAATACTGGGAATTTTTAAGTCTCAAATCTTGCAGATTCTCCAAGGTCATGTCCTTTTCTGCATAAATGTCATTCAGCTGGCACAGAACAAGTGAATGCTACCAAAATCATAACTCATTATAGGTATGTATGTTATGTGTGTTAGGGGAAGCGGGGGGGGGGCGGGGGGGGTCGTAGACTTTATCCAAACACTCTTTTCGAAGTACTAGAAATGAGGCTTACTTTGAGGGTCCAAGATTATAAAACTTAGAGCTGACCTAACCTAAAAATCTTCAAAGGATGATGTGAATGTCCCTAGGCAGACACCACAGGCTTGGTTTCCTGGTGTAAGTAACTGAAACATCTGGTCAGTTTCCTTACTATTAAAACTGTAAAGAAATTTCATTCTATGACACAACTTCTCAACAATTTCCCAAAACGTATTTTTAAGTGGGAACCCAGTGATTCAGCCCAACCCCGTTACTGCTGCACATATTCATGTCTTTTTCTACCTTATATCAACATATCTGCTAGGAAATTAGACATTATGTGGTTAGTGCTCATTTTCCTAGTTGGAGCAATCATTTAAAGCATGATCAGCACAGAGGGCTACAAGTTACAAGGCCAGAATCAATTTTTTACATGTGAATCACTGGAATATTTCCCTGTGAACCTAAATGCCAAAAATTCCAAGTTCAACAGAGTGAATGAATTAACACTCAGCATGGAGAGTTACAAGCTTTCTCAAAATCATTTAATATTAACAAATTCAGGGAGTCTGAAACATTAAAATAACTGACCAGGATTTATTTTCTAATACCTATTGAGCATCTATTATTTGGCAACTTAACATCAATTGAGTATTTTATAGCCTGCTATTTAAGTTATATGTGAAACTGCTTTTCTTTACTTTCTGTTAAGCTATAAATTTGTCATCACTACAAAGGTAACAAGGAAAGTATAACAGGTTTTAGGCTCAGAGTTTAGAGTATACAATTTGTATGTAGCTCATATATTCTAAAAAATGGAAAAAACCTTCCATCCCCAAACCCTATAGATATTGCTTCACTGTGGTCAGGGAAAGGGTATGCTATGGATGCTTATAGATTTTTTTTTTTTTTAATTCATGGTACTAAAGCTTCCCCAGGCCTGTCTCAAATACTGAACGCTTTAAATCTTGTTTCTTCTTTCATAGCAGTTAAATTTTCTTCCATTGTCTAAAAAGAGTTTCCATTCCAATTATTTTGGTTTCTATAACTCTTAGATTTGTAACCTATTCTGTCACACCTCCTGTTCTTTTAATTCTGGGATTTTCTCTAAATTTAAAATCTTCAAGTTAATCTTCCACATTGCTGATGTCCACAGGGGCAATTCTGCTCCTAACTCCTAACTGCTCCAGGATCAACTGTTTCTGTATATATTCTATTACTGCAGCTTTCTATTTGTATTGTATCAAGTTTCTTTACATGCCACAGATAATGCCAACAGTTCTCTGAAGTTTTCTTCCAGTTCCAATAGAAAAAAACTTTTAAAGATTTCCTCAGATCTCTTCCTAGTTCTAAAGTATTTTTTCCATAATCATACATTTTAATTAAAAGCTACTGTATGCCAGACACCACACTAATACAGACAATTCTACAGTAAATGAGCTATGGCCTCCTCTATTCAGTGCATAACAAGCACACAGTAATTACAACGGTGCAATTACAAGGGATGCATGCCTAGCCCAAATACACGTAGGGGAATACATGGTGTCTCAGAAGAAATTGAAATACCATCTAAAGAAGGACACACACTTAAAGAGAGGACAGAGGGGCGCCTGGGTGGCACGGTCGGTTGGGTGTCCAACTTCGGCTCAGGTCACGATCTCGCGGTCCATGAGTTCGAGCCCTGCGTCAGGCTCTGGGCTGATGGCTCAGAACCTGGAGCCTGCTTCCGATTCTGTGTCTGCCTCTCTCTCTGCCCCTCCCCCGTTCATGCTCTGTCTCTCTGTCTCAAAAATAAATAAATGTTAAAAAAAAAATTAAAAAAAAAAATAAAGAGAGGACAGAGCTACAAAACTTGGGAGAGAACAGATAGAACTAAAAATACCATTATGTACCCAAGTGGGGTATTTATTTTAGCAAGCAGACCATTCCCTAGACACTCAAAAAAGCTTTTGACTAGAATTAGAATGTAGAAAAACTAGAACTCTCATACATTGCTGGTGACGATGTAAAATGGTACACCTGCTATGAAAAAACAGTTGGGCAATACCTCAAAAAATTAAAACACAGTTCTAAACCATATGACCTGGCAATTTCACTCCTCAGTATATATCCAAAAGGACTGAAAATAGGTATTCAAACAAAAACTTTAATGTTCACAGCAGCACCATTCATAATAGCCAACAGGCGGAAAGAATCCAAAGGGGAAAGTGGGTGATGGGCATTGAGGAGGGCACCAGTCAGGATGAGCACTGGGTGTTGTATGGAAACCAATTTGACAATAAATTTCATATTAAAAAAAAAAAAAAGAAAAAAATATTTAGTCATCTGAAAAAAAACAGAATCCAAATGTCCATCAACTACTGAAAGGACAAATAAAGTGCAGTATATCTTCTACTCAATGGAGTATTGAGTAAAGGAATGAAGTATGGGATACACACTACAACATGGATGAACCTCAAACATTATGCTTAGTAAAAGTTAGACAAAAAAGGTCACATATTGTATGAGTCCACTGATAGGTAATCTGTAGGGAGAGAAAGCACATTAGTGGTTGCAGGGGATGGGAGGGGGGTGGGAATGAGAGACTTCTTAATGAATTTGGGGTTTCCTTTTGGGGAGATGAAAAGGTTTTAGAAGTAGATACAGGTGTTGGTTGCACAATGTTGTCAATGTACCATTAAATTGTTCACTTTAAAATGATTAATTTTAGGTTGTATGAATTTTATCTCAATTTTAAAAGATCTTTGGCCCTATTAATATAAATTCTTAGGAATTAGATATGCTTAATACATACTTCAAGTAGTCATTTGACTTAGTTTATAAAGACATTTAAAATTATAAGATAATTTACAGGGGTGCCTGCCTGGCTCAGTCAATAGAGCATGACAGTCTTGATCTCAGCGTTGTGAGTTCAAGCCCCATGATGGGGGCATGGAGCCTACTTAACAATAAATAAATAAAATTATAAAATAATTTACTTGGAAATGGTTTTCTACTCTTCACATTTCAGAAACCATGTTAACTCTTCATATGCACTTTTTTACACCAGTGTTTCCATAAACACTGGAAAATCCTCTCCATTCCATTAAAGTGCTTTTTAAAAAAAAAAAAAAAAAAAAAAAAAATCCAGGGGCCCCGGGTAGCTCAGTTGGTTAAGCATCTGACTTCAGCTCAGATCATGATCTTGCAGTTTGTGGGTTCAAGCCCCATCCCATGTTGGGCTCTGTGCTGACAGCTCAGAGCCTGGAGGCTGTTTTGGATTCTGTGTCTCCCTCTCAAAATAAATAAGCATTAAAAAGAAAACAAAATTTAAATCCATTATGGTACAATCATGGGAATTTTAGAACATACCTAAAATTCCATCTGCATATTAGGAGAGTTGTTTTTTTCACTTGTTTCTGGATTATGATCTCCAGAAATATACCCCTAATAGATTGAGTTTTTGAGGGATACTTAAAATGTTTCTTACCCCATCCAACAGTTATAACTGTGAGGCCAGAGAACAATAATTATTAGATATGTTACATTTACCTCTTACCAATCCAGATGGATTTCAAGCCTATGATAGCCTTCAATGAACATGTTGCAGTATTCGAAATAGAAGTTAACTGTGAGAGGACTCAATAAATGTGGAGACCTGGTAAGGCTTTTAATATAAGGGAACTCCTTCCTGAAGAATATTTTATAGTAAAAAAGAAAATCACCTTAGATTTACCTAGTTCAAAAGGGAGAAATATACAGTACCAAAGAGAGTGGAGAAAGACAAGAATTTTGTAAACCATGTTCTCCCTATGGGTTTTTTCCCTAATTATTCATCCTCAATGAATTATCCAAAGTCACCTGTTCATCAAGTTGAGTATACATGGTTAATCTTTGGCTTCACTGTGTCCACTATGGTGGTTTTTAAGTCCTTTTTCTCAGCTAGTCAGAAACAGATGAAAGCAACTCTCCCAAATCCCATTTTCATCTACTCTGATTCTCAGTCAATAGATGGGAGTCATCAAATGGAGGAAGCCTACAGCCTGGAGGAAGAACACAATCCTGCCAAAACCCTATCTTCTCCTATGGGATTCATTTTAGCCTGTCCTCTAAAACTGTAAAATGAATTTGTTTAAAGCATTACGTGTGTGTGTGTGTGTGTGTGTGTGTGTGTACACACACACACACACACACACACAACTCAAGGTCATCAGAAACTGCAATCCCTAGGATCCCCAGTGTGCATCACTATTAGAGTTCTTCCCTTCCCTACTCCAGAAATGGACTGGATGTGGAAAATAAAAGGAAAGGGCCACCTGGGTGGCTCAGTCAGTTAAGTGTCAAACTCTTGACTTCAGCTCAGGTCATAATCTTGCAGTTCCTAAGATAGAGCCCTATGCCGGGATTCTCTTGGGATTCTCTCTCCCCTGCCTCTCCCCAACTTGTGTTCTCTCTTTCTCAAAATAAACAAACACTAAAAAAAGAAAAAGAAAATAAAAGGAAAGAATCTGGTGTAACTCCAAGATCTTGGCTTCACTAACTGGGTACATGGTAGTTTTTTTTCCCTTTTGCATGGCATATATATTCTATTCTACTGGATAAAGGGAGACTCCGCTCTGGCACAGGGCTAAGAAAGAATACTTGAGTGTCTGAATAAGCTAAGTATTATGATATAAACACAAAAACACACCCCAGTATAACTTTCCAATTGCCAAAAAGTATTATTTTAACTTAATGAGGAAGTTCAGAAAAGAAAAAGATCTCAAACATCTGAGACATTTTCTACAATAGAACACATGAGAATTTAAATTTTTTAAATTTTTTTTTTTTTTTTAACATTTATTTCTTTTTGAGACAGAGAGAGACAGAGCATGAACAGGGGAGGGTCAGAGAGAGGGAGACACAGAATCTGAAACAGGCTCCAGGCTCTGAGCTGTCAGCACAGAGCCCGACGCGGGGCTCGAACCCACGGACTGCGAGATCATGACCTGAGCTGAAGTCGGCCGCTTAACCCACTGAGCCACCCAGGCGCCCCGAGAATTTAAATTTTTTAATGTGGCAAAATGATTTCAATGCACTCAATTCCTATTATTTCAGAAATAAGCTTTAAAATCTGCTTTACTTCAGAACTTAAAAGTCCTATTTACCCAATGAGTCAGAACAGGAAGTACTAATATAACTTACTGGTAGTTCTACCTCCAAAGCAAAACCCTACAAGCCTGTAACCATTTCTCCCCTCTATGGTTATGCTATTCACACTGAGCAAGCATGTTCAACTCCCACTTTCCTCCTCACCCCCACCTCAAGTGCCACTTTTCCTAGAGTTCAAGTTTTACATTACAAAACATTTACATTTACAAAAACATAAATAATACAGTAAAATAGAAGTTTTCTGCTTTCATAAGTGGCTTTAAACTAAAACATATTCACTCTTGTCATTAAGAAAAACTCTCTTATAGACATGTTTGAGAAGTTCAGCTTTGAGAGGGATAAAGATAATCCTCGTTACCAGTTAACCTGATCCCAATCATTCTGCACAATTTTCTAGTGGGAACTTGAATAAAGCCCTTTAAAAACATCATCTAAATAGCCACTTAAAGCATAGAAAGTCAAATGTTAGCTCACTGGCCCCTACTTTTCTCATAATATAAAAACTATTGGGGTGCCTGGATGGTTCAGTCAGTTGGGCATCCAACTCTTGATTTCAGCTCAGGTCATGGTCTCACAACTCGTGGGTTCAGGCCTGCATCAGGCTCCGCACTAATAGTTCGGAGCCTGCTTAGGATTCTCTCTCTCTCTCCCTCTCTGCCCCTCTCCTGCTACTGAGCATGCAAGCATGTGCTCTCACGCTCTCTCAAAATAAAATAAAACTTAAAAAAAAAGAACTACTGACCTAAAAACAAATCACTGGCAGAATGTGTACATCAAAGGACACCACAACATAGATGCAAACAAACTGCTATATTTTGCAGTTCAAATTATATAGACCATTCATCAACATGCCACACTGCAGAAAGACCAAGTAATAAAGTCTGGCCATCCACTCATTAGCTGTCTGACTCTACAGATTAACTGCCATGAACTTCAGTTTCCTCAAGTGCAAAATAAGGCTAACCCTACCTATCTGATGGGATTTTCTTGCTAATTAAATAAGATCATGAACATACAATATTTAGCAGTGTCCTCAGTACACAGGTATTCAAATAACTCTAATGGTCAATTAATTTTGATCTTGTAGATGTCAGGACAATTGAGTTTGTTTTGTTTGTTTTATTTTAGAGAGAAAGTACAAATGGGGGAGAGGAGCAGAAGGAGAGAATCCCAAGTAGGCTCCACACTCAGAGTGAAGCCCAACATGGGGCTTGATACCACAACCCCAGAATCATAACCTGAGTGGAAATCAAGAGTTGAACGCCCAACCAACTGAGCCACCCAGGTGCCCCAAGATTTGGTGAATAGTTAGGGCAAATTTAAGTTAGGGCAAAATAGAGGCATATGGGTGCCTAAGTCAATAAGAGTCCAACTTCAGCTCAGGTCATGATCTCAGGGTATGTGAGTTCGAGCTCCACATCAGGCTGTCCGTTGTCAGTGCGGAGCCTGCCCCTACCCCTACCCCACGTGTGTGTGTGTGTGCTTGCTCTCTCAAAACTAAACACTTTTTTTTTTTAAAGTTAGGGGAAAATAAATTATATCTTTCATAACACACACAAAAAAGGAAACACAAAATCCAAGTCTGACAGCTGGGTTTTGCATAATGCATTCAGATCCAAGCCTCCTGCCATCCCTTTGGGTTAAGAGCATTAGCCACAGGCACTTGGCCAAGAAGGGGGAAAAAACATCTAGAGCTGACTTTGTGAAGTAGCTTCATCACGACATATATGCAAATAAATTTAGAGAAATAACCTCATTCTAATATAAAGCACTGAAATATCAGTTATGAACTCATTTCCCATCTAAGTGAGAACATTCATTTCAACATAGAAGGACATATATAACACCAGCGAAGGTCTGATTGGCATTCCAGGCAGGTATTTTATCAGATATGATGATCAGGTTTGTCAAATGTATCTGACCAAGGAACACTAATTAAAAATGTACCAATGGGGGCGCCTGGGTGGCTCAGTCGGTTGGGCGGCCAACTTCAGCTCAGGTCACGATCTCGCGGTCTGTGAGTTCGAGCCCCGCGTCGGGCTCTGGGCTGATGGCTCAGAGCCTGGAGCCCGCTTTCGATTCTGTGTCTCCCGCTCTCTCTGACCCTCCCCCGTTCATGCTCTGTCTCTCTCTGTCTCAAAAATAAATAAACGTTAAAAAAAAAAAAATTAAAAAAAAAAAACAAATGTACCAATGGCATACAGTGAGAGCTCATGGAATATAATAAAAAAATCAAAAATTTTCTTTCTTTTGGGCACATGTCAGAAAGGGAGCACTTTTGTATCATACAAATATTTCTATTAAGTCCTGCACAGCATCAGACATTATATAACGTGTTGCAATTATGTGTGGACAGCCTTTGCCAGTTAACCAACGCAAGCTATAGTCAGTATTGTTCATCACTTTGTCCCTAGTCTAACACAGTTGCTGACAAGTACTCAAATCTTAGGTAATTATCAAACATTTATAAACCATAAAAATCTAGGTCTGCAAATAAAATATTGTATCACTGGTGGTGAGCTACATGAATAAAATGTACTGGACAAAAGTTTTATACTCCACAATTCATGTTCCTAAACTGCTACATCAAGTACTTTCACATACATGACCTCAGATCTTTACAGTAACTTTGTGAAGCAGCAGGCCTATTTTACTGAGAAACAGAAAAGGTTAGTTTTGGGTTTTTTTTAATGTTTATTTATTTTTGAGGGAGAGTGTGAGACAGAGCACGAGCAGGGGAGGGGCAGAGAGAGAGGGAGACCCAGAGCCCGACGCAGGGCTCAAATCCACAGACTACAAGATCATGACTTGAGCCAGTCAGACGCTTAACAGACTGAGCCACCCAGGCACCCCCAGAAGAGGTTAGTCTTAACCCATGTTCTCCAATACTATAGCCACATTTCACAAACCACATGTGATCTGAGCACCTGGAATGTGGTTGCTGTGACTGAATTTATTTTAAAATTTAATTAAAACTAAATAGTAACTGATAATTGATTCAATTATGGAAAACTTATGTTTGGAATAACCTAGATAAGCAAATCTGCTTTTTCAATGGTAAATATCATGAAATCTAAATACAGAACAAATATTTCCAATGAAAAGAGGGTCTGAAAGGAGATGTGCTTTTAACTGTAAAATACAAATCAGATTTTGAAAAATCACTACCCCAAAAAAGGAATGTAAAATATCTCATTTGAAAATTTTATACTCCTTATGTGTTGAAATTTTAACATTCTGGATCAAATTAGAACATCCTCAGAGCAAAGTCCAACAGGAAAAAAGCGAAGTAGGATACTGTATAACTTCTCTTAAGGCCAATCATTCTATTTCTTTGAAATATTTTGTGTCCAAAGATCCAGGTTCAAATCCCATTCTGATACTGTGTTCCCTTGGACAGAGTCTCACTTTAAGTGTTTAAGGATGTCTGGGGGGATTAAATGAAGACTGAAAGCACCCAGCCACATATATTCATAGGGCAAAACAGGCTCTCACAAGAAGTCTACTGTTCCCTTCATTCACTAGTCACTGTTCATCACCACCACTTCCCAAAAGAGACAGTATTCAACTAACACTTTTTTTTTTTCCCAACAACTTTCAAATAATGAATGTTTTAATTTTGGTTAATAAAATGTTCTAAACATACAAATATGGGTGATCAGATAAACCTTCACTCTTACCAAGCCTATAAATGTACAGTCCAATGTAGTAGACAATAGGCTGATGTGGTCATCTACATTTAAACTAATTAAAAAGAAATAAAAGTAAAAACTTAGTTCCTCAGTGACACAAACCATATCTCAGCATCCTTATGTAGCTAGTATATATTCTTTTATTTCTTTTTGTTAAATATTTATTTATTTGGGGGAGAGTACAAGCAGGGAAGGGGCAGAGAGAGCGAGACAGAGGACCTGAAGCAGGCTCAGCGCTGACAGGCTGACAGCAGTGAGCCTGATGTGGGGCTCAAACTAACAGTGAGATCATGACCTGAGCCGAAGTCAGATGCTCAACTGACTGAGCCACTCAAGTGTCCCACTAGTATATATCTTCATCATGGAAGAAAGTTCTTTTGGACAGTAGCTCTCAAAAAGAAAAATCACAACAGTAACAGTGACAGGAAAAAACATACTGTTAAATATAATTCAAATATCACAGGTTAAGGTTTCTAAAATCACGTATTTCACTATACACTAGCACGAAAACGACCATTGTTCTATATACACACAGTTCCACGTCTTACATTATCTCCTAAACAGAATGCAAGCATATTCACCACAATTAGCCACACCCCTTTAAGTAAATAGACCATTAGGAAAATTCTGAAAAACATGATACATCTTAAACTTGAAAGCTATTCCCAAGGTAAACTGCGGCAGAATTCCAGGCAGTATGCCTCTTCCAAGCAGTATAGTTAAGCACATACAATATCACAATAATAGTGGGCACTGCTCTCTCTTTGCAAATCAAAACAGCCATAGCAAGAACTCCTACCATTCAATTCACAACACATTCCAGGCCTGCATTTATGGATCAAAGAGGAAAAAAAAATGGGTGGGGAGATTTTTAATTGCAGAACTCAAGAACCTGGGTATACAGTAGAATGTGCCAATCAGCATAAAGATACTTAATGTGCCAAGAACTGAGAATTGCAGGCAACATTTTACGTATAGTCTAGGATGTTTTTTACAATCTGCAACTCTAGCAATATCTTGCCCAAATAGGCACTCATCTGTTGACTATCAGCCTAGCAATCCTAAAAAAAAAAAAACCACATACACACACAAAACCTTCATAACTTAAAATACTTAACATTCATTTCATATAGTTCCAAGGCTTGATGACAGATCCTTCAGTTGGCCAGAACAGTTAAAAATAAATTCACTTACAGTTCACCTTTGGAAATTTTCACAAAAACTAACTCTACAGTCAAGTTCCTCAATTCTTGTTCCCAATTTTTATCCTAAGTGTTTCAGAAAATTTTCTGCTACTTAGCAAACTGGCAGAACTCAGGCCAAAGACCTGAGGTGCCTATTAAAATAATACTTATTAATTTTTTAAAAAAGAGAAAGGATAAAAATGAGAAGTTAGGAGATACTCTGTAAGAAGTTGGTGACTGGGGCCCTTTGCACCATTAACCATTATTAACTGGAAGTTCACAGACCCACTAGCAAGCTTAACTTTAGGCATGGCATATTACTACAAAAAAATGACTGAATTCTCCAAATACATTTGCAAAGCTGCTTTATACTCAAATCTTCAAATTATTTCAAAAGGAAATGGTTTCACTTGAATATACGGAGAAACTCAGAAATCAGACCCATATTAAATCTGTCTTCAATTAGTGACAAGGTTAGATTCCAATCTCTGGGATTATTTAACAATTCTCATCTCGTCTTTAATCGAAATGAAAAGCTACTGCTCAAATCACCGCTAGTTAAGAAATAGGGTTTACTAATGGGACATACCTCTGCCTTGTAAACACCAACAGTACCTGTTTCTGTCTATAATTTACAAACATTTATCTACAGAAAGATTATATTTCAGCAACACTCTAGTGTGAGAATGAGCCTGTGTTTTCCCCTCACACCTAAAAATATTATTTTCCCAACTCTTTACATTCATTTACACCCCACTTTAACAGAAAGAACACAGCAATTAAAACTTGGAGCAAAAACAAGAACTTCTCTGTGTCCACTGTCACTTAACATTTTTTAACCTTTTGTAAAAGTGTTCCATTACTTCAAATGAGTTATCTGAAAAGCACAGATGACTAAAGGTGCGTAACTTATTTTTTAGATTTATTCATTACAATTCAAAACTTAAAGGAAAAAAATTTCTTGCTGATGCAAAGATTAATACCTGTAAAGAAATAATGAAGTTATGTTACTGATAGCCTAAATAGTCATCCTTTTTATTAACAAGAATCCTTTATGTATACCGACTAGAGAAACTAAATAAAATAGCTTTCAACGGTAAGGTGTCCAATAGGCCACTAACATTAATGTCATGTCAAACCACGGCATCTTTTATCATTATGAATTCAGGCCTTCAGAAGATGAGCTGAGGCAGGCCTCTTTAAGGGGGTATTTGGGAAGAAAACAAAATACATGAATAAATTACTGCAGCCAGAGTAAAACCAGGATTGGTGAACTAAGAAAATCAGAAGCTCAAAAACGGCTTAATTCAGTCAAGCCCTCCAATGATCATCTATCTGCCTGGGCCCGCCACGGGCAAACTGCCAGATAAGACAGTATGTTGCATAGGAAAATGCACCACGGGGAAGAACTCTAGAACCTACTAAAAGTAAGCCAATTGCAGACCAAACAACCTTGCATATCTCAGAACAGGTGTGCTCTATCTCCAGGACTCTTATTTCATTCCATGCAATCCTGAAGGAAGTACTTGCCAAGCCCACAACTACCTGCTATACGCCAGCCGACCCCAAGATAACCTATGGATAACTTTCCCACCTCTTAAAACGAAAGAGGGGATAAAAGCTGCATCATCCCCAGAGAAATCAAGAAAGGAAAAAAAGACGAGTACCCCTAGGGACCTTGACCCCACGCACTCTGAGACTGACACCGCCCTGAGAAATACGTTCCCCCATTTACCCTCCTCCAGGTTCCTTCAGTGACCTTCTGTTCCTACTGCCTCAGGGAAGGCTTGAGGCAAGTCACTGCCGTTCCACCCACCCCCAGGGGAAGGTGCCTTTCCCAGTTGAGAGCCGCAGAGGGAGGAAGAAAAAAGGTTGCTCCTCCCCAGCCCACCCGCCCCACAACTGCCGAATACAGACACGATGGGGAAAGGGAAGAGAAGAGCAATCGGAGATGACAGCTCTGCACTGGCCTAGGGACTGAAAATCCTTGCTGTGGAAGAAACGCGGGAGAATCCTTCCCACCCCCCACCCCCACCCCACCCCCCGCCAAGCAACCCAAATGAATGAACTGAATAAAACGGCGAGGGGGGGGGGGGGAGGGGGTTAGAATGCGCAGTTTTTACCACCCAGGAAGCGAAAATAGAGGCCCTCGAACCCAGGCCTGGCCTCGCTGCCTTTTGCACCCCGACTCTCGTCCTTTCTATCCAAGTCCCACACCATTAACCCTTAGGCTTTCCAAGATAGCGCCCCTATCCTCCATCTACCCCAATACCCCAAGCACCGATACCCACCCCGCTCCGATCCTGCTTTTTGCTTGGGCCCAGACTCTAGCCTCTTCCTTCCTACTACCCTTTCCACAGCCCTCATAGGCCCGAACCCAGCCGCACCTGGAGATGCTCCTGAAAACGAATTGGCAGAATCTGGGCCATGGCGCTGTCGGGGTGTATGGTCTCCTCCTGTCACTGGGGCTGCGGGGCAGTGGCTGCCCAGGCTCTCCAAGGGAGAGGAGGAGAAGGGGGAGGGGGAAGGCTGGACTCAGCAGGATACTCTCCGGGGACGCAGGAAACTGGCAGGCAGACGAAAGAGCTCGGGTCGGGGGCGGAGGCTCCAGGGTCCGGGAGAGCCGCAATGGCGGAACCGGGCGCAGCGCAGACTCCGGAAACGGCTGAGCCCTGCGGAGGGATCCCGACGACAGAACTCCGCCCAAGTCACCTCACCCCCTCCGCCTTATGTACCCCTCCACGGAGTGCCGCTGTGCAGTGAGGCGCAGGAATTCGGGGCGCAGTGCGCCGAGGAGCTCTCGCTTACTGCTGCGCCACGAGGGTAAATTAGAGGTATTGGAGGGACTACTTTTTTAGACTCATCACTTTCCCCAGCCTCCTTCTTTTCCTCCCCCCCCTTTTTTTGCATTTTGCCACATCATGCGACTAGCAGTGACCGACGTCATTTCCGTGGGCGCTTAGGTCCCACCCACGTACTTCCGGGTGCACGTGATGCTGGTCAGGAAGGGTCGGCTGATAGCTGCCAGAGTACGGAGCGAGTGCTATGGAAGTGCAGTGTCTCCTGAGAATAGGGTGGCTGTTGGGCCGCTGTGAGGAATGGCGGTGTTACTCCCTTTCCTTCTGGGCCCTGCCTATTTAAATTGATTCCCATACGAAGAGGACGTGGCGTGGGCAGATGGGCTCAGCCTCCCGCCCTCTCCGTGACTCAGGGAAACGGCCTCCTTGCAAGAGCGCTGTCTTGGCAGCCGCCTGCAGCACTCCTCCCCCGCCTACTTTCAAACCGTGGGTGGTTTCTTACATCTCAGGGAGTGGGAATGAAATGGGGTTTAAGATACTCCCTGCCCTTATGCACACCGTCCTGACGCTTGGAGAAGCTGACGCTTGGATTCTAACTAGAATTAGTAATCTCTTTGTACGTTACCTAAATAGTTGGCCCAAAGGACAGTGAAAGCCATTTATGAGGTGTCTGAAGCTGGCCTGATAGCTTTTATTTCTGCGGACATTTTGGCGGACGTGTATGTGACATGAGTCAAGCTTGGTATAAAGAATTAAGAGTATCATATATGTGCTACAGAATTGGACCAAAATTGTGATAGGATTTCTTAGCCACATCAAATGAGTCTGAAAGATTTCGATAATTAGTTTAAGGGAGAAGTTTGACACCTTTAAGGGTCTACGGTGTGACTAACATACATTCTTCGAAAAAGGGTTTAGCTATTAAGCGGTGTATTTCAGTGGGATCACCTTAACATTGCCCATTAATGAGCAGCGTTTGGGAATGTAAGCGCTTCAAAGCTGGCTGGCACATCTTGTCTTCTAACAGCATTAATATAACTATGGTATTCATTATCAATTAATAACCTTCCCAGGAGTTTATTGCTAAGGTATAAGCTGTAATATTTCATTAGTGGCACGAATGCAATAAAGGATACAAGAATTTAGTTCTGTACCTTTCATCTTTATAGGAGATGTGATTATTTTTCCAGAAAGATCTTGAGGAAAAACAAGTACATAGTAATTCTTTTTACTGGCCTTTTCAGTTAAACATAAAACCCTATTAGGTATACAATAATTCTGTGTGTTAAGCAGTTTGGCTTAGAGAAGTTTGCTTAATCATTTAAATTGCTTTTAATGTTTTTCCCAAAATATATCTCACCTACTTAGGATGAGAGAAGAATCTTTGGCAGTTAGGAGACAGAGACTGTTTTGCATTGCAAAGAAAAGCCTTGCCACCATAAGAGTGAATATTTATGCTAGGCAAAATGTTTGAAGATGTTCTGTATTCTGCAACCTTTCTAATTCCGGTTTAATAGTAGTTGCTTTCAATCCTTTTTGGAAGTAGACAAATTCTAAATTAAAAATCTAAAGGAGTTATTGTTTTATTACAGTAAAAGCAATAGCTCAATCAGATTACATTTCTAATCTCAGAATCTGAGGTACAAGAGCTATATCATGAATGGGCCACCAAAATTTTCTTTAAGTTGTTAATAACTGCCTTGTATTTTCATGCAGACCTGTAATTTCAAGCATTGTACATTTAGAATTCCCAAAGCAATTGATTTTAGCTTGGATATTTGAATGTATGCAGTATCTTAACCAAAAGTGCACTGACGTTATGTTAATGACTGCTATGTCATCAGACATAGAAATGTAAAATGCATTGTTTTCAGAAGTCATTTAGGGAGAAGAAAAACAGATTATAATTTACCAGTTCGTTTTGAACACTGCATCCTTCAAATCAATAAATCCAAAATGTTTCAAGAGGAAAAAAGGGTCCAGATGATAAACATTAAAACCCAAACCTGTACATTTTAAAGAGCAATAATTTTGGTTGAGGTAATAAAGAGAGCTTTTTACAGTAGTAAGTTGTTCCTGCTAATGGTGTAAAGGCGGAAAGAAAGGTTATCCTTGGTTAGAAGTCCCAAAGGCAGAGTCACTGTTAGCAGTTACCTGAGCAGTAACCAAATGGCTTTGTTTTCAGATGCTACCTTAAGTTAGAGAAGATAGATAACCTAATAAATCAGAAAACAAATGCTAAGTTTGGGAGGAGTTTTTTCTAACTATGACAAAGTCTTAACACGTATACTGTATTAATGTGTTATCATCCTGGCTTTTAGTTTCATAAAATGTTTTAGTAAGTAGCCATATTAATAAAAATAAATGGTCAAGTTCTTCCAATTTGAAGCTATTTTTATCAGTATATTCAATAGTAGGTCCTCGCTCTGAGTCACAGCAAGCACCATTAGCAAAAACTGCATTGTTCATATGCTATTTTGAGGAGTGTACATTTCTCAAAACCTATACAAGAAACCTTTACTGTACCCCTAATTTTATATTTTGTGCCAGGAAATATATTTTATATATGCGTGTGTGTGTGTGTGTGTGTGCAAAACATCTAGTGAGTATGATACCTCAGAAAAAAATTCATTTGATTGCTCTGTAGGTGCTTATCTTCAAGCAGCCCCCAAATTAAGGCCACTACCTTTTAACTTGACCTTTTAAAAATAGCATGAGCTAGCTGCATTGCAAAAGCCACAAAGTAAAGACATTTCTCAAACATTAAGAGATTTTTTTTGCTTTTTATTTTTTGCTTTTTACAGAGACAGCATGAGCAGGGAAGAGAGGCAGAGGGAGAGAAAGCGAGAAAGAGAAGCCCAAGCAGGCTCCATACTCAGCACAGAGCCCAAGGTGAGGCTTAATCCCACAGTGGACCCTGGGATCATGAGCCAAGCCTAAATCAAATCCAGAGTTGGACACTCAACCAAGCTACCCAGGTGCCCTTAAGAGATTAAATTTAAAGCAAAACTTAAAATTTTTTTAATGTTTATTTATTTTTTAACATTTTTTTAAATGTTTATTTTTGAGACAGAGAGAGACAGAGCATGAACGGGGGAGGGTCAGAGAGAGAGGGAGACACAGAATCTGAAGCAGGCTCCAGGCCAGATCTGAACTGTCAGTGGGGCTCAAACCCACAACCCGTGAGATCATGACCTAAGCCAAAGTCGGACACTTAACCAACTGAGCCCCTTAAAGCAAAACTTTAAACCTAACCCACTGTACCAATTATTTAAAATTCAGATTTTAATGAAACCAAAGGGTTTCATTAAATGGTATACTTTACCATTACTCAATAAGTGGTTTTGCCATTTAAACAGCTTTGAAACATCTCAGCCCCATAACTTCCTGGATATGAATCCTACAGGATTAGGTAAAGAGCATCATATCAAATGCACTGACTCAGGTATCAGTCAACCTATAGTGCCCACTTTATTTTGGCCCTGTACAAGGCACTGGTTATAGGTGAAGCTCACCTGAAAGGAAACATTTACAAAACCAGAAAAAAAATTTCATGGCCTTTTTAGTATGAGATGGACCTGAATTTATACTCAGTATTGTTCACTACTCAGGCTTGTCCTAAATTTGTGTAGACAAGTTTTATAATGTATCATGGATGGCAAATAAGATCTATACTGAATCTTTATTCTGTGTCAGGATTGAGCATGTCCCAAGTGAATAGCCAAGACTAGCCCTGTGGGACTACAATCTGGAATCTAGTCATATTATTTAGGCCCCTCCCATGTTGTCTAAAGGTTAAATCAGTTTCCAACAGAGGAATGAAGTAGCTCATAACATTACCTTAAAAAGTCCTCTGAGGAAAGTTGGTTCAAAAATAGTGATACAGGGGCGCCTGGGTGGCGCAGTCGGTTAAGCGTCCGACTTCAGCCAGGTCACGATCTCACGGTCCGTGAGTTCGAGCCCCGCGTCAGGCTCTGGGCTAATGGCTCAGAGCCTGGAGCCTGTTTCCGATTCTGTGTCTCCCTCTCTCTCTGTCCCTCCCCCGTTCATGCTCTGTCTCTCTCTGTCCCAAAAATAAATAAACGTTGAAAAAAAAAAAAAATAGTGATACACACAGAACACTATGGACAGAAAAACCTAGAAAAGTTATAACCATGCTGATCAATAGAGAGTTGGATGCATGTCAGTGTCCCTTTCATATCCAAAATTTGAAGTCATAAGAAGCTTGAGGGGGATTTATACAGGAAGGGATAATGAGGATCAAGGTGTTGGAATGATTGTTATGGGCTTTTTATTTCCTTTCTAAATATGTAGAACTGTCTCTTCACCTCCTAGAGTTATTACTGTCTCCAAAGCAAGGCATGACCCACAAACATGTTCTCTCAGCAATCGTAAAATTCTGTTACACTCCAGGGATAGTTCCACTAGTAGCAATGCACATATGCAGCCTTCTGATAGTAGTAAACTCTTTCTCAGAACAGAATGGTTAAAAACTAAGATCTGAGGGCACCTGGGTGGCTCAGTCAGTTAAGCATCCAACTCTTGATTTCGGTCCAGGTCATGATCTCACAGGTCATGAGATCGAGCCCCACGTCAGGCTCTGTACTGACAGCATGGAGCCTGCTTGAGAGTCTCTCTCTCTCTCTCTCTCTCTCTCTCTCTCTCTCTCTCTCTCTCTCAAAAATAAATAAATAACCATTAAAAAAAATCTGGTAAGCAAAGTTTTGCTTAACTCAATAATAAAGGTTCAAGGAAGTATAATTTACTTGATCAACAAACACCTTTCAGTACATACAATGAAAAGTTAAACAATGTTAAAAACTCTTGATTAATTAAGACAATATTGTATATGGAGAAAGCAATTCTGACTTTTAAGGTCCTCAGGTTCATCACTGTGAAGTTTTTGTAAGTACACCTACATATGTAGCCTGATCTGAATATATACCAAATTTAGGACACACTACAAATTACTTTTTTAAAAATGACTTACCTCAATAGGTCATGACTAATAAGGGTAGATTATGTAAAATGAACCAAAAACCTGGTTATTTACTTTTCCTGGTTGCTTATATTCCAAATAACTGTGAGTTTAATGTTGTATAGTACACAACCATACAACTAGTCATTCCATAACATCCCAGTAATGGAAAATATATAGCATTCATATAAGCCTACCTCATATTCATTGATTTAAATTTCTTTTTCTGAGCCAGCCCTGTTAGCATTAAGAGGCATGAAAAAGTTTCTTTAGGGTGAAAATAAAAACTAACCTGATAAAGACAGTCCTTTACCATCTCTGTACTTTTGGGTTATCTAGCTAAGCCATCAAATCAGACATAGATATTATACTCCTCATTACTGAAGAGGGCTTAAAAATTCCAGTTCTTGAAAGGGAACTAAATGGAATAGCAGACTGGCACACAATGGCAGTCTCCAAGTACTACATGCTATAAACAGATAACCTGAGTCCAAGAGGACTTTCAGATTTTTCTGTCTCCCAAGAATGAGTGCCACCCAAATTATTCATTTTATCTACTTAGTGTTAGCCCAAGTTACAGACTGGAAGCTGAAAAACCCTTCAAAAAAGCCCCTCTCAAGGCGACATGATCTTTCCATTGTTGTGATGGATCTTTCCATTGTTTAACTTTGATTCCTCTCCCAACCACACAAATACTGTCTTTTTTATTCTAGTCCTAGTCTTACTCCTACTCTGCCTTAAAAACTGAGCTTAAAATCTATTTATCCTACTTGTTAAGCTATTATAACATTTACTGACTGTACCCCCTGTTTAATTCAAAACCCAACTTATGTTGTCAATAATCATACCTGGAGCTAGCACAACAATCATTTATAAATATCTGACATATATACAAGGCACCAAACTGGGTGCTAGTCTATTATTTTGGATTAACCCATCTCATTTCCTATGTATTAGCTGAACACCAAGTAATATTAGATTAAGAAACATGTAGCTTTTATCTGGACAAGTAATGTGATCTTTTCTTCAAAAATCTTTAATAGTTTCACAAGAGTTTTGTATTATTCATATTTTAAGGTTAAAGGAACAGCTAACAAGTAATATGGATTACTTTGAAATTTGGGGGGAGAATAAAGACTATAATTTAAATTTATTGATACCTAACATTATGCTCATTCCCGTCAACTCTGCTATAAAGAAAAATAAAAGGGGCACCTGAGTGGCTCAGTCAGCTAAATCCAACTTCAGCTCAGGTCATGATCTCCCAGTTGGTGAGTTTGAGCCCCGTGTTAGGCTCTGTGCTGACATCTCAGAACTGGGAGCCTGCTTCGAATTCTGTTGTCTCCCTCTCTCTCTGCCCCTCCCCTGCTCACGCTCTCTCTCTCTCTCAAGAATAAATAAACATTATAAAATATTTTTTAATAATAAAGAAATATAAAAGCCAGAAAAATCTCAGATACTTCATGAAATTAAGATCTCTTCTTACAAATGAAGTAATCTGAATTAGAATTGGTATGTGAAAAGTACTTTCCTGGATTAAAGTGTAAGTGGTAAAAAGTGAAATCAAAAGAACGATATTTCCTGATGTGAAAATTATATGAAATCTAAACTTCATTGTCCATAAATAAAGTTTTATTGGAACACAGCCATATCCATTTGTCTATGTATGGCTGCTTTTATACTACAACAGCAGAGTAATTTCAAGAGAGACTGTGTGGCCGGAAAGCCTAAAATATTTACTATCTGCCCTTATCAAATTCAAATCAGTTATTTCCTATAGACAGTTTCAACATAAGGAAAAAGATGAGTATCTAAATATGTAAGTTAAAATAATAATGAGGCACATTTTTTGTTCTATAATTAGAAGAATATTTTTGAGTGACAACAGGCTGCAGTAAGGCAGGCACTTTACTACATTGCTGTTGGGAACATAAACTGGTTCACCTGTTTTGCAAAGCAAACCATCAGGAGTCTCAAAAAATCACTTTCAATGCTATAAAGAATTTGACCATAAGAACATATCACAATTTATTCAACTATTTTCCTATTGATAGATACATATGTATTTTTCAACTATTTTGCTATTAGAAACACTGGAGGATATATAACATTTTTATGAATGCTGTATTTAACATTTCCATGTATTTAACATCAATCATCAACTGATGCTAAATCTATGTGAGTCAAACTTTATGAGGAACAGCATATTTTCTATAATCTCAAAGAGTTTCTAGAATCTGTATCTAAAGGTGGGCGTGCTGGGTCATAGGTTATGCACATCTTCAACTTTACTACACATTCGCCAAAATGTTCTCTAAAATAAAATCAATTTATTCTATGCCAATGCTTTTCAGGCATATTGACTGTTGCTAATCTAATGGAAAAGAATGACATTTCACTGTTTTCAACTGGATTTCCCTAATTACTAGTAAGATTTAGTATCTTACTGACCATTCATGTTTCTTCTTTTGTGAGGAAATATGTCCCTTGGATATTTTTCTATGGTAACATTTGTCTTCATTGTCTCTTTTTGTTTTGTTTCATTTAGTAATTTGAAAAAGTGAATCCTCATTCTTTTAAGAACAAACTTCTCCATTATCACCACTGTTGCTCCAAGGCTCCTTCCACCTTCTTAACTAGATCCAGTATTCCTCTCATACTATTTCTCTCACAGTGGAAATCAAATTCTTTTGTTTTTTTAAGAGAGAGAGTAAGTATGGGCTGGGGAGAGGGGCAGAGGGAGAGAGAAAGAGAATCTTAAGCAGGCTCCACGCTCAGTGTGCAGCCTTAAGTGGGGCTCAATCCCATGACCCTGGGATCATGACCTGAGCCGAAATCAAGAGTCAGACGCTCAACTGACTAAGCCACCCAGGTGCCCTGGAAATCAATTCTTTTTTTTTTTTTTTTTTTTTTTTTTAAATTTTTTTTTTTTCAACGTTTTTTATTTATTTTTGGGACAGAGAGAGACAGAGCATGAACGGGGGAGGGGCAGAGAGAGAGGGAGACACAGAATCGGAAACAGGCTCCAGGCTCCGAGCCATCAGCCCAGAGCCTGACGCGGGGCTCGAACTCACGGACCGCGAGATCGTGACCTGGCTGAAGTCGGACGCTTAACCGACTGCGCCACCCAGGCGCCCCGGAAATCAATTCTTTTTACAGGAACTCTTGTCACAATTACCTTAAAGCTTTAATAAATTCATATAGTACAAAATGAGTCAAAATGCCATAACTTGGTTTCCAAAGCCTTCCATAATCTGTTCTCAACCAACATTTTCAGCCTGTTACTTTCTTACATATAATCCATGCACCAAATAAAGAGACTGTTTGCTACCCTTCTCAAATAGCCCCTAGGCTTTTTAAATTCTCTGTCTTGATCTATATACTAACTCCCATCTGTTTATTGGAAATTCTTCAAAGAAAGCTCTTTCTCATAATATAATGCGAACAAATAAATATAGGAAAGAATTTGGGGGCACTTGGGTGGCTCTGTCGGTTGAACGTCCAACTCTTGATTTTTGGCTCAGGTCATGATCCCCACCTCAGGCTCTGTGCTGAGTGTGGAGCCTACTTGAGATTCTCATTCTCTCTCTCTCTCTCTCTCTCTCTCTCTCTCTCTCTCCCTCCTTCTGCCCCTCTCCCCAACTTGTGCACACTCTCTAAAATAAAATAAAATAATTTTAAATATATTAAAAAAAGAATTAGGAAAAATAAATCACCATTTTGCAACCATAAAAATAAAACTGATTCAGCAAGAATCATCAGTTGATGATAAATCCAGAGGATGATAATTTATAAGAAACAGGCTATTTAACATAATTTCAACATATCCCTCCTGAAATTACTTATTAATTATAAGAGTAACTACAATGAAGAAATCAATATACTCTAACCAAGTAATCAAAATTAATATCACCAGGGCACCTGGGTGGCTCAGTAGACTGAGTGTCCGACTTCGGCTCAGGTTTGTAAGTTTGAGCCCTGTGTCAGGCTCTATACTCACAGCTAGGAGCCTGGATCCTGCTTTGGATTCTGTGTCTCCCTCTCTCTCTCCTCCTTCCCTGCTCATTCTGTCTTTCTCTCTCTCAAGATTAAATAAACATAAAAAAAAATTAAAAAACATTCATATCACTAATAAGGGGCATATACCATACCTCCAGATTTGATGCTTGAGGAAAGACATTATGCAGTATTCTAATAAAAAATGCATAACCATGAGGAAACATTAGAGAAATCCAAATTGAAGACATTCTATAAAATAACAGCCTGTGAGTGCCTGGGTGGCTCAGGCAGTTGAGTGTCTGGTTCTTGATTTCGGTTCAAGTCATGATCCTGGGGTCATGGGATCGAGCCCCACATTAGGCTCCACACTGACCATGGAGCCTGCTTAAGATTCTCTCCCTCTCTATTTCTGCCCCTCTCCCCCACTTGTGCTCTCTCTAAAATAAAATTTAAAAAGAATTTTAAAAATATATAACTTAGCCTGTATTACTAAAAAGTGTCACAAATGTTACTCAAAATGTTAAATGTGAAAGAACAAGAAAGACTGAGGACATTTTGCAGACTAAAAGAGATTAAATACAATACACAATTTGTGATGGGATCCTGAACTGGGGGAAAATTTATAAAGGACATTATTGGGACAACTGATGAAATTTGAGTATGGACTATAGATTTAGAATGTGTGCGTAACATTTATTAAAATGAAAGAGCTTTCATGCTAAGAATCCACATATACCCCCACATTTAAAAAAATACACTGAGGGGCGCTAGGGTGGCTCAGTTGATTGAGCATCCGACTTCGGCTCAGGTCATGATCTCATGGCTCATGGGTTTGAGTCCTGTGTCGGGCTCTGTGCTGACAGCTCAGAGCCTGGAGCCTGCTTTGGATTCTTTGTCTCCCTCTCTCTCTGTGCCTCCCTGGCTCACACACACTCTCTCTCTGTCTCTCTGTCTCTTTCTCTCATAAAGAAATAAATATTTTTTTAAATATTAAAAAAAGAAAAAAGAAAATACATTGATAAATATACCTGAGAAGAGAAACTGGTAAGACTAATGTACTGACAGTGTCAACAGCACTGGAGATTACAATGAACGAATTAACCACACAGGGAATGTTAGAGGAACCATCATCGCTAACCTTACTTTAAGAACAAATACAGAGAGGGGTGCCTGAGTGGCTCAGTCAGTTAAGCATCCAACTTCAGCTCAGTCATGATCTCATGGTTCATGAGTTTGAGCCCCACATCAGGCTTTGTGCTGACAGCTCACAGCCTGGAGCCTGCTTGGGATTCTTTGTCTCTCCCTCTCTCTGCCCCTCCCTGCTGTGCTCTGTCTCTGTCCCCATCTCTGTCTCTCTCTCAAAAGTAAATAAACATTAAAAAAAAAAAAAAAAGAACAAACACAGAGATTGGGTCCTTATGTGATTTTTCAATAAAGGCTCAAGTTTCTAGAATTGAACAGAAAACTGTTTAGACACCAAAGGAAATAACTGCAAAATAGTTACCTATAAAAAATTTAGATTCTTAATTTTTACAAAAAATATCTAAAAACACACATTATACTGCCTTTTGAATTTTAATGACACTAATAGCTTTATTTAACAAACATTGAGAGACTACTATGTGCAAAGCACTGTGCTAGGTGCCATGAAAGATACAGATATGAAAAAGACATAGTCCCTGCCCACAAGGAGCGTATAATCTAGTGGGGGAGACAGACAAATACACAAATAACTAGAATACAAGGCAGTAAACAACAGAGGGGCAAGTGCTGACTGTGGCCTGAGTGTGACATAACTAGCCTCAAGGTTCCAATTTGAAACACTGGTGATCTGGTGTTGGCTGCTTTGAAAAAAATCCCATCTCAAGATCAGCATAACAGATGTTTAAATGGTCATACCCAAGCAGCTGGAGGCAAGAGACTAGGCCAGGTGGAGGGGCTGTTTGCAACTGTCATGCCTACATACGTGGTGCTGATACAAGTATGTAGGGACAGCTAAAAAACAAAAACAAAAACAAAACAAAAAAAATACATATATCATCTGTCCTTTGGTTAATGGCTATAGCTACTGTTTTAAACAATATATTTTTATATAAAAAGGAATTTGTATAATCCCAGAAAAATCAATTTAAGGATTAATAATAATTCAACAAAGAATCTTGCCATAGGCAATTTTCTTATTTACTAGTTGATTAAGTCTTTTCTCTAAATATCTATAAAGCTCTGTAGCAATTAAACAGTTAGACATCTAAGTATTGCTGAGTAAAAACCTCTTATGTTTAGCCTTCTGAAGGAAATGGTCACATACCTGATAACCTGATATAATACTATTCTAATAGCAACAAGAAGGCTTTAAAGAGATTTAAGGAAAATAATTTTTAATGCTTCAAATGCAAATGGAATACACGCTGATTAAATACAATTCAATGTTCTTTGAAAATACCTCAGTGACAGCATTTGATACCAGTTAAGGCCAGCAAAATTGAAGTGAGGAAAATATCACATGTATTGTCTTTCATTGGTTTTGTATATCATTGCCTAGGACTATGGCAACTCAATCTTTTCTTTGAAAATTCCATTTATTGGTATTGGTGAACTTTGATTTGCTTTTAGCTCATATGCTAATAACAGCTGCTGACCCCTTCCTCTTGGTAGTGCTATTTAATATAAATGTCAAAGTAGAAGCACATTTCCTGGCTGCTTTTCCTACTTCCTGAATTGGAGGATTCACTGCTTAGCCTGTTTCCTTCCGTGTGTCACTGTGATCCTGGGACCTCTGCTGCTTTCGCTCAAGGAAACGAGCACGTGCATCTGATATGGACTTATCATCATTTCTTCTTTGCATTTTCTTTAGGACTTCTTTTGAGATTCCATCTGAAAACATTATAAATTAATCCAGTTAAACTTTAGTTGTGAAACTCAGTACTAGAAATGTTAAGAGAAGGAGATGCCCTGATTTTTCAATGCTAAGGAGGAAAAAAAGAAAACTAAAATTTGCCCTTTCAAAAGAAACAATGTAGCCTATGGTTAAAAAATAAAGAGCATGCCGGCTCCTGGGTGGCTCAATGGGTTGAATTTCCAAATTCAGCTCAGGTCATGATCTCACATTTTGTGAGTTAGAGCCCTGGACTGGGCTCTGAGCTGGTGGTGGGGGCCTGCTTGGGATTCTCTCCCTCTCTCCCTTTTCTTTCTACCCCTCCCCCGCTCTCGTTCTCTCTTTCAAAATAAATAAAATTAAAAAAACCAAAAAAAACGAGCATGGAGCAGTGCCTGGGTGGTTCAGTTGGTTAAGCATCCAACTCTTGATCTCGGTTCAGGTCACAAGACCAAGTTTGTGAGATCAAGCCCCACAATGTCAGCATGGAGTCTGCTTGGGATTCTCTCTCCTTCTCTCTCTGTCCCTCCCCTGCTCACACTCTCTCTCTCAAAAATAAATAAACTTAAAAAAAAAAAAAAAGAGCATGGAAAAAATAAATAAGTCAATTAAAATAAATAAATGAATGAATGCATGGAGGCCTAAAGAGCCAGAACAACTGACCCTAATTTAATCATGTACTATAGTTATATACTGCAATAGAACACTACATTTCTAAAGACTCTTCCAGATCTATTTTTCATGACATTAAAAAAGGATCATAAAATTTGCTCCATAAATCAGCCTCAGAAAGCTTTACTGAAAAGCTTTTTGTATATGTGAGCTGAGAATTAAACTTTCTGTCCTACTTCATTCAGTACAACTGTTTACACCTCCCAACTAGGGATCTCACATTTCACAGAAAAATCCCCTGGGTGGGGTGGGGGGGAGGGGAAGATGTTCTGAAGTAATAGTCACAAAATTTTATAAACAAAATAAAAACAGCAATGGACTACTGGGAAACTGTATGGCATTATGGTTAAGAGTTTAGGTCAAATTCAAAATACAGACTCACAAATGATTAGCTATGGGATTTTTCAGCAAATTATTATACATTGCTAAGTATTTCCTCATCTATAAAGGGGGGGATGTGTACTTCCCTCATAGATAGGGTTATTGTGAAAACTCAATGAGGTAATTAATGCAAGTTGTTAGCACATGGTAAAAGCTCAACAGATATTGTTTTTATTAATAATGTTGGACAGAGGGATTAAGGAAAACATGATTAACTGGAAGAAAAGAAGGAAGTCAAAGTATCAAAGTCTGAGACTCATGACAACTCTTTGCTTTCTGAGGAGATAGAGCCAGAATCTAAGCTCTATACAATATTTCCATAATTATATGAGAATTTGGATATTTATGCTCCCTGGACTTAAGTTACTAGAACAAATGACTGACTCACCCTTTAGATGCTTTACATTTTCCTTATTTGTCCATCTCCTTCTTGCATCTTCTCTCACTTCACGTCGGGCCACACTGCTCAAATCATGTGCATTAAATTCATGCAACTTGGGTAACAAGTCTCTCACCCATTCATAACGGATTGGACACACAATTCTTGCGTAGACTTTGGTGGTAACTAATACCTCATGAAAAATGATCCATTCGAGTTTGGTTTCTTGTTCATGAAGCTATACAAAAGAATTTATTTAAGGATGGTTAACTCAGTAACCTGCCTTATTCCACATTAGACCAGCCAAACACTAATAGCCCCAAATCTTCTGAATTAATTCCTATAATTTTCAATCAAACAGAAGGCATGGGCCAAGCAGTGCCTTTACAGCTTTATGTAATAAAGATATACGCTAGGGGTGCCTGGGTGGCTTTATCAGTTAAACAGCTGACTCTTGATTTCGGCTCAGGTCGTGGTCTCAATGTTGTGAGGTGGGGCTCCACACTGGGCGTGGAGCCTGCTTGGGATTCTCTCTCCACCCCCACCCCCCAAATAAATAAATGGACTTAAAAAAAAAATGGACTCAACATAACCACAAAGTGAAAAGTAGAAAACATTTGTGTATTACTTATTCCCATACCTTTACAAATGTCTTCCCTTTATTAAAAAATAAGACACTTAAAAAATAATAATAGGCACTTACTGCTGAGGAAGGATGAATGTGGACTGGGCTTCCACGCCCATCCATTGTGCAAAATGTTCTCCCAACAGATCTAAAAACCAAAAAACCAAATGATAAAGATAAGAACACTAAAATAATTAAATAAGTAGAGCACTAAGTCTAACAATGTACAATTATAATAATGTGTTCTACCACAAAGAGTTTTATAAGCAGAAGTTTAAACTTACTTGTCACTATAACTTCTCTACCAAGCCATCTTAAATAATGATACATCTTAAACAGTCATTTCAGTTAAGCACAAACATTTCTTGTTAATAAGTATTAATGTTAACAATATTGATAATATTAATGCTTTAACATTTCTAAAATGATTTTGTAATAAATCCTCAAAACAACCTATGAGTTTTGAGAGTAAGTTACTTTTATTAAGAGGTCAAAACAGATTGAAACAAATCAACTAGCCTTCCAAAGGTCACAGAGTTAATGTATGGTGAAATCAAGTTCCAAACATAGGTCTTCTGATTTAAATCTTTCTATGATGATCTCTTTTTAAAGGGATAATTTTCACTATTCTAAAATCTGATAATTAGAATTTTGCACCTATCGTTTCTGTAATTCATGTTCTTAACTTCAAATTTGTATCCTCTTCTACAGTTCCTTACATAAATGTTATTCCAAAAACTTGTCAAAATATTAGCCCTAGTTCAACCATCACCACAGATGATTTCCTATAATACTTTATATACATTCCCATTATAACCCAGATCAGATTGCATTATAATTGTTTATATACTATGCAATATATATATATATATATATATATATGTATATATACACACATATATGTATATGTGTGTATGTATGTATATATATATACATATATATGTATATATATATATTTGTACAGTACAAAAAACCATTTTTTTTTTTGAGAGAGACAGAGTACCCACAACCAGGGGAGGAGCAAGGGGGGGAAGAGGGAGAAGGAGAGGGAGAGGGAGAGGGAGAGGGAGAGGGAGAGGCAGAGGCAGAGGGAGAGGCAGAGGGAGAGGCAGAGGGAGAGGCAGAGGGAGAGGCAGAGGGAGAGGCAGAGGGAGAGGCAGAGGGAGGGAGAGGGAGGGAGAGGGAGGGAGAGGGAGAGAGGGAGAGAGGGAGAGACGGAGAGGGAGGGAGAGGGAGAGGGAGAGATAGAGGGAGAGAGAGAGGGAGAGAGAGAGGGAGGGAGGGAGAGAGAGAGAGAGAGAGAGAGAGAGAGAGAGAGAGAGAATTCCAAGCAGGCTCCACACCTAGCTCAATCCTATGTACTATGAGATCATGACCTAAGCCAAAATCAATAGTGGGATGCTTAATTGACTGACCCACCCAGGTGCCCCCCAAAAAATCTTTTTTACTTGAACCATTTGAATTAGTTACCAACCTTATGCCCCATCATCCCCAAATATCTGAGTGTGCATTTCCCATAATCAAGGACATTCTCTTACATAACCATAATACAACCATCAAAACCAGGGAATTAACACCAATACATCACTAACATCTAATCCTCAGGCCCCACTGAAGTTTTAACCAGATGTCCTAATAAAATCTTTTATAGCAAAAGAATCCAACTCAGAATCAAGTATTAACTTTACGTTTCATGTCCCCTTAGTCTACCTCATTGTGGCAGTCTTTCTTTGACCTTCATGATCTTGACAGTTGTTTTGTTATTTATTTATTTATTTATTTATTTATTTATTTATGTATTTATTTATTAAGTTTATTTATTTTGAGAGAGAGAGAGAGAGAAAGCAAGCATGTGCGTGGCCAAGGGGCAAATAGAGAATCCCAAACAGGCTCTGTGCTGTCAGTGCAGAGCCCGACTTGGGGTTTGTTCCCATGACTGTGAGATTATGACCTGAGCCGAAATCAACAGTCAGGCACTCAATCAACTGAGCCCCTATTTATTTTTTCTGAAAGAGAGAGAGAGCTCATGAGCGGGGAGAGGGGCAGAAGGAGAGAGAGAAAAAATCCCAAGCAGGCTCCATGCTCAGCATGAAGCCCAACTCGGTGCTCAATCCAATGACCCTGGGATCATGACATGAGCTAAAATCAAGAGTTGGATGCTTTACGACCCTAGCCACCCAGGCACCCTTTGACAGCTTTTTGAATAGTAATTTTTTGTACACCCCTCAATTTGAATTTGTCTGTTTCAGGATGATTAGATTTAGGTAATGCATCTTTGGCAGGAACATCACAGATGTTAAGCTGTGTTTTTCATTATATTCTATCAGGAAGAACATGGTTTCAATCTGTTTCATTACTAATGGTGTTCACTTTGATGGCTTGATTTGGGTAGCATCTGCCAGGCTTCTCCATGAAAAGTTACTTTTTTCCTTTTTCCCTTAGTAATTAAGAATTTTGTGGAGGGGCGCCTGGGTGGCTCAGCCCGTTAAGTGTCCAACTTTGGCTCAGGTTGTGATCTCACCGTCCGTGAATGAGCCCCATGTTGGGCTCTGTGCTGACAGCTCAGAGCCTGGAGCCTGCTTCAGATTCTGTGTCTCCCTCTCTCTCTCTGCCTCTCCCCTGCTCTCTCTCTCTCAAAAATAAACAAACATTAAAAATTAAAAAAAAAAAAAAAAAAAAGAATTTTATGGAGAGGTGCTCAACTAATTCCATTTGTCATTAAACTTCTAATTTATTCATTTAGTAATTTATATGACTATAGACCCATGATTTCAGATTTTATTTAGTGGGCTATATAATCTATTACTATCATTATTTATTCTGATGCTTAATATGTCCTATATTTGATCAATTGGAGCCTATTCAAGCTAGCTCCAGTGTACTTCTAACATGGCCTCAACCTTCATTGATCCCTTCTTGCTTGCTGGCAAAATAAGATGTTCTCAGCTCATCTTGTACTTTCCCACCCCTATTTCTCCAAACAGTTCTAAGTCCTTTATGTGGCAGATGGCTGTTTCAAGTCAAGATCAAGGGCACTGAGTATATTTATTGCTATTACGGTGTTACTGCTCCCAGTGCATCTGAGAGCTAGGGTATTTTTGTATGTATGTATTTACACATATACAAACACATATAACATATATATACCATAACATATATTTTCATTCCCACATGTATATATCCATCCATCTAACTATATTGAAAACCATAAGTTCACAATAAAACCCTGAAATTTCAATCCAACACCACAGGGTTTATTCTCATTTTCTCCCGTTCAGTATTTATAACTCCCTTCACCATTCCTTAATACACTGAATTATGTGATTAATTCCTTTCTATATAATGAATCTCCCATCACCACCATTGTTACCCCTTTCCCTAAGAAGATGCCCTCCTTCTCTACACTCAGACTCTAACACTCAACACCAAACATATCCCATATGAGTGCCTTCTCCATCCTGCTCAATTACTAACATTCCACACCACCCTATCTTTCCTCAGGGATGCCATGCTCAACATGTTTGTCTTTCATACTCCACACAGAGCCTCACTCCTCTGCAAGAAAACCCTTGTCATTCAACTTAGGTGCCGATATCCCATGCTAGACAGCTGTCCTACAAATTCCCTCCTACCAAACTTAAGTTCCAATATCCCACTCTGTACCACTGCAGTTCCCCCAGCACAAGTGAAAATCATGAAGAGTCATTGTAATTGATGTCATCATAATCACAGAGCTTAAATAAACCACCAATCTTTAATATTAAATAGTTCAACATTGTAGCCAAATACAGTAGTATTCTTTATCCATTTCTCAAGCTCATTATTGCTTACCTTCGAGCTACATTTTTGAAATAGCCTGCACAAAGACATCTCCGTAGTACTTCATGTTTAGGGCCTTCAAAGGTCTCTCTTGGGAAATCACTTTGCTATAGAAAGAATACAGTGGTAATCTCACAGAATAATATGAAATGATCTTTTATTTTGAAAACTACATGTTTCTAAAGACTTCTGTTTCTGGCCATATGAAGTAAGAGGGATTAGATTTACCCTTCTGCTTGAAACAACCAAAAAATGTTTTATATGAAATAATGATTTCCAAAACACTGTATATCAAGTAATAAAGGACAGCGATCTCTGAGAAGTAAATGAAGTATGGGAAATAAGTGAAGTAAGTCCAACAACTGCCCCAGGTTACGGTCAACCTTGAGAGAGATTCTAGATGAAGGGTCAGGGAAGGAAAAACCCAGTGGAACCTGAAGAACACCCTGAGCTAAAGAGGCAGAGCTGAGAGTCCAGGAAGACCAAGATGGCTAGAGTTCACAGGCCAAGAGTTCAGGAGAGAAGAGAACTCGGATAGAAACAGAACTCCAGAGATCTGCAGGAGGGCCTCTGCCAGTGTTCAACTGAGCACTAAATTAGCATATAAATGTGAGGAAACTACCCAAGGCCAGGGAAAGAACTTCCCCAAAGGATAACAGTGAACAGTGCTTGGTACTCACGCACACAGTTAGGAATGGGGTCTATTCCTACAAACCAGAGATCAGAATACCTCATAATTTGCATAGTTTGGGGTACAGTACTCAGAGAATCTTGCCAAAATTTGATTTAAGATCACTATAGCAATCACCTGTTTAAGCTTCCTGATTAGTTCTCGAAGTTGAGCTTCAACACGAAATGCTGAAAATAAGCATCTCCAATGAATCCAGTGTTTTTGGCACCACGAAGCTGGAGCTCCACTGCAGAACAAAAATACTGGTATCTTTAAAATATCCTCTCGAAGTGAAAGTCTAACAGGTGCACCTGGCGGGTTCAGTCAGTAGAGCATGTGACTCTTAATCTCAGGGTCATGAGTTGGAACCCCATACTGGGCATAGAGTTCACTTTAAAAAAAAAAAAAAGGCAGTCTAACATTCTCATTTCTATTACAAAACTAAAAACAAATAAGCATCAGTTAGCCCTTTTATGAGACCTGTCCCATTACTGAGAAAGCCACTTAAGGAATTTGAGGAAACAAATTAATGTAGATGCCTCTGAGTGAATTAAAAATAATTTGTAAATTAATTTCTTTTTATACATATATGGTTTAACAAATATCCAATCATTTTCTCATCTAAGGTACTTCTAGCAAATCAAAATTCAATAAGGTCATTTTCAAGAAAGAATTAGGAAGAGAAGAAAGAAGAGAACTAATATTATAAACTAAATGCCTACTTAGTAATAGTCACCCAACATAGATAAATCTCACTAATGTTCACAAAAATGCCTTAAGGTCAACAGTATCCCCACTGAACCTTACTGTCTAAAGTCACATAGTAAATACATATTGGAGCTATATTTTAAACTGACACTTTCTAGGGGCATCGGCTCAGTCGGTTAAGCTTCCAACTCTTGGTTTCGACCCAGGTCATGATCTCAGGGTTCATGAGTTCCAGCCCCACACTGGGCTCTACCCTGACAGCACAGACAGAGCCTGCTTGCAATTCTCTCTCTCCCTGCCCCTCCCCTGCTTGCTCTCTCTCTCAAAAAACTAAATAAATAAATAAGCTTAAAAAAAAAAGTTTAGGGACACCTTGGGCGGCTCAGTCAGTCAAACATCCGACTTTGTGTCAGGTCATGATACCACGGTTAATAGGTTTGAGCCCCAGGTCGGGTTCAGTGCTGACAGCTCAGAGCCCAGAGTCAGCTTCAGACACGGTGTTTCTCTCTCTCTCTCTCTCTCTGTCCCTCCCCCGCTCATGCTCTGTCTCTCTCAAAAATAAACATTTAAAAAACATTTAACCTGACACTTTCTAGTACACAGAACTATTTCACATACCTTGATTTGCACTGTTCAAAGATGACAGCTAAAGTTGCAAAGTCATTAAATCCTCCAGCTTTAGCTGCCAATTCTCGATGTCTTTGTTCTGCTTCCTTCTGGTACTCTGGATCAACTAAAATGACAAGTTGAGAGGCAATTTAGTTATACTTTACATCAAATGCCTACATTCATTTTGTTTATTCAAGGTCAGTAGAATCTGCCTCACCATCTGCAGTGGAATAAGACAGAACTATATTAACTCTTGGGGAAGGGCTCTATTTACTTCCATAACTTCTTTTCTTCTTTTTTTTTTAAATTTTTTAAAATGTTTATTTATTTTTGCAAAAGAGAGAGTGTGAGTGGGGGAGGGGCAGAGAGAGATGGAGACCAAACTCCAAAGCAGGTTCCAGTGTGAGCTGTCAGCACAGAGCCCAACGCAAGGCTCAAACCCACAAGCCATGAGATCATGACCTGAGTTGAAGTCAGATGCTTAACTGACTGAGCCACCCACTCTTCTTAAGTTTTTGTTTATTTATTTTGAGAAAGAGCACGAACGTGCACACACAAATTTGTGCGCACAGGGGTGGGGGAGGGGCAGAGAGAGAGGGAGAGGATCTTAAGCAGGCCCTGCATTGTCAGCATGGAGCCTGACTTGGGGCTGGAACTTAAGAACCATGAGATCATGACTGGAGCCGAAATCAAAGGTCAGACGCTTAACTGACTGAGCCACCCAGGCACCCCACTCCTTTCCTTCTTTTAACCATACTTCAGAGATTTAACCAGAACAGTAACATTAATTCTCTCAATACATTTGCCTTTAAAATAGTATTTAGAATTTATTTTTTAAGTTCAGTTTGATCATAAGAGTAACCCATGTTCATGGTAAAAAAATTATGTAAAAGTTCAACATTCCCCACTTTTGTCACATTACCCATAAACCAATCCTCATGGCTAACCACTGTTATGAATGTGTGTCCTTCAAGATATTTTCTTTTTCTTTTTTTTTTAATATTTATTGATCTTGGGGAGAGTGCAAGTGGGAGATGGGCAGAGAGAGGGGGACAGAGGATCCAAAGCTGGCTCTGCACTGACAGGCTGACAGCAGAGAGCCCGATGTGGGGCTCGAACTCATGAACCATGAGATCATGACCTGAGCTGAAGTTAGACGCTCAACCGACTGAGCCACCCAGGTGTCCTGTTCAAGTTATTTTCTATGTGTATACCAGCCAATGAATACAGTGGTTTATTTTTACATAAATCCATTATATGTTTTGAAACTTCATTTAATAACGGGCTTCATATCAGTACAAGTAGAATTATTCATTCTCAGAATAGCTACATTGTACTCCCCAGGGATATAAGAACATTTGAGGAACACAATTTAACCAGTCCCTATTTATCCAGTTCCTATTTATGGGCAATTAGACCATCATATAAGCAGAACTGAACTACTACGAGCCTTTTGTTTTTTTTAACTTTATATTGAAGTAAAACATGCATGCAGAAAACTACCAGATCACAACTGTACAGCTCAATGTTAATAAACATAATAGACCAATGTACCCAATACCCAAATCAATAAACAGAATATTACTAACATCCAGAAGCCCTCTTTTTGCTCTCCTTCCAATAACTACCTATTCTCTTCCACAAACCATGTTCTGACTTCTGACCCCACAGAAGGCTTTTGTATAAATTTTGTATAAATGTACTTCATGTGTCTGATTTCTTTTGCTCAACATTTGTTTTTGAGATTTATCTCTTACTGACAATGACCCTATCCCACTCAGGATTGATATGCTCTCTGATTGCCCAAGTTCCCTACATACCACTTTGCCCAAGCTAAATTTCTTTCAGAGTACCACTTTTTTTTTTTTTTTTTTTTTCAAAATTTCCTAGGGCTCCTTCATTCATTGTACCACATCGTACTACAGTTTGTTCTCCTTCAGTAAACCCATCACAACTAGATTTAGCATAGGCACCATGTTCCCTGGTATTAGAGAGAAGTACTTATATAGACTATGAAGTGAATCTGCAAAGCAGCAGATCCTGGTCTTAGGAGGAAGGGAATCTGATTAAAGAAAACACCCATGAAGATAAAAAGTCTTTCATCCCAGGCTTTAAGTAGCTTTGACCTTTGTTACCTAGGTGACAACTAAAGGAAGCAGTTAGAGACAAGAGGAGAGAGAATATGATTACGGGCCATACAAACAGCCCTGCCAAGGTGAAAATACAGTTCCCATCTCCTGAACCACTCAGGGAAATTGACTTTTAAGCCAAAACATTTAATTTCAAGCACTGAATCACCATTGCCCTAAAGGTATTATGACAAAAGTCAAATTGCCCTAGACTCAAGCATCACCCTGACCTGGCTCCCAACACTAGGAGACAAGCCTATCTATCAGACAGGAGCTCCTGGATCAATGAATTGTGTTTCCTGCTATAAAATTGTAGAGTGCCTTGGACTCCTGGGGTATGAACCTTCAGAGACACTTCTTGCCTGGGCTCAGTTCTTCCTTTCTCTGCCTCTAGCTGACCATTCAATTTGGCTGTAATACCTACTAACACAATTTACACAGGTGGCTTACTATCTCTTATTAAAATGTCAGAATAACTGCAACAAATTTTAGTGTAGATTAAAATTTTAAGCTCAGCTCATATTCTGTGAAGATTAACTCTGTGTGGTTAATGTTGGATCCCTGCTGTTTAGAGCGGTGGCTTGCTCACTCACATTTTTAAAAATGTAGAGAGCATATCACTTCCCTGGTTGTCCATCCCACATTGCTACCTTCTCTATGTCTCTGTCTCTTTCCTTCATTATTCTCAAAGTCAAGAGAATAGAAACATTTTTTTGTTCCTTTTCCCTGACTCTCCCCCCAAAATAGACTAATTAAAATTAAAACACGCAGAAGTCCCATAGTAAATTCCGGATATGTACAGGAAAGTCACAATCCATATCATACACAGTTCCTACAATCTCAGCAAGTTTATCCTCTAACTAAACAAAAGTCTGACTAGCCATCTTTAATTACTTTCCAGTAGGCCTGTCATTGTCTTTAATTTATTATCTTTCCCCAGATGAAATTCTATTATCAGTTTTATCTCATGCAAATAGGCAGATATTACTGAGGCAAGAACTGTAAGAAGGTGAAGCAGCAAAACAAGGTTATATCAGCTGAACCTTTCCATTTGGGAAAATAATTTAATACTTTTCTATATAGCAATCAATCAGAAAGCAAAACTATTTCACAGAGGATATCAATAATAATAACAGTCCTCAGAGCTGGAGCAGAAGAATAAAACAATGAGTGTCCCATACACATAAAATACCCTTTATTTCTAAAAATATCACAGTTAAAATGAAAGATTTAGAACCTACCCAGTGTTGTTATTTTAAATTTGTTCCATTTTAAGGCAATGCCTTTAGGTGGTTTAAAAAAAAAAAAAACAACTAGAAAATATTTAACAGCCCTCACTCCATTGTCTGACTTCTAAAGTAGTCCCTATACTAGGAGACATTGTATACAGTTCACTACAGCAAAAGAGAGATTACTAAAAATGCTGACAGTATGATCATTTTGATGTTTATAATCTCTGTTTAATGTTAGATCTGAGAATACTACCCAGTTTTGCCAGTAAGGATACAGTAAACCAAATTAGATGATCTATAAAGACCCAAGCCAGAAAGTACTGCTTAACTTATAAAGACTACAAATGCAGCTGGAAAGCCAATACACGTTTTGGGTATAACAAGATCTCACCAAGTCACCATCTCAAAAGCTGAAGCTACATTTTGCAGCAGCTAAAGTTCTTCATGATCCAGGTTTAAAAATTAGGTGTATATTTATATATAAGCCATAGTATCTACGTATGAATAAAAAACTGGTAGCAATTGTTGCCTCTAGGAATCAGACCTAAGGACATGTTTAAGAGAGAAGAACTTACTTTTCATTTAATACTTTGTGTAGTGTTTGAATTTTTAACTATATACATGTATGGGGAATAGTTTGAGGAGTTAGGTGAAACCTCTCTTCCAGATAGACATTTGTTAAACTAGTCAAAATTACCAAAGACAATCATTCAAGGTCTCTGGAGATTGACTGAATCTATGGAATTCAGTGAGAACAGTAGGCAGCATCACATCTGAGTAGGAACTACACTCAACCCCCATAGTTTTGTGTGTGGAAGAGGGCTTAGCAGCCTGAAAGCGGCACCCTTTTCCTCACCTCCAGCTCCTACTCTGTAAGGAGGATCAGGTGCAAATAGCTAATGAATGGGGGGACAGCTAATGACAGTGCATCACAGCTTTCCATTCCCTTACAGCTCTGTAACGCAGAAAAGCTGGCCTAGTGAGCACGACAGCTGAGTGGTAGCTCCCACTACTCCCAGTTTTCTAGAGCTATTCCAGGTTTCTGGGTTGTTGGGGTTTTTTGGCAGCTGGTAAATATCTGCAGAGGCCATCTCACCAAGCTTTGTGCTGAAGAAGATGTATACTGGGCAGAGGTGGTAAGTGAAGCAACAGTTCCCACCACCTCTCATTTCAAGCTTCTGCTCTATAGAGAGGATCCTGGTGGGGCAGCCAGTGAATAGTAGATTCCCAATCTACTCCCAGCTCCTGCTCCACAGCACAGAGGTTCTTCCCAGGAGAGGATGGAGATAAGCACTGTTAAAAACCAGCAATAATTTGTCCCTGCCAAGGTGGAGGGGTAACTTTATCTGGACTAGACTTTGGAGCAATTTATGCCCCAAGAACACTGTCAAAAACAGAGCAATCAGCAAGCAATCAGTGGAGACTAATAGCTTAATCTGTTACCATTTGAGGCAGACTAACAAAAAATTAGGCAGATAGGCCAAATCTTAACAGAAAAATCAGAGAACCTACTAAACCCATTGTTGTCCTGATATTCTAAAAGACTATGTAGATGCCCAAGGTTTTACCTTCTGAGAAGCAAAAGGAAAGGCAACATCTGCACCTCTGGTCTATGGCTGAACACAGGAGAAACTCATTAACTCTCTGAACTATGAAAACAGTCTCCAGACCACACAACACAGATCCAAAAGTAAAGGGTAAAAACATCACTAGCTTAAGTCTTAAGTACAACCTCCAACCAACTAGTAGCTGAGTAGCTGACTCTCAATAGCAGCGAGGGCTGGCAGAAGAATCAGCAAAATATACATCAAGAGAGAGTATGCAAACCAAAGAACAGAGAAAAAAAGAATGATGAAAGATGAGCAGTCTCAGAGAAATGATGTATAATGGACTGTCAGAAGGAAAGAAGAGAAAGAGGCAGAAAAAAAGTTAATGAAATGATGGTAGAAAAATTCCAAAATCTGATGAAAAACATTAATCTACACACTGAGGAACAGTAACGAACTCCAAGTAGGATAAAAGAAAAAAGATCCATCAACACATAATAGCCAAAATACTGAGAATAGCTAAAGAAAAATGACTTATTATACACAAGAGAAAGCCAATAAAATTAACAAAGGACTTCTCATTAGAAGTGATAGATGCTGGAAGACTGTGGGTTGATATATTCATAGTGTTGAAAGAAACTGTCAACTAAGAATCCTACATCCAGTAAAACAATCTTTCAAAATGAAGGCAAAATAAAAACATTCCCAGATAGCAAAACCTGAAAGAATACATTGTGGTAATACCTGACTTACTGGAAATAATAAAGGAAGGTAATCAGACTGAAAGGAAGTGACATTAGACAATAATTTGAATGACACTGAAAAAGAGCATTGATTAAGTATGTAGGTATGTAAAAAAGAGAATATAATTATTTCTTCTATCATATCCCCTTATGTGATTTAAAAAGAAATTGCATGAAACATTATCTATAAAATTGTGTTGTTTGGGGGCGCCTGGGTAGTTCCATCGGTTAAGCACCAGACTTTTAGTTTCAGTGCAGGTCAGAATCTCACGATTTCATATGTTTGAGCCCTGTGTAAATAAACTTAAAAAAAATTGTGTTGTTGGGCCTATAACATAGAAATATATTTGACAATAACAACTCATGTATATGTATTATCTATTTTTTAAATTTATCTATTTTGAGAGAGAGAGTGTATGTGCGGGGAGTAGGGGCAGAGATAGAGGGCTCTGTGCTGCCAGCATGGAGCCCAATGTAGGGCTCGAACCCACAAACTGCAAGATCATGACCCAAGTGAAAACCAAGAGCTGGATGCTCAACTGACTGAGCCACCCAGGCGCCCCTATTTTTGAAAAAAGAGGCGTAGGTCAGTATTTATGGGGAAAAAACCTCAATCCTGTGTCTGACATAACAATAGAAAAGGTCACTGCTTTATAGCTACATTTTCATTCTGTGGAATTTAGAAACACTGATAAATCTCTGAGATACCTTAGTACTTTCAGGGTCATTCATGTTTCATATCCATTTACATGACCAACATCAAGCGCTTCACAAAGGCAAGACTTAATAAAAAATATAGTACCAAATCAAAGCACAGACTCTAAGACATATTCTTATTGGTTATAATCTCTGAATAGTCTAAAGAGTTAGATTTATGTCCACAGATATCTAAGACCGAGTATTAGGATCACAAAGGGAAGTCTCTCATTTCCTTGAGTGCCTACAAATATAATTCACTTTCAAATAATGTTTTGCTAAAGTGTAGGTCCCAAATAAAGGCCTTTGAGATACCAAAAACGAACTTAAGGACTTGATTAAAAACAAAACAAAACAAAAACCACACACACACATAGTTAAAATTTAAGACCTGAAAAACCTAAAAAGCTAAGAACTTGACTCAACAATCTTCTGAGACAGAAGATTAGAAATAAAAATTTTAAAACCAATACCTGGACTTCTACATCCAGTTCTGGAATAGACTTAATTTTTCATCCTTTCTTGTTTATGTATATTACAAACCCCAAATACAGTATTACAATATTTCCTTTAAAACTTCCTATGTTTTAATATATATGACAACAATTGCACACACCATGGAGGAGTAAATGGAACTAAATTGTTGCAAGGTTTCCTATATTTCACACGAAGCAATATTCATTGAGTAAACTGTGATTAAAGATGTATATTATAATCCCCACAGGAAAGACATGTTAAGCAGAAGAATAAAGAGTTCAACATAATCCCTATCAAAATTCTAGCACGCTTTTCTTGAAAAAGCTGATACATTGATTCTAAAGTTTATACAGAAATACAAGGAATATAGAATAACCACAGTGGTATCAAAAAAGAAACACAGTGTCGAAAGACTTGTAATACCTGATTTCAAAATGTATCATAAAGCTATGTAGTCAATACAAGGTGGCACTGACATAAGGACAGACAAATCAATGGAATAAAATAAAGTCCAGAAATAGGCTCATATATATACAGTCCATAGATTTTCCACAAAGGTGCCAACGCAGTTCAATGGGGGAAAGAAATCTTCTCAGTAAACGTGCTAGAGTAAGTGGATATTCACAGAGAAAAAAAGTAACCTAGACCTCTACCTCATGCCATATATAAAACTTAATTTCAGATGGATCACTGTACTAAAGTTAAAAGCTAAAAACTGTAAAGCTTTTCCAGTTTTTTTCCAGATCTCTTAGCATTCAGAAAGCAATAACTACAAAAATATAGTAATTGATATATTAAACTTTAACAAAATTCAAAAGCTCCCTCATCAAAACATACTGTTCAGAAAGCAAACAGAAAACCCACCGAGTGGGAAAAACTATGTGCAATTCATACATACCAAATAACTTGTATCCAGAGTAAGTTAAAAACTCTCAGAGTCCAAAAATAATTTTTAAATTTATTTATTTTGAGGAGATAGGGAGCACAGAAGAACCAGCGAGAGAGGGAGAGAGAAAGCATCCCAAGCAGACTCCACACCATCAGCAGAGCCCAATGGTGAACTCACAAACTGTGATTATCATGACCCGAGCTGAAGTCAGATGCTTAACCGACTGAGCCACCCAGGCGATCCCAAAATCTTTTTATAAATTACAACATGGATAAAAGATGTTAACAGATAATTCACAGAGGAAGACAGATAAATGGCCAACAATCATGATTAAGTGCTCAAAAATATTAGTTACCAAGAAAATGCAAATTAAACCATAAGGATCACCAATACATAATAGAATGTAAAAAATAAAGTGGCAATATCAAACATTGAGGAAGACATGTGGTGCAAATTGCACTATCATTGCTGATGGAATTTTAAAATGGTATAGCCATTTTGGGAAAAGGGTTGGCAATTTTGTTTGTTTTTGTTTCCATGGAGCAAACCCAGAGCTTGAATTCACAACCCTGAGATCAGGACCTGAACTGAGATTAAGAGTCGGATTCCTAGGGGCACCTGGGTGGCTCAGTCCGTTAAACATCGAACTTCGACTTAGGTCATGATCTCATGGTTCATGAGTTTGAGCCCCGCATCAGGCTCTGTGCTGACAGCTCAGAGCCCAGAGCCTGCTTCAGATTCTGTGTCTCCCCCTCTCTCTGCTCCTCCCCTACTCGCACTATGTCCCTATCTCAAAAATAAATAAACATTTAAAAAAAAAAAAGAGAGAGACACTTAAACCAACTGAGCCACCCAGGTGCCCCAGCAATTTCTTTTTTCTTTTTTTATAATTTTTTTAAATGTTTTATTTATTTTTGAGAGAAAGAGAAAGAGAGAACAAGCGTGCAGGGGAGGAACAGAGAGAGAGGGAAACACAGAACCCAAAGCAGGCTCCAGGCTCCGAGCTGTCAGCACAGAGCCGGATGCAGGGCTCAAACCCACAAACTGTGAGATCACGACCTGAGCCAAAGTCGGATGCTTAATCAACTGAGCCACCCAGGTGCCACTCCAGTAATTCTTAAAGTTAAACACACACCTACTCAATAATGCAGCAATTTGTTCCTAGGTAGTTACCTAAGAGAAATAAAAATATACATCTACAAAAGACCTGCAGAGGAATGTTCAAAACCGTTCTATTTATAAACAGCACCAAATAAGAAACAATTCAAATGTCTATCAATAGGGTAATAGATAAAAACTAATTGTAATATGTTCATACAGTGGAATTACTACTCAATAAAAAGAACAAAGCACTGATTAAATACATGGATGACTCTCACATGCATGATGCTGACCAAAAGAAGCCAAACACAGAAAAGTACATATTGTATAATTCTATTTATACAAAGTTTTACAAAAGCCAAATCTAAAAAAAAAAAAAAAAAAGATAGAGGAATGACTCACTGAGGGAAGGTAGGGTAGCATCTGACTGGGAAGGGGCATTGAGGAAGTTTTCTGGAGTGATACAACTGTTCCATATCTTGACAGGGGTGTGGGTTATATGGTATGTGCACTTTGAAAAATTAATTGAATTATACATGTAAGATTTATGTTTCACTACATATAAACTTTACCTTAAAAAAAAAACCCAAAACTGTAGGGGCACCTGGGTAGCTTAGTCGGTTAAGCATCTGACTCTTGGTTTCAATTCAGGTCATGATCTCACAACTCGAGAGTTCGAGCCCCACTGCAGAGCCTGCTTGGGATTCTCTGTCTCCCTCTCTCTCTGTCCCTGCCCCACTCATGCTGTCTCTCTCTCTCTCTCTCTCTCAAAATAAACAAACATTAAAAAAAAACAACACAAAAACTGTAAACAAAGAATGGTATACCTAAGGAATTTTAAAACTACTTTTGTATATTCTAGGGAAAATGGACAATTTGAATATGGACTCTGGACTAGATAATAGTATTATATCACTGTTAAATTTCCTATTTTTGATAAATGTTCTATGGTTAAATAAGAGATTGCCTTTATTCTTAGTAAACATATACATATATATAAATATTTTGTGGTAAGAGAGAGCAATGTTCCCAAATGATTCAAACAAGAAAGAAAGAAAATGCATATATGTATATCAAGAGAGAAAGAGAAAAAGAATAATAAAGCAAATGCAGCAAAATGTTAAAAACTGCTAAAACTAGGTAAAAGGTATAAAGGAATTCCTCTACTATTCTTTCAACATCTCTGTAAATTTGAAATTGTATTACAATAAAAAAGGTAATAAAAAAGAGCTAACACGAGACTGGTATTATCTATTTAAATATTCCAATGAGGAAAACCAATTCCTTTTTCTGGCCTTAGACTGGATCACCCTAATCTAATCTAATTCCCCGGTTTCACAAATGAAAAATGAAGTCCAGAAAAACTAGGCCAATAGATAATTAGACTGCAGTGGAGTCAAGTTAGAACTCTGATCTCGACTCCTACTTCAATACTCCTGCAATAGTTTTTAGGAGTATTTTTAGCTTTGAAAAATAGCCAAACTTATTTATTTATTTACTTATTTTTTAAGTTTGTTATTAAAGGATAGTTGACATACAATGTTATATTAGGTTCAGGTGTACAATATAGCGATTCGACAATTTTATATAATACTCAATGTAAGTGTAGTTACTACAAAACATTATTAGAGTATTATTGACTATTTTCCCTATGCTGTACTTTTCATCTCCATGACTTATTTATTTGGTAACTACAAGTTCATTTCTCTTAGTTCCCTTTACTAATTTCACCCATCCACCAACCCACAACCCAACCTTATTTATTACATATGGTATTTACCAGAAAAAAACTACTGTAGCTAGTGGTATTACTAGAACCAAAATTCTGACACTTAAGACTACAATCTACTTGGGAGAGGCAGCACACTGATTAAACCAGAGTATTTTTATAGAAAAATATATCCTCCATTACAATCTTGGCAATAACAAACCAATCTGGACCAAACGCTCACAGTCTATAAAGGGATAACACCAGGATGATAGTACACACTATTGTTAGTCTAGGCTGTAGGCAAGATATACTGTCTACTCAGAAATTCCTTTGAGGGGCGCCTAGGTGGGTCAGTTGGTTAAATGTCTGACTTCGGCTCAGGTCATGAACTCATGGCTCATGGGTTCGAGCCCCACATCTGACTCTGTGCTGACAGCTCAGAGCTGAAGTCTGCTTCAGATTCTGGGTCTCCCTCTCTCTCTCTCTCTCTCTCTGCCCCTCCCCAGCTCACGCTCTGTCTCTCAAAAATAAACATTAAAAAAAAAATTGGTGGTGCCTGGGTGGCTCAGTCGGTTGAGCGTCCGACTTCGGCTCAGGTCATGATCTCTCGTGGTTTGTGGGTTTGAACCCCGCGTCGGGCTCAGAGCCTGGAGCCTGCTTCGGATTCTGTGTCTCCCCCTCTCTCTGCCCCTGCCATGCTCATGCTCTGTCTCTGTCTCTTAATAATAAATAAACGTTTAAATTTGAAAATAAATTGTGATTTCCCCCCATTAGAAGAAAGTAAAGCTGACATGGGATGAAGTAAGTTGTGTCCCACACCAAGAAAGGAAATAAGCAGAAGTTTAAAGGCATGGAAACTTCAAAACAATTCTCTTAGAGTACAAGGGCTGAACTTCGATTTCTTTTGTTTCTAGGGGGAAAAAAAGTTAATGTATTACTAATGTACTATAACAGGGCAAAGGTCCACCATACTATCTTTCTTTACCAGTGAAAGGACTCTCAGCCAAGAACATTATAACTCTCTATTTCAAACAACTAAGTTAAAGGATAACAAAATGTAAAATTCGTTTATCCTCAGTTTCATGTCTCATAGAGCTAAATATATGGTAATAAAAACCGCCCAGTGAATTATTGGAGAATATAAATAAATGGAGAGATACTTCATGTACATGGATAAGCAGGCTCAATACTGTCAAGATGTCGGTTCTTTCCAACCTGATGTATAGATTCAACATAATTCCAAATAAAGTCCCAGCAACTTATGTTATGGATATCAACAAACTGGCTGTAAAGTTTATGTAGGAAGGGAAAAGACCCAGTGTTGAAGGGGAGGAGCAAAGGCCAAGAACTGACCCTATCCAACTTTAAGAGTTACTATAAAGCTCTAATAATCAAGACAGTGTGGTATTGACAGAATAGAAAAAGAGATGAATGGAACAGAATACGGGGCCCAGAAATATACCCACACAAGTACAGTTAAATGATCTTTGACGAGGGGGAAAAGCTTTTCAATGGAAAAAGGATAGCCTTTTGAAAAATGGGGCTGGAACAAATGGATATCCAATTCCTAGAAGATAACATAGGAGGAAATCTAAAGGACATTGAGTATAGTGATGACTTTTCAAATGTAACAGCAAAGGCATGACCCATGAAAGAAGTAAATGAAAACTGGACTTCATTAAAATTAAAAGCTTCTGCTCTGTGAAAGACCATGTCAAAAGAATGAGAGGAAAAACCACAGAATGGGAGAAAATAGTTGCAAAAGATATACCTGATAAAGGACTGTTTTCCAAAATATACCAAGAACTCTTAAAACTCAACAATAAGAAAATAAACAACCTGATTTAAAAAGACCTGAGGGGGTTGGTGGCGCTTGGGTGGCTCAGTTGGTTAAGCGTCCCACTTTGGCTCAGGTCAAATTACTGAGCCAAAGTGAATTACTTAAAAATAAAATTTAAAAATCTAAATGGATACCTCACCAAAAAGATACAAATGGCAAATAAGCATATAAAAAGATGGTTAGCATCATATGTCATCAGGGATCTCCAAGTTAAAATAACAAGATACAGGGGCGCCTGGGTAGCTCAGTCGGTTGAGCGTCTGGCTTCAGCTCAGGTCATGATCTCAGTTTGTGAGTTCGAGCCCCACATCGGGCTCTGTGCTGACAGCTCAGAGCCTGGAGCCTGTTTCAGATTCTGTGTCTCCCTCTCTTTCTGCTCCTCCCCTGCTCATGCTCTGTCTCTCTCTCTCTCAAAAATAAATAAACATTAAAAAAAAATTTTTTTTAAATTTAAAAAAATTAAAAAAATAACAAGATATCACTACACACCTATTAGAATGGCCAAAATCCAAAACACTGACAACACCATATGCTGGTGAGGATGTGAAGAAAGAGCAATTCTCAGACTCATGGCTGGTCAGAATACAAAACGGTACAGACACTTTGGAAGAGAGTTTAGCAGTTTCTTACAGATATAAACATATTATTATACTATAACTCAGCAGTGAATTGAAATCCAATGTCAACACAAAAACCTGTGCATGGACATTTACAGCAGCTTTGTTCATAACTGCCAAAACTTAAAAGCCACCAAGATGTCCTTCAACACGTGAAAAGATAAATTCCATAAAATGGAACATTGTTCAGCAACAAAGAAATGAGCTATTATGCCACAAAAAGACAAGGAACCTTAAATGCACATTGCTAAGCTACAGAAGACAGTCTGAAAAGGCTTCGTACTGTATGATTCCAACTACCTGGCATTCTGGAAAAGGCAAAACTATGGAGATGTAAAAAGATCAGTGATTGCGAGAGTTTGGGGTAAGGTATGTAGGGATGAACAGGTGGAACACAAGAGATATTTAGGGCAGTAAAATCAGTTAGTATATTATTGTAATGGTGGAAATGTGTCATTACAGATTTGTCAAAACTCAAAGAATATACAATACAGTGATCCTTTTAGTTAATGATAATGTATCAATACTGGTTCATCAATAACAAATGTACCACACTAATGAAAGATGTTAATAATGAGGAAAATGTCTCTACTTACCCTTAATTTTTCTGTAAACCTAAAACTGGTCTAAAAAATAAAGCCCATTAATTTTTTAAAAACTCACCAATAAACTTCTTACCAGGTCTAATGAAGACATTTTCCACAGACAACATTGCTGCTATTGGAAGTAGTAGATCTTCACAATCTAGAGAAGCAGCCTTGATTACTGCACATGTCAGATGTGGAGGGAGAGGAAATTCCACCATAGACAAACCCAATCTGGTCACATGGCCACTCCTTAATAGAAAGAAAAGGTTCTTAAGTCTTTCTACCTTGGGAGAGTACAAATGAAATGTTCATCATTCAGAATAAATCAGATATAATTTATATTACCTTAAATCAACTCCAGAAATTCAATTCAATACAAGAAATATGATACACTGGTCATTGATAAAAGAAACATAAAGACGATAAATTCCCTGCTTTGGAAGGCCAATACATCCAAAAAACTAAACAATGAGACAGAATAAAGTAGTATGGTAAAAGACCATACAAATCGGTACAGAGGCATAGAGGATGATGTCCTTAAAGAAATGAGAGAATGATAATTACCAAAAATTTCCCCATTACACAATCATGAGAACAAGGACTCTGGCTCTGTTATTATTTTGATATACCCAGATTAATGCCTGGCACTGAAATGACACTCAAAAATTACCTGTTAAATAATACTAAATATAAACATAATTTTATCATAAAATTTTTATTCATTTGTTTATTTAAGTAGGCTTCACACCCTGCATACAGCCCAGCAAGGGACTTGAACTCACAACCCTGAGATCAAGACCTGAGCTGAGATCAAGAATCAGATGCTTAACCGACTGAACCACCCAGAGACCTTTATCATATAATTTTTAAATTCAGAATTGTGGCAAAGAAAAACTGAGGGAAAATTCTAATTTCAGGTAAAACAATCCATTCAATTCAAACAAATCATTTTCTGCTGATAAAAGAAACTATTAGGAACCCTATTTTAAAAGGAGATTGCAGTGCCTGGCTGGCTCAGTCAATAGAGCGTATGACTCTTAATCATGGGGTTGTTTGAGCTCCATATGTGGCACAGAGTTTACTTAAAATAAAAATTAAAAATTAAGATAAAATAAAATAAAATAAAACAGAAAGAGATTAACATCTGCTGTGGTTTAATTTTTGTTGTTGTTGTTGTTTTACCTGTCAATAGCATCACACTGGTAAAGTTGTTTAAGAGCTTCCAAAATAAGCCTCTCATTAGGTGGATCCAAATAGGGAAACCTGTGTGTTTAAATGAGATATGAAATAAGATTCCATTCCCTGACCATGATTAAGATTTCATACAGACTCGAAAATTTCTTTATAAGGTTTTACTTCTCCTATTTTTCAAGCTCTCTTTCTTTTTCCTAAGCATTCTATGATCATAACCAGATTCAGCAGAGGAAATTATTTTTTCTGAATCACACTCTTCCTTTAAATTCAAGAAACACTTCTTTTTGATTCCCCCTTAGCTGGAACACTCACCATTCTTCTCTGTTTATCTTAACCCTGCCCCATTCTTCATAGTCAATGTCAAATCTACTCTGTTCTTTAGCCCACAATTTTTATTACAGTTTTATAAACCAGTGGAGAAAATTAATTGAAAGTGGCCAAACATTACAAGTTGTTTAAGAGCACTTGAACATGTTTTTTAATAAAATGGTAAATATATTTGATTAATTTTACTATATTTGCTGTGTGTATATTCTTATTTTCTCCTGAACTATCTGAAAACAAGTTGCAAATACAATGCCAATTCACTCCCAAAATACTTCAGCATGCATCCTCTGAAAATAAAAGACAATCTCTTACATAACCACAATACCATTAATGAACATAAGACAATCACATTCACAAGGGTGGCATATAACCAAACATGAATATATGTATTACATATATACATTTGTTTGTTTTAATTAGAACAATAATTGCTTAATGCTATCTGCACTAGATTACTTTTTCCACTATAAGTCTTGAGATGGTAAATCATCTACTCCAATTTCTCACCTTGAAAAAGGTCCAACAAAGGACAAAAGGTCCAATACCTTACACAAAAGTCCATTCCAGGATTCACAGCTCTATTTAAAAACAAATAAACAAAAATCTTGTAGACTGTTCTACAGTCAGTTTTCCTACAACTTGTACCAACAAGTCCTGGCATCTTCTAGAGCAAGAGTCGGCAAACACTTTCTGTAAAAGGCCAGATAGTAAATATTTTAGGTTCTGCAGGCCATATGGTCTCTGTCACAATTATTCAATTCTGCTATTGTAGTGAAAGCAGCCATACATGAATGAACAGACATGGCTGTGTTCCAATAAAACTTTCTTTACAAAAACAGCCAGTGAGCCTGGACCATAGTTTTTGACCCCTGTCCTAGAGCAGTACCAAACCAGTCATCTGTTTCTTCTGTAGAAGAGCCCTTTCAGATTTGTAAAAACTACCATTATTTTTCTCCCTTGATTATACCAATTACCAATTCTGTCAAGCACTCCTTGTATTATTTGCTTTCCAAGAGACCCACTATACCTAATTACTATCTTTTAGAAACACTCTAGTTTGTCAAACTCTTCATAAAATGTGGTAATATCCAAAACTGAACTCCAAAGGTAGAGCGACCAACACAGAACAGGAATGCTATAATTCCAGTCATTTGAACTTTGCAGTCTATTAACATAACCAAAGTCTACGCCAGCAGAAATTTTTTCTTGTTTTCTAAACAGAATTAATAATTGCAAGCCCATATTGAGTTGTGGTGATCTGATCATTTTAGATCTTTTCCACATGAATTTCCTTAATGTACAACCAAAACACAGGATATAAGATGTAACCTTTCAGACTTTTGCCTTGTTGATTTGACCTGTGAGATCATTCTAAACCTTCCAGTTTTAATCATTGATTAGATATCAAGACATTTTCCAGAAATCTGATAATCATGACTTCAATATCTTTACTTAATACTGGCATTTAAAATGCTTATGAAGAAAGAGCAAAATTCAGTTTACTATCAGCACATCCTCCATCTAGGATATACTACACAATTAATCAATACTTTCTGAATTTGGCTCTTTGGCAACTACTCTATTCAGCAGTCCTATCACCTTATTCACAAAGATGTCAAATGTAATCTTATTAAATACTGTGTAGAAAACAAGAGACATTAGGTTATCATTCAATAAATACTTATAGTGCACCCATTATGTGGACAGTCCTGTATTCAAACTGAAAAGGAAATGGTTTATTATGACATATTCTTTGTGAACCATTTTGATTCATACTGATTACTATAAATCACCATTAAATTCTCTAAAAACATTTTCTAATAAAAATATGCTAGAATTTGCTAAGACCAATTTCAAGCACACTGGGCAGTTGTTTACAGATTCTGCCCTTTTCCTAAATGAAAAAATCAAGACATTTGTATTTCTCACAATTTTCTGGCAACCTGTTCTGTATAATTTCTCATAGATAACCCAAAACCTACAAGTTATTTTAGTGCCATGGAAATAATTCCTAAAGCCTCAAGACACTCATTTATAGTCATTAGGTTTTATCTCATTTCTTAATCCATCTTGGTCATCAATTCCTTTTTATTTAGACTTGCGTTCATCTTTCATGTTTTAAAAACATTCTTGATAATGGAGAAAAAAGAAGCAATAGATGAAAAGCTCCATTTTCTTTCTGTCATCTATGAGTACTATAACATCTATCCCAAATACTGGTTCTATTTCTATACACATTAAAAAGAGAGAGGAGAGGGGTGCCCGGCTGGCTCAGTCAGTGTAGCATGTGACTCTTGATCTCAGGGTTGTGAGTTAAACCCCAGGTTAGGTGTAGAGATTACTTAAAAACAAAATCTTTTTTTTTAAAAAAGGGAGAGAGGAAAGAGAATTTTTTTTTTTTTTTGTCTCTTGCATTTTGGGGACTTTTAGTACATTCTAGTCTTAAAACTTAAGATGGAAAAATAACTCAGTGCAGAAGTTATTAGGTAATTATTATTCCTATTTTTCTAACATACATTTATTCTTGATTACATGCCACTCTTGATATTATTCCTATCTTTCTAATACATATTTATTCTTGATTGTATGCTGTTTTGTGATTATATATTATTCACAAAAATAATACTATGAATACTGTTTTTAAATTGGGCTCATCTGAAAGCTTTCTGTTTGCCATATGGAACTCTTTAGATGATTCTTCTTTCTCACTGGTATCATTCATGATTACAGTTAGAATTTCATATATTATATACTTTCCTCTTTGTAATTATCTACATTCTCATTTAGAACATCTCTAGTCTTAACACTATCCAAAAAAAATTTTAATTGGTTTTCCAAGAGTATAGAACACATATTTGGATATATCTAGTAATTACTTCCCTTCTTACGAACTTACAGAATGCATGGTCACCTCCCAGGGTTCCCGACACTTTCACATTCATAGACAAATAAAACTAAAATTAAGAGCAAGACAGTACTTTCCTTCATTATTTCCTCTATCACATATAATATGAAATTTCAAGCCCCTACAACAATATTTCATCCTATACCAATTGATTATATAGTTTTAACATTTGAGTAATTTAACAGTTGTTCTACTGTTTGCTTCATGTGTCCGAATCTTGCTTCCTTAATATAACTTAAGTTTGGTGAAAGCAAAATACTACTACCGAGTATTATTCTGTCTCTCACAATACTTGGTACAATGCTAGTCATACAAAAGATGCTATGAGAAAACCACTTTCTGATTGGAATAAGGGTCATTATATACCTTTCATTACAGATAAACAGTGGTCACTAAATGATCCAAATAAACTTCAGTGTGAAGCACCCCATTAAGCCAACGTTAAAATATGAGCAAGGGATCAAATCACAGGAAAGCAATGCAAAGAAGTTTTTTTTAAAAATTTTTTTTAATGTTTATTTATTTTTGAGAGAGACAAAGACAGAATGAGAGTGGGTTGGGGGAGAGAGAGAGGGAGGCACAGAATCTGAAGTAGGCTCCAGGCTCCAAGCTGTCAACACAAAGCCTAACGCAGGACTTGAACTCACAAGCTGTGAGATCATGACCTGAGCAAAGTCGGACGCTCAACCGACTGAGCCACCCAGGTGCCCCAAAGAAGCCTTTTATTTGGGCTTAGGTAAACTGTGAAAAGCTGTGATATAGGAATCAAATACTTCAAAAGAATTCTGGCTCCACCCTAACAAATTTTTCTTTTTTCAAATTGTCTACATACCTTATAACATCGTGTATGGCAAGGCACTTTAAGGTCAGAACTACAGATGTCAAACTAGTTCTCTTGATCTCAGGGATCACATGGTCAGGCATACACTGGTTCCAAAAATCTTTACTATAGATCCGAAAGCATTTTCCTGAGGAAGTCCTGCCAGCTCGACCACTTCGCTGTAACGCCTCACTCCTTTAAAAGGAAAAAACAAAACAAAACACAAAAGTCCCCAAAACATACTGCAGGTTTCCTAAGTAGTTAACATCATACCCCCAAGCCAGCTAGAAATGATCTAATAAACTGTTCTCTGAATAAAAAAGCTTTAGAGACTTACTTTGAAATTGGAACCACCTCCAGGATATCCAACCCTAATCTGGGATTGTGATTTAACTGCTTCACAAAGCCACCATCTACCACATATCTAAGAGGAATGAAAAACAGTTATGTTTTCAGAAAATAAGGAAAGACTTGTTGCATTTTGGTCACTTTGTATTCTCCTTTTCTACCAAACTAACAACTACATAATGACTTTTATGTTAAACGTAAAACTTGAAAGTCAAGAAACTGCAACCCTGTACATCACTAATGGGAATGTAAAGTGGTTAAGCCAATGTGCAAAACAGTTTAAAGTTTCCTCTAAAGGTTTAAAAGAATTACCACATTATCGAGAAACTGCATTCTTAAGCGTATACCCAAAAGAACTGAAACAAGTACTCAACCAATGTTCATAGACATATTTTCATAGAAGCACTATTCGTAAAAGCCCAAAGGCAGAAATAACCTAAATGTCCATTAGCCATTAAGGGATAAATGGATGAACAAATTATGGTATATACATGTAATGGAACATTATTCAGCCATAAAAATGAATGAAGTGCTGATACATGCTACAATGTGAATGAACCTCTCAAAAGCATATGAGTGAAAGCAAGACATATTGTATGACTCCTTATGGATAAAATATCCAGAATAGGATTTCATAAAAATAGAAAATACACTGGTGGTTGCCAAAGGCTAGAATGGAGGAGGGCGTGAGGAGTAATTTGCTTAAAGGGCACAGGGTTTTATTTGGGGGTAATAAAAATGTTTTAGAAGAGAAAGAATTAGTATTAGTTGTAGTACAACATCGTAGAAGTACTAAATACTAACTATTCACTTTTAACTGTTAATTTTATATTATGTGAATTTCTCCTCTAAAAAACAAACCTGAAAGTCACCTCTAGACCAACAATACCATTTAAGTCAATTAAACAGAGAACAAGTCGAGTAAAAAACTAAGTTAGGAGTAATAGCAGGTTTACCATTCACTAATGGAACATTCCAAAACACACTATGTAATGACTTTTGCCATTGCTGGAAACAGAAAATTGCAGAGGTTAACTTACTTCAGACAACTGCTCTCTTAAGCCCTTAGTGAAATCGTTATTTTTAAAGTAAAGAAGAAAAGCAAAGAAAATTAAACTGCCTCTCAGATCTGATCATTTTACCCAAAAGAAATATATACAATCTTTGAGATTCACATCCAGCCTTCCTATGGCAAGCAGGACATAAAATATTAGTCAAGGACGTAAAATATACTAGATTAAAGATAAATATCCAAAAGGGCTGTGGGTTAACAGTCTAAAAGAACTTCACATTAACCATCAGTCTAGATTTAAATTTTCCAAGTGTTTCTCCACTAAATTTACTCAAAAATTTGATGTATTATTGATTACATAAAAAAATAAGAGACTCGCAGGGCACCTGGGTGGCTCAGTTGGTTACCAGCATCCAACTTCGGCTCAGGTCATGATCTTGCGGTTCAGGGGTTCAAGCCCCACGCTGGGCTCTGTGCTGACAGCTCAGAGCCTGGAGCCTGTTTCAGATTCTGTGTCTCCCTCTCTCTCTGCCCCTCCCCTGTTCATGCTCTCTCTCTCTCTCTCTCTCAAAAATAAAAATAAAAAACATTTTAAAAAAAGATAAGAGACTCACATTGTAGTTCATTTCACTAAAAGGTGAAAAGTGAGAAACAGTACCTTCAGATAAACACTTGGATATACAACACTTACTCCACCAAGTGAAAGTGTCAGATGAGAAAAGAATATCAGATCATCTTAGGTATAGGCTGATAATGAGCAGAGATAAATAAAAATAGCTTTGGTTTTCTATCTAATGAATAATGAAACCTGTGAAACATTACGTATAATCTTAAATTTTGGAAGAGAAAGCTACAAATTGCCAAATAAAAGTAGTTAAAAAGTATACTAAAAGTATACTGTGTATCTCCTACTCTATTTTCTAACCATGGCAATCAATAATTACAAAAAAGTGATAGGTGATTACAAGTATGTGAGAAGGAAATTAGTGTATGACACAGAGGAGGAAACACAAAATTAAGTGGCTTCCTTAGCTTTAAAAGAAACCTTAGGGGCACCTGGGTGGCCCAGTCAGTTGGGCACCCAAATTTGGCTCAGGTCATGATCTCGTGGTTCATGAGTTCGAGCCCCACATTGGGCTCTGTGCTGACAGCTCAGAGCCTGGAGCCTCCTTCAGATTCTGTGTCTCCCTCTCTCTCTGCCCCTCCCCTGCTCGCACTCTATCTCTCAAAGATGAATAAAGATTAAAAAAAAATTTTTTTTAAAGAAACCTTAAAAGTTGTACCTGATTCCATCTATTGTCAAAGATGTTGCAGAAATATTGGTGGATATGACACATTTTCTAATTCCAGGTGGAGGTGGCAAAAATATTCTCCTCTGCTGATCTAAAATACACATAAAGAGAAAATGTAAATTTACAACATGCATTTGTCAAACTCCACTTTTGAGAAACTTACTTCTTTTCATTAAAAGTTACGTTTCCTTCACTTCTTTAATTATCTTGAATTCAAAATAGCAAAACTTATCTTTGCCTCCTCACCTCTTGCTGCTAAGATTTCTAGATCCATTAAATCACAGATTATAATTGCTAAAATAAACTCTACAGCAGGGTCCTTTTATGTAGGTCATAGTTCCCTTTGAGAATATTTTAAAAACTGTGGCCCTCTTCTCCATTAAAAGACACATATATACACACATACAAAAATTTCAAATAATTTCAGCGTGTTCAGGGATTCTCTGAAGCCCATCCATGGATGACACATTAAGGACCTCTCTCTGCCTTAAAGACTGATTAGCTAGGTGGTTTTTACTTTTTAGGGAGTCTTTCTGATTACTCATGGCTACCTCTCTAAGCAAGTAACACCACACTCCTTCCCCTTAGCCATACATTCTAAAGGATGAACCCAAGCAGTAACGCTTGTAGTATTGTACCTTGTTCCTCCAGCCATAGTTTATGGCACCAAAGATAAACATCTCCCCCCAAGCTGGGGCAATCTGAATCTCCTGGAATTTGGAATAAGGTCCAAAAGATGCCAATTTGATTAGGCTACTCTCTGGCAAAGATGAAAAATAAACTTGTGAACCATAGAGAACTGGTTAATATACATGGAAGAAAGTCTAAAAGGAGAAAAGAATGAATTAGCCACGAGAGCTGACAAGAGAGTACTTCTGGGCTCCTGGCACTTCCCAGGCCTTAAAAGGACTGGGTGTAAAATAAGTAGCAGACAGATTTGGCCAGACTTGCTCTCTTGCAAGGTTAAGCACAAAATAAGACAAGAGAGTTAAGTATGTTTGCAAGGGAATGATTATAGTATGGGTGAAAGAAGATAAGTGACAGTTGATAAAGGACAGGTGTCAAAGCATTCTGAAACCTGTTGAATTAGAAACAGTGGAGTGTCTGGCAAAAATATAGGAAGTAGTCATCAGAAAGATGTTTAAAACTGAGATCAGAAATGATGGTAATGATAAAGTCTAGGATAGAAGCTTCTGAATGGGTGGCTGAGGTAGGGTAAAGAAAAAGATCACTTAAACTATAGAGATCAAGGAACTCCAAAGCAAGGAATCTGAGTGGATCACTGTATTTCAATAATTTCCAAAAATTAGGAGTGATTATGCCATTGAGTACACAAGTCAATCCACTGGGGTATGAAAAGAAATTATTAGCATTTCTACCTATAGTTTCTATAACATCTTTTTAAACTGTTATATGTATTTACTATTGTACATTATATATTAGAACAATAAGTACATATACATACACCTTAAGAAAAAAAAATTAAACACCTGGCTGTATTAGTTTTACATGAGATATGCCCATATGTGTTTAGAAAAGTCACCTTTTCTACCTGAGCAATCTCAAATTGTTTTCCTTTCAGTAGCCAAGAAAATCTTAACAAAACCTGCTTTGAAATAATAAAGTACAAAACCTGTTCTCAAATAAAATCTTTCAAAGATCCATGTATTCCCAGTATATGTAACAGACCAAAGCTAAACTACTATGATAAGGGAGAAAAGGAGTGCACACACACAAAAAAAGGAGTGGCACAGATGAACACTTTTAAAATCATGGAACTAGGCCAGCCATTTCATTTTACAGATGAGAAAACTAAATCCAGAGAGGTCAAGTGACTTGCCAAGATTTACATACAAACAAATTTGAAACAAGTAATGTTGCTTTTCTTCCACATTATTCAGAATTTAATTTCACAAGTAAAAAAAGTGCTAGAAAGGCAGCTTATAAATCTGTGGGGAAGTTTTGAGGTGAATACAAAAATAATTCCAAAAAGATCTACTTCTTTTAGATTTATAGTTTTTTGGTAAAAAACTTAAGCGTTAAGAATAATTTTTTAGGTATTAGATTTAGGTAGCTCATTTCTTCCAGATGGTTCAAACGAGTTGTATACTACTTTGTAGTTCAAGTTATATGTTTATACATTATTTACGGTCTATTTATTCTGCTACAATGTAGCTCCATGAAAGCAAGGACTTTCTTTTGTTCAAGACATATATCCCCACTACATAGAACAATGTCTGGACCATAGAAAGTGCTCAAAAAAGTCCAATAAACTGATAAATTAAAAATGCATTATATAAATAATAAATTAAGATCCTTCTACCTTTAAAATTCCTCACTACCCTAAAAATTTACATAAATGTTTACATTTTTTTACATGTTTATTTATTTTTGAGAGAAAGAGAGACAAAGCACGAGTAGGGGAGGGGGAGAGAGAGGGAGACACAGAATCTGAAGCAGGCTCCAGGTTCTGGGCTGTCAGCACAGAGCCTGACGCAGGGCTTGAACTCATGAACCATGAAATCATGACCTGAGCCGAAGTGGATGCTTAACTGCCTGAGCCACCCAGGTGCCCCAAAACTTTACATAAATTAAAAACATCCTTTCTGAACATATTTATCTCTAATCAAATCTGTTTTTCAATCAACCCATTTCTAAAAATATCTAATTTTTAAGTGTTCAGTTCAAGCAAAATTTCAGTTTCATTTACCATTTTGTTCACTATAATCAATTAAAAAGTCTTGAAACTGCTGTTTTGACAAGACTCACATTTATTTCATTTACATTTCATCCACTTTATTTTCTTTAATTTTTATTAAGCTTATGTATTTATTTTGAGAGAGCATGTGTGTGTGCGTGGAACTGGGGGAGGGATACAGAGAGAGAGGGAGGGAGGGAGAGAGAGAAATCCCAAGCAGGGTCTGCACTGTCAGTGCAGAGCCCCATGCAGGGCTCGATCTCACAAACTGTTGAGATCATGACCTGAGCCAAAGTCGGACGCTCAACCGAGCCCCCCAGGTACGCCTAACCCACACACTTTAATACCATATTCCACAAGGATAAACACATACTAAGTTTTTTTTAAGTTTACTTTTTTTAGTAATCTCTACACCCAATGTGAGGTTTGAACTCATGACCCCAAGATCAAAAGTCACATCCCCTTCCGACTAAGCCAGCCAGGCACCCCAACACATACCACTTTTATGTTGGTTTATAAAGATTTGGAAAAAAGTTAAATACATATATCTTAAAGCACATTCTCACTCTTCAGGAAGGAAAGGGGAAATGGAATACTTTCATTAGGATGTAATAAAGTACTAGGATGTTATTAAGGGGGGAGGGGGGCACTGGCACAGAGGCAAAAAAGATACTCCAAAGTCTACCAAGAAATGAAGATACCGAGAGATCACTCAATACTCATAATGGAGTAACACTCCTAGAATATGTGCATATGACATATTATATGTCAAGGCCAACTGAAACTTCCTCATAAAATTTCTTGTCCCAACTTCCCCCAAAAAGATTCCAAACCAGAACTATTTCTGAGAGTGAGACAGAGAGAGAAGGAGAGAAAGAGAAGGAAAAGAACATAACCTAAAGTAATAAACATAAACCATCAATCAATGGGGGAAAAGATGATGATTCTGGAGAAGAAAGAGGCATAGCACTGCTCAGTTCTAACTCTACCCCTCCCCCAAGAAGTCATTTTTGGGTGAGTCAGAAATATTGAGAATTCTCACTAACAGCTGAAAATCAAACTCTCGACACCAAAAAAAGGCCTGAGATAATCAGTAAATGCAACTGAAAAAGTAACTAGGAGGAAGTTAAAAAATATGGATGACAGGCAATCCAACATAAGAGTAATTGATATCCCTGAAATACAGAAACCAATAGATAGATAAAAATTATACTCACAGATACAACACTATAGAGTCTCCATGAAATAAAGGTTTGAATTTGCAGATTAAAACAACACATCATAAAAGTTCAACTTGTTTATGGTTGGTCGTCATTACATGGGTACATACGTTTGTCAAAATTCATTGAACTGTCTATTTAAAACCAGCATAGTTTATTCTATGTAAATTATACCTTAATAAAGTTGATTTTTTTAAGAAAGCACATCAAATTCCAGGAAATTTTAATATAAAACACTCAACACCAAAAAAATATCCTAATTAAAACCACTGAACTTTAAAAATAAAGAGAAATTTCCAGGCAATCAGACAGAAAAAGCAAATGACTTACAAGGAAGGGAAAAAAAATCAGGCTTGGCCTCAGACTTCTCTGCAGCAACATTCAATGTCAGAAGACAACTGGACAACGTCTACCAAGTTCTAAGGAAAAGAAAGTGTGACCCAAGAACATAAAACCCAGCCATGATGTAGTTCAAGTATAAAGGCAAAAGCCGGACATTCTCAAACATAAAAAAATAACAACAAAAAATAACACGTAAGAGCCCTTTTATCTATTAACAAAAAAAAGTTAAAAAAATCCAGGCAATCTAAAATTAACCAAAAGTAACTTGAGAATAGAAAAACCAGGGGCATCTAGGTGGCTCAGTCGGTTAAGCATCTGACTTTGGCTCAGGTCATGATCTTGTGGTTCGTGAGTGCAAGCCCCATGTTGGGCTCCTCGATGCCACCTCAGAGCCTGGAGTCTGCTTTGGAGTCTGTGTCTCCCACTGTCTCTGCCCCTCCCCCCACCTCTCTCTCTCAAAAGTAGATAAATGTTAAAAAAAATGTGAGTGAAAGGTGAAAGGATTTCCATAGTGCAAGGATTGATGATAAATATTGATACATCTAAACAGTGTAAAAATAACTAACAATCAGAAGGGAAGGATACAGAAGAATAAAAGTACTTAAGTTGTTATCTTTCAAATCAGACAATCAACAGGTAAGATCTAAAACGAAGATATTAACTTCAGCTTCTTAATACTTTTCGTCTTTCTAAACTTTAAAGCAATCTTCTATAAAATATTCTCATGTGGCAAAGATTTACTCAAAGTTTAACAATTCCTTCAAGTAAATTCAAGTAAAATTAAATACTTTTTTAAAAAGCAACTAAGAGCATAAGTATTTCTATCAACCTGCCTATATATTTACTTATCCTTCTGTATGGACACACACACATACACACACAGATCTAAATTTTTTCCTAATGTTAAAGATGTTTATTTTTGTATGGACAAACTTGAGATGATTTCTTTACTTTCACCTTTGTAATTTTGTACACTGCTTGAATTCTTTATAATGCAAATCGTATCATTTTTCCTTAATTGACTAATATTTCTTAAGTGAATATTGGAGCAAAAATGCTGAGACATTAAGAGTGTGTTAATTCTGCATAGTGGGAAATAGATTGTTTTTGCACTTTTCTATATTTTAAAAATTTCTACAAAGGGCTGAAGAGAAAAACAAAAGAAAACACATAATATAATGCCATTTTTTGTTAGAAAAAACTAAACAATAAAAATATATTTAAATATATAAAGAAAAAGTTCATATACCTCAAAATATTAATAGTGATTATTACTTAATCATGTTGGTGAGATCTAATCTTAATTACTTTTCTTACTTTTCTGATTCTATTTTACAACTATGCACTCTTTACAAGACAAAAGAAAAATTTTCACACTGAGCATGAAGCCTGCTTAAGATTCTGTTTTCCTCTGTCCCTCTCCATTCGTGCTCTTTCTCTCTCTAAAAAAAAGAAGAGAAAATATTGCACACTAATCCAAGGCAAATCTCCTTTCCTTTTCTTCATGTATTCTGGAAACATGTACTCATTTTTTCAGTCCCTACTGAATAGATAACCAGTTATGAAATGCAGTTTTACCCTGTGACCTCAGGAACATCACTTAGTCTCTATCTGTAAAATAAAGAAGTCTGATTATGCAAAAAATAAATACATGGGTATATTTTCATTTTTCTAGAGAAAGAAACCATGGCTTTGTCTTTTAAAAAGAATCTGAGACTCCATCCTCAAAAAAGGTTAAGAACACTGAATTAGATAACTGTCAAATTCCATGCAAATATTTGTCACTTATGAAATAACAGGTATATTTCAGTATACCTGAAAAACTGCAAAACTTTGAACAGGTGTTGCAAGAGGGAAGTCAGAAGAGCAAAAAGGTTTGAGGGAAACAAGAATAAGGTTCTAGACATAGCTAGCATTTGATGTAAAACATCAACAGAATGTCTAGCAGAAAATGAAAACCCTGGAACTCAATTTAACAAACATCTGATCAGGACTTTTTCAACATATAATACTCAAGTAGTTCATAATCTCATAAAGGAGATGAGGCGACTATAACACAAGGTAAGATGTGTGAAGTGTCACAAGAGGAACAGGAAAGCACAGTGAGGATTAAACGAAGACGAGATCAAAGCCAGTTGTGAGGTGGGAAATCGGGAGGTTTTTATGGAGGTGGTTGCACTCATGAAACAAAACAGCAGGATTTCAGCCAGTAAGAGGGGAGAATAAAAGGCAAAGGAGGAGTTCAAGTTAAGGAAATAGCAGATGCAACCACAAAAAAGATGTGGAAAGAAAAGGAGTAAAAAATACTGCCTACACTTTGAGCTTGAGAGAACATCACAAAGGGTGGGGGGTTAGTTCAGCCCAGGGAACAGCATCATATAATCTTGCCAGTAGAAGGGATACCACAGCATCTCTTCACATTTGACATTTGAGAATTTTTTGTCAATTAGAGAGATACCTTAAGATGTCCCTTTAAAACAGTAAGCCACCCTCATAGCTAGCCCAGAAATAAAAGCAAATAACATATCCACCTCAAAATCTTCACTTACTCGCTAAACCTAGGTATGAGTCATTTTTGAACCCCCTCACAACAGGCCACAGGCAGGAAACCCTTCTTTGCTCTCCTCACTCCCAAGTCCAAGTTTTCTATTCCTAAAGCATAATGGGAAATAAAAGAAATAACATATAGTGTTTCTCTCCATCACCCAAAGTAGCAATAATAAATAAAATATTATAAGTATTATAATAACCAGGCTTTTAAAAAAAGAGCCTATAATCCCAGGAATCTGCCACTCTCTCCCAACTTCACGTTACCCATTACTCAGTACCTCATTAGCTCAATTTGAATGCCTCTCTGCATTGTTATAAATTGCTCCAATAAATATTACTATGCTCATAATGGATCACCAGTAGCTCAACTTTATCGTGTCCTTAGAACCAGAAGGGAAACTAAAATAAACAAACAAAGCCCTTCAGTAATGGTTCTCCTGACACCCAGTTCTATATCTTTACCATTCACACATACACACCAACACAGAAAATCTCATACACTGGGAATTAAGGCTGAAAGTAGGTTGAAATCACACTGGAAGGGATAATAAATGCCAAGTTATTAAGTTAGTATTTTAATTCAGTTGGTAATAAGGAATGGCTGAAGATACCCAACAAGAAACTGACACAATCAGAGCTGTGCTTCTGAAAGATTAAAACAGATTAGCAGATTATGTTAACAATTTAGGAAAGCAAATTGAAGATTCCAACTCTAATGATGACAATGAAAAATGAAAAAGAATGAATGAATGATCTGGACAAGAGACCAACCCCCCCCCCCACACACACACACAAAACAACTATAGGCATGGTCACATTTGGATTGAATGATCTAGGATGATATGATGCAGACCAGTAAGCTCCGTTAGGAAAACCAGGAGGTCCAGAGTTCAGGAGTGAGACTGAACTAGAGACAGTCATCCATAGAGAAGTGACAGATGAGTCCTAGGATCCAAACTCTCCAAAACAAAGAATTCTAAGAAAACAGAAAACTAAGGATAAAACCTTAAGCAATAGTCACATTTAAAGAGAAACAAAGGCTGGGAAGGGTGGGAGGGCAGCACACCTAGAGAAAGAGTGGTCAGGAGAACTAGGTAATTAAATATTATCCCAGATGACAGCATTTCAGGGAGACTTATCACAAAACCAAAATACAAACTAATGGAAAAAAAAAAAAAAATAGTCATGAGATTTGAGAAATAGGTCATTAGCAACCTTTAAAAGTATAAAAACTGGATTTCAGGACATTAAACAAGATGCACTAGCAGACTCAGCATGTTATTTTCAATATGACAAAGGAAAGAATGAAACTATTTATACAGAAAAATGCATTTATATTATTAATAGTTAATAACAAAGCAACCGTGGGGCGCCTGGGTAGCTCAGTCAGTTAAGCATCTGACTTCAGCTCAGGTCATGACCTCCTGGTTCATGGCTTGAGCCCCGTGTCCAGCTCTGTGCTGACAGTTCAGATTCTGTGTCACCCTCTCTTTCTGTCCCTCTCCCATTCTCACTGTCTCTCTTTTTCCCTCTCTTAAAAATAAACATTAAAAAAATAATTTTAAAAAAATAACAAAGCAACCATAATGAGTTTTGAATTACCTTAGCAGTTAACAAAGTAAATTATAAAGGAGCCAGAGGATCAAATCTCCAGAAAACAATGAAAACCTTAAATATCAAATAATGACCCTAAGAATTCCCTTAAAGATATAAAAACCTAAAAGAAGATTTCAATATTGAGGGCAAGGGCCTAATATCATCACAAAAGAGATTTCCAAACCAGCATGTGGTCTACAGTTATTTATAAAAATATATATTCCTAAACTTTTTTTGTTAATATAAGAGTAAGAACTGGGGCGCCTGGGTGGCTCAGTCAGTTAAGCAGCCGATTTCGGGTCAGGTCATGATCTCGTGCTCTGTGAGTTCGAGCCCTGCATCAGGCTCTGTGCTGACAGCTCAGAGCCTGGAGCCTGCTTCCGATTCTGTGTCTCCTTCTCTCTCTGCCCCTTCCCTCCTTGCTGTCTCTGTCTCTCTCAAAAATAATAAACATTAAAAAAAAAAGAGAGTAAGAACCATCTCCTCAACAAAACAAAAATACACATAAAACATAAAAACACTCAAATTATTTTTACATTAAATGCTAATCACAATCAAATTATAAATAACTTCTCTTTAGTTTTACATATCAAATTCCGTTAATAAAGTAGTTTTACTAAACAAATCCTAAACCTAATTCATCACTATTTATTATGAACAAATATCAGGATAAGAGTTTGCATTTGCTCTTTGAAATTACAAAAGAACATCATCATTCTTGAAAATCAGATATGTGCTATTTCAAAAGAAAACCATCTACTGTGTTTATGTCTCAGATATACCTAGATGTATGTTTCTAGAAATTCTTTGGCACTGGGAAATTAGGTTTGACTTATGGTACTCTTATCAAGAAATTATAGCCCTCAGGCGCCTTGGTGGCTCAGTCAGTTGAGCATCCAACTCTTGTTTTCATCTCGGGTCATGATCTTGCAGTTTGTGGGATGGAGCCCTGCATCAGGCTCTGCACTGTCAGTACAGAGCATGCTTGGCATCCTCTCTCTTCCCCTCCCTGACTTGCACATGCACACAGGAAAAAAAATAAAAAGAAAAAAAGAAATAATAGTCCTCATTTCAAAAAAATTACCAACAATATTTTTGTTCTGTTGGGAGAGACACAGTCCACTCTTAAACAACACCAAGGGTTGTCCAAGGCTCTTGAAAAAATGAATATTAAAAGACTTCAAGGGAAAATCCCTTCCCTAAGGAAGGCTGGTTCCCTTAACGTTCTGTTTTATGATCTAGGTGCTGGTTACAAAAATGAGTTGTTTGTAAAATTAATTGACCTAAATACTCGGGATCTGTGCACTATTCTGTACATACGTGATTTTTCAATAAAGTTTTTTAAAAAATTAGTCAAATTATCTATTCTAGTGAGGAATTACCTGTTGTCATAGATCCGTAACATGGCAATATTAACAAACCATCCAGAGTTGTATCTTGAACATCATAATCATAGTCAACAGACTCCGCCATCTGAAAAAGTAACTCACAACTTTTTTCAATTTCAAACTGACCTGAAATGAGGGAGGAAAATAACGTTAGCAAATGAACAGCAAATATTATTTAAGAATGGGGGGGAAAAAGCCTTCTAGATTAAAATTAGTTTTGCATAATAGTTATTTTAAATCTCATTTGATCTAAAGGAGATGAACAAATAAACTGTACCAAATCTCAACAATAAAATTAAAAACTGAACACCAGTTCCCAAGCAATTTAAACCTCTACAGGAATAAAAATGTTTATAATCTTCAAGACTTTCATCTTGTTAACACAGTATTTGAGAAAGACTCAGTAAAGTTAATCATTAATATAGGAGTATCTAGTCCAAGAGATACTGCATTTAGGTGTATTTCAAAATACTTAAAGTAATCTGAAAAAGGCAGCAATTTTTACAATGTCTCACTTCTGACAGTACAAGGCAGAGTAGGAGGAGAGCGATGAAATGACTCATTTCTGTTAGTAGGATGCTGCTAATTGAAGAATCACACTAGTTTAGGATTTAACTAATCTATTTTTGACTTCCAAAAAAGGCCTATGAGACATGGATTTAACACCTCATGTACTGCTATCACACAGTACCATCCCACCACTCAAAGAAGAAAGGAGCTGGTAGGATGTCTTTTGAAATAATGGAATTAATCATTCAGATCCAGGACTGTTTAGTGTGGTCACACTTCTATATAAGGCAGACTAAGAAAAATATTAATACTTTACCATTTAATATCTTTTTACTAAAAGGTCAGTGTATTTTATGTATGTTTACTAATGAGACTGGCAGTTTTCATGGCAGTATAGAATTATATTTCTTATATAAGGCATGACATCTACAACTATTCAGATAAATCATAAAAAGGCAATATGAGTTAAATATGAGCCCAGATTTCCCAACAAAAGTAACACTCTATTGTGCCACATTTGCTTCTCATAAATAGTTAAGTTTTTAAACCTGATACTGAATGCTCACCAGTCAGGAAAACCAATATGTCTCCAGCCATTTCATTCAAATGGATATCCATGGTCACTTTCACAATCTAAAGCAAGAAACACAAGCATAATATGCTATAATATAATATAGTGGAAATAGAGTACCCCACTCCCAATCATTTCCCCTTGTTCCACAGAAAAATTAAATTTGGTTCTCAAAAGTGCAAGGAACTATGAGGGCTGCCATTAAAATAAAAGGGAACAAATGAATTACTAAACTACTTAATCAACTGGAATCAGAATATAAAAAAAAGGCATAAAAAGGATGTCAAGTACTACCGCTTGGATATATGCAGTATTTTCTCTATCTCGTGGGCCAATCAAATTGCAGAATTTTTCTCTGACTGGATAAAGCCTTCCAGGTATATCAAATATTGGACAATTTCCAAAGAATGCAGAGAGCTTGGCTAATTCCATAGTTGCTGACATCACCACAACCTTCAAATGCTCTTTCCTGTTAGGAGACTTCTCCTGAAATAATTTCTTTAATAAGCCAAATAAGATGTCCTGAAAAAAAGTAAATTTCTAATAAGTCACAAGTATACCTAAAAACCAACTTATTTTAAATATTTTGCTTTCCTAACCAAAGAACTCCTATTTCAACAGATTAAAATGTAAGTAAGACCAGACAATTCTCTACAAGGTAAAAGTTACCCCAAAGAAATAAACTAATAAATAACCATTATATTAAAATACTCACTGTAGTTAGAGTTCTCTCATGGGCTTCATCTAAAATGATGACGCTGAACTTGGTAAGATTTGGATCTCCCAGAATATGTTTCAGTAAACATCCATCAGTCATATATTTGATTGCAGTTTCCTAATGTTCAAACAGCAGAGTATATCAACTTACATATACAGTGTTACAGAAATTCACCCCTACTTTACAGACTAAAATTTCCCCCAAATGTACAGAAATTAGGTATTCTAACTAATCTGACTAAATAAAAAAGTACATAAAATAGCCTAACAACAAGGATGCTAAATTATAAAACATGTGACCTACACAGGGACAGAGATAAGGAACTAAGGTGGATATTCTAGGATAAAGCAACAAAAGTGACCAATACGGAGATATAAAGTAGTCAGGGGAAAGTGGTAAGATAATGCAATGCCTTCACATGAGCAAGCTGTAGGAAGCAGCAATGAAATGCGATCCATCTCCGTCTCAGCCACTGTTTTAGAGGACTCAGGAGAAAAGGTAGACGAAATAGGTGCACAATTTCTTCTCACTCTCTTCTTCCCTCACTACTCTCTTATTTTAAAAACTATGTAAGCCGACTAGCATTAAAACAAGGTGAGAATAAGAACCAAAGGCTACGAGTTAACAGCAATATAAACATAAAACAAGGGAAGACAAAAGAAAGAAAATTCCCCAGGAGTGATCACTAGGAAGGCAAAGACAGTATTTTGGGGAGTCACTGTGTGCCATAAATGATGGCCATTCCTATTAAGAACCATATTCGAATAGGGATTGTTTTGTATCTGATACAAGATTTAAAAAATCCTGAGGGAATATAAATTGTGATCATTAACTACTAAAAAGAAAACAATTTTAAACTTGTTGGTACCATGAATACAGAAGATACTCGATAAATACTTGCTTACTGACTTTTCTAAGTTGTCCATTTTCCATTGACTTTAGCGATACAAATATACAACATGGATGAAGCTTGAAAATATTATGATAAATGAAACAATCCAGACACAAAGGACCAAATAGTATATGATTCAACTTATAATTGGTACTTAGTAAAGGCAAATTCATAGAGATGGAAAGTAGAATAGAAGTTACCACAAGCTTCAACAAAAGTAACACTCTTACTTAAGAGTCTTACTTAATGGACCATGGATATCCATTTGAATATCCATTTGAATGAAATGGCTGGAGACATATTGGTTTTCCTGACTGGTGAGCATTCAGTATCAGGTTTAAAAACTTAACTATTTATGAGAAGCAAATGTGGCACAATAGAGTGTTACTTTTGTTGAAGTAAGTAAGAGGGGGGAGGGGGGATGGAGGGGCTAATGTTTAGTAGATATAGTGTCTGTTTGAGATGATAAAAAAGTTCTGAAAATAAAGAGTGGTGATGGATACACAAGATTGTGAATGTATTTCATGCCAATGAACTGTACACCTAAAAATTATTAAAATGGTAAATTTTACATTATGTATATTTTAATACTATAAAAATTGTTTTAGAGAATGCAAATATAAGTTATATATCAAGGGTTCTTACAGCTAAAAAATAAGAGAATCCTTAAAAAAATAAACATGTCACTTATAAACTAACTGAGAAGGGAGAAAATAGGAAAGCTATTTCATTCACAACGGGCAACAAATCATTAACAATGGGCAACAAAAATTCTTTTTTTTTTAAGTTTATTTTTGAGAGAGAGTGAGACTGTGAGCAGGGCAGAGGCAGAGAGAGAGAGAGAGGGAGAAAGAGAATCCCAAGCAGGCTCTAAGCTATCACTGCGGAGCCCAAAATGGGGCTCAAAACCCACAAACCATGAGATCACGACCTGAGCCAAAATTGAGAGTCAGATGCTTAACTGACTGAGCCACCCAGGTGCACAAACAAAATTAATTCTAATCTGAGGCTTTGTTTCTTAAAATTATAAATGCAGGGGCTGGCTCAATCAGAAGAGCATGCAATTCTTGGATCTCAGGGTTGTGAGATCCAAGGGGAAAAGTGGTAAGATAATGCAAGCCCCATATTGGGTGTAGAGATTACTTAAAAATAAAAACTTTAAAAAATAAATAAAATAAAATACAAATGCAAATTTGAAGTTAAACTCTTTCATAACTTTCTCCAATCTGTCTATATATAAGTTTACAGGACTTATAGCAATAAAACTTTTGTACCTTAGAGCTGCAATCATCAAAACGAACTTGGTACCCTACTTTGGATCCCAAAGTGCATTTCATTTCTTCAGCAACCCTCTGAGCAACTGATATAGCAGCTACTTTTCGTGGCTGAGTCACCCCAATCATACCATGTTGTGAAAACCCTATCAAAAACAGAGGTAAAAAACACAAAACTGTTAACAACTGCTTCCAATTAGAGCTTAATTGTTTCTGACCAATCAACACAAACTGTTCAAATGTTTCCAAAAGAAAACCCTGCAAATTAACAACATACCGTTTTACCCAATGTACCATGGAAATTTTAGTAATAAAAAAATAAAAATACATATTCAAAATATACATATTTTAATTAGCTTTTTCCAATTTCAATCTAATGATTTACACTAAAGAATAAGTCTAAAATTTTTAATCCCTAGGAATCTCATAAATTCCACAGAATTCCTAGATTTACTTTTGCCACAGAAGTTTAAACATACCACCTTTCATATTTTTACCATTTTAGTATTTCTGAGAGATGCATCTTACAATTGATGCTTTTTTTCTTTATTAATAGGATGCAAAACTATACTACTGCAAAAATAGTATGCAAAAACAAGACATTCCATGTTTTAAAAAATGGCACATCAGATTTAATGGATTAGAATAAGTTAATATCAGAGAAGAAATTTTCATCTTTTATATGAATAACATCCAATATAATTTTGCTCTATACCAACCTTATGATAGGAAGTTTTACCATACTGAAGTTAAAGACACTTTAAGGGTAGGAAATTTGTTAGTTGGCTTGGTGTTATGAAATCAGGGAATAAATATTTACCTGATAACCCTCTGGAGAAGGAACCAAGAAATACTAATGTCAGCAACAGATATCACTATATCCCTTCCTCCTGAAAATTATTTCAATACCCAGTGGTTAACTGCAAGACAACCTCATTCTATAGCAGAGAATCATTATCTACCTATAATTTTATTTGAGATTATTATGACAATTAAAAATGGAAAAAACATCATCTGAATTAACTCCTGAATGTGAAATAACACCATAAAAAAAGCAGGAAAGATGTAGGGAGGGTGTGTCAATAGAAGAATCGGGACTGTAAAACAAATGGTGGGTATTTGTGCAATACAGAGTCCTATTAGCTTTTAAGAGGATTTTTTTTAAGTTTATTTATTTATTTAGAGAGAGAGCACACACTCGCACACGAGAGGGGAAGGGGCAGAGAGAGGGGGAGAGAGAGAATCCCAAGCAGGCTCCACGCTCTCAGCAGACCTGGACTAGGGGCTCCATCCCACAACTGTGAGATCATGACTTCACCCAAAATCAAGAGTCAGAGGCTTAACCAACTGACCCACCCAGGTGTCCCAAGAGGTTATTTTTTAAATACTCCCAATATTATCCCAGAATAAAATTACCTGCTTCATATAGATATTTTGGGAGTTGAGTGGTTTTACCACTTCCTGTATTTCCAGTAACAATAAGGAATGAATTGTCCCTCACAGCTTGAATAAGCTTTTTTCTTTGTTTTTGAATAGGAAAAGTTGGAGTAGTTCCTCCCTCCTGTGATGTGCATCCTTTCTCTTCTGTAATAACAGAAAAACAATTGTGCAATTAAAAGGCCTGTAAAGATATCTCTAACTCAATTTCCCAGAACTGAATAGAGAAAGACAACAGAATTTTGGGGCTGGAATGGATCGATCCATGACTTCTCAGGTAAGTCACCTTTGTCAAATTGGTATGTAAGGGTTTACAAGCCCATAACAACTTTTTAGTAAAATCTAACAACGTGAGCATTTGCTAATGCACGACTCAGAGTACTTGACAAAGTAGGCCTAGCACAAGGCAATGTATATGCGAGCATACCCATACAGAAGCACAAAGCCCAATTTTATTAAACAATAGACCAAAAACTAGAACACTGCAGGAAACTCTCGGCTGAATTTTAAAAAGCCACCTGTGTTTGCTTCTGATTCATGGTTCAAGTTAGGTCCCTGTTCAGAGTGACTGATATCCCAGAAGGCCAAGTGGTGGGTAACCATGGAAACTGGCTCCTGGAAACTGGCTCCCTTCATACCATACCCAAAGGCAGGCTGGCGGCCCGACGAGCGGGGCGGGGGGTGGGGGGGGGCTGGATGGGTAGAGAACAAAGGCTTTAAGAGCCTGTTTAAGAGCAGAACGCGTCTAGGCATTGGGGTTCACTTTTTTGTCCCCCAGCAGGGTTTTCACCCAACTTGGATCTGGGACCGCCCCCCTCAAAACCAAAGTGCTCACTGGAGGCAAAGTTCGCCTCCGGCTTGGACGGCGAGAAGAACGCTGCAGCCTCCTCTCCACTTTTCTCTGCTCGCCAAAGGCGTACTTTTATCCCCCCAAAAGCCCCCATGCCGAAACTCCCGCTGGCCTCCGCAGCGTCCCGCGGACCGCACCTCTATCAGCGATGGAAACAGCCGAAGGCCGCTCTTCCTGAAGGTCTATTGACCGCTCACCCTCCTCCTGCCGCCTCGGCGCCCTGCCCGCGACGGCGGGAAACCGGGACATAGACCTGGCCCGGAGCGGAGGTGAGCACGTCCACCGATCTGGGGAGATGGGAGGGGAAAGGCGAAGACGCGCCCTGATGACGTCGAGGTGTTTACTTCCGCGCGTGCGACTTGGAGCGAGGGGAGGGGGAGCTGTTAGGTGACGTGGCGCCCTGCCGCCGGAAAGCTTCCCCACACCCGCGACCTGGCCGGGCCCCCAACCGGGGGCCTACCCCCGAGGGTTTCCCTCCATCCTCGGGTGTGTGCTTCGCCTTGGGCCTTGATGCCGCCCCAAGGTCCAGGAGGGCCCTCTCCCACTTGTGCGCAGAAGAGCCAGGTGATAATCCCTTTACTAAGCTACTGCGGTCAGTGTAACCCTGTTCTGCTTGCACACACCTATTGTGATGTGACCCTTTGCCAGAACTGGAACCTTTCTAGAGTGCAGCGTTTCCAGGACACATTCTCACCTTGCTCAGTCTGTAATCACCTGTTCATTTCAGAACTACTGCGTTGCAGAGCTGAACTTCGAGTTCTGTAGTGTCCAAAACCTACGGCCCACACGCTATGCATTTCCTTCATAGGACCCTGCATTTCAATTTATTTTCTTCCTCTTTCTCACAACTAGACACAAAAGCAGGAACTTTAGAAAACCACAGTACATTTCGGCCCAGCAAAGTAATTCAAAATAAGCCATCAATATTTGTTTAATTTTCTGGATGGATGAATGAATTATTGATTTTCAGAGGATTTAAGCTCACTTAATGGATATGGATTTCTTGGAAACCACAATACTTGAAAGGATAAACAAATACACAACAGAGGTGGGGCGACTTTTTCAGAAAAGGTACTTTGTGTGTGTGTGGGGGGGGGGGGAATCTTATTATAGAATCTTCCAATTTTGTAAGTAGTATCAATTGTAACAAAATCAATGCTGGAAGAAGATTGTTTCCTGGGCTTTTCAACTATTCTTACTGTTAGAATTAACCAACACTTCCTGCCAAACAAGACAACTCAAAGTTGTCCCTTCACCATTAATTAAAGGCCACTATGCTCCTATCTGATCAGGCTTCAAACGATGTCATTGGACCCCAAGATTTTTCTGTGCTCATAAAAATGTACCAACTGCTTTTAGGTGGGACTGATTAACATCTCCTAAAATGCAAACTTATTGGATTTTGAATGGTACCAAATGAAATCCAGCTAACAGCTCTATAGCTCTAAAACCTGGGTGCTACAGGAATAAACCTAGCAATAGGAGAATATGTCAGATTTCTCTCATCCATTAAAGGAATCTCCCAACCTTCTAGATTCTCTTAGAAATTCAAAATATTTACAAGTCAGAAAACAAAGCAAAAAATACATTTGTAGCACAAAGTACTGGTGAATAACAGGGCATGGTATTTTAGTATATGGCACTATACTATCAAAGTCACTTCATAAAAAAGTGAACAGAATCATTTCAGACCAATGATAGTTACCACTTATTGGGCACTTACTAGTCAAGCATTTAATATAAATTTTTTCATTTATTCCCCACAAAAAGAGAAGTAGGTTATTGTTATACCTAATTTTCACATGAGAGAATCAAGGCTCACACACTTGCTGAAGACAATAAAACAAAGGTAATAGGACCAAGATTTGCCACATTAATAACCACTATACAGTGATGGGAGATGGAATTCTCTAAATTATCTAAATCTTGGTGCCTAATATATTTTCTTTCAATGTTTGCAAGTTAACTATTATGGAATGACTCCATTCTTGATTGAGAATCACCTAATGAGAGTATCCAGGAAAAACCCCTGCAAACCAAGAATAAGGAAAAGTAAAAGTGAAAAACTCAAATGTTGTTTAACATTGTTGATTTTAAAATCAAGGACATTTAAAACATGTTACCATTAATAGCCATATGCTCCAGGCTACTCCAAATTAAAAGAACAATTATTTCCCGACGAGTTAGTTTACAAATTTCAATGGCAAACAAGATACAAATAGACAATAAAAATAGAAAATACATGGGTTGAATCTAAGAAGAAAGGTTAGTATTGCAAACAACATTGAATCTACTTCCTGTTACCTTTGGGTCACAAGAAAAACCTGAAATAAGTTATATTTAAAGAAATGTGAGGAGTATAAATTGCACCCTGCTGCTATTATCTCATACGCAGTCTTTCAAAATGTTCTTGAATCCAAGAAATTTGTTTCTGACCATCCAAAAGACAGGAAGAAACCTCAATATTAGAGATGTACAACAATGGAATAGAATTTTAAAATCATCTCCAGGAAAGATAGGAGAATACAGAATCAATGTTACGATGTAGAAGAAATAACTGGAGGCGTGCCTGGGTGGCTCAGTTGGTTGAGTGACAGACCGGCTCAGGTCATGATCTCGCAGTCTGTGAGTTCGGGCTCTGTGCTGACAGCTCGGAGCCTGGAGCCTAATTCATATTATGTGTTTCCCCCCCTCTGCCCCTCCCCTGCTCATGCTCTGTGTCTCTCTGTCTCTCAATAATGAATGTTAAAAAAAAAAGAAAGAAAGAAAGAAAGAAAGAAAGAAAGAAAGAAAGAAAGAAAGAAAGAACTGGAGCAGAAAGAAAAATTATCAAAGAAATTAATGCAAAAAAACCCAAAAATTTACAAACACCAGACAAGTGGTGAGATGTAGAAAGTTAATCAAAACAGGAAGTCAGGGAAAGATAGTGAGCAATGGTGTCAAATAAATGGATTTTTTTTAATTCATAAATTTGACCAAAACAATGGTTGTCTTGGTAAAGAGAGGCAGAGAGAAGGCAGATTGTAAGTGGGTGAAAAGAGAATTAGAGAGTCAATTGAAAACATACATAATGCGTTTGGAGATGTTTGGTTAGAATCAAGCAAGGTAAATGAAAGGGAAAGAAAAGGATAGCCAGAAAAAGATGCCACTGCTACAGTGTATATATGATGATTTTAAAAAGATGTGGTCAATGAAATCATCGGGGAACAGTTAGAAAGTGTGTTTCGAGAGCTGAAACTGATGAAGAGAGGTACTGATGAAGGAGAAAAAGCAAGTTCACATTTTGAGAAAAGATGCAGGATTGGAAGAGACAGAACAAACTTTTAGTCAGGGTAAGTGTCATAAATCTGCATTTGTAGCAGATTTGTATCCCAAGATATGAATCTGATTGTTTCTCTGTATTTTTATCCTACTTGTAAACCAAGGGCCTTTCTTCCTTTTCAGCCCTCACCCGAGTAGAAACAAAGATTCAAGGACATTGCTGACCTGAGGGCCAAGACTAGAGCCTCCTGTACATGAAGAACTGGTTATTTTCTCTCTCAGGACTGATAGGACTGGGCCTAGAAATAGGGAAGAAAGAAGGAAGAATGTAATGAAAAATAAGGAGCACTAGAAGGCATTAGAGCCCTCAAAGTGGGCAAGAGAAATAGGCTTGAAAGTTCTAATAGAAGGAATTCAAGAAGATGAACCATCCTCACATGTGGACCCCTCCTCCTTTAAAAAACCAAAACCTATGACGTTTGTCATTTAGCAGTCTTGGATATGTAGCCCTGAAAGAGAGGGAGGGGAGCTTGTACATTCTGGAGGGAGTGGAAGCATGAAGAAAAACCTCACTCCTAAACCAGGTAGAACTAGATAGAAACAGTTGGGAATTTTTCTATGAGTGATGTGATCGATACCATATCAGTTTCTTTGGGGGGGGGGCGGGTTGTGGGTTTTTTTAATGTTTTTAAATTTATTTTTGAGAGAGAGAGAGACAGTGCAAGCAGGGGAGGGGCAGAGAGAGGGAGACACAGAATCCGAAGCAGGCTCCATCTGGGGTCTGAGCTGTCAGCAGGGTCTGAGCTGTCAGCGCAAAGCCCAATGCGGGTCTCGAACGCACCATGAGATCATGACCTGAGCCAAAATCAGACACTTAACCTAATAAGCCACCCAGGCACCACCATGCCACTGTTATGTATTCTATTAACATGTCTGTAAGATATTAGCAACTTGGAGATTTGGAGGAAAAATAGACGGACATATCCTAGAACTTAGCGAAGTATCCATCTTTCAGTTCAAAGGTAAAAGAAACCATCACACTTTCTTCTCTTTTTAATCTTATGTTTCTGTTGTCCAGATATTAAGATGTGAGTTAGTATCATAAAGATCCTCACCATGCAGTCATTAAATCACTCATGAATGTTATAATTTAATCAAAAGATTAATAAAGATTGAGACACTTCTAATCATTGTCAATGAAAATTGATGCTTTATACATATGCATATAATCTTGAATAAATGTGTAGAATTCCATTATTCTATTAGTAAAATAGACCCTCTTTCAAATGAAGGCTCAGTGATGACTCTGACTTCCTATTCATTCATTCATTCATTCATCCATTCATTCATGTATTCATTCAATAAATATTAGAATACACAACTCTCATATGTACACTTTTTTTGTTTTGTTTTGTTTGGCTGGATACAGTATACTTTATTGATGGTACATGATAAGGTAGGGCTCCCCAAGCCCCTCCCCTTCTTCAGGGGGTCTGGGATGGAAACTGGAGGTCAGGAGATTCTCAGGTGTTTTGGTGGATAAGTTGGGGCAAGGACTCCCCAGCAGCTGAGAGCCTCTCTCTTCTTCCTCTTGCTGGGGCTGGTGGTCCAGGGGACTCTTACTCTTGGAGGCCATGTGGACCGTAAGGTCCACCAACTGGTTGCTGTAGCCAAATTCATTGTCATTCTAGGAAATGAGCTTGACAAAGTGGTCATTGAGAGCAATGCCAGCCCCAGCGTAGAAGGTGGAAGAGTGGGTGTCACTGTTAAAGTCGCAGGAGATGACTTGGTCCTTGGTGTAGCCCAGGATGTCCTTGAGGGGGCCCTCTGGTGCCCGCTTCACCACCTTCTTGATGTCATCGTATTTGGCAGCTTTCTCCAGGTGGCAAGTCAGATCCACGGCAGACACATTGGGGGTGGGGACACAGAAGGCCATGCCAGTAAGCTTCCCATTCAGCTCAGGGATGACCTTGCCCATGGCCTTGGCAGTGCCAGTAGAAGCAGGGATGATGTTCTGGGCAGCCTGTAAGCCATCATGCCACAGCTTCCCAGATGGGCCGTCCACAGTCTTCTGGGTGGCAGTTATGGCATGGACTGTGGTCATGAGTCCCTCCATGATGCTGAAGTTTTCATGGATGACCTTGGCCAGAGGGTCCAGGCAGTTGGTGGTGCAGGAAGCATTGCTGACAACCTTGAGGGAGTTGTCATACTTCTCATGGTTCATGCACATCACTAACATGGGGGCATCAGCAGAAGGGACAGAGAGGATGACCCTCTTGGCCCCACCCTTCAAGTGAGCCTTCTCCATGGTGTTGAATACCTCAATGTACTCCACACAACATACTCAGCACCAGCATCACCCCATTTGATGTTGGCGAGATCTCACTTCTGGAAGATGGTGATGGGCTTTCCATTGATGACAAGTTTCCCGTTCTCCACCTTGACTGTGCCATGGAAGTTGCCATGGGTGGAATCATACTGGAACATGTAGACCATGTAGTTGAGGTCAATGAAGGGTCATCGATGGCGACAATATCCACTTTGCCAGAGTTAAAAGCAGCCCTGGTGACCAGGTGCCCAATATGGCCAAATTCGTTGACTCCGACCTTCACCATGGTGTCTTGGGATTCAGCTGGCACTGCACCAGAAGATGCGGCTGTCTGTTGAACAGGGAGGAGCAGAGAACCTTATATGTACCCTTTTTAATAGCCATACAAAGGCATAAAAATATGTGTAAGACATGGTCACTACCTTCAATGACATTACATGTATTTAAGGAGATAAAATATTTAGAGGAAAAACTAGCTAGAGTGATCAGGGAAGGCTTCTTGGAGTTAGTGGCATTTGAACTGAGCTTTGAAAGTTGGGAATATTCCAGTAAATGCCAGGGAAATGTCCTGGATAGAGAAAATTTCACAAAGGCAGTAATAATACAGTGATCAAAATATGATTGATTATGGATTATTGAGAAATCTACAAAATTTAATGTTCTATCTCTGGTCATGGTCTCTGTAAATCTTTCACTTGCCTGAAGGTGGCAAGCTGGGTTTATTCGAGAAATTTCATCATCAATATTATTTGAAAGAAAAATGAAACGGTAGTATTTCTTTGAAAAACAATTTTTTTCATTTCATAAAATCAAAAAGTTTTGAAAAAGATAAAAAATTACAAACAATCTTTTAAATACCGTATATATTTACTATTACTTTATTATTATTTTTTTTAGATTTTATTTTTAAGTACTCTCTACACCCAGCGTGGGGCTCGAATTCATAACCCCGAGATCAAGAGTTGTATGCTCCTCTGACTGAGGTAGCCAGCCACCCCTAGTATACTTATTTTAAAGCATATACATTTTATATTGCAGATACTTTTAATTTTGATATTTTAATTTTATGTTCCTTATTGATTCCCTGTTATGATACAATTTTTTCATTGGAAAAAAAGGAGACTATATTTGTTATTTTAAGTTTATTTATTTTAAGTAATCTCTCACCCAAAGTTCAAACTCATGACCCTGAGATCAAGTCACACACTCCTCCAACTGAACCAGTGGGGTACCCCTCAAAGGAGCTTATACTTTTAAGTATTACCATTAAAATCTGTGATAAGCATTGTTTATAAGTCTTTTGAGAGTAGTCATGTTTGTTGAAGGATAATTTCCAAATGGCAAAACTCATCTTTTTTTTTTTTTAGTGTATAGTTGTGAGTTTTATGAATTTTGACAAGTGCATATGGTTTGTAACCACCGCTATAATAAAGTTATAAAACACTTCATTATTTTAACAAATTCCCTTGAGCTCTTTTGTGATCAACCCCTTTCTTCACCTCTAGGCCCTGGCAACCACTGATTTGTTTTCTATCTCTGTATTTTGCCTCTTCCAAAATGTCATATGAATGGAATCATATAGGTCTTTCATTCAGCATAATTACCTTGAGTTTCATCTAGAGTTGAATATAGTTATAATGCATATCAGTAACTCAATTCTTTGGGTTATTGAGTCGTATTCCATTGTGTAAGTATACCACAATTTGTTTATTAAGTTCATTAGTTGAGGGATATTTATATGGTTTCCACTTTTTGGTGATCATGCATAAAGTCACTATAAACATTGACATACAGGTTTGTTGTTTGTTTTTTTTTTAATGACCATTTTCATTTCTCTTGGGTATATACCCAGAAGTGGAATTTCTGGTCCAATGATAAATGTATGTTTATAAGAACTGCAAAACTGTTTTTCCAAGGAGACTGGAGCATTTTGCACTTTTACCAGCCATCTAGAGAATTCCAGTTGCCTTCATCCTTGCTAGGACTTGGTATTAACAGTATTTTTGTTTTGTTTCGTTTTACCCATTCAAATAATGAGTAGTGGTATGTCCTTTATGGTTTTAATCTACATATCCCTATGGCAATGATGTTGAACATCTTTTTACATATTTAGTTATAGTCCATATACCTTGGATTCAAATCTTTTCTCAACTTGTGTGAGAGAGGGAAGGGTTGCTTATTTTCTCATTATTAAGTTTTGAGAGTTACCTATAGATTCTGGATTCAAGTCCTATATCAGATATATACTTTGCAAATATTTTGGCCTAATCTATGGCTTGTCTTTTAATTTCTTAATTATGTCATCCAAAGAGAAGTTCTTGATTTTGATTAAGTCCAGTCTATCAATATTTTCTCTTTTGATTGTGCTTTTGATGGTATCTAAGAAATCTTTGCCTAATCAAAGGTCACAAAGATTTTCTCATGTGTTTCCTTCTAGAGTTTTGATAGTTTTGAGTTTGACATTTAGGGTTTAAGCCATTTTGAGTTGAGTTGGGTATGGGTCAAGGTTCTATTTTTTTCACACAGTTGTGCAATTGTTCAAGCACCATCACTTCATAGTAGAAAAATTTAGCAAAAGGACTTGCATTTTTATTTATTTTATTTTATTTTTAAAAAAAATTTTTGGGGCGCCTGGGTGGCGCAGTCGGTTGAGCGTCCGACTTCAGCCAGGTCACGATCTCGCGGTCCGTGAGTTCGAGCCCCGCGTCGGGCTCTGGGCTGATGGCTCGGAGCCTGGAGCCTGTTTCCGATTCTGTGTCTCCCTCTCTCTCTGCCCCTCCCCCGTTCATGCTCTGTCTCTCTCTGTCCCAAAAATAAATAAAAAAATGTTGAAAAAAAAATTTAAAAAAAAAAAAAATTTTTTTAACGTTTATTTATTTTTGAGACAGAGAGAGACAGAGCATGAACGGGGGAGGGGCAGAGAGAGAGGGAGACACAGAATCCGAAGCAGCCTCCAGGCTCTGAGCCATCAGCGCAGGGCCCGACGAGGGGCTGGAACTCACGGACCGTGAGATCGTGACCTGAGCTGAAGTCGGATGCTTAACCGACTGAGCCACCCAGGCGCCCCGGGACTTGCATTTTTAAATTATACAGTTAAAATCTGTGATAATCTTGTTTGAGAGTTTTCTCAACTTTTCTTTTTAGTTTTTTTTAGCTTTATTTTCCAAATATTACATCCTATTTTTAAAAGAGCAATTTGTGTCTTGGTTCTTCTACCTCTCATTTTATTTCATTTGGCAGTGTTAGGATTTCAACGTATTTTCAAATGACACTATGTATCTCTACACTCTCTAGAATTGTGGAATTTAAAACTGCCAACCCCCTTTTTTAGAGATGAGAAAATTGAGACTTAAAGATCTTCAATGAGTTGCCCACAGTCATACAACTAGACAGAGGCAGAGAAAAGCCCATAGTAGTTTTCCAAATCTCCAGACCAACTGTGTATGTCACATAACTTTATTTCTACTTATTAAATATGGATATTTGCTATAAAGTAGGCTTTTATCTACAATTGCATTTTCAGTGCTTTTCCATCTAAGACACAAAATTTGACTAAGCAAAATTAAACCCAGTTAAAAAATACCACCAGCCTTTATCCAATGCCACTGTGTTTACAAATATCATGACAAGGTAAATAGACACACACCAAGGAAACATAATCTAGGCAAAGTAAACAAATCTAATTTAGTAATCTAAGGATTACTAACATGCTGACATTCAGTTGATAATTCCAAGACTTTACACTTAGGCATAATTTTTACATTAAATTAGCTGTGTCTCCTTATCCAATTGCAAGTTAGACAGAAAATTTATCTTTTTCACTACATGGGACTTTCAACAAGCTGATTAATTAAATCTGAGTGGTCTATTCTTGCCTTATGCAACAAAAACATACATATGCTTGTAAAACCTAAGGGAAAAAAATCCCTAGATACCAGAAACAGATAGGAAATGCAAATCTATAGAAAAATTAAAAACTGTTATGTGGGGACAGTCTCCTGTGAGGATGCTTTCAGAGTGCAATATAATTTCCATAGAGTAAACATATCCAACTAAAGATGAGCTCACAACAACAAAAAAATTACACGTCAGATGAAGAAATAAACCATCATGAGAGAGATCAGGAAAACAAGCAAATAGGAAAACTGTACCCCAAGAACTAGAAATAATAGGAAAGTCTTGAAGAGACTACAAAATAAGTGTTTTAAAGTATTAAAAGGACAAAAGAATAGAAACCATAATGAAACAAGAGAACATTATAAAAATAAACACGCAGGTGTCCCTGGGTGGCTCAGTTGGTTAAGCGTCTGACTTCGGCTCAGGTCATGATCTTGTAGTCTGTGGGTTCAAGCCCTGTGTCAGGCTCTGTGCTGACAGCTCAGAGTCTGGAGCTTGCTTCGGATTCTGTGTCTCCCTCTCTCTCTCTGCCCCTCCCCTGCTCACACTCTGCCTCTCTCTCTCTCTCTTAAAAATAAATAAACATTTAAATAAATAAATAAATAAATAAATAAATAAATAAATAAATAAAAAACAGGCAGATTCAAAAAATAATAAAACAGTCAAAAATAAAAATTCATTGAAATTAAAAATTCAGTGGAGGGGGACCTGGTGTCTCAGTCAGTTGAGCATCCAAATCTTGATTTCAGCTCAGGTCATGATCTCGTGATCAAGATCTCATTCCTGAGATGGAGCCTACATCGGACTCTTGCTGACAACATGGAGTCTGCTTGGGATCCTCTTTCTCCCTCTCTCTCTGCCCTGACCCCAGCTCACTCATGCATGTGTGTGTGTGTGCTCTCTGTCTCAAAATAAATAAATAAACTTAAAAAAAATAAATAAAATAAAAACTCAATGGCGTTTAAATAAATCAAGAGAAAGTAACCAAGTAGAAGACAAAGCTAAGGAAATCACCTAGAATGTAGCACTTAACCATTAAGAGATGGAAAATACGAAAAGGAAATTAACAGATATGGAGAAGGTAATGAAAAGGCCACCTATATGTTCAAATGTTCCAGAGTGATAGAATAGACAGAGTAGGAAAAAAGCAATATTTGAGCAGAGAATCTCTGAGCCCTATTAAAGGAAAAATGAAAATCATGTACACCTAAACAAAGTGAAACACAGCAACAATAGAAAGAAAATCTTAAAAGCAACAAGATAAAAAAAAAAAATTCCTGCAAAGGAGCAATAATACATTATCAGCAGATTTCTCATCAACAAAAATTGAGGAGAAAAGACAATAGAATAATAGGCATCACCACACTGTTAATGGAAAACAATCAAGAAGTCTATACTCAAACTGTCATGCAAGAGTGTGACTGAAATCATGGGGTGCCTGGGTGGCTCAGTCGGTTAAGTGTCTGACTCTTGGTTTCAGCTCAGGTCACAATCCCGTGGTTCGTGGGTTTGAGCCCCACACTGGACTCTACACTAATGGTGCAGAGTCTGCTTGGTATTCTCTCTCTCCCTCTCTCTGCCCTTCCCCTGCTCACGCTCTCTCTCACACAAAAATAAATAAATAAACTTAAAACAAAGAAGAAAGTGAGACTGAAATCAAGATTTTTTAGGACAAATGCTAAAATCGTTTACCAATAATCAATTGTTGCTTAAAATATACTCAAGTATTTTCTTTAAGTTGAAAGAAATTGGATACAGGAAACAGGATTTTCAGCAAGCACTAACTGTGAACAGAAAGAATAGTAAAAATACTGGTAAATCTAATTTAATGTTGAGTATTAAAAAGCAGTAATGATAAATACTTCAAATATAAAAGGATTTTTTAAAACCAAATTTTGGTTTTAAAATTGGATTTTTGAAACCAAAATATTAAGTAACATAAATAATGGGAGGGTGAATCTTCTAATATCTAATATTGTTCAAAAAAGGCTGACAATATCTTCGACCTAGTTGAGTGTGCATGCTATAAATTTAAGAGTAAACATTGCATAAAAAGAAAGTGTATATTTTCATAAATCTAAAAGAGAAGCAAATTCTTAATTTTACCACTATGAAGAAAATATACTTGACAACCATGAACTTCTCAACAAAGAAAAATTCAGAAAGCAAAAAAAAAAAAGTTTAAAGTCTAATTATGTTTATTTATTTATTTATGTTATATGTGTATTTTTTTTTTAATCTTTAATTATTTTTGAGAGAGAGACAGAGTGTGAGCCCAGGAGGAGCAGAGAGAGAGGGAGACACAGAATCTGAAGCAGGCTCCAGGCACTGGGCGGTAAGCACAGGGCCTGACGCGGGGCTCGAACCGACGAACCGTGAGATCACGACCTGAGCCGAAGTTGGAAGGTCAACCAACTGAGCCACCCAGGCACCCCAATGTTATATATATTTTTTAATGTCTACTTATTTTTGAAAGAGAAACAGAGACAGAGCGTGAACATGGGAGGGTCAGAGAGAGAAAGACACAGAATCTGAAGTAGGCTCCAGGCCCTGAGCTGTCAGCACAAAGCCCGATGTGGGGCTCAAACTCATGAGCTGTGAGCTGTGAGATCATGACCTGAGCCGAAGTCAGACGCTTAACAAACTGAGCCACCCAGGTGTCCCATAATGTTTAAATGTTAAATGGCTAATTACAATGAAGAAAAGACCAACTTTATTTTATTTATTTTTTAAGCTAATTTATTTATTCTGAAGGTGGGAGAGAGCGCATGCGTGTGCATGAGCAGGGAAGGGGCAGAGAGAGAGAGAATCCCAAGCAGGCTCTGTGCTGTCAGCACACAGTCCCACGTGGGGCTCAAACTTACTAACGGTGAGATCATGGCCTGAGCAGAAATCAAGAGTTGGATGCTTAACCAACTGAGTCAACCAGGCTCCCTGAAAAGACCAATTTTAAAATTGTATAAGCCTATACGAAAATAGCAAGTTTTGGGGCACCTGGCTGGCTCAGTCTGTTGAGCATCCCACTTTGGCTCAGGTCATGATTTCACGGTTCATTGGCTTAGGTCATGATCTCACGGTTCATGAGGTCAAGCCGCACGTCAGGCTCCATGCTGACAACTCGAAGCCTGGAGCCTGCTTCAGATTCTGTGTCTCCCTCTCTCTCTGCCCCTCCCCCACTCTCTCTCTCTCTCTCTCTCTCTCTCTCAAAAATAATGTTATAAGCATTAAAAAAAAGAAAGAAAAAGAAAAAAGAAAAGAGCAAGTTTTGTTTTCTGATACTTTTTCTATATCACATAAAGCTTTATGTAAATAAACTTGAAGCTGCATCTGTTTACCAGAGAAACTCTTTTTAATCCCATAATAAATAAAGGTTAATATTTTAAAAATATTAATATATATTAATATAACATCCAAGGCAGTAAAGATGATAGAAAAACAATTCAATAATTCAGTAGAAGTCAGGAAAGTATAGAAAACTAAGTAAAGAAAAAGCATGGTGGGGCACCTGGGTGGCTCAGTCGGTTAAGCGTTGGACTTTGACTCAGGTCATGATCTTACAGCATGTGAATTCAAACCCCACATCAGGGGTTTTGCTGACAGCTCAGAGCCTGGAGCTTGCTTTGGATTCTTTGTCTGCCTCTCTCTCTACCCTCCCCAACTTGCTCTGTCTCTGTCTCTGTCTCTCTCTCTCAGAAATAAATAAAAACATTAAAACATTAAAAAGAAAAAAGAAAAACATTAAACAAACATTAAAACATTAAAAAGAAAAAAAAGAAAAACCATGGTAAATGGAAAACACAAAATAAAATAGTAGAAATAAATTCTACTATATTAGTAAAGTTGGAAAAGTATACTTATAGCATGATATCATTTAAATAAAAATTTAAACACAAATAATAGCATGGACCATACCTACATAGTAAAATTATAGAAACATGGGATACATACTAACTTCTGGGTACCTATAGTAAGTAGGAAGGGAATGAGGGAAGGTTGTTTCAAATACATTTGTAATTTGTATTTCTTTTGAAAGAGTTTGAAACAAATATGGCAACATGTTAAGTTTTGTTGTCAGATACATAGACAGTTAGCATCATGTTATTTTCTATACTTTTCCGTGTATCTGAAATATTGACTCTACATTAGAGAATCCCAAAACAGTGGAAAGCCACTGTATTATACCACAGGTCTTCCTGGTTATCTCTATGACCCTCTAGCGGCTTGCAGAAAAGTTGAAGATAGAAGACCCTTGAGATCCAAGACTGTATTCCTGTCCATATGATGCATCCAAAACACTCTCTTTACCAACGCTTGGTATTTTTTAAAGGAAGGAAAGAAATCAAGCCATATAAAAGGTACATACCTCTTATGGGAGCTTTGTTGCTTCCATGTTTTGTTTTTTCTGACTCTCTGTATGTTCAAGGTAATGTGTGTCTTTTGTCATTGGGAGAATTCTCAATGCTGGAGAAGACAGAGAAGAAAGGACAAGGCCAAATAAAAAAGAAATGGGATCGAAGTCCTCCAAGTAAGAATTGGAATGTAATTTTCCTCACTGTAACCCATCTCAAGCTTCAGACAGGAATTTTTTTTGAAACTCATTTTGAAATTTTGTCTTCATATAAGGCCTTAAATGAGGAGCAGCCTAAAATATGAAATCACAAATTTATTTTTTCTCTCCCTGATGGTCATAATTTTTTTCCATTTTTATTTTATTTTTTTTCTTCCAAGATTTTATTTAAATTCAAGTTAGTTAGCGGGGTGCCTGGGTGGCTCAGTAGGTTAAGTGTCTGACTTCACCTAAGGTCATGATCTCATGGTTTGTGAGTTTGAGTCCCACATCAGGCTCTGCGCACTGATTGCATGGAGCCTGCTTGCGATTCTCTCTCTCTCTCTCTCTCTCTCTCTCTCTCTCTCTCTCTCCCTCCCTCTCTCTTTGCCTCTCCCCTGCTTGTGCTTTCTGATGTTCTCAAAATAAATACACTTTAAAAAGTTATTTAAAAAATAATAACTTCAAGTCAGTTAACTTGATGGTCATAATTTTTGAGCACCATGGGAAAAAGAGCATTTATTGCTACCTCAAAAAGAAGCTAGAATACTATTTTTTAAACCCCTGGGAAGACAGGATGCCCTGTCAGCCATCAAGATGGAGCCATACAGTGCCCACCTCCTAGTGAAGTAGAGGATATGGAGAAAGCCTATTCAGAAGGAAAGAAGAAGTAGAGGGTGAAGGGCGACCTTGGAAGGGGAAAGAGGTCCCTGTGACTTAAGGATCCTTCCCCAGGGCAACTTTCTAGAGAAGGGAGGTAAGTTAGCATGAGGAGAAAGCTGAAGTTGGAAAGTGGCTTGCTCTGCTTCCATTTGACTTGGTACAACATCCAATACAGTGATTGTTCAGCAGTGACAAAGAGAAGCGTGTGAAGCAGTGGTCCTGGCTCCTGTGTGGCCTACAGGGCATCCTGGTGAGAAAGGACAGAAATAGAGAAGAGTCTCACAGAAACTAAGAGGCTGCAGTATTTAGAGAGGTTGGCCTAAATCATAGACCCAGCGATTATACCAGCACACTGCCTGAAGGGCAAGTAAGACCTGTCACATCCCAAAGGGGCCCTCAATGGCTACCAGTCCACAGAGATGCCATTCTGCCACAAGGCCCAATTTGCATCCTGAGACCCCACAGGCCTCTTCTCTCCTTGACACTATGAGATCACAAATCCTTCAATACAGCCAGACACTATTTTGAAGAGAAACAAGGGTAAGGAGGAATCAATGTGGAAGATTTTTGCACCTACCCAGAAGAAAATGTATTATTCAACAGTGACTACTGAAACTGAAAAAGGTTGTTGCCTTGAATTGACAAGCTTAAAGTTTAGGGGTTTTTTTCCTCCCACTGTGGAAGCTTACAAGGAAAATTATGTTCATCGAAGAAAATAAAGAGGAATATATTCTTTGCATATTGGAATCATAATGTGGATAAAATTTTTGACCCCACTATATGAATGTTTATAGGGGTATTTTTCCAGGTTGTTTTTTGTCCTGATGTTGTTACCCTTTCTCAATTCGCATGTATTACTCCTTCTGAAATGAACTGCAGTCCCCATTGTATTGACCAAGGAGGTTCCAAATGCAAATACCAGCTTTGTCTATTCTGGAATTGGCAGGAGTAAAGCATGAAGCAAGAGGCAGTAAGGTTAAGAATAGGTTCAGTTCTTTGTAACCACAAGAAAATGCCCACCCAGCCATTCTGCTCTTTTTAATTTGTTCCTTTCCTCTAAATGCAGTTACTATGATCAGAACCATAGAAAGCCATGTGCACTGAGACCGCCATTATTCACCACCGTGACCATTCCCCTGGGTAACACAAAACATTTAATAGGCTTGTCCCAGCATCTATAACAGAGGGAAAACACATGGCAGATCACGATAATGATTTTGTGTCTTTCTGTAATGATGAAAGAAAAACCTGATCCCGCATAACAATCTCTTTGTTATTCATGAAACTTAAATGGCATTTCCTCATGAATTTTAAAGTGCCATTCTTTCTCTCACTACTTATCCCGCAATTCTGTGTGAGCCTTTCAGAACATCATTCTCTTATCTCTTTCTTTCCTCCAATGATATAATCATTCTATCTAAACCAAAAGGCTTTAGGATGTTGTTTTTTTACTATATTGGCAACAAAGCTAGTCTAAGTTGGCATTAAATAACCTGGAAAGATCAAACTGTGCACTTAGGATTTCTGTACTTTTTTTAATTGTATGTATGTTACTTAATTTTAAAAGTAGTTCACTTTTTTTTAGGGGCGCCTGGGTGGCTCAGTCGGTTAAGCATCCGACTTCAACTCAGGTCTCACAGTTTCTGAGTTTGAGCCCCGCATAGGGCTCTGTGCTGACAGCTCAGACCCTGGAGCCTGCTTTGGATTCTGTGTCTCATTCTCTCTCTGCCCCTACCCCACTTGTGCTCTGTCTCTCAAAAATAAATAAATGTAAAAAAAATTTTTTTTAAGTAGTTCACTTTTTTATATTTATCTGGCACATCATGCAATCATAAATTTGTGCCATTTTAAAGAAATCGTAATTAGTAGCATTCATGATGTTGCATCATTTTGTTTGGTGTTCTAAAAGTTAGGGAATAGTTTGCAATGCTTTTTCTTTTTATTCCTTGTTAGTAGGCATAATTCACTTTGAAATTTAGTCCCATATTATCTGTAGACAAATAATCTCAAAATTATATAAAACTAGGCTAGATTTTAAGATATTTAAGGACACAAACTGTCTTACTTATCTTTGCATTCTATGAAGTATCTAATGCAAGGACTTCCAAATAGAAGACCTTCATAAATATTTGCTTAATAAATAAAAAATATCTTGTGCAGAAAACAAATCAGTGTTCGCTAGGTCTGGGGTGGAAGGATGGAATTATCTGCAAAGGGAGTGTAAGGGAATTTTTACAGTGATGTTAATATTCTACATATGATTGTGGTGGTGATTACACAACCGTATGCATTCGTCAAAGATTGCACAATGATAGGCGATTAATTTTGTTGCATGTAAATTATCTCAGTAATGCTGATTAAAAAAAGAATCTTGTGATAATATCATAGTTTCTTTATAGGAAATAACTAATGGGGTGCCTGGGTGGCTCAGTCAGTTAAGCATTCAACTCTGGAGTTTGGCTTAGGTCATGATCTCACAGTTCGCGAGTTCAAGCCCTGGGTCAGGCTCCAAGCTGAAAGCATGGAGCCTGCTTGGGATTCATTGTCTCCCTCTCTCTCTGCCCCTCCCCTTGTTATACTTGCACATATGTTCACTGTCCCTCTCCAAATAAATAAATAAACTAAAAAAAATTAAAAATATAAGAAATAACTAATGACACATGCTGTTAACAAATAACTAGCACATTCTTTACATGATCAAATAACCTGGTTTTAGATCAACCTTGAAAATTCCTAATTTCTTGATTGAATAACCAATAATTTATTAAATACTACTATACGTCTGGCCCTATACTATGTCATTTTAATTTTAGTCATTTTTTAAATTATTGCACAAACAAGTACTGCCAAATAGGAATTGTTATTTCTATACTATACTAAGTATAGTATATTTTTATACTATACTAAGGCTCAGAAAGTTTAGGTAAACTTATCCAAAACCAGATATTTTAGTTTTTAAAAAAATCAGTGCATGTATAAATATAGTTTCAAAGAGGCTAAGCTAAACACGTATTTGGAATTTAGGAATTCTGAGGAGTTAGATGATTTTGTCCAAAAATTAACTATAGTATGGGATGCCTGGGTGGTTCAGTCAGCTGAGTGTCCAACTTCAGCTCAGGTCATGATCTCACAGTCATGAGTTCAAGCCCTGCATCAGGGTCCACACTGACAATGTGGAGCCTACTTAGACTTCTTTTTCTCCCTCTTTCTGTCTGCTCCTCCCCCACTCATGCTCTCTCTCTCTCTCTCTCTCTCTCTCTCCCTTGCTCTCGCTCTCTCGCTCTCTCTCACAAATCAATAAGCATTAAAAAAATTAACTATAAAAATAAAAATGTTAATTCATCAAATAATACTTTGCTTACTCTGACAGACACTGTGCCAGATATTTCAGGGAATGTAATGCTGAGCATATATAAACTTTGCTTTCAAAGTACATACCATATTACATGGATATGAGATGCATGAATAAATGGCAATAATACCAGGCAAAGTGCAGAGCTAATATAAGATAGAAATAACCTTGCACTGAAGAAGGAAGAAATACCTTCAGTTTCTGCTAAGTTGATTAATTTTAAAATGTTTTAATGTGTATTTTTTGAGAGAGAGAGAGAGAGAGCTGGAGAGGGCCAGAGGGAGAGGAAGACACAGAATCTGAGCTGTCAGCACAGAGCCTGACACAGGGCTTGAACCCACAAATAGTAAGATCATGACCTGAGCGGACGTCATGACCCAGGTGCCCCTAAGTTGATTAATTTTAAAAATGCAACCAGCCACCAAGGGGAATTTAGGAGAGGTCCAGGCTTAGATGGTTTTGAGATGAAAAAGAAATGCAAAGATTTTTCTCCTTCCCTTGCTCTATTTATTTATTCTCAGTTCAAAGCTAATCTGACAAACAACTTATGTGTGTGCATTGTAGGGTGCTAGTCCTTAGACTTTTACTTGAATACCTCTCTGACTTCATCACGTCTCTGCTTAGGTTTCCTTCACAGGGACACAGAGAGGCCTTTACTGACCATGTTACCTAAAAAAGCATTTTATCAATCTCTATCCCCTCCTCTGTTTTTCTTCATCATTTATTGCCATCTGGCATTATGTTAAATCTTTCTTTCTTTCTTTCTTTCTTTCTTTCTTTCTTTCTTTTTTCTGAGAGCTAGAGAGAGAGAGAGAGAGAGAGAGAGAGAGAGAGAATCTTAAGCAGGCTCCACAGAACCCAACGCAGGGCTCCATCCCACAACCCTGGGATCATGACCTGAGCAGAAATAAAGATATAGACTCTTAACTGACTGAGCCACCCAGGCAGGCCTGTTAAATATTTCTTATTTGTTTATCATTTGTCTCCTCCAGTAGTATTTAAGCTCCTCAGGGAGAGTCCGTTTGTCTTGTTCACTGTTGTGTCTCCAGCACCTAGGTTAGTGCTTCACATTCTTTGTTGAATGAATGAATGAATGAATGAATGAATTTTAGACAGGTCTTTCTGACTGCAATACCTCCTCTCCATGTCTTTTAGTCTTCACTTGAAAGTCTACCAATTTTTCACTTTATGGTTACTTGACTTTTGCTAGATAATAATATTTTAACTTGTTTGAAGTAGAAACATACTTTTTTTGCAGTAAGGCACACAAGAGAAGAGTTTGAACTCAAAAGTATGTCTATGTTTTATGCAATTTTTCTGAAACTGAATTGCGACAACTCTTCTTCTCTATGTGTTAGCCTGGGTTTTCTAGAAAACAAAATCTAAGACAAAGTTTAGAGAGCTAATTTTTATTGCGTATTGGAGGTGTGTGGAGAGGGGAGATGAGTGTAATTTCAGAGAAGGAAGAATAAGGAGGAAAGGGCCACAGCTTCCTGGAGAGACACAACTGGTTGCTCAGTCATATGAGATATCTCTGGAGAGGCTGTATGGATCTTAGAACAATCTGTTGGAAGGTAGGGAATAAGGGCAAACATTCCTCTCCCGTGTGTTTCTGAGTTGTGCTAACTGGTTTCTACAAAAAGCCCCTGGGAAAGCCAGAGACTGCATGGGTCCAGTCAGGTGGACCAGGTTCCTGAAACTGCTGTGGAGGCCCCTAGTCCTCACTGCCAGCAATTTGCCCCACCCCATTCCCATGGCTATAAAGCCCTTGACTCTGCTAGCATCTCTTAATGTGTGTTTGGCAAGGAAGTAAGCCAAGTAGCCAAGACCTGGGGGCAAGCGGAACCAAGGAGAGCCAGTGATGGCATAAACTCCCAGAAATTATTCAGGGCAATTATTTCTAGCAGCCAAGGCTCCAGCCACATGTGTGATACGTAGCTATATCTAGCCTGTCTCCAAGTGCTCACTCCTTGGTGTTATTTCCAGTCTAAATTCCCTAATTCTGAACCTCATTTGTTCCACATGTCTACATCCTCGTCCAAAGTAGTGGGTTGTTGTTTTGTTTTGTTTTTAACTTTGAGAATTTTGTTCAGCAATTTGAAATGAAGAATTGCTTTAAGCCCTATGCGTGATATAGTTAATCTTGAATGTCCCTTGTTTTTTAGATTGGGAATCATTAATTCTATCAGCAGATATTTATTAAGCACCTACTATGCATTAAGCACTGTTCTAAGCACTAGGACAATCAATAGTGAATAAAACAGTCAAAAATGACTGCATCATGCAGCATACATTTTAGTGAGGGGAAGGAAACAGACAACAAATCATAGGAACAAATAAAGTATTACGTTGGATGATGATAAATGTTATGGAAAAATAAAGAAGGGAGGTTTTCTTTTTAATTCAGTGATCTTTTGCATAGACAACTATGAACCTTCAGGGAAAAAGAGAAAGAAGAAGTGAATGAAGCAGTTAGGGAACAAAGAGTTCTCTGGGTTTGGAACTCTGGGTTAGGCCTATAGACAGAGAGTAAGGAAATAGCCTAGGGGTTGTAGAGCATCATGGCTTCTCTGTTCAAGACACAGATTTTTTTTTCTTTAACTTTTTGATGCATCATTTTAACTTTTTTAAGTTTATTTATTTTTTTGAGAGAGATAGAGAACAAGTGGGGGGAGGGGCAGAGAAAGAGGGAGACAGAGAATCCCAAGTAGACTTCATGCTCAGTGCAGGGCTTGATCCCACAAACTGTGAGATCATGACCTGAGCCAAAATCAAGGGTCGATACTTAACCGACCGAGCCACTCAGGCACTTCTAATTTAATTTTTTTAATGTTTATTTATTTTTGAGAGAGAGACAGAATGCAAGCAGGGGAGGGGCAGAGAGATAGGGAGACATGGACCTGAAGCTCCAGGCTCCAGGCTCTGAGCTGTCAGCACAGAGCCCCACATGGGGCTCAAACTCACGAACCGCGAGATCATGACCTGAGCCAAAGTTGGATGTTTAACCAACTGAGCCACCCAGGTGCCCCTAATTTTATAATTGAAGTGTAGTTGATATTATGTTAGTTTCTGGTGTATAACATAGTGATTTGACAAATTCTATATATTACACAATGCTCTACCATGGTAAGTGTAGTTACATCTATCACCGTACATAGCTACTACAATATTATTGATTATATTCCATATGCTGTGATTTTCATCCCTATGACTTATTTATTTCATACCTGGAAGTTTGTACCTCGTAATCCCCTTCACCTATTACATCCACCACTCTCCCCTCTAGCAACCACAAGACACAACTTCTTAAAATAAATTTCTCCACACAAATTATAGACAGGACCCGTTGCACAGAGCATTTGTATCCATGCATGGGAGATACAATTGCTGTTAACTCAGTTTTGCTTCACAAACATATTACATGAAGTACACACAACATAGAGCTGACAGTTCCATCTATAGAACTGAGATACAGTTACCCATAACTCCCAATTATTCTTCACTCCTGTAAGAAGTACATGAGCTACAAAACTGAATAAGATACAGAGAAGGAATACTTTATTCTCTGAGAATATTTCAGTGCATGCTGCACAGTTTTATGTTCCCTCTTTGTGCCAGATACAAATACTGGAAAGTAAGCCCTCATCTCCAAGTAGAGTACCTGAAGTGTCCTTAACCAGGGGAGGAACTTGGAAAAACTACAAAAGGACTCGGCCAAGAGAGCTTGGGGAAGAATTCTCATGTGGTAAATATTATGTTGAAATTAAATTAAGTGGAGATGGAAGACTTCAGAGAATCAGACAGAAGATGTCAATTATTGATGAGTGGTTTGATATTAAAAATGAGGATCTCCAGGGCACCTGGGTGGCTCAGTCGGTTAAGCATGCAACACTTGATTTCAGCTCAGGTCATGATCTTATGGTTGGTGGGTTCAAACCCACATCAGGCTTTGCACTGACAGTGTGGAGCCTGCTTGGGTTTCTCTCTCTCTCTCTCTCTCTCTCTCTCTCTCTCTCTCTCTCTCCCCCTCTCTCCCCCCTTCTCTCTCTGCCCCTCCCCTCCTCAAAAATAAATAAATAAATAACAAGCTTTTTTTAAATGTTAAAAAAAATAAAAATGAGGATCTCCAAGTAAAACTTCAATTAAGTTGGACATGTGTTTGATTTCAGAGCTGTAGAGCTCAATGGTCTTAACCAGGTTAGATGGTCAAGTCTCATGATGTCAGGACTCAAAGTAATGTTTGGGTGCCCAGAAACCGAAAAGTACAAATACTAAAGGTTACCCCATTAGACCACTAGGTAGATAATTCACCCTTGCTGAAAGGACTCCTTCATTTTTTTCAGCTAATTACAGGTGCTTAGAAATTACTTAAGCCAGGGACTTTGCTAGCTGTTGGAGATACAAAAGTGAGCAAAAATTGAGCTGGGCCTCATGGAGTTTGTAATTACAATTATAACCTTAACACAGGCCATTAAGAAAAACTCAGCTGAGTGCTGAAAGTATGTACCTGGAGGATAGACATGGGAAGTGAGGCTTAGGCTGAGATGTGTAGGCTGGGGTGGGGGTTTGGGGGGAAGAGTAAGCAGAAGAGTGAGCACTCAAGAATTTATTGGTTGTTAAGGATTTTGGTCTTTTTTCTAAGACCAGTTGGAAAATCATTGCAAGTGTGTTTGTTTGTTCGTTTGTTAAGTAAACTCTACTCCCAACTTGGAGCTCAAAGTCACAACTCTGAGATCTAGAGTTGCAGGCTCTAATGGCTAGGTCAGCCAGGTGCCCCCTATTGTAATTTTTTAAGTAGGAGACTTGAATTTTGGAAAAAAAAAAATCACTCGATGTTGATGGAGAGAATATTGTAGATGGATAAGAGAGCGTTCAGGGGTGCCTGGGTGGCTCAGTTGGTTAAGCGGCCGACTTCGGCTCAGGTCATAATCTCACAGTCCGTGAGTTCGAGCCCCGCGTCAGGCTCTGTGCTAACAGCTCAGAGCCTGGAGCCTGTTTCAGATTCTGTGTGTCTCTCTCTCTGACCCTCCCCCGTTCATGCTCTGTCTCTCTCTGTCTCAAAAATAAACAAAAAAACGTTAAAAAAAAAAAAAAAGAGAGAGAGCGTTCAGAAACACCATTTAGGAAGCTGTGGTAGCAATTCCAGGCAAGAGACAATAGCTTTGACTAGGGATGTACTTCACTTCCTCCCCTGAATGGCTTAAAAAAACATTTTTTTTTTTTTTAGTGTTTATTACTTTTGAGAGAGAGAGAGGCAGAGTGAGTAGGGGAGGGGCAGAGAGAGAGAGGGAGACACAGAATCCAAAGCAAATTCCAGGCTCCGAGCTGTCAGCACAGAGCCCGATGTGGGGCCCAAACTCATGAACCCTGAGATCATGACCTGAGCCTCAGCCGCATGCTTAACCGATTGAGCCACCCAGGCACCCCAATGAATGGCTTTTTAAAGTGAACTTTTATGGGGGCCCCTGAGTGGCTCAGTCAGTTGAGCGGCCGACTTCAGCTCAGGTCATGATCTCACAGCTCATGAGTTCAAACCCTGTGTCCAGCCCTGTGCTGACAGCTTAGACACTGAAGCCTGCTTCAGATTTTGTGTCTCCCTTTCTCCCTGCCCCTACCCCACTTGTGCTGTCTCTCTCTCTCTCTCTCTCAAAAATAAACACTAAAAAAAATTATGAAGTGAATTTTATAAGCCTTTCTCCCTCTGTCTCCATCTCCTTTCTTCCCCCCCCCCCCATCTCTTTTTAAAAGCCTTGTTTATAAGGACATCCAGCCCTTACAACTGTGAGGTCACAACCCCTAAAATGCACGTATCTAAATGTTTTTCAATGTCTTTGCCTCCATTTTCACTGATTCCAACAGATGATCTCCACAAGCCTCCAGGCATTCACTGAGGTCATTTCAGGCTAATATGTGTCCTTTGAATGTTATTTTGTTCTAAATAAAATAATTGAGAAAATGTACCATAAGAGTTTTTGTAAATGAAATGGAAGGTGATCTCTCCTTTTTGAGAGATGCTTTTTAAAAATCTTGCCTTATATGCCATCACATACACCACCTGCTTATTATGGGTACTGTAAGAACTAGGGATGCAATGGTGAAAAGTACGTAGTCCCTGCTGTCACAGAGCTTATATACTAGAAGGGGAGGCAACTAGAATAAAACATAAGAAGTACAGGGGAGTGAAGAGACATGATTAAATGCAGTGTATTATCCTAGACTGGATCCTGAAACAGAAAAAGGACATTAGTGGAAAAATTAGTGAAATCCAAATAAAGAGTATAGTATAGGTAATAGCAGCATATCTATGTTCAGTTTTAGTTTTGACAAATGTGCCACAGTTATGAACATGTTAATATTAGGGGAAGTTTGGTAAAGGATATATGGGAATTCTGTACTATCTTTGCAACTCTTCTGAAAATATAAAATTATCCCAAAATAAAAATTTTACTAAAAATAAGGAGGAGGAGGAGAAAAAGAAGAAGAGCAGAGTGATTTGGGAGCACCCAACCTAATTTGACGGTCAAGGAAAGCTCTCAAAGAAAGGAATATTTAAGCTGAGAGCTGAAGGACAAGTAGAAGTTAACCAAACAGGGATATAGGCATATATCCACAACAGTATGTATGTAGAATGTTTAAAGGTCCAGAAACAAGAGAAAGCATGACAACTTCTAGAAACTGAATACAATTCAGTATGGCCGGAAATTAGAATAGAATGGGGTGGGTGAGAAGGAAGGGAATAGATAAGATAAAGCTAGACTGGTGGACACAAAGGGCCTTAAAAACCATGTGTGGGGGGCGCCTGGGTGTCTCAGTCGGTTAAGCGGCTGGCTTTGGCTCAGGTCATGATCTCAGGGTTCGTGAGTTTGAGCCCCACATTGGGCTCTGTTCTGACAACTCGGAGCCTGGAACCTGCTTTGGATTCTGTGTCTCCCTCTCTCTCTGCCCCTCCCCCACTTGTGCTCTCTCTCCAAAATAAATAAACATTAAAAAAAAATTTTAAAAAACATGTTGAGAAGTTTGCATCTTAGGCAATTCCAAGAAGAAATAAAAACTACTAGTAAACATATATTTTAAAAGCTTCCTTTATTGGTAGTCAAAGAAATGCAAATTAACTGGATAATATTTTAATGTATTCAGTTACCAAATACTTTTTAATTAGAATATTCTCTGCTGCTAAGGGTATGAAGAAGGAGTTTCTTATACTCTGCTGGTAATAGTAATCTTTCTGGAAAGCTTTTTGGCAATTTAAATACAAGGTTCCAGCAGTATTCAAATACCTTTATCCCTTCAGTTTTATTTCTGGGATGTTATGTTAAGGAAATAATTAGAAATAGATCTTTAAAATAATATAAAAAGACATCCTCATCATAACAGTATAAAACTTTATACAATCTAGGTGCCAAAACAGAAACATAGGGGCACCTAGGTGGCTCAGTCGGTTAAGTGTCCGACTTCAGCTCAGGTCATGATCTCACAGCTTGTGAGTTCAAGCCCCATGACAGCTCAGAGCCTGGAGCCTGCCTCAGATTCTGTGTCTTCATCTCTCTCTGCCCCTCCCCTGCTCGTGCTCTGTCTCTCTGTCTCTCAAAAATAAATAAATATAAAAAAAATAGAAACATAATTAAATACATGATTGTTTCCATATGATGAAATATTATGCGAGTATTTAAAATAACATTTAAGAAGAATTTTGGAGCTTTAATGACATAGATTATAAACATATATGCATATAATTCATAGACGTGTATATAAGAATGTCTGTAAACAGAACTGGCTACACAATTTGCAGGGCCCAGTGCAAAATGAAAATGCAGGACCTCTTGTCCAAAAATTGTTAATAATTTCAGGGTGCCTGGGTGGCTCAGTCAGTTGAGTGTCTGACTGTTGATTTTGGCTCGGGACCTTGTTCTGTTTGTGTGGCTTGTCATGCATTTCTGCCAGAGTTGCACATACACACTCATGGAAGGCTTAGTTGGCTTCTGCTCCGTATCTGGCCTCAGGATCAGAATTGGCTCTTCTGTTCCTGACACCAAGAGGAATTAACTTGCCTCCTTAAACCAAACCAGGCTGGCCCGCTGGAATGGATCAGGGAGGGAAGAGAAATATGCAGACACCCAGGATCCTAAGATTGTGAGATGTGATAAGAGAAACAGAGAAAAACACCCAGATTCTCAGGATGGCACTTAGGCAAACTTAATGACTAACCACAGATCACACACAAGGTAATGTTGCCCTGTCAGGAATAGTTAGTTAGAAGCCTCACCTGAGGGGAGGATGCTCTGCCCAGGACCCTCAATTGGGACTCCAACTGGGCTGTTATCTGCAGGGCTTCCCCAGCCAGAAGGTTGGATGTTGTGAGTCCCTGATTTAATGTTTATTTATTTTTGAGAGAGAGAGAGAGAGAGAGAGAGAGAGAGAGAGAGAGAGAGACAGAGTACGAGCAGGGGAGGGACAGAGAGAGAGGAAGACACAGAATCTGAAGCAGGCTCCAGGCTCTGGACTGTCAACACAGAGCCTGATGTGGGGCTTGAACCCACGAACTGTGAGATCATGACCTGAGCCGAAGTTGGACACCCAGCCGACTGAGCCACCCAGGCGCCCCTGAGTCCCTGATTTAATGTACTAACCCTTTTTTGTTCTTCTCTGTACTTCTCCTCTTTATGTTTACTATAATTGTTTAGTTCCATATATTCCCTTTCCCTTATAATTAATAAAACTTTCCTCCACGAAACAGAAAGTGCAGCTATAGTGAATTACTGTTATTTAGAAAAGACCTGATCTCACATTCCTGAAATCGAGCCCCATGTGGGGTTCTGCACTGACAGCATGGCGTCCTCTTGGGGTTCTCTTTGTCCCTCTTTCTCTCTGCCCCTCCCCCTTCTTGAAATAAATAAACACTAAAAAAATTATTAATAATTCCAAGATAGCAGTAGTAAAGCCTTAAACCAAAGGTAAGGCGCTTCTGAATGAGTCCTGCACAGGTCCCATGCCCTTGAAACTGGCCATCCTTATAGAAAAAATACTGAAAGAAAATATCCCAAAACGTTAGTAGTGATTATCTTCAGGTTTTGGCATTATTGATGATATTTTTTTACTGATGATTTTTATTTCATTTCTTTTAAAAATTTCCACAGCAAACATATCTTGCTTTCTTTAAATCTTCAAATGGATCTATTTCATGAAGAAGAAAAAATATTCTATAAGAAGGAACTAGGATACAGGCTTTTAAAGGTGAGCAAATGAATTAGTATAAATGAAAACGCACTTAAACAACTATTTGCTTATAAAACAATTATATTGCTGATTCAGTTATCTGTTGCTGCATAAGATTACCCCAAAACATAAAGACTTAAGCAAAATAACAAATTTTTGTTCTGACTTATTCTGCAATTAGAGCTGGGCACAGATGGCTGTTCTGTTCCCTGTGGTGTCTGATAGGGCTGCAATGTTAAAATGGCTTCTTCCTTCATGTGTGGAGCCTCACCTGAGATGGCTGAGACATCTGGGGGCTAACTGAGCATCCTTGTTTTTCCCCGTGGATGCTGCAACAGAGTTGCTGGACTTCTATACATAGTGGTTCAGAGCTCCAATCTTCTGTTTGTACCACGTTGGTCAATCTAAACCACATGGCCAAGCTGAGCTGATGTGACAGTACATGACACAAGATGACACAAGACTATGCCAAAATATACAGTTTATGAGGGCCACTAATGTAACAGTCTGCCACAATTGCCTAGCTGTGGAGTTAAAGTTGGATTTATGGTAACAATAATGTATATTAATGATAGTATACAAAAATAGTCATAAATTGAGTTTTATTTCATATATGTATACTTTCAAGAGCTTCCAACATTTTATATAGTGCTTCACTTGAGATATACAATGTATTTTGAATGTATTGACTTGTTCCTTATTCATTCATTCATATTTTCTAGGCAAAGGGGATTCAGAGTACACTTATTGTGATGAGCACTGAGTAATGTATAGAATTGTTGAATCACCATATTGTACACCTGAAATGAATATAGCATTGTATGTTAATTATGCTAGAATTAAAATTGTTTTAAATTATGCAGTTGTCTAATAGTAACTTAAAAAAAGTTTTTTAAACTGAGTATAACTGACATGCAATATTACATTAATTTCAGGTGTACAACATGGTGATTCAACTTCTTTATACATTATGCTATAGTCACCACAAACATATATTGCTTTTATAACCAGTGAGAAAGCAGTACGATTCTTTAACATGCTCTCCCCGCCCCCCTCCAAAACACCTGAAAGCAGATGGATCTACAGTGAATTGCATTCTATTTTGCTTTTAGGCTCTTTTAAAGATCCATTTGGGGCCACTGAGAATAACAGATACTTTTTTTTTTTAAGTTTCTACACTACATTTTTAAGTCACTGTAGAGAACAGAGCAGGATATAAAAATGAAATCAGTTGCTAAGTCAAAACCGCAAGCCAAGCTGAATCACAAATAACACATTTCCATCTATTTTTGTCCCATATAGAATGAGCCATTTGGTTGGACATTGAACATTTGCGTATATGGTGCAATGCTGAAAATTTCTTCAGTGTCCTTAGACCCACATTCATATAACAGCCCCCAGTGACAAAGGAAGGAAGACCTGCCGGAAGACTATTGCATCTTGAGCACTTACTCATTCAAAGCAAGATTAAGCAGTACATTTTTTTTGTAATCAAAAGGGGCTGCATATGATAGAGAATAAAAGACACCTTAAGTGAGAGAGCATGAGTGGGTTAAAAGTCACACAGAGAGCATTCACGATGCAGTCTTTTAGAACTTATACAGAGAAGGCTTAACAAGTTGAGCTGTTAGTGACAAAACTACCATTCTGGCACTAATGAAGTATACAAGCCAAGGCAAATCACTTCATTATTTTAGTGCCCCAACAGACACTCTGTCTAGGTACAAAGGATTGTCCTTGCAGCCTTCAAATTTTGGTATATTCTGTGCTGTACCACACACTCAAATAATTTCCCCCCTTGTGCAATTTCAAACAGAAGGAATATGAAGAAAAGAAAATGATTGTATCCCTTTTCCTCTCTCATCTTCTATTAATGGTGTATCATGAGAAAAGCCTTTCTTCAGAGTACCAGCTAAGGAGGTGGGGATCTGAACTGAAGAAGCCGGAAGAAGACCATGTGTTCCACTTTAGGAAGGGAACGAGACCTAAAGAGGAAGATCTTGGGGAAGAAAGAGGAAGAGGAGAAGTGAGAGTATCAAAGACAGGGAGGGAAGTTGAATAGATTTGAGACAGAGAAAAGAGAAACATGTAATGCCAATGTTTGAGTATCTTCAGTGAGAGAAAAATGTTCAAGAAAATATTTACAAGATGCTGCTGGGGCACCTGAGTGGCTCACTTGGTTAAGTGTGCAACTTCGGCTCAGGTCATGATCTCACACTCCGTGAGTTCAAAACCCGTTTTGGGCTCTGTGCTAACAGCTCAGAGCCTGGAGCCTACTTTGGATTCTGTGTCTCCGTCTCTCTCTACCCCTCCCCTGCTGGTGCTCTGTCTCTGTCTCTCTCTTTAAAAAATAAACATTAAAAAATTTTTTTAAAGATGCTGCTAGTGGTGTATTAAGACCACTTCTCTGTTTCCCTTGAAAGCTTCAGTAAAAAATAATTACTCACCAATATTTTTGCAGTAAGATTTCTGTTGATTGGGTGAGATGACATTTGACAATGGCCTCTGTGGGGAGTCAAAGAGGGCCAAGGAATGTCAGGTATGTTCATGTTACAGGCTAAAGAGAGCAAAGGGGAATCCTTTCTTTCATGTTTATTTTATTCAAGTGTAGGGGACGAGAAAGTTTTCCTTGACCCTCTTAGGGTCCCCGGCTGCATCTGCAATTTAAACTGGCAAAGAGACAGAGTAACAGGAGAAAAGCATACAAAAATCACTTAATGTAAGTTTTGCGTGATATGGGAGACTTCATATAAAAATGAAGACCCAAAAAAATAGTTAGACTTGAGTACATTTATGCTAGGCTTGATGAAGAGTGGTTATTCCTTTTTGTTGTGAAAAAAGGGGCTGAGATGGAGATCACAGTGCCAATCCTAGTTTAAATAGAACTGCCAGGGAAGACTTCTCTGAGGAGTTAATATTTAAGTTGAGGAAGTCACATTTGAGGTCTAAGGAAGACAAAACGCTAGTCAAGTGAGATGACAGGGAAAAGCATTCCATCGAGGGGAAGAGCTTATATGATGGGCTTGAGAAAGGAAAGTGGCTTTTTTGAAGATGGCATTACAGTAATACCTACTTGTCTGTGGGGATACATTCCAAGACTCCCAATGGATGCCTGAAACCACAGATAGTACTGAACCCTACATATACTGTATTTTTTCTTGTATATACATACATATGATAAAGTTTAATTTATAAATGAGGCACAGTAAAAGATTAACAACAATAACTAATAATAAAATAGAACAATTATAACAATGTACTGTAATAAAAGTTATGTGAATGTGCTCTCTCCCAAAGTATCTTTTTTTTTTTTAGAGTGAGAGAGGTGCGAGCCAGGGAGGACAGAAGGAGAGAGAGCAAGAATCTCAAGCAGGCTTGAGCCCAATGCACGGCTCAATCCCACGACCCTAGGATCATGACCTGAGCCGAAATCAAGAGTCAGCCACTCAACTGACTGAAGTATCAGGTGCCCCTCAAAATATCTTATTGTACTATACTCACCCTTCTTCTCATGATAATGTGAGATGATAACATGCTTACGTGATGAGATCAAGTGAAGTGAATGATGTAGGCACTGTGATGTAATGTTACACTACTATGGACCTTCTGGTTTTCTGTCAGAAGGAGGATCATCCGTTTCTGAGCCTCAAGTTAACCGTGGGTAACTGGAACTGTGGAAAGCAAAACTGCGGATAAGAGGGGACTATTGCACCTGAGAAGTGGGCCATAAGAGGTTGGAGTTCAATTCAGAAAGTTGACAGATGGGTTCTGATTGGTCCATTCTGAGCCATAAACCAACCTCTGTCAGTAAGGTACTGTGAATAATATGGGAGAAACTAGGGTGAGGTGCTAAGAAGACAGGAAGGGAGATAAGAACCCAGGAAGCAGGGTGACTCTCCTTCACATTCCATGAAGAAGGACTTGTAGAAATTGATTTCCTGAGGGTTCTGTGAGGGTACCATCTTTTTCTATACCATCAAGTAAGAGTGACTTGTGATTAGTGACGTCAGGACAAACCATTTGAAACAGGAGCAGTGGACTGAAAAAAGGGGTCTAGAGTCTTATACCATCAACTATGGGTGATATGCTCTGCTGACGACAGGGTTTATGAGACAGGCCATGACCCTATGCACTGCTGACTGAGGAAGTATCCTTCGTGCAGATCCCCACTGTCTCTAGAATGGAGTTGGAAGACCTACCTAAGAGGAGACCTGGGAAAGAGACCTTAATTTAGCCTCAGGCTAAAGCCACTTTACCTCCACACAGTTTACAAGGAAATCCTCTCTAAATCTGTTTTCAAATGGATTGGAACTTGAAGGGGAAGATGGGGGAGAGATCAGCCCCCAGATCTCCAGCAGGTGGATCTTGGTTAGATATGTAAATATCTTGAAATAGAGTTCTATTAGTTCAGACTATTAATTATAAAGACAAAATTCAACTCAAACCAGCTTGAACAAAAAAAAAAAAAAAAAAGGTTTATTGGCTCACATACTGGAAAGAACAGAAGTATGTGTGAAATCAAAAGTTTCTGCCTCGTACATCTCATCTCTATTTGGCTTGGCTTCATTCTCTCACTTCATATCCTCACTCTTGGTGCTTTTCACCCTTCTCCATGTGGTAGGGAATAGCCCAGTAGCTCAAGCCTATGTCACAGCATATCTACCCCACTTTTCTCTCCAAACTTGTACACATCAAATTCTAAGGAAGATCTCTGGTTGGCCATCCTTGGTCAGTCCTAAACTCTGAACCAATCACTCTGGAGGGACTCTAATTAGCCAGATCCTAGTCATAGGACCACCCATGAGGCCAAGGCTATCAGAGTATTGTGACTCAAAGTCCTATGAACTAGCAAGGGTTACTTGTCCAACACCAAGAAAGACAAAAATGACAAAATTCAGAACAGTAAGGAAAGTTAAGGATGAAGTATTTTTATGTGAGCAGCAACAAAAGAAGTGTAAAAATTACTCCAATCCAGGGGCGCCCGGGTGGCTCAGTCGGTTGAGTGTCCGACTTCGGCTCAGGTCACAATCTCGCGGTCCGTGAGTTCGAGCCCCGCGTCAGGCTCTGGGCTGATGGCTCAGAGCCTGGAGCCTGCTTCCGATTCTGTGTCTCCCTCTCTCTCTGCCCCTCCCCCGTTCATGCTCTGTCTCTCTCTGTCTCAAAAATAAATAAATGTTAAAAAAAAAAAATTACTCCAATCCAGAATGGCCTTCCTCTACCAGCATTCAGTTAAATTGCTCTTCTCAAACAGTAACTTTCTCATGAAATAAAACTCAGGATATTGAGAAAATGCAGCAGGACAGGAAATAATCTTATTCTCCTCAGAAGTGTAAAGAAGGGAAAGAACTGGATGTAGGTTCCCACCGACAAGGCATTGAAAAGGACAGATAAAGCTCTGGATCTTGGGACTAAGTTTACCTCCAGAAGGTAGAGTAAAAGACCGCAAGCTACAATCCAAGAAAGCGTGGGCCCAACACAAAGAAGTTGGAAGGTCTCAGATGGTAGATGTTGAATGCTTCTCCAGGTAGATTTCCAAATAGTGAGAGTCACCTATCTGCGAGGTATTTAGGCTGAGATTATAATGCCTACCTTCAGTCCTTGGTCTGATAAGAACAGGGACTGATAAGAACAAGGCAGTGCCTTCAGGTCTAGAGAGAGTATGGTTCTCAGCAAATTTCTAAGTCAGGGATTCAGGCACAGGGAACAGATAAAGGTGTAATTACAAGAATTGATTACCAGAAAGTCTGGTCTTGGAGACAATTCAGAAACCCGTTGTTGGAGCATGAGGTTAGAGCTGGTCTAAATAGTGTTTGTAACTTCTTGTGCCAAGTTCCTGGGTGATAAGCAGGAGTGCATTTCAGAAGCTGAGATTTATTTTAGGGGCCAGGTTTATTTAGGGAGAGGGAAGATTAGAAGTGGGAAGTCAGGCAGGTTCTGACAGGTACAAGGAAAGATTATTTACTATGCAAGTTTAAGTGAACGTGTTTTGATCAGATCAAGTTCCAGAGCTGTATCAAAATATTACAAGGAAGATATTTTTTTAAAAGAGGTATGGTCCACATCTGATTTGAAGCACCCAGAGCTATGGGAATATCATGATCAATAAATATTAGGTACAATGTTGGGGCACATTTGGATAAGAATAATTTGAGATCTTATATTCATCTCTAAGATGTGCCTCTCTGTGTGAAGATGTATGAATAAAAATGTGTCTTCAGTTTTACTTACAAGTTAAAAATACAAACATACCTCCAGTAATGCTGTGGGTTGAATTTTTTTCCTTATTAAATTCTAGTTAAGCCATCCATCACTTCAAGAGACAATTTTCTCAAGTGTGCTTTTCTTAAAACCATTGAATTTTACTTATTCTCCTAGATCATGAAGAGTTTTGACTCCTAGGGGAAAATCTCATGCACGTGCCCATCTGTTCCTTTTTTTGGTGGGGGGAAGAGTTTTCTTCCGTCCTTTCTATTTGAAAACTATTGCTTTCCCATTCCGATTCTGGTGGGTCTGTCAGTTACATGGGCTTATGACCTAGGCTGCCCAATCAGAGTACTTAATTCCCCTAGACACACAATTGGTCCAGGATGGAGCAAGTGACATAATCTAAGTTCTTTCCAAAGATTGATGTAAATCTGGAGGCAGCAAGAGTCCCCCTCTTTTCTTTGGAATTGCTCACTGTGAAAATACAGTAAACCTGGGCTATTTGCTGGATTATCTTTGCTCCTATATGAAGAAAGCCTGCCTGAAAATGAAGCCACACAGAGAAAAACAGAGAGACAGAGAGAAAAATGTAGGAGAGATCTAATGACATAATTTGCACTCTAGAACCAGTTATGCTCAAAGCAGGCCCTGTTCATTGGTCTTCCCATTTCTGGGAACCTATACAATTCTCTTTGTTGCTTAAATTAGACAGTGGAGTTTCTGTCACTTCCCATTGAAAGACTCCAGACATTTAAAAATCAACGATCCAACCACACAGAGTCTCATGGTACTCTTGCTAGCCCTGGTCACCACATGAATACTGACCAGAGGTAAGCTTTACTCATTTTTACTCTATTGGAGGAATATTTGAGAACCAATTTTGTGTTGTGTAATTTTCACTTTTTGCCTCCATTGTCTACTTATTGGAATTGCATGCAATGAGGGCATATAAAATAGATTGAAAAATTAATGGGCTTAGTTTTAATTTAGCACAAGGGAATTCATATCAAGCCACAAAACTTTAGACATGAACTTGCTTTTCTGATCATCTTTTAAGTTTATTTATTTATTTTGAGAGAGATAGAGAGAAAGAGAGAGAGAGAGCACACACAGTAGGGGCAGAGAGAAAGGAGTGAGAGAGAATCCCAAGCAGGTTCCACACTATCATCACAGAGCCTGATGCAGGGCTCAAACTCACGAACTGCAAGATCATGACCTGAGCTGAAACCAAGAGTCAGAAGCTTAACTGACTGAGCCACTCAGGCGCCCCATTTTCTGATCATCTTGATGACAATGTTTTGAAAGAATTTAGTTCATGTACATGCTTGCAAGTAAGGACTAATCTTGCATGATGTTAGAGTAGATTACTTTGGGAATCAGTGAAGTTTCTTTGTATCATCAGGCATTTGAAAGAATGTATAAAAATCACATGACAAGGGGTGCCTGGGTGGTTCAGTCAGTTAAATGTTTAAGCGTCCCACCTTAGCTCAGGTTATGATCTTGCAGTTTGCGAGTTTGAGCCCCACATTGGGCTCTGTGCTGACAGCCCAGAGACTGGAGTCTGCTTCAGATTTGTCTCCTCTCTGTCTGCCCCTCCCCTACTCACACTTTGTCTGTCTCTGAAAAGTGAATAAACCTTAAAAAAATTTTTTTTTAAAATAAAACTTCATTAATTACACAAAATAAGATGAAGCAGTTTTATCTATACAGATTTCAAGATTATCTTTTCAGCGTGAATGAAGACTTATTACAAGGTTTCCTTCTAGAAACTAACCTATTAATATATTCATAGCATTGTCTCTCAAAAAGTAGTTAAAATAAGAAGAGCTATTTTACTAGATAGAATATATATTAAAATGAGGGGCTGTTGCAGAACCCAAAGTGCATATTTTCATAAATATAGATTTATTCAGGAACTTTCTCTCTGGAGATTTTTAAATTAAATGAACATCTTAATATGTGGAGAATTAAATTTTGATGGTGGAGTAAAATTATTACTGTATATTGCATTTATAGTTGGAATAATTTTAATAGACTAGAAATCTAGATGATGATAATAAAAGAAGGTAAGTTTCACTGGGTGCTTTGTATATGGCAGATACCTTCTAAACACTTTGTTTCTCTCATTTAATCTTCACAGCAACCCTATGAGGTAGGTACTATTATTATCCCCATTGGTTTGTTTTTTTTTTTTTTTTCCTTTTTCATTACCATTTATTTATTTACTTTTGAGAGAAAAAGTGTGTACAACCTGAGAAGGGGCAGAGGGAGAGGGAGAGGATCCTAAGCTGGCACTCTGTGCCCAGCATGGAGTCCACCACAGGGCTCCGTCTCACCACCTTGAGATCATGGCCTGAGCTGAAATCCAGGGTTGGATGCTTAACCGACTGAGCCACCCAGGCACCCTGTCCTCATTATTAAGATAGGAAACTAGTAATTGGTGGAGATAGGATCAAATTCAGGCAGCTGAGCTCCAGAGTCAGCTCTCTCAATGACTAAGCACCTCCTCTAGGTACAGCCCTAGCACAACAGAGAGAATTTAAAGAAATAACAGACATTTCCCTAACTTCCAATGGTATCTATTTGCATTCTTTGGTTCAAGAAACAGAAACTAACCCTGGCAACTCAAGCAGAAGAGTGTTTATTGGAAGTTAACGTGACGAACTTACAGAACCCATAGAAAGGCTGGAAAAGCAGGCTTGGGTTCAAACTGGAAACAAGGCAGATCTAGAGGGTGAGAGGCACGAACTGCAGGGAAAGCTTGTGGCACAGGTGGTATGGTCAGGATCCCTCTCAACTGGGATACACAGACTCCAAATATTTGCAGTCATTTCCCATGGTTTAGGACAGGAATTACAGGAATGGAGTGTTCAATTGGTTTAGGTTGGAATCGCTTGAATCAGGGAAGAGGGTGAGAGCATACTTATTATTATTATATTCTGTAGAGGAGAGGTTATTGCTATGAGAGCCAGATTTCTGGAGTTTAATATTAGCTTTACCACTTACTTAGTAACATTGGTAATTTATTAATCTGTCTGTGGCTCAGTTTGCATATTTTCTAAAAATAGGGATAAGAGGGGCACCTGGGTGGCTCAGTCAGTTAAGCATCTGACTTTTAATTTCAGCTCAAGACATGATCTCAGGGTCATGAGATGGAGCCCTGAGTCGAGATTTTCTCCCTCCATCTCCTGCTGTCTTTTCCCAGCTTGCATGCACATGTGCATATACTCTCTCAAAAAAAATTTTTTTTAATTAAAATAGGGATAAGGTTAGTATTAATCTCTTAGCGTTGTTTACTGAATTAACAAGTTAATACTCATGAAGCTCTTTAAAAAATTTTTTTTTAAATGTTTGTTCATATTTGAGAGACACAGAGCGCGAGTAGGGGAGGAGCAAGAGAGAGACACCGAACCCGAAGCAGCTCCAGGCTCTGAGCTGTCAGCACAGAGCCCCACACAGTGCTGGAACTCACAAACCACGAGATCATGACCTGAACTGAAGTCAGATGCTTAACCGACCGAGCCACCCCAGGCGTCCCACTCATGAAACTCTTAAAAGAGAACATGGCACATAGATAACCTATGATAAATGTTTACTTTGATTATATACAACATTAAGTATAAATGGATATATTAATGGTCAATTAATTAATAAGAAAAGGCAAAACTGGTTTGTTTGTTTCTCTTCCTGTAGCTCTCAGAAACTTTTAGACTTTTTGTTCAGAATAAAGATATGCCTCAGAAATGCAACAATACAGAGGACACATTGATCTTATTAATATTTTCCACTTGTGTGCACAGGTTTTTATTTATGATAATTTCACTTTCTTTTAAAAAAACTTTTTTTAATGTTTGTTTATTTGAGAGAGAGAGAGTGTGTGAGCAGGCGAGGGGTAGAGAGAGAGGGAGACACAGAATCCGAAGCAGGCTCCAAGCTGTCAGCACAGAACCCAATGTGGGGCTCAAACTCAAGAACGCTGAGATCATGACATGAGCCGAAGTCGGACACTTAACCGACTGAGCCACCCAGGCGCCCCGATAATTTCACTTTCTTTGAACTTGCAAAGATTTTCATATGGGTCCCCACACTGAGAGAAGTGGTAAGCTTCTTGGTATTAAAAAAATCTAATGCTAGTAGGAACATGAAGATATGAAAAATTGAACTGTCTCTGGGGGTCATATTGTATGGGGTTCTGTGCTAAAAACTAAACTGGTTCCTATGCATTCCTTTGAGCTAGTCTGGGAAGTGTATTTTCTAGAACTAAAGCTCTGATAAGTTACAAGAGCTTCAACTTCGATTTATTTAGGGAGACATAAAAAAGGATACGCATGACTCTGAAATATTAAATGTAGCTGTAGGAGCTCTCAAAAATCTCATTGGTTGAAGTTAATTGAGTTCTCAATAAGTAAAATTTATTTATTAAAAATTTAGGAATTAATATATTTAGTAAAGGAAAACAGTTTATTATATAAAGGTCTCATTATATTGGATAAGATAGATCTTTTCATAATTAGCATCATTTCTTACATGCTAATGATAATGAGTAGTTTAGTGATCAAGAAAAATGAACACATTTGTTCCTCTAATCTATTTAAAATATTTTTAAATTTTATTTTATTTTATTTATGTTTTTTAAACATAATGTTTAAACATTATGTTTTTTTTAATGTTTATTTTTGAAGGAGAGAAAGAGAGAGAGAGAGACAGAACATGAGTGGGGGAGGGGCAGAGAGAGGGAGACACAGAATCCAAAGCAGGCTCCAGGCTCTGAGCTGTTAGCACAGAGCCCGACATACCTGACAAGGAGCTGGAACCCACAAGCCGCAAGATCATGACCTGAGCCGAAACCAAGAGTCAGATGTTCAGCCGACTGAGCCAGAGCCAACTCTGTCAGCACAGAGCCTGCTTTTGGTATTCTCTGTCTCCCTGTCTCTCTGCCCCTTCCCTTCTCTCTCTGTCTCTCACAAAATAAATACACATTTAAAAAAATAGGGAAGAATGGAATAAAAGAAGTGAAAATAGGTGTGTGAACCAAGAAAAGAAGTATATAAAGAGCAAAAAGTGAAGAGAAATGAAGAGATAGAAAACTGACAGAAAGATAAAGGGTATAGTACTTCATTTTGATGTGTAAGCCAAGGAGAAAATTATAGGGGTTTTGAAAGTTTCCCTACCAGTGGAGAAGTGGGCAAAAGAGTTCTATTACTTTAAAGGTACAGTTCTTTCCTTTATTATAAAAGTATTCCATGTTGGGGCACCTGGGTGGCTCAGTCAGTTAAGCGTCCAACTTCATCTCAGGTCATAATCTCACGGTTCACGAGTTCGAGTCCTGCATCAGGCTCTGTGCTGACAGCTTAGAGCCTGGAACCCACTTCAGATTCTGTGTCTCCCTCTCTCTCTGCCCCTCCCCTGCTCACTCTCTGTCTCTCAAAAATAAATGTTAAAAAAAGTTTTGTTTCAAAATATTCCATGTTCATTGCAAATTTTCAGAAAATACAGAAAACAAAATTTTTTCAGCTAAAACCCAGCCATTTCACAGGCATCAATTTGCATAGGAATGTTTTTAAGATTCAGGAGGATGTAGGCAATGAGAGCAGAGTGATCAAGATGGTCTGCCAGGCAAAAGCCACTGATAATACAACTATTGTCAAATAAACTTGGGTTTGTAAGCTTGCCGCAGCAAGGGAGAATGCACACTTGAACACCTGGGGGTGTCTAGGTTAAGAACCAGTGGGGAGGGTCTTGTTAGGATTTGGACTTACACTGATTGATTTGGGGAGAAGTGAGGGTTTGTTTTAGATTGTGTTCTGTCAAGACGCAGGGACAATTCCATGATTGGATATCTAAATTTTACCTAGAGGGCTGGAGTCACTCACATAGCTAGAACAGGGGAGTATTTGCTTATTTTCCTGGCTGCTTAACGTCCTCATTCTGCCCGTGTTCGGATATGATTACTGTCTTTTTCCTACCATAGTCACAGAAGTGACCTTGTCTAATTATTGTTACTCTGTTTATCTTCAGTGGGGGAACACCATAGCCAGCTATGTGCTGCCAGCTAAAAACTGTCAGGGACTTTTTTTTCACTTTCTCAATCAGTTATTAATCTTGGATTCAGACTTGTGCTCAAGTTTCCGCATGGGACTCTATGAAACCCAGGTGACAAAGTGTGACCAAAAGTATGGAAGAGGAATACCCCTGTTTCTGTATAGTTGCCATGCAGCACTTGGAGAGTTTTCCATTTTAGAAATGCTATGGGCCTGATGACTGCATCCTCTCCAGGGCTAGGGTCAAAGGTAAGAGGGAATTGCTGCCCTCCAGTGGCTTCCGGAGTAATTACACCAGTGACTGTACCCAAGCTCATAGGGAGACTTCCTGATAACTTGTAAGAAGGAATACCTCAAGTGGGCCAGAGGAGAAGGAGGATAGATATGCCTAGAAATGAGGCAGTAAAATTTCAGATATTACTGGTTTTCAAAAAAAATTTTAATGTTTATTTATTTTTGAGAGAGAGAGAGAGAGGGAGAGAGAGAGAGAGACGGAGCATGAGCAGGAGAGGGGCAGAGAGAGGGAGACACAGAAATGGAAGCAGGCTCCAGGCTCTGAGCTGTCAGCATAGAGCCCAACAAGGGGCTCAAACTCAGGAGCCACGAGATCATGACCTGAGCCGAAGTCGGATACTTAACTGACTGAGCCACCCAGGAGTCCCCAGATATTACTGTTAATGTGACCCTGTCAGTACTCTCAGCTTGGCAAAACCTGGAGAAATATCGGCGACATGGATTGTAGGTTTTCAATAAGAACATATTTTAATGTTTATTTATTTTTATTTATTTATTTTGAGACAGGGAGAGAGAGAGAGAGAGCAGCGGTGGGGCAGAGAGAAAGGGAGACAGAATCCCAAGTAGGCTCCACACTGCCAGCGCAGAGCCCAATGTGGGGCTTAAACTCGTGAACTGTGAGATCACGACCTGAGCCAAGATGAAGAGGCAGACGGTTAACCAACTGAGCCACCCAGGCACCCCAGAACATATTTTATAAACACAGAAGGTATATGTTTAAGATTAAGAATTGAAACATTTATGTTGGACTGAGAAAGGACCATGCAACCTAGAAATGCAGAATAATTAAAGGTGAGGGGTTAAAAAACATTTTAATATCAAGAATTATATAATAAAGTTTATATAAGTAAGGTTGAAATTTTACTAAAGGTGGGAAGGATATTGAGAAATTGGAATCCTTGTGCATTGCTGGCAGGAATGTAAGATGGTACAGCTCTATGGGAAATAGTATGGCAATTCCTCAAAACGTTAAACATAGAATTACCATATGATACAGCAACTTCACATAGGTATATACACAAAAGAATCAAAAGTAGGGCCTGGAACAGATATTTGTACATCCACATTCACAGCAGCATTTTTTCATAGTAGCCAAAACGTAGAAAAAACAATCAACAAGTAAGTGGATGTGGTATGTCCATACAGTGGAATATTATTCAGCCTTAAAAAGGAAGGAAATTCTGACACATGCTACACAACATGGATGAAACTTGATGGCATTATGCTAATGCAATAAGCTAGACAGAAAGAAAATATTGTATGATTCTATTTATAGGAGGTACCTAGAATAGGCAAATTCATAGACAGGAAGTATAAAATGGGTTACCAGGGACTAAGGAGGAGTGGTGAATGGAGAGTTATAATTTAATGGGTACAGAGTTTTGGTTTGGGATGATGAAAAAGCTCTGTAAATAGATAGTGGTAATGGTTACACAACACTGTGATGTATGTACTGCCACTGAATTATACACTTAAAAATGGTTAAAATGGTAAATTTTATGTCACATATATTTTATCAGTATATAAAATTTATGGAAATAAAATGAATTCATTATTTTATCTTTAAAGAAATATGAAATGTTCCATTTGTGTACTTTAAAAAAAACTGTTGGACTTCATTGACTGATTTTTATTACACAAAGAATATATTTTAAGAGTATTGGTATTATATACTTTAAAATAAGGTTATAATTTCATGGCCTTAAGCATAAATTCTTTGGATATGTCCCATGACCAGATGACATTAAATTGAAAGCTCCAGGTTTCCCACCCATCTTTTATTTATTTATTTATTTATTTATTTATTTATTTTGTTTTGTTTTTTAAACATTTATTTCTTTTTTTTAATATATAAAATTTGTTGTCAAATTGGTTTCCATACAACACCCAGTGCTCATCCCAAAAGGTGCCCTCCTCAATACCCATCACCCACCCTCCCCTCCCTCCCACCCCCCATCAACCCTCAGTTTCTTCTCAGTTTTTAACAGTCTCTTATGCTTTGGCTCTCTCCCACTCTAACCTCTTTTTTTTTTTTTTTCCTTCCCCTCCCCCATGGGTTTCTGTTACGTTTCTCAGGATCCACATAAAAGTGAAACCATATGGTATCTGTCTTTCTCTGTATGGCTTATTTCACTTAGCATCACACTCTCCAGTTCCATCCACGTTGCTACAAAAGGCCATATTTCATTCTTTCTCATTGCCACGTAGTATTCCATTGTGTATATAAACCACAATTTCTTTATCCATTCATCAGTTGATGGACATTTAGGCTCTTTCCATAATTTGGCTATTGTTGAGAGTGCTGCTATAAACATTGGGGTACAAGTGCCCCTATGCATCAGTACTCCTGTATCCCTTGGGTAAATTCCTTGCAGTGCTATTGCTGGGTCATAGGGTAGGTCTATTTTTAATTTTCTGAGGAACCTCCACACTGCTTTCCAGAGCGGCTGCACCAATTTGCATTCCCACCAACAGTGCAAGAGGGTTCCCGTTTCTCCACATCCTCTCCAGCATCTATAGTCTCCTGATTTGTTCATTTTGGCCACTCTGACTGGCGTGAGGTGATATCTGAGTGTGGTTTTGATTTGTATTTCCCTGATAAGGAGCGATGTTGAACATCTTTTCATGTGCCTGTTGGCCATCCGGATGTCTTCTTTAGAGAAGTGTCTATTCATGTTTTCTGCCCATTTCTTCACTGGGTTATTTGTTTTTCGGGTGTGGAGTTTGGTGAGCTCTTTATAGATTTTGGATACTAGCCCTTTGTCCAATATGTCATTTGCAAATATCTTTTCCCATTCCGTTGGTTGCCTTTTAGTTTTGTTGGTTGTTTCCTTTGCTGTGCAGAAGCTTTTTATCTTCATAAGGTCCCAGTAATTCACTTTTGCTTTTAATTCTCTTGCCTTTGGGGATGTGTCGAGTAAGAGATTGCTACGGCTGAGGTCAGAGAGGTCTTTTCCTGCTTTCTCCTCTAAGGTTTTGATGGTTTCCTGTCTCACATTCAGGTCCTTTATCCATTTTGAGTTTATTTTTGTGAATGGTGTGAGAAAGTGGTCTAGTTTCAACCTTCTGCATGTTGCTGTCCAGTTCTCCCAGCACCATTTGTTAAAGAGACTGTCTTTTTTCCATTGGATGTTCTTTCCTACTTTGTCAAAGATGAGTTGGCCATACGTTTGTGGGTCTAGTTCTGGGGTTTCTATTCTATTCCATTGGTCTATGTGTCTTAAACATTTATTTCTGAGACAGAGAGAGACAGAGCATGAACGGGGGAGGGTCAGAGAGAGGGAGACACAGAATCCGAAACAGGCTCCAGGTTCTGAGCTGTCAGCACAGAGCCTGACGCGGGGCTCAAACTCACAGACCGCGAGATCATGACCTGAGCCGAAGTCGGCCGCCCAACCGACTGAGCCACCCAGGCGCCCCTCCCACCCATCTTTTAGAGAAATAGCATTTTAAGGATTTTCTGCTATGTTTTTATTTACCAGGTACTTCTTGGTATAGAGGGTAAACTTAAAGATACTGTAAATTAGCTGTTCCCAACTAAATTAATAATTTGGCTTGATTCATGATTACTATATTTAACTTTGATTACAATTTGAGAAAATAAAAGTGATTCTAAATAGAAGTCTACATAAAAGTATATTAAAAATTGGTTCCCCAAGTAGCCCCAGAGAAAATAATATATCTTGCTGCTATTGGGATTTGCAGTTTTTTTAACATAAGGAAAAGAGGGTATTATAGCAAGAGGAACTGTGAAGCTGCCCAAAGACTTCAGATCAGGAGAACTGAGTTCAAATTTACTTGGCCTTGTGTGAGTCTAACTGTACCCAGCACGGTGCCTGGAAACACCGTAGGTGGGCAGTAAATATGTAATGAATAAGTGGATGATAGATAAATGAATGTCGCTTCCTCTCTCTGAATCTCAGTTTTCTCATCTGAAAAAGGAGGGAGTTGGAAAAGATGAGTAGGTCTCAGCTCTGGTTGTACATTAGAATCACCTGCAGAGCTTTTAAAACTCCTGATACTGGCAGCCTTAAAGAGGAATGAATTCTAACAGGTGCTACAACACAGATGCACCTTGAAGGCAATTACGCTACGTGAGCTAAGCCAGTCACAAAAACAAAACAAAACAAAACAAAACAAAAATTGTATGATTCCATTTACATGAAGTACCTAACATAGTCAAATTGATCAAGACAGAAAGTAGGATGGTGGTTAAAGAGGAGAAAGAGGGAACAGGAAGTTATTTTTTAATAGGTATAGTTTCTGTTTGGGAAGATGAAAAATTTCTGGAGGTCGATTGTGATGATGGCTGCATGACGTTATGAGTGTACTTAATACTACTGAACTATACACTTTCAAATGGTTAAGAGGGTGAATTTTATGTTTTGTATATTTTAATACACATACACACAAATACTGATGTTGGGCCCCTTGCCAGATGAATTGAGTCAGACTGGGTGGGGTCTGGGGGCAAAGGAATGGGGCTTGAGTAAGGGCTTTTTATTAAAAAGCTTCTCAGGTAGGGGCGCCTGGGTGGCGCAGTCGGTTAAGCGTCCGACTTCAGCCAGGTCACGATCTTGCGGTCCGTGAGTTCGAGCCCCGCGTCAGGCTCTGGGCTGATGGCTCGGAGCCTGGAGCCTGTTTCCGATTCTGTGTCTCCCTCTCTCTCTGACCCTCCCCTGTTCATGCTCTGTCTCTCTCTGTCCCAAAAATAAATAAAAAACGTTGAAAAAAAAAATTAAAAAAAAAAAAAAAAAAAAGCTTCTCAGGTAATTCTAATGCAAGTCAAGAACTCCTCACCCAGATGATGTTTGAGATTGTGTTTTACTTCAACCACCCATAATTCTAAGTAAGATGACCCAACAAGAGAAAATGAAGACTTCTAGCTAACATTCTTCTCCAGTTTCACAAACATAAATAACTGCTTCCTTGGATAAATTGCCTGAATCCAAATTGCTAATGGAGTTACACTAAATCTTTTCTAAATTATTTTTTCTCTGTTTAATAGTTTTACTTCTTTTCCTTCTTTTCATAAAACTTCACTGGGCAGATGTACAATTCTCCACTCAATGAAAATTTGTATAAATAACAATAGATTCTAATATAAATTGTTCTTATAAAGAACACATATGTCCACATTGAGCAAGATATTGCTTTTTCAAAGCCAATTTTTTCTAAAACCTGACATTTTCTGTTTTAGCTGTCACAAATATCCAAATAAGTTTTTAATCCAAGTCTTTATTTTAAAGTAATTATTGTAGAATACCTTTTTAGATACAATCATTTTAAAATAATAGATTTGTAAACATTAAAAGCAATTAGAAAGTTTTCAACAATGAAAACTTAAAGTGACAGAGGAAAAGGAAAACATAGGTTACTTTTCTAAAAACCTAATTGTTTTGTAAAAGAAGGATTGTTTTACAATATTTCATTGTCTTGATGCAATAATCACAGGATATTGGGCCAGACTACAATATCAGAGCTAAATCAAACTAAAGATGAAGTGGAAAATATTTTTAAATGCTTTCCATCTAAAATGAGAGAATTGATGCATGTGAAATAAAAAGTAATTGCTTTTGATTCTAGATTTTTATGTATTTTTACATATAAATCTTCTAATGAGTTTCGAGTGAAAATTGTTCTTAACAAAACAACAACCTTAAGTGAGTTAAACTTCTAAATTTTTTGTTTTTGTTTTTGTTTTTTAAATAGACTGAACACCTAGCATGGAACCCAACGTGGAGCTTAAAGTCACAACCCTGAGATCAAGACCTGAGCTGAGATCAAGAATTAAATGATCGAGGCGCCCCAAGTGAGTTAAACTTCTAGAATTCAGTTATTTTTGTGTACCTTTCTTTCCTTTAGAACTTCTGAAATGTCCTCTTTAAAACATATATGGTAAATTATATATTCTCACTGAGCCATGTAGCTTAAATGTGCTGTATACGAACTGTAGCTATTTAATTACTGAACTAATTTCACACTAACAGAGCAGGATATTTTTTATGCTTTTAAACCACATCAGATACTGGCTTCTGATTTGTTGAGACAAGGCATTTATTCTTTAATTCAATTCAGAGTAGTCAAAAGTCCTGATAATAATATGTATGTTTTTAAAAGAGTGAACATAGTATTCTCTCCCTCTCTCTTTCTTCCATTCAAAAAACACTAAGCATGGGGCACCTGGGTGCCTCATTTGGTTAAGTCTCTGACTACGGCTCAGGTTATGATCTCACAGTTCATGAGCTCGAGGCCTGTCTGGCTCTGTGCTGACAGCTCAGAGCCTAGAGCCTGCTTTGGATCTGTGTCTCCCTCTCTCTCTGCCCCTCCTCCACTCATGCTCTGTGTCTCTCTCTTGCTGTCAAAAATAAATAGACATGGGGCGCCTGGGTGGCTCAGTCGGTTAAGCGTCCAACTTCAACTCAGGTCACGATCTCTCGGTCCGTGAGTTCAAGCCCCACGTTGGGCTCTGGGCTGATGGCTCGGAGCCTGGAGCCTGCTTCGGATTCTGTGTCTGCCTCTCTCTCTGCCCTTCCCCCGTTCATGCTCTGTCTCTCTCTGTCGCAAAAATAAATAAACGTTAAAAATAAATAAATAGGGGCGCCTGGGTGGCTCAGTCGGTTAAGCGTCGAACTTCAGCTCAGGTCACGATCTCGCGGTCCGTGAGTTCGAGTCCCGCGTTGGGCTCTGGGCTGATGGCTCAGAGCCTGGAGCCTGCTTCCAATTCTGTGTCTCCCTCTCTCTCTGCCCCTCCCCCGTTCATGCTCTGTTTCTCTTTGTCTCAAAAATAAATAAACGTTAAAAAAATTTTTTTTAAATAAATAGACATTAAAAACAAACAAAAAAACCACTAAGGACTTATTATGTGCCTTGCTCATTCCTATGGATACAAAAACAATAAATCACATTCCTTGCCTTCAGAGAATAATTCACAACGAAGTGGAAGAGGCAGACAAATAAGCATATAATATGGAATAATAAACATAAAATATACATATGCGATATGTTAGACACACACAGTATATTAAGGAAGGCCATAGGAGAGGGGCCTGAACTAAGGAGAGAGGAAGGAAAGAAGGCGGTGGTTTCCCTGGAGCAGGGGACGTCTGAGCATGTAATATTCCTTTGAATTAATTTATATGGAGAGAGCTCCTTATATTTTGTAAGTAAATACACATTTTTTAAAGTATTTAAATCTCCTAAATTCTTCACATGGCATTCCAGAATCTTCATAATCTGACCACCAACTTTCTCCCCAGCCTAACATTTGCTATTTCCTTTTGCATCTTTTGTGCTCCAGTGGTGTCTAATTGCTATTCTAAATAGGTCAGTGTTGGCTCACACTTTCACACTTGGGAGCACGAGGGTCCCCTTGCTGGAGAATGAAATGGCTCCTGTCCCTACACTCTTATTTAGCTATCACGTCCTCTGTGAAGCCACCCTTAACTCTCCAGCCTGGGTAGACACCTGACCTTTGATCACTAGAAACATTTGGGCACACACCTAAAGTTTCCTGAATAGAAGATTCATCTACAGTGTTTATTAAAAAGCATATTCCAGGACCTCGGAACTTCCATGGAAAAAGCATGGTGATCTGTTTATTAAACAAGTCACCCAGGGAATTCTCATTGGCAGAAAAGTTTTGGAAACATTACTCTATATTATAGCGCTTCTCATATTACCATTGTTTGAATGATTCGTCTTTCAATAGCCTGCAAACTGCATTTGTTCATTATTATATTCCCAGTCCCAATACAGTGCCCAACTCATGGAAGGGAGCAAATCATGAATAAATGAGAAAATCTAATTAAAAATGTTTAATCTACTCTATTTCTTGTAAGAGTCCTAAAAACATTAAGAAAGCAGTTTTCTGACTTCTGCATTCTCTTATTCCATGACAACTATGCTTTAGCCTTGGTTAAGTTGCTCTAAAAGGTGTTTGTGCTTCTTAGTGCCTCAGCTAGCCACTTATTTCCCATTATCCAGGTGCTACTTACCAAGGTCTTACTATGCTGGGATTAAGCCTCAGTTTTCTGTGAATGAAGTGAGAATGTTAATAGTGCCTATCTCATAGGTATTTTTATGAGAAGTAAATGGAATAATATATGTAACACTTAGCACAATGTCTAATATTAAGAAAGTGCTAAATAAATGAGGTAATAATAACAAAGACCAGTTAGGTTTTTTTTTAAAGCTTATTTATTTGGGGTGCCTGGGTGACTTAGTTGGTTAAGCGTCAGACTTTGGTCCAGGTCATGATCTCATGGTCCATGAGTCCAAGCCCCTCATCGGGCTCTGTGCTGACAGCTCAGAGTCTGGAGCCTGCTTCAGATTCTGTATGTGTGCCCCCTCTCAAAAATAACTAAACATTGGGGCACCTAGGTGTTTCAGTCAGTTGAGCATCTGACTTCAGCTCAGGTCATGCTCTCATGGTTCATGGGTTCAAACCCCACATCAGGCTTTGTGTGGACAACTCAGAGCCTGGATCCTACTTCGGATTATTCTGTGTCTCCCTCTCTCTCTGCCCTCCCCTGCTCATGGTCTGTCTCTCTCTCTCAAAAATAAATAAACATTTAAATTTTTTTCTTAAATAAATACATAAACATTAAAAAAATTTTTTTAAAGGGGTGCCTGGGTGGCTCTGTGGGTGAGCGTCTGACTCTTGCTTTCAGTTCAGGTCATAATCTCACAGTTTGTGAGTTCGAGCCCATGTAGGGCTCTGTGCTGACAGCACAGAGCCTGCTTGGGATTCTCTGTCTCCTCTCTCCCTGCCTTTCCCCTGCTTGCTCTCTCTCTCTCAAAAAATAAATAAATAAACCTTAATTTTTTTTTTTATTTTGAGAGAGAGAGAGAGAGAGAGAGAATCCCAAGCAGACGCTGCTCTGTCAGCACAAAGCCTGATGTGGGGCTCGAACTCACAAACTATGAGATCATGACCCAAGTGGAAATCAAGAGTCCAACACTCAACAGACTGAGCCACTTGGGCACCCCCAAGACCAGTTAGATGTAGTGATTATGCCTCTGTGAAGTCCAAGTACAAGTAAGGAATCTACAATGTGATGCTTTGAGCCATTTCCTTGAGGGGTACACTTTAAGACTTTAAAATCCCTTTTCCAGTTGTCTCATTTCAAAATCCTTTCTGATTCAGCCTCTCTTCCCCTATTGTTGTAATAACCCACATATCATGGCAAAAGATAATTTTATGAAGAGAGCTATAAGAGTGGCATACTAATATGAACTTTGTCCCTTTTTGGAAGTCTGTCCTTGGAGGTTTTCTCTAAATATTTGTCTTTCAAATTCTTAGGATCTTATAATGTCTAGTACTTGGCCATGAGACCTGATTTCCAAAGGATCAGAACTTTAATTACCATCTTGCCATCCCCCTACCCCAAGATGTCCAGTTTTAATACATCGATACCAACGTGTTCTTGATTATGGTTATCTATTAAGGGTATGATGATAGCCAAATATTCTGGGTCCAAAGAGACAGCAGGTTATCACCTGTTGACTGTTTAATAGATAAAGAAATGCAAAATGACAGAAGGCTATGCTGTTGCCTAATCCTGGAAAACAAAAGAAAAGAAATATTAACCCAAGAGATTTGGCTACATGCCCAGGGTGCTTAAGTGATAATCCAGAATAATTCTCAACTCCAAGTAATTATCCCATCCCCTTTTAAACCTCCTCACTCAGCACATTTTTCCCCTGCTAAAGGCCAATCTCCTTTAAAATATAATCTTTACCTACTTTAAACCTACCATGAGGAGCTTCCTAGTTAACCTTTTGAGGTTAACACTTTGATCTCGACAAATTTGTAGTTTTTCCAAGCCTTGATATATGCTCCACTGAACTCTGGTGTTTTTTGTAAGGTTCAGATCAGGGTAATCTATGGGAAGGTGTAGGTGTAGGGAAAGTGGTCTCACCAAAGTCTACCCATCCTAGACCTAGAGGGTATTATGCTAAGTGAAATAAATCAGACTGGAAAAGACAAATATCATATGATTTCATTTATATGTGGAATCTAAAACACAAAACAGGGGCACCTGGGTGGTTCAGTCAGTTAAGCCTCCAACTTCAGCTCAGGTCAAGATCTCACAGTTTGTGAGTTCGAACCCCACGTCAGGCTCTGTGCTGGCAGCTCGGAGCCAGGAACCTGCTTCAGATTCTGTGTCTCCCTCTCTCTCTGACTCTCTCCTGCTCTCTCTCTCTCTCTCTCTCAACAATAAATAAATATTAAAAAAAAAATTTAAACAAAACAAATGAATAAACAACCAAACAAAAAGCAGAACCAGACCTATACATAAACTGATGGTTTATTTATAACAAACTGATGGTTGCCAGAGGGGAGGGAGGTGGGGGAATGGGTAAAATGGTTGAAAGGGAGTGGAAGATCTAGGCTTCAGTTATGTAATGAATAAGTCACAGGAATAGAAGGTATCATAGGAAATACAGTCAGTGGTATTGTAAGATGACAGATACCTACACTTGTGGTGAGCATAGCATAATGTATAGAGTCGTGGTTTTTAAAAATTTTTAATTCCAGTATAGTTAACATACAGTGTTCTATTAGTTTCGGGCATACAATATAGTGATTTAACAATTCCATACATCACCCAGTGCTCATCATAACAAGTGCAGTCCTTAATGCCCTTCCCCATCCACCTTCCTCGGGTAACCATCAGTTTGTTCTCCATAGTTATGAGTCTGTTTCTTGGTTTGTCTCTCTCCCATTTGTTTTGTTGATTATATCCCACATATGAGTGAAATCATGTAGTATTTGTCTTTCTCTGATTTATTTCTCTTAGCACTATACTCTCTAGCTTCATCCATGTCATTACAAATGGTAAGATTTCTTTTTTTTGTGTGTGTGGCTGAATGATATTCCAATGTGTCTGTATATACCACATCTTCTTTATGCATTCATCTATGAAAGGGCACTTGGGCAGCTTCCATAATTTGGCTATTGTCAATAATGTATAGTCTTGTTGAATCACTATGTTGCACACCTGAAACTAATGTAACATTGTGTGTCAGCTACACTCAAATTAAAAACAAACTTAAAAAAAAAAATCTACCCATCCTAGATCTATAACGAACTACAGAATGAACAATAAGACACAATGTACTAAAAAAGGAAAAAAAAAAAAAAGCCCTTTGCACAGTGAAGGAAAGCATCAACAAAACAAAAAGGCAACCTATTAAATTGGAGAAGATATTCGCAAATGATATATCTAATAATGGGTTAATATCCAAAATACATAAAGAACCTATATAACTAAATACAAAAATAACAAATAATCCAATTAAAAATGGGCAAAGAAACTGAATAGATACTTTTACAAAGAAGACATATAGATAGCCAACAGACACATAAAAAATGTTTAACATCGCTAATCATCAGGGAAATGCAAATCAAAACCACAGTAATATATCACCTTACATCTGTCAGAATAGCTAAAATAAAACACAAGAGATAACAAGTTTTGGCGAGGATGTAGAGAAAAAGGAACTCTTGGGCACTGTTGGTGGGAATGCAACTGGTACAGCCACTGTGGAAAACAGTATGAAGTTTCCTCGAAAAAGTTAATAATAGAACTACCATAATAATCCAGTAATTCCACTACTGGGTATTTACCCAAAGAAAATGAAAACACTAATTCGAAAAGATATGTGTACGCTTTATGTATTGAAGCATTATTTAGAATAGCCAAGATATGGAAGCAACCCAGTTGTCCATGGATAGATGAATGGATAAAGAAGATGTGATATTAAGAAGGAAAAGGAGAAGAGAAAGGACGAGGAGGAGTGGGGGAGATGGAGGGAAAGGAGAAGTAGAAGTATACATATACAATGGAATATTACTTAGCCATAAAAAAGAATGACATCTTGGCATTAGGAACAACATTATTGGACCTAAGTGAGATAAGTCAGTCAGAGAAAGGCAACATGATTTCGGTCATATGTGGAATTTAAGAAACAAAACAAATGAATTAACAAAGAAAAAGACACAAACAGTTCCTAAATACAGAGAACAAAACTGGTTGCCAGAGGGGAAGTGGGAGGGGGGATGGGTGAGAAATAGATAAAGAGGATTAAAAGTACATGTGCACTCACACACACACACACACACCCCACACACCTCAAAGCTAATGTATTTTAATGTGAAACAACCATAATAGCAACATGAATCGGAATGTATTATGGCCCTTATTTCACTTTGAGATGCACTCAAGTACCTTTAGTTGGAAATGCAACTTACTTTTCTTTTTCCGACTCACTTCTCAAATCAATGACACCATGTCAAATGATTTATTTATCTGGAATACATTTGCATGCCACTGTGTGGTCTGGCCATCTTTTCCAGATTTATAAAGCATTCATTGAGTACCTACTACGTTCTGGGTACATTCTCAAACATGCCTTATTTTTGTTCAGCTTATTTTATGGATAAGGAAACAAAACCTTGGTGAGGTTAAATCTCTTTTCAAATTTTCAACATAATTCAAAATCTAGTGCTACACAATCACTTCCTCTACCAAAATATAAAATGCAAGATATTTTTTGTAAAAGAGATTGAGAAATATTTATTTCTTATTTTTCAAAATTTTTTCATTCAGGAAATATTTATTGAGAAATATTTATTGAACACTTACCATATACCAGACACTTTTCTAGATACTAGGAATGCATTCATGAACAAAACAATGATGCAAAGCTTATATCTAAATGGGAGGAGAGTGAAAATGATCATGTCAGTTGTCAGTATGTAAGACGGCAGTAAGTGCTAAAATAGCTCCACATTGCCCAGTAATAAAATTCCTGCCCTCGTTTTTCTTGTCCTAGAAATCAACACCTTTTGTAATTTTTACATGGCCAATCACTTCCTCCTTAAAGAATTTTTTTCACTATATACAAAATCAACTACCTCAACGGTTGTTCCTTCTCAGTGTTCTTTACTGGTCCTCTTCATTTCTCTGACCTCTAAATACGGAAGTGTTGCAGGATTCAGCCCTCATATCTCTTCTTGGTCTATATTCATGTTTTATTCTGTCTCACAGTTTAAATACCATCTATGCACTGATGACTCCCCAACATATATCTCTATTCTAGACCTCTCCCCTAAATGTGTGAGTGTCAGATCTGGGATATCTGATAGAGATCTCAGGCTTAACAGAAAATGACTGTAATTTTATCCCAAACTTCCAATCGCTCAGGCCACAGACCTTGGAGTCATCCTTGACTCCTTTCTTTCTCCTATCCCCACATCCAGTTAGTGAGCAAATCCTGTCTGGTCTACCCCATATCAGTCCATTTCTCTCTGATTTCACTGGACACCCTGCCCTGGCCACCATCAACTCTCATCTATATTATTGCAGATTCCTAACTGGATTCCTTGCTCCTACCTTTGCCCCTTCCATTCAACGATCCAATTAATTCTTTTAAAATAAAAGTTAGCCTGTGTCATTATTTTTCTTAAAACCCGCCAATGGATTCACATGCCACGTTAAGTAAAACTACAAAGCTCAAATGGCTGTCAAGGGCCTCGATGGTTTCAACCTGCTATTTCTCTGACATCATATTCTATTCTCACCTCCTTCCTTGTCATATTGCCAACACTTTGGCCTCATTGCTCTGCAAGCATACGTCCACCTCAGAGCCTTTGAACTTGCTGCTCCTTCTTCCTGGAAACTTCCTACTGATTATCTCATGGCTCATTCCCCTAACATACCTTAAGTCTCTCCTCAAAGTCACCGTAGCAGTGAGTCCTTCCCTGAGTATCCTACAACATATCCTTCCTCTTACCCAGCCTTATTTTTTTCCCCACAAAACTGTCACCAACTGATATAAAATGTTTGCATATTTGCTTTTTTCCCTTCTTCTTTTCTTTACCCTAGAATGTAAGTTCTGAATATAAGTTGTAGGCCGACAAGGAGATGCCTATTTTGTTGACTGCTATATTTCTACACTGGAACAATGTCTGACACACAGCCAATACTGATTGGATGAATGACTATCAGGAGGCAGTTATTTTCAAGTGATGAAAATCCAAGCCTAAATTATCTAAAAAGACAAAAAAGAAGGTGAGGCACCTGGGTGGCTCAGTCAGTTAATCGTCCAACTCTTGATTTCGGCTCAGGTCATAATCTCACCATTCATGAGTTGGAGCCCCTCATCGGGGCTGGCAGTGCAGAACCTGATTGGGATTCCCCTTCCCCTGAGCGCTTTCTCTCTCTCTCTCTCTCAAAATATAAATAAATAAATAAATAAATAAATACCAAAAAAGAAGGTATTGGCTTAAGTAGCGAAAAAGTCTGGGAATATACTGGTTTCAGGCACATCTGGAGTCAAGGGGTTAAACGATGGTATCAGGACCACAGCTCTCTGGATGTCTCTGATCTTCCTATCTCTCTGCTGGCTTTATTTCCAAGCATACATTCCTTTCATGGTAGGAAGATGGTGACCAGCAGTGGCAGGTTAATGTCCTTATAGCTCCAAGGACAAAAAGAAACTTCCCATTCCCAACAATCTAAAGTCCTGACATGCACTGGCCTGGATTGCTCACATGTTCCCCACAAAAGAATCACTGTGGCTGAGAATGCAACACTTCGGTTAACCAGATGCCAGTCATATGACCCCTCCTAGAGCTGAGGGTGGAGCCAACAGTACAAACTCCAGATTTAATAATTTGTATTGTAGAGCTTCAAACATGTTTGAGTGCTCAGCTGAGTCCATCCCTGGTGTGTGAAACTTGGGACCATGACACATGGGATGGGCCATCTGGCACATGCCCCTATTTTGATGCACTGGGCTCCTCTGAACCCTGAGAGACTGCAGAGGTGCCCCCTCTCTATTAAAGCTAGCAGTCAGGTGTGAAAAGACACCAGAGAAGGCTCAACCTCACAAGACAACAGGGATCCCCATCAGCATCTGCCTCAGCTCCTCTCCTGGGTTCTAGATCATTGAGCTGGGTCTGAAAAAGGAGGAAAGGGACTATTCCCAAATGGAGCTGTAAAAATGAGCCAGCATGTTCCAGTAGGAGCCTGAGAGTACTCATGGGATGAAATTTTGAGGGTGCTTGATCAAGGGAGCCAGAACCTAACACTGGAAAAAGTACAGTTTATTGAAACCTAACACTGGAAAAAGTACAGTTTATTGAAATCTCATATCTCTACCCTCCCAGGATATGGGATTTAATATTGAGCAAGAACCCCAGGGGATGGTGCAAATTCACTGCTAGGGCAGCTCTTAGAAACATGGAGAAAGTGATGGTCCACTCTGAATGAAGTCAAAACATCTGAATTGCTGACAGATGGTAGAGGAAAGAATCAAGAAAGCGAGAGAAGTAAACACATTGGAATAGATATTTTGTGAGGCCGGATGACCTACCAAAGGATACTACATGTATGTATATTACATATACCCAGACAATACTACATTTGTCAAAGCTATCAGGAATATGCTAGTGAGAGAGGCACCAGCATCAGTTAAAGTTTCAGTGGTGGCTAGGGTTACCAGTAGGAGAGACTGTCATAGGGCTTGGCCCACTGACAAAAATGGGCCTGATGGGGCCCTGAAGCAGTAGAGACTAGGGGGCAGCACCTAACTACCATAAGCCAAGGCGGGGGTGGGCGGGGATCCCACAATTATTGCCATGACCAGCAAAGTGGAATGGCAGCCAAGGGGGCTTGACTCAAAGAAAGCTGTGGAGATGGTTAATAGAATCCTAAGGGGCAAAATAGATAGGCAGCTAATGTGGGTATTGCTTAACATACATCATCCAAAGAAAGCAGGGATGGAGAGCACAAGGCTGAGAGCAGTTGCCCAATAAAAAGCCATGATTGGGGCATCTGGGTGGGTCAGTCGGTTGAGTGGGCGACTCTTGATTTTGGCTCAGGTCATGATCTTGCCGTTCGTGAGATCATGCCCCACATGGGGCTCTGTACTGACAGAAATGACCCTGCTTGGGATTATCTCTCTTCTCTCTCTCTCTTGTCTCTCAAAATAAATAAATAAACTTAAAAAAAAAAGTCATGATTGGGGAACCAGCAAGAACTCCATTTGAACTACAAGTTATGGCTCCTGCCTGGACATTTTTAATCCCCGTGTCCACGGATGAGCAAGCAAGACTCACCATCTTGGCAAAAGTAATTGGCTGTTGTTACAAAATGGCGGGAAGGAGGAATATGTATGGGACTCAGGTGATCCACTGAGTGCTTTATATAGTATCTCCTTGCCCAACTAAGAATGTATAGGGACAAGTACAGCAACCAAAGCCTGAGAAAGGTATGGTCACCAGTGGCTCAGACCCATCAGAAATGAAGGTTGTGTTTCACCACCAGGTAAGTCACTGAGACCAATAGAGATAATAGATAAGGGCAAATAAATTTAGAATAGATAGTGGAGAAGGGAGAGAATTAGTACCACTTGTGGCCCCAAGGCCACTGCAGTGACAAGGACTATAGTTCATCCTACTAACCTCCCTCTTGTAAGTTTCTCTGCAAGAAGAAAGACCCACCACAGTCCTGGAGGAGCTGATCCCCAAATGTGAAGTGGTGGATCTGGATGGTGAAAGGGTGGACTGTGACGGTCAGGAAGATGTACTACTTGGATCCCCCTTCAAGAAAGAACTTACATCCAGCTGCAAGGGGAGCAATTAGCAGATGATCTCCAGCTGCAGTGTCTCAGACTATACTCAATTTTTGAGCTGAGGCCATGCTTTTCCCTGGAAAATAACTGAACAGGATGGAAATATGAGAGCCTGACTAGTTCTGCCCAACAGAGATACCCTCTGATTGTCAATCTTTACTCCAGAGCTTCCAAGTGAGTTGGCCAAAACTTTGTTCTAAGCATCTCCTTATTCAATCTTTTTTCCTCCCTACTTTTCTTTCACAAGTGGCAGATCCACACCAGGGTCCAGAGGCTTTACCTGTCCTATCCTGCCTCCTCCCCCTTTTTTTCTATTACAGGCATTTCACCAAAATCAACTCCTTACACTCTTAACTCCATCTCAGTGTCTGCTTCCTGGAAGATGCAACTGATACAGAGGATTACAAAAGATGGCTTCCTGCCTGTATGACTTTGGACAAGCCACTCAATCTCTCTATGCTTCAGTTTTCTCAGTATAAATGAGGATATTTGTACCTCTCTCATAGGGTTGTTGGGGGCTTAAATGTGATATTTAAGAGATTTATGAGAATTAAATGAGAGAATGCATGTAAAATGTCCAGCAGTCTTGCACATGTGATAAATGTTAGCTGTTATGCTGATAGAAGAGATAAGGCAGACTATTGGAATTTTTTAGGTTTCTCCCATCCAGGCAGATATGTTCATTTTCCTAGCACTGGAGAATAGTTATTAGTTTTTTCCCCCAGTATGATTAACATCTTCATCTGTAGTGAGAAGTATTGGTTATGCCAAATCAAGACAGTAACAATAGACCCGAAAGATACGTAATTATAATTGTTTCTAGAAATGTGATTTTTTATTAATATAATAATGACAGTCAAAATTTGAGATAGAAATTGAATTGTGATTTTGTAACTGAATGTAAATTTACATGTTAAAACAGGAAGAACAATATGCATTTTCCATATCTAAAAACAAGGATGATTTATCCTCCTGCAATGAATTTTGATGTAACATGCATGGGGTCACTGCTGTGATACATTTTGGTTTTCTATAATATGTGGTGTCCTTTTTAAATCAAACTTTTCATTTAATCTCATTCTCGTGTATAAACATGTACACATCTATTTTGGTTACAGTTTTCACAAAGGTAGGAAGAGGAATACCAATAGGAACTTTATCCAAAAGGTTAGAAGAGTCTAATTCAGCAAAAAAAAAAAAAAAAAGTTTATTAGTCCAGTGGCTAAAAGTGCCTATTATGTTATTTGAGCTGACTTTAAGTCTCATCTGAACTACATTTATGGTGAAAGGCATTCATTAAAGTACTTATTGGGGTGCCTGGGTGGCTCAGTCGGTTAAGCATCCAACTTCGGCTCAGGTCATGATCTTACGGTCCGTCAGTTCGAGCCCCATGTCAGGCTCTGTGCTGACAGCTCAGAGCCTAGAGCCTGTTTCAGATTCTGTGTCTCCCTCTCTCTCTGACCCTCCCCCCGTTCATGCTGTGTCTCCCTGTCTCAAAAATAAATAAACGTTAAAAAAAATTATAAAAAAAAATAAATAAATAAAGTACTTATTACTTCCTCTGGTGAGTCCCTCGGCTAGTGGAATTTTATTTTATTTCATTTTTTGAGCCAATCTTTTAAAAATTTAAATACAATGTAACATTGGTTTCAGGAGTAGAATTCAGTGATTCATCACTTACATACAACACCCAGGGCTCATCACCAGTTCCTTCCTTAGTACCCATCACACTAGCAGAATTTTTTTTTAATGTTTATTTATCTACTTTGAGAGAGAAGAGTGCAAGTGGGGGAGGGCAGAGAGAGAGGGAGAGAGATGAATTCCAAGCAGGCTCTTCGAAGAAAGCCCAACAGGGGGCTCAAACTCATGAACTGTGAGATGATGACCTGAGCCAAAATCAAGAGTTAGACATTTAACCAACTAAGCCACCCAGGCACCCCATGCTAGTGGAATTTCAAAAGACATGTAAGCTGAAGGATTTACTTAATTATATTCTGCATTTGATTTTAATGGGGAAACCAATCATTACAATGCACTAAGCCATGAGGTAGAATTACCATCCTTTAGGAGAGAAGTTGACACTCTTTTATGTTTAATTTGGTAAATTTTTTTTTATCACCATGCCATTTTCTGCATCTGTTGCTGTTCAAATTAATTTTGAAGCAATTTTCTTACTGTAGATGGACACTGTGAGGATGAAAAATTCTCACCCTGGAAGCATCCTGGTACTTTATTTAGCCTTTCCCCCAAGAACTCGCCCTGAAAATCAGATTAATAAATTCACAAATGTACACATCATTTCTGAAAAAAAAATTTTTTTAACTCTGCGGGTCTAGTCAATTAGAACAAAAATAATTGCCTTTTCTGTTTCTTAAAATATTATCCTAAATTTCTGTTTCAACCACTGTCCTAACAATCTCCTTGAAGATCAGTTGAATATAAAATCATAAAGATACACCTGGTCCAAAACAACAATTAAACACATCGTCCCTCCTTCTACTTTAAAGACACCGAAGCATAACAATATATAGTCTACATATTCCATACCTAGTCATTAGTTGCTGTTTCGCAAAAATAAAGCCACTGGCATATCATGTAATGTTTCTTCCTGATTCACTGCTCCTCCCTGTGACTGTTTAGAAGCTCTTTCTATCCCTATATTTGCTTCCAACATTGCACACATTTTCTTCTCGCGCTTAAAAAGAAATGTCAAGTTCCTGATCTTTTGTTAAAGATTCATTGCCAGAAATGGTTTCACAGCAGGAGCCTTCGTAGGGAGACAGTTGGCTCACATTCCTGCTAAGAACTTAACCTGGGAATGATGGAAAAATAATTATAATCAATGTCAGAGAGCATATGGGTTTCTACCGAGAAGCCTGCCAAATAAGACCCACACTAATCCTTCCCATCTACTATCAGTCAGTTGACTCTAGCGGACAAATTCCTCATATTTGAATAAACGAAAGCCCAAATCTCACACATATTTCTCCCACATCTTAGAGGTTTCTGAAAGAAACCAGTAAGTGCCTTGCATATTTCTTAAGCTTAGTTTCCATAAACCTACAGTTACTGTGTTTTCGTGTCTATAAATGTGGTAGTGCCTTATTTCTACTTCATCCTTTAACCTGGGTGATCCATTATGATCAGTCTATAGATAGTGGAAGAAATGAGGCCATTTAAAAATATACACTGAAAAAAACCCCACATTTGAATTGCATTGCACTTTGTGTTGATGTGTCTTTCAGCTGGATACACCTCAACAGTATGTATCATTTCTGAAAGGGGAATAATGCTGAGCTGATTAAATGGAGGCAGAGACACCTAGTGCATATCATTACGGAATAAGGTCCTAGATGATTTAATTAAGATATTTATTGGTAAAGAGTGGCTTTCCAAACATTTTTCCACTGCGTTTATGTTTCACTTTGCCATCTACCCTGCTTCGCTTTTCTTGGGTTATGTGCCAGGTAGTTTATAAATATATATATATACATATATATTTATATAAATGTATATGTATATATGTGTTTGTGTGCATATATATATATATATATATATATATTTTTTTTTTTTTTAGGAGAGGATTTTCTGTTTGCAGAATCCCAGAACAGAGGGAAATCAGAGGCAGATTTGAATTTTCCTCACAAGCCTCTGTATTTCAAACATTTAAAGCCCTAGAATAATTTGCTTCTTTTCTACACAGTGGAAAGATAAAATCAAGCCTGTCTTAAACTAGCATTCTATTATTTTTGTAAGTGTAAATAAATCAATAAACACAATAAACATACTGCATTCTTTCTGGCTACACAATGCAGAGAGTAGACAAGGTGGGGGGGGACATTCTTATTAAATATTGGTGGTTCTTATTTCCAATATTTAGAGAATTTTAAGCAAAGAGAGAAATGAATTGGAAATGAGGTTGCTGTTTGCTATTATGGAGCCCCATTTACAGATCTAGCATTTAATTAACAAAGATACAATATATTTGGCAGCTGCCTCTTTATCCTAATGCCCTTCTACTCCTATTGAGATATTCAATATAGCTGTCTGAGCATTCAAGTCATATTGTAAAACAAAGATTTTTAGAGAGGAATTGTATATTGACATGGTTATTCCCCTAGCCATGCAACTCAGCCCCAACTCCCAGTGCTAAATTTACAAAGATGAAATGGCATTTTCCCCAAAGCTGCATTGTCAGCTGTTAGGAAGACTTGCATTTCACTTCTTATTTCCTCCAGCATAGTTTGTAAAACCTTGTGAAAACTCCAAGATGACCAATATCCCTGAAATAAACAGGGTGCAATTCTGTATTTACAGACTAACATGAACCAGAAATGGACATTCTCACATAGCAACTATTGAGAGCAGGATGAAAACCGGAACTCAAAGACTTTAAGGTTTTTGACTCAGAAAAAAATTCTAGCTATATTTTCTCTGTAACTGGTTTGACAGGACCTAGAAATCCAATTTGCCAGATACTGGTCCCATGTATTTTGTGAGGATACTATGTATATTACCAAAATGCTTCATAATTCAATTTATGAGGTAGCCAAATAAGATTATGGGAGCTTTCTTTCTTTCTTTCTTTGAGCAGGCTGTGCTATGTTTATTAATAATAAAAACACCTCACCCACTCGTTCACTATAAAGGCACTATAAATGCCCTAGTGAATTATGTTCCCAAGTTTATTAGTAAGTTCGTTACGTAAAAAATCCAAATGGTTTTTCCTTAGACACAATGGTATAAATGGTAGTTATATTCCAAGCATAAACCCCAAATTTGATTGACCTCTAAATCACAGGAGTAAGACCAGTCTGAGTTCCGGTTTCTAGGAGTCACATCTCTGCTGATCATTCTCCATTTATCACCTGCTCTGTGCTTTGAAAGGCTGGGCTACAAATGTATTCATTCACCTGCATTTCCTTGCAGGCTGGTTTTTACTTGGTTTTAGCCAAGAAAGGGCATGGATCATCGATGAGAGAGTAAGAGGAGAGTCAGGATGGGGTATTTCTTTGGCTATTCCTATCCTGCTTAGCTGTTGCCAATCTGGCAGTGGCTATGTTTCTCCAGACTACATCTGTAGCTGGATGGCCCTTCCTCCAAAGCTGCAGCTCTTACTGGGCCATAGGGACACCATTCATTTGCTTCCTTTGTCCTCACCTTTTGGGGGGTATAATCGCTCCATGCTCATGCCAGTCTTTGGTGTCTCAACATCCTGTGTTGGTTCTCATAACCCTGCCCATGTCTCAGTTAGCAATTCCTTCATTAGGGGCACCTGGGTGGCTCAGTCAGTTAAGCATCTGACTCTTGATTTTGGCTTAGGGCATGATCTCACGGTTTGTGAGTTTGAGTCCCACATCAGGGCTGACAGTGCAGAGCCTGCTTGAAATCCTCTCTCTTTCTCTCTCTGCCCCTCCCACACTCATGCTCTCTCTCTCACTCAAAACTAAATAAATAAACATTTTTTTTAAAAAAAAGAAATAATTCCTTTGGGTGCCTGGATGGCTCAGTTGGTTAAGTGTCCAACTTCTGCTTAGGCTATGATCTCGCTGTTCATGGGCTCGAGCCCCTCATCGGGCTCTATACTGACAGCTCAGAGCCTGCAACCTGCTTCAGATTCTGTGTCTCCCTGTCTCTCTCTCTCACAAAAATAAATAAACATAGGGGCGCCTGGGTGGCTCAGTCGGTTAAGCGGCCGACTTCGGCTCAGGTCATGATCTCGCGGTCTGTGAGTTCGAGCCCCGTGTCGGGCTCTGTGCTAACAGCTCAGAGCCTGGAGCCTGTTTCAGAGTCTGTGTCTCCCACTCTCTGACCCTCCCCTGTTCATACTCTATCTCTCTCTGTCTCAAAAATAAATAAACATTAAAAAAAAATTAAAAAAAAAACCATAAAAAAATTTTTTTAAAGAAATAATTCCTTCATTAAAATATCTTCATTTGTATGATCCATCAAGACCCTGACTAGGACAGTGAAGGATGAATGGGAAAAAGAATTTCTTATTTCTTTGCTGGGTGCAGATGTTGCTGCCAGAATTTCAAGCAGGATCATTCATGTATCTAAGAGATACTAATTATGCTCTTCTTATGTGCCATTCAGTGTGAATAAAACAGATCTAGTCCCTGCCTTCAAGGAATTGACATTCCTACTTGGGAATACAAACTTAGTAAATACACAAACAAGTAAACAAAATGGTTATATATTCTGGGAAGTATAGTTTAGGAAATACACAGGATGCACTGATAGAGGATCATTGAGGAGGGAGGGCCATTTTGGATAGGGTGGTCAGGGAAGGGCTTGTTGAGAAGGTGACATTTCACTGAGACCTCAAGGTTGAAGAGGAGACAGCCACTAGGAGAAGAGATGGCAAAGGGTGGAGAAGACGTGTTCCAGGCAGAAGTTGTTGAAAGTGTAAAGGCATGGGTGGGAGGAACGAACGTGGTCCACAAACCAGGACCTATGGCAGCTATTTGACTTCGAAGGAAATTGATGACAGATATTTGCAAGCCACATGGGGGGTTGAGGAAAGAAAAGTATGACTGGAGTAGAGGCCAGGTGGAGAATGGCACAAGATGAGGCTTGAAAGTTTGCTCAGAGAGCTCAGGGCAGAGCCCTGTAGGCCAGCATGAAGAATATGGATTTTATTCCAAGTATAATGGGAAGCCATGAAGAGTTCCAAAGTACAAAGTGATACAATCTTGTTGGGATGAGCACTGGGTGTTGTACCTAAGCCAATGTGACAATAAATTACATTAAAAAAAAACAAACAAAAAAAGTGTTACAATCTAGCTGCTCTACGGAGAAGGGCTTCAGGGGAAAACAAGTGGAACTGGGGAGAAGAGTCAGAATTCTATTACAATCCAGGACTAAGATGACTATGTTTTGCTGTAAAGAGGTGGGAGTGGAGATGTAGAGAAGCAGACCTCTTCGAGTTTCATGTTGGAGATAGAGCTGACAGGACTTGATAGGGAACGGTTAGGAATGGGGTGAGGCCGGGGAAAGTGAAGACTCAAGGTGACTCCCAGGTTTCTGGCTTGGGCCACTGGCTGAATGGTGGAGATGTTAACTGAGAGGAGAAAGACTAGGGGAAGAATAGGGATGGAAAGATTGGTACGGTGAACATGTCTAAGAGTCACCCAAAGGTAAATGTCAAGCAGGCAGATGGCTCTCAGAGCCTGGGGCTCTGAGGACAGATTTGAGTTGTTTCTTAGTCAAGTAGATTCCTCAGGCCAACCTGGCTTAGGCCAAAAGTGATCTCCACCAGGCCTGGATGTAGTCACTAGAAAGCCATATGGGGTTTAGGTGTAAAGCCCCATTTAGTAAAAAGCATGCCTAGATCTTGCTTTGTCATTAGTGTACATATTTTCTTTGAAAACCTCAAAGAAGGAAATGGCTGGTTGAAAACAAGATTTGAGAATTCCTAGGTCCCTGATTAAACACCATCATAATCTTGCCTCTAGAGTTCCTATTTTAACATGACTTAATGGTATATTTAAAGAAGAGCCTCCAGAGTCCAGTTTGGCAGATGTACAATAATGTCCTTATGGGGAGGCACCCATAATAAAATATAAGGTTCCAAGGCTTTCATTCCGGTTGTCATGGCAACAGCAGCAAGAGCTCTGGAGGTAGGAAGAAGGAAGAGGGAGGCGAGTGGAGAAACCAGGAGCTGTGGTGTGGTGGCTGTTAGTCTTGGGAAGATAATTAAAGACAGATATTTGTAAGCTGAATGGAGAACATACCCTATAAATTCAGGCAGTTATAAGTATATAGTTTGTAATTGGACAATTTGTTCATTCTAAGGACCGGAAATACACTTAAAAGCTTTTTCAGACCCGGGGCCTGGGAGTACATCATGCAACTGTTCTATCCCCTGTGCCCATTGCACCGCCTGGAGCTCCATGTACTTGAATGAATGAGCAGACGAGTTCCAAAAAGAAGAAACACTACTTATTTTATTTGGGTTTTAAATTGCTAGGTGGACAGATCCTTTGGGTAAAGATTCTATTTTACATCAAAACCATATACATCTTAACTACAAGTGTTGGTGAGGATATGGAGAAAAAGGAACCCTCATGCGCTATTGGTGGGAATGCAAACTGGTGCAGCCACTGTGGAAAACAGTATGGAGGTTCCTTAAAAAAGTAAAAATAGAACGACCATATGATCCAGCAATTCCACTACTGGGTATTTACCCAAAGAGTACAAAAACACTAATTCAAAAAGATATATGCATCCTTATGTTTATTGCAGCATAATTTACAGAAGCCAAACTATGGAAACAAGTGTCCAGCGATAGGTGAATAAATAAAGAAGAATATGTATGTATATATATATATATATATATATATATATATATATGATGGAATATTAAACATAAAAAAGAATGAAATCTTGCCATTTGCAACAACATGGATGGAACTAGAAAGTGTAAAGCTAAGTGAAATAAGTCTGTTAGAGAACAACAAATAAACACAATATGATTTCACTCATATGTGGAATTTAAAAAACAATAAAAACAAAAAAGGAAACAAAGAGACAAACCAAAAAACAGACTCTTAACTCTAGAGAACAGTTACCAGAGTGGAGGTGGGTGGGGGATGGATGAAATAGGTGAAGGAGATTAAGAATACACTTATCATGATGAACACCGAGTAATGTATAGAATTGTTGAATCATTATATTTTACACCTGAAACTAATATAACACTGTGTGTTAACTATACTGGAATTAAAATTAAAAAAAAATTTTTTTTTAACGTTTATTTATTTTTGAGACAGAGAGAGACAAAGCATGAACAGGGGAGGGTCAGAGAGAGGGAGACACAGAATCTGAAACAGGCTCCAGGCTCTGAGCTGTCAGCACAGAGCCCGACACGGGGCTCGAACTCACGGACTGCGAGATCATGACCTGAGCCGAAGTCGGCCGCTTAACCGACTGAGCCACCCAGGCACCCCTAAAAAAATTTTTTTTAAAGCATATTCATATTATGGTCAGTAATTATAGGTGACAAGCCTAAAAGGAAGACTCACCCCCAAACAAAAGACCAAGTCTGGAAGTCTCACTCTTTAGGACTGATTCTAACAATCATTCACTAACTGTGGATGGGATATTATATAACTACATACTTCCGATGAAGGTCCATTATATAATAGGCTTTGGATTAGATTCTTGAGGTGATTAAATATTATTTATAAACTGAGGATCCAGGCACTTGGGTGGCTCAGTTGGTTGAGTATTTGACTCTTGGTCTCAGCTCAGGTCTTGATCTCAAGGTCATTGAGTTCAAGCCCTGCGTTGGGCTCCATGCTGAGTGTGAAGACTACAAAACAAACAAACAAACAAACAAAATGTTTTAAAAATAAATAAATAAATTGAGGATCCTCAATGTATTGAAAGTTGTGAAAGTGAAGAAAGGGGACAGTGTGGACAAGAGATTCCTGTCAACCCTAAAAATCAAGGCGACCTGGAGAATGAAAATTCGTTCAAGGGTATGTAGTACATCAGGTGCTCACAAATATCCAGACATTCAAAAGGGCAAATCCCCAATGGTACGGACCCGTCCATAGCCTATGCAAAATATCTCTCAAAACCTTTCATTTATTTTTGCTCTAATTCTGTGCTCACCAAGTAGCCAATATTGTAATTACTAATTCTGTTTCCTTCAGATGCTGAAGAGAGTACCCTGGATGAGAAACACATATACCCCAATAACTGGAAAAGTATATTTTCCTTCTTCAAGTTGCGCTGAGGATAAAATTCAAACCCCACCAAGATTGCACAGACCTTGTGATCTGGCCACTACTGATTTCTCCAAGCTCAACTCCCAATACTGCCCCCCTTCACTGTAAGTTGTAGTCACACTGGTTCCTTTCCATTTCTGAAACACTCCAAAATGTTCCCTGCCTACAGCCTTTGCCCTTCTAGTTTACCTGAGAGCAATGCTTTTCCTCAGATCCCCCTATGGCTGGTTACTTCTTACCAATCCTGTCTCAGCTAAATGTCACCTCCCCACACAGGCTTTCTGTGATCTCTGTGCCTACCATTGCAACCCTTCCCCTTTTATGCCCCCTACCACCACCACGGTCCCTAGCTATCCCTTAGCCTGTCTTATTACTATATAATATCTTGTTTACTTTTTTATTATCTGATTCCCAAACTGGAATAAAAGTCCAACATAGCTGCAGCCCCAGCAATGACCACAGAGTTAATACTCAATAAATACTTGTGAAATCAAGTGAATGGGATGGGGCGAGAAATGACATATGAGCTGCTCTGCACTAGAGAGAAGAGATACAAATAGGGAGTGCGATCTGAGATAGATGGAACCTTCCCTTGTGCCCACAATGTAACTTCTACAAAGCACCACTAAAGTACCAGTCATTGCATATATTTTTGGTTTTGTGTGTCCCTTTACCCCAACTCCAGTGTAGACCATGAACAACGGCGTCCCCAATGTCCCAATAAATGTTCACCGGATCCCTCAATTCCCTGCTGAGGGAAATCGGCAGTTCAGAGAAAAAAATAGAGATTTCCTGTTAGATGAGCTTTACTTAATTGGCTGGATAAGCGCCTGCCAGAATGAGCAGTTTCTATAAGAAAACAAAAAGATACACTGTATGGTAGTGGCAGCACCAAAAGATAGCCTTAGGTGAATCCTTTAGCCCTCCATCTGTAGTCTCCATCAGCACCCTCCAAGTAACCTCCAAAAAGATTTCAGGCAACCCCCCAGCCAGATGGCCAGCGTGAGCTCTTCCTGCCTAGAAATGCTACCACCGTGTCTGTCCATGGAAATCAGACAGAAACAGCGACTACTTGACAAAAGTCCAGAAACAGACTTATAAAAACAGCCTAGCTGAAAGTAAGGGTGCACAAAGGAAGCACCAGTAAAGACCAGCATTCAACAAGGAGTGACTGGAAAGAACTGTTTAATGTTTTAAACACTGCCAAGCTGAGTAACATGAGACCGAACTTGTTATTTTGCTCGACTATATATAGTTTGCATCCTGGAATTCACTCATACTATATATAGTAGAGTTTTATTCATGCACTCCAACTGATTATGTGTGCTGGGCTGAAGTGTTACAGTGGTGCCAGAAATGAAGAGAAAATGGAAATCTTCCACAGACCTATGGGCATGTTCTTTACGCCCACTGCCATTTTCACTAATGCGTGGCGGCGGCAGAAAGCTAATTGAGACCAGCCATGGAATAACAGGCTAGAACCTCTGCTGCAAAGAATGCCTCTTTTCAGTCTTTTCCTTGTGGAGTATTTATTTATTTAAGAACTGGCTATGGTCATCATTCAGAAATACAAAGAGGGTTTAAAGGCCCAAATAATTACCCAGCTTTTATAACAAAAGAACAATACAAAAATAGTTTCTTGTCCTGTCTCACTCAAGAAAGCCAGTTCTATTAAACTGCTCATCATTAGCTGTTTCATAAATCTCAGTCTTTGGGATTTAAGTAATTTTTATTTAACTGCTGCTCTTTCTTGATTAAAATAGCAATTGTTCTGACCTGCTTCCTAAAGTAACATGTCCTCTGAATAGCCTGTTTTAGGCTGAGAAACTCATTTTAATTTCGGAGTCTCAGGTCTCTTTTAAAAAGCTACTTTTGGTCATCTCCTTAAAACTGGAGATGTCTGGTAAAGTTCCTAAAGGGTCTTTACTGAGAGGGGAGTGTGGTAGACATATTTAGTGTTTTTACTGCCCAGCATCTATCATCCCTTATTGACAATATACCCCAGTTTCCCTTTGGGGTATTATTTCTCTCCTTTCTACCATCACACTTCCCATGAAGCACACTTCACTCCTGTGCCCACAGCACAGCCAATGGTAGCATGCTATCTCTTTGATTACAGGGATGGATTGGGAGTTGAGCACATGGTTCAAAATAGGCCAATCAAAACCCATAAGACTCAGGCAGCTGGGTGGCTCACTCAGTTAAACATTTGACTCTTGATTTCAGCTCAGGTCATGATCTCATGGTTCATGAGTTCAAGCCCCACATCAGGCTCCATGCTGACAGTATGGAGTCTGCTTGGGATTCCCTCTCTCTCTACCTCTCTCTCTCTCTTGGCCCCTCCCCCCACTCTCTCAGTCCTCAAAATAAATAAATAAACTTAAAAAAAAAAAACCATAAGACTCAATTCTGGGACATTTACTGGAGTTCTTTGAGGAAAAGGTGGTCTTTTTTCTGTAATTGGTTGTGGTGGTCTTGATTGCCCATAGCTGCCAGAGACCACTGGCAACTATAGAACAGAACTAACTCAGGAAGTAGAGCTGAGGATCCCGATCCCGATCTTCCAAGTATTTTTTATTTCAACTTAACTTTGTTTTTCATGATTCCAAACTAAAAGGTATACACAAATAGATTCTACTCTTTCTCTTGCCTCACTCCAGCTCTTTTCCTTAATGGGTAATAATTTTTATTGTTTTTGGTTTATTCTTCCAGTGTTTCTTCATGCAAATAAAATAAAATATGAATATATTTTTTACTTCCCCATTTTTGTTCTGCATGCATTTTATTTCTTCAATATATGTTCATTCAAGGAATACCCTTCTTTGAAATTCTATGGTGCCTTTGATTATTCCTGGTTGCTTTCCACATAATATTTGAAATGGCTCAGAGCCTTATTTAGCATATCCTACCACTTCTCTGCTTTGTTACCCTGGAGACATCATGATTTAATACTGGAGAATCCTATTTCACCAGAATTAGAGAATTCAAATGGAGGAGCTAAAATGAGGGTCCAATGCCAAACTAAAAAAAGACTTTCTAGAAAGTCTAATCTGAATACTACCAAACAGAGACTATTTCAGGCAGTGGGGGAAAAGTAGAGGGGGATGCCAAGAAGCCTAATTTTTTAGACCAAAAACAGAGATTGGCAGTGACAGGTACCTGAGCAGATAACCCAGAAAGAAGAGTATACATTGCTACCAAATGATCCATTATTTTGAATAGATGTCAAATTCAGTTCTTTTGGTTGGTCAGAAATCTCTGATCAAAGTAATACACTGACCCACATGATCTCTTTTTTTTTTTAATTTTTAAATGTTTTTATTTTATTTTTGAGAGAGAGAGAGAGAGAGAGAGACAAACAGACAGAGTATGAGTGGGGGAGGGGCAGAGAGAGAGGGAGACAATCTGAAGCAGGCTCCAGGCTCTGAGCTGTCAGCACAGAACCTGACACGGGCTCAAACCCACGAACGGCGAGATCATGACCTGAGCCAAAGTTGGACGCTTAACTGACTGAGCCACCCAGGCACCCCTGTTTGTTTGTCTTTTTGAAGTTTATTTTGGTCACTTTTTCTTTTCTTATATTGCAGAACTGTATATTGATATACCCAGTGAGGGCTGATATTTTCTCTGACATGGATAGATTTTAAACAGGTTACATAAACACATTACCATTTATGGTTTCGTGCAGGTCTTTTTCTTTTTTAATGTTTATTTATTTTTTTGATAGAGAAAGACAGACGGTGAGAGAGAGGGGGGCAGAGAGAGAGGGAAACACAGAATCTGAAGCAGGCTCCAGGCTCTGAGCTGTCAGCATAGAGCCTGAGGTGGGGCTCGAGCCCATGAACAGTGAGATCATAATCTGAGCCGAAGTCGGATGCTTAATCAACTGAAGCCAGGTGCCCCCATGCACATCTTAATAGAAGTAAATGAGCTAGGCATTCTGTTCTTTTATCCTTTAAGCATTAAATAAATAAATAAATAAATAGCATTTATCGCTTACTTTCTTTTTGATCTAAAATTCTAATTGGGGAGTTAGAAGAGTCATGAGAAAATTTTTTTTAGGTAAATATATTTGCCAATTGTGTTTTACCAAGCTACAAACCCCAAGGAATGAATGAAATACAAAGCAGATGTTCACAAAGAAAATAGACCTTATAACAATATACTGCAGTAGTCCCCTCTCCCCCACCACCCCCTTCCCCCCACCTTATCCACAGGGGTATATTCCAAGACCTCCAGTGAATGCCTGAAACTGCAGATAGTACTGATCCCTATATATACTGTTTTTACCTATACCTTGGAGATATCGTAGGTTTGGTTCCAGACGACCGCAATAAAGCAAATATCACAATAAAGCAAGTCAAATGAATTTTTTGGTTTCCCAGTGTATATAAAAGTTATGTTTACACTATACTGTAGTCTATTAACTGTGAAATAGCATTAAGTCTAAAAAAACACACCAATGTATATACTTTAATTTTAAAATATTGCTAAAAAAATGCTAGTCATTGTCTGAGATTTCAGTGAGTGGTTAATCACTGATCACAGATCACCATAACAAATATAATAATAATGAAAAAGTGTGAAATATTGGAAGAAGTACTAAAATGTGACACAGAGCAGAAAGTGAGCAAATGCTATTGGAAAAATGGAACCAATAGATTTGTTCCCTGCAGGGTTGCCACAAACCTTCAATTTATAAAAACACACTATTTATGGAGCGCAATAAAGTGAAGCACAATAAAATGAGCTATGGCCATACATACATACCTATGACACAGTTTAATTTACAAACGAGGCCCAGGGGCACCTGGGGGGCTCAGTTAGTTAAGCGTCTGACTCCTGGTTTTGGCTCAGATCATGATTTCAAGGTTTGTGAGTTGGAGCCCTGAGCCCTGCATCAGGCTTCGTGCTGATAGTGCCCAGCCTGCTTAGGATTCTCTCTCCCTCTCTCTCTGCCCCTCCTCTGCTTGTGCTCTCTCTCTCTCTCTCTCTCTCTCTCAAAAATTAATAAACTTAAAACAGCAACAGATGAGGCACAGTAAGAGATTAACAACAAAAACTAATAATAAAATAGAGTAATAATATATTGTAATAAAACTTACGTGAATGTGGTCCTTCTCTCTCTCTCAAAATATTGTACTATATTCACCCTCCTTCTCCTGATGATGTGAGATAACATGCCTATGTGATGAGATGAAGTGCGGTAAATGACCTAGCCTTAGGCTGCTATGGACCTTCTGAGAGTCAGAAGGAACATTTGCTTCCTGACCACAGATGACTGTGGGGGTGGAGGTGTGTGGGGGGGCTGGGAACTGAAGTGGCAGAAAACAAAACCCCAGATAAGGGAGGGGGCAGGGGATTAATGAATAGTTTTGGTAAAACGTAGCCTTTGTAAATACGGGATAAAGCTTCATCTTTTCTGTCCTAAAAATGAAATATTTGTTTGCTGGTCAGGTGATGTTGTGAATGCATTTCCAGATGCTGGATCTTAGGAAACAATTATTGAACATACTTTATTCTCAAATATGTGCTACTATTAATTAAGATAAATGTTTTATGCTATTGTCAAATTTCAGTAATTTTGTTTTGGGTGCAAGAAAGCCACCAAAAACATTTATTTTGGAGCTAATGCTATTTTTCTAAGAAAGCACATTTTATGAAAGCTAATTTAGCATAAACTTATCCTAGCCATAAATCCATAGACTCAAAATGTGATTTGGCTTCCAGATTTACACTTGTTTCAATTAAAAAAGGTTTCAATTAAAAATCACTAAGTTATGCCTACACATCAATTAATTTTTGCCTCAGGGCATGAACCATTTCTATATTAAGTAGCCTAATAGAAAACACTTTACTTTAAAGGTTTTATTTCTTCACTAACACACCATGTGTGAAAATACATTCTTGGCACAATATATTATACAATAGAGTTTGATTACTTACGCATGTTTCTGACATTTAAAATACCTGTATTGTCTTCAGGAGGTAATACAGAGTATATGAGGCTATAGACTACAAACAAAAAAAACAAGTTGGTTCACAATTTGAATAGACTGGAATGTGTAACCAAAGAACAATGGAGACACTCCTTGTTTGTGGCTTTCTTAGAATGTAGTAAACAACCGTCTTTCAAGGACCGGGTTAGCAACCAAAAATTGTAACAAAACAAAATCTTAAGGAAGCCTTGCAGAAGAGAAACTAGTACATTAGATGAGTAATCCAGAGGGGGAGTGGGGTGGGGGAAGGAGACAATGAAATCCACAAGAAGATTTGGCCATCTAGAAACCTGGATTTATAGGGGCACCTGGGTGCCTCATTCGGTTAAGTATCCAACTTCAGCTCAGGTCATGATTTCATGGTTTGTGAGTTTGAGCCCCACATCTGGCTCTGTGCTGACAGCTCAGAGACTGGAGCCTGCTTCAGATTCTGTGTCTCCCTCTCTCTCTGCCCCTGCTCCACTCACCCTCTGTCTCTGTCTCTCTCTCTCTCTTGCAAAAATAAATAAACATTTAAAAAAATAAAAAAAAAAAGAAACCTGGATGTATATACATTTATATAATACTAAGGGCATTTGATTCTGCTATGATGCCGACCTAAAAGATAGTGGAATTAAAAACAAAAAACTGCAATAATTAGTACAATCACTTCTTTGTTTTTCTTCCCTCGTAACTGCTAACCACCCCATCACAGAGCTTCCACTTCCTCTTTCCTTGCTCACCAAGGACCTTTGATTCACTTTTACTCTTTACAAAATTTAATTGACAATGATGCTGTTATAAATATCAAATTATTCTTCGTGAAATTATCTGCTTTATAATGACTAAATGTCACCATTATATTCTAAATCCACTTCCCTTATAAAAATGCCTTTATGGAATGAGTCATTTTTCTTTCAAGGCTTCTCAAGCTGAGAATGTCTTATCAGTCATAATTTTTTAAAATAGTATCAGGGCACAGATCTTCTAGGTCTCAAACCATTTTATAGGGCATTTAGGTCTAATACATTTGTGCCTCTGCTGCATTTGTGTGAGGGCTATTGTTAGCATTGGACCTGAGGTTTTACAAAGTAGTTAGTGAGGGATTAAATTAATTTAGGTCAGACCTTTAGCCACTGGCTATCATAATAATACATTTTCTACTATTTGCATGTTTCCATATATTTCCAGAACATCATGGTTTTGCTATTTACTTTGTAGAATTTGCAACTCCTTCAATTACCTCAGAGTTATTTTTAATTCTTAAAACAAGATTAAATTGCTTACATTTAAAAAATGTAATACATACTATTTAAAATATATTTATATATTTTATATATGATTCCATATATAATGTGTATATGTATACACACATGCACACACACACACACACACACACACACACACACATAACGGTGCCTTTGGAGAAAGAAGGAAAACTCCAAACTAAATGCAAGCAATATGGAAATTTCTTTGCCCTAGATTAATTTACTTAGAACAGAGGACTCTTTGTCCATGTCTGGTGGCAAAAGAGAAGTTCTAATGATCAATATTCTACAGGATTCTATCAAACAAGCCTGAATTGAGTTGCTTTTTTGAATGTTGTTTGCATAATTTAGTTAAAAAAGGAAATGTCTAGAAAGGACGAATGGGGAAAAAATAAATTTCTGTGATGTTAAATTCCTACATGTGCACTCTGACGATTTAAACATTACTCAACACACGTGCTAGTCAGCTTAAGTTGCTAACTGAATATAGGTCCCAAGAGATTAATAAATGTACCTACCACCTTTGGAGAACTCTAGTTACAGATCAGCCATTTCCTCTTCCTGTCCCTGCTTCTCAATAAGTGACTGCTGTTTCACATTATCCAGAGTGGCATATTCCAACTTAAGTAAAACATCGTGGTTCTTAATGAGAAGTTTCAAATGCATCTTGCCCTCATAGTTAGCTTTTAGTGAACAGCCAGGGCTAAAGAGCTGCTATTAAAAGAACGGTATTTTCTTTATAGCCGGTTCTTGCCCTGAGACTAAAGTATGTTTGGTTAAGGATACTAAGTTGAGACAGGCTCCTTCATAAAAAAGAAGACGAAGATGAAGAAGGAGAAGAAAAGAAATATTAAGAACAAGTTCTGCGATGTTTTTATAATAATTCAAACTGAAAGCAAACGAATGCTCCACTTTTTAGCACACAAAAAAAGAATGAGTATATATTTCATTCTATTTATTTTTTGAGTTATTGCCAAGAAAAAACAGTTCTTTATACAATCCCATGTGGAATGAGTCTTAGGGGTAAAAAAAATGGATTATGTGCCTTAAGAAGGACGATGCTACAGATTCAAGAAGAGAGGATCCAGAGGGACTGACAAAACTCTTAATTGCTCAGACTTGAGGGGACTGTCCCTGAGTTGAGATAAGTGATTTTCAGGATATGCAGTTTTTAAAAAATGGCTGCTTTGGTGGTGTTTACCTTTCATACTTTTCTTCTCTGCAACCACGCATGACCAAATTCAATTATTATTTTTATTCTCACACTTGAACAGGTATAAGTGCCCCTCTCACCACCTTCCACTTCCCCTAATACATGACTTCTCTCTTTTGTCTCCTTATTTTACCCTCTCTTTGCTCTCTCTTACCCTTCCTCCTGAGGATTTCCTAAGCAGTGTTTACAGGTTGCCTGCCACGCACCAAAAACATCTCTCACCATAATCTCAGGCCTTTTCCTTCTATATACTTCTTATGGGCAGCCTGTGTAAGAACTGCCCAGTCCTGTTATTCTGGAATCGCTCTCCCCTGTTCATTCTTTCTCTAAAGATAAAGCAAGGAACTCTAATGTTGAGAACATGTCTAACCAGAATGAACATGAAAACCAGCCAAAGAAAATGTCCCCATTTCCCCTTCTCAAGTTTATGAGGAAATATATAATGTGGGTCTACATCTGTGTTATCGCACTTAGTTTATACAGTTCATGAGAGAAAGATTTGATTCCTGGCTCTGCTACTTATTGTCTGGGTGATCTTGGACAAGTTACTTAACCAGATGCCTGAAATCCTTTCTGGAACAAGGCAATGGTATAAACAAATAAATGATCTTGCTCAAACTTAATTTCCTAATTTAGAGGAAAGATAGCTTAGAGGTTAAAAGCACAGCCTCTGAACTTAAATATCCTTGGGTGGGAGTCCGGGACTTTCCATTGACTTGAAATAAGGCCTTAGTTTCCTCATTTGTGAAGTAGAGACAATAATAATATCAACCTCATAAGGTTGTGGTAAACACTGAGTGAGATGATGCATAGAAAGCTTTTAACACATGGGAATGCAAGCTGGTGCAGCCACTCTGGAAAACAGTATGGAGGTTCCTCAAAAAAACTAAAAATAGAACTACCTTATGACCCAGCAATTGCACTACTAGGCATTTATCCAGGGATACAGATGTGCTGTTTTGAAGGGACACATGCACCCCAATGTTTACAGCAGCACTATCAACAATAGCCAAAGTATGGAAAGAGCCCAAATTGTCCATTGATGGATGAATGAATAAAGAACATGTGGTATATATATACATTGGAGTATTACTTGGCAATCAAAATGAATGAAATCTTGCCATTTGCAACTACGTGGATGGAACTGGAGGGTATTATGCTAAGTGAAATTAGTCAGAGAAAGACAAAAATCACATGACTTCACTCATATGAGGACTTTAAGAGACAAAACAGATGAACATAGTGAAGGGAAACAAAAATAATACAAAAACAAGGAGGGGGACAAAACAGAAGAGACTCATAAATATGGAGAACAAACTGAGGGTTACTGGAGGGGTTGTGGGAGGGGGGATGGGCTAAATGGGTAAGGGGCACTAAGGAATCTACTCCTGAAATCATTGTTGCCACTATATGCTAACTACTTTGGATGTAAATTTTAAAAAATTAAAAATAAAATTAAAAAAAAAAAGAAAAGAAAGCTTTTTTTAAAATGTTTATTCATTTTTGAAAGACAGAGAGAGACAGAGCACAAGCAGGGGTGGGGTGGAGAGAGAGGGGGACACAGAATCTGAAGCAGGCTCCAGGCTCTGAGCTGTCAGCACAGAGCCTGATGCGGGGCTTGAACCCATGAACTGCGAGATCATGACCCGAGCTGAAGTCAGATGCTCAACTGACTGAGCCACCCAGGTGCCCCAGAAAAGAAAGCTTTTAACACAGTGCCTGGAACTCCATATGATCACTAATGCTGTGGGTTTTTTTTAATTTTTTTAATGTTTATTTATTTTTGAGAGGGGAGGACAGAGAGAGACACACACACAGAATCTGAAGCAGGCTCCAGGCTCTGAGCTGTCAGCACAGGGCCTGATGCGGGGCTCAAACCCACGAACCACAAGATCATGACCTGGGTAGAAGTTGGACACTTAACTGACTGAGTCACCCAGATGCCCCTATACTGTTATTTTTAATAAGGTATCATCATGACAAAATCTTGGAGGCTGTATCACAATGTTAAAAATGAAATACCATTTTATGGAAATAATCTACTGTGAAATAATAATAGTCATATATATAATATATATATTATTTTATATATATATAATATATATTATATATAATATATATAATATATATAATATATAATATATTATATATTATATATAATATATATTATATATATTATTTATATATAATATAATTATAATATATATATATGGCTCTGCCCTTGGTTCTTGGCTCAGAACTCCTAATACTCTTGTAAATAGGGGGTGGTAGAAGAATTTTTTGTTCTAACATGTAGTCTTTTGTTCCTGACATAGAGCTCCAAAGATCTTCGTAATTTCCTCCATGATAGGACTGTCTTTTGTTCTAATGAGGTGACTCTTGGTGGGTTCCTAGATGGGAGCTGGTCATTAGAGAGACCAAGCCGTGATTCAAAGCTTGGAATTTTCAGCACGCCCTCCCAATTCTCTACTCCAGAGAAGATGCATCATGCCTATGTGATGAAGCCTCCACAAAAGTCCCAAAAATGCAGAGTTCAGAGCTTCTAGGTAATTATTTTCACATGCAAGTCAAAAAGATAAGACTTTTTAAGCAATCTGTTCAACCCAAATTAACAACAATCTCTTAATATAATCAAGTATTTAGCATTTAAATTTCCAGTGTCTCAGTCTCACAGTTCATAGGCTCAGGCCCCACATCAGGCTCTGTGCTAACAGCCCAGAGCCTGGAACCTGCTTTGGATTCTGCATCTCCCTCTCTCTTTACCCCTCCCCCAGTTGCACTCTATCTTTCTCTCTCTTTCAAAAATAAGTAAATATTAAAAACAATTAAACTTCCAATGTCTCATGTCATAATTTTATTTAATGTGTGTGAATCAGGATCAAAATAATGACCACATATTGCAACATGCCATTATGTCTTTTAAGTTTAAAAAAATTTTTTTGAATGCTTATTTATTTTTGAGAGAGAGAGAGACAGAGCATGAGTGGGAATGGGGCAGAGAGAGAGCGGGAGACATAGAATCTGAAGCAGGCTCCAGGCTCCGAGCTGTCAGCACACAGCCCAACGCGGGGCTCAAACTCATGGACTGCAAGATCATGACCTGAGCCAAAGTCGGACACTCAACCAACTAAGCCACCCAGGCACCCCTATGTCTTCTAAGTTTAAATTCCCTTGCCATCCCATTTTCCTATTTCTTGCAATTTATTAGTTGAATAAATTGGGTTATTTGTCCTAAAATTTCCTATAATCTGGATTTTGCTGCCTGCACCCCTGTGGTGCAATTTTACTTACTTTTTTGTTTTTTTTTGTTTGTTTGTTTGTTTGTTTTTCATCTGCATTTCCTGTATATTGGTAATTGGATATCAGTGCTGAATCAGATTCAAGTTTGATTTTTTTTTATCAACACTACTTGATGGGTGGTATTGAGTTCTTTCATTGGGAGGCACATAATATCTAGTTGTCTTTTTGGGACATTGACAGTCATTGATGCTCAATGACTAGATCCATTAATTTGTTAAGAATTACAAAATGGGGCGGGGCGGGGAGGGGGGGGCGCCTGGGTGGCTCAGTCGGTTAAGCTGCGGACTCAGGTCATGATCTTGCAGTCCGTGAGTTTGAGCCCCGCGTCGGGCTCTGTGCTGACAGCTTGGAGCCTGGAGCCTGTTTCAGATTCTGTGTCTCCCTCTCTCTGACCCTCCCCTGTTCATGCTCTGTCTCTCACTGTCTCAAAAATAAATAAAACCTTAAAAAAAATTAAAAAAAAAGAATTACAAAATGGGGGAAAAGAGAATTATAACATGGGGATATTTTGTTTCAAAGATGCATTTATCATTTGTTATCTGGAAGTTCCATAAAGAGAAACTTTCCTCTACCTACCATGTGGTTACCCAAGGATACAATTAGAATAGAAAAAGCAGAATGGCATAATAAATACTTCAGTCATTTCCTTTACTTTCCAGTTTTCAAAACAGTGAGTTATTAGATTACTATTTAAAATTCAAGTAGGGACTTATTATGAAAAAAAAAAAAAAGAACTTTAGAATGTACAGTGTATAAGCATCAGAGTTTTTGTTTTATTTCTTAAAATTTTAATGACACATAAAAATAAAAGGCTAAGAATTTCAAGGTTGGCAGCTGTGTACAGACCCAGAGAACATTCTGTCTATACAGGAGCACAAAGGAAGATTCTGGAGAGCTCTGGGAAAACTGTGGAAGTGGCATGTGCTAACATTTGGGATACATTGTTAATAGGTACACGACTGGGTACTGAAATGCTTGGGAAAAATTGGATGGGTTCATGAACAAATAAGCAAATAAAAACACATGGCAATTTTTAACATAGGAAAAATAAAGATTGTTGAAGATAGGCGGTGTGGTTAAGAATGCAACTTGGCTTGTCTGTTAACAGTATTTGTTTGGCCATAATAATGTAAACACAGCCTTTGGTATAACAAAAGTGTTGATATGCTTATGCAGGGAACACAGGAAAAAGGGAAATCGGAAATGTGGTATGGAGATACAAAACCCTCCTCTCTACAGCATGGTGGGGAGTCAGTAGATTTTATCTAAATCATTCAGTCAAGAAGCTATATAAAAGAATATTATTTAGAAAGAGTAATAAATGTTAGGAAAAAAACAGTTAAAAGAGTTGAAGTGATTGCCTCTGGGGAGTAGAACTGGGTGGTATGTGGGGATGTTGCAGGGGACTGATTTTTTATTAGAAATCTTAGGCAACATTCATGCTATTATATACGTGTATTACATGTATAAAATAGAAATTAACATATAAATAAAGGGATAAATTGTCCATGCAAGATGAAAAATATAGAAAAAAGAGCTGAAGAGTGAAGTTTACTCTCAGGTCAGAAAAAACAACACACAAAAACGTTTCAGCTTGCATTTAATCTGTAGATTTAACAAAAATCTCTTTCACATACTCGCAGTAGGCTTCTATGCCTAAAAAACTTCTCTACTTCCAGTACATTCTTTTTCTTTTTCTTTTTTTAACGTTTATTTACTATTGAGACAGAGAGAGAGACAGAGCATGAGCAAGGGAGGGGCAGGGGGAGGGGGAGACACAGAATCTGAGGCAGGCTCCAGGCTCTGAGTTGTCAGCACAGAGCTCGATGCAGGGCTCAAACTCACAAACTGTGAGATCATGACCTGAGCGGAAGTCGGACGCCTAACCAACTCAGCCACCCAGGTGCCCCAACTTCCAGTACATTCTTAATCATAACCACCAGCTTGCACTGCAGTCCTTCACAGATTATCCAGTCACTTTTGTCTTATGATCTCATGCCTAAATCTAAACCTGATTTCCAGCTAAACCCTCTTCTGAATCAGCGTATCAACTACATTGATCTCACAAGCAGTATGTGATCAAGCCCCAGTAAACACTACAAAGGCTTGGGTAAACTTCCCTTTTTGGCAATACTGTGAGCACAAGGTCACACACATCATGGTCAGGACTCCATGATCCCATGGCGAGAAGAGGGCCAGAAGTTCTATGTTAGGACCCCTCCTGGACTCTGCCCTTGTGTCTCTGCCTTGTCTGATTTTAATTTGTATTCTTTTGCTATATTAAAACTGAAATCATAAGTGTAGTACTTCCTGAGTTCTGTGTGTTGCTCTAGCAAATTATAGAATTGAGGGTGGTCATAGGAACCTCTGAATTGATAGCCAGCTAGTCTGAAATGAGGAGGGCCCTGGTTTTGAAGTCTGGGGTGGTCCAGAGCCAGCGGCCAAGAAGAACCCGCGGGCAGGAAGAGCTGCACCGGGGTCGTGAGGGGTAACTCATTACATACCCTCAGATTGAGAGGGGGGTCAGGGATAGAGTAAGTCTCAAAGGAATTTTGGAAGCAAGGTTTCCAGGACCTTGAGGGACTAGCTGTTGCTAGGGAAACACCATTTATTACTGTTTACTAAAATCTCAGTCATGAGACCCTTCAGATGTATATCAGGGGCCATAAGCTTGAAGTACGATTGCCAGCATATATCTTGGAGGAGTTGAGATAAAGGCAGTTTCCAAAGGAATTTTTATATGTTAAAGTAGACTTACAAGATCCTCCAGGTTGGGATAATGTTAAGCTAAGATTCCCTTTTGCCCCTAGCAAAGTGTCATCATCCAGGCAGCTGAACTCCTAGAGGGAGGTCACTCTACTGGTTTCAAGGACTTGTCAATGGGCTGTAGCCAGTATGGGAATTTAATTTTTCATTTGCCTCAGTTTCCCACAACACCATGGCAAGCATTTAAACCCCTTTCCTTTGTTCTTGGGCAGCCAGGAGTATCCGAGGAAAATCACATACATTCATATCACATACCTGGGAGTGGGGGTGCTGTTAGCCTCCACTTTACCCCCAGCTTGCCCATGCTCCCTCATCACTGGGAACCCACAAACTTGTGACTGGTGTCTAAGTGAGAGAAGTCATGTGGGGACTGTTCCCCAAAATGTACACTTAGCTAAACTCATTGTAGTAGCTGAACATTAGGGAGGTGCCAGTGTAGGAAAGGCCACGTGGGAACTGCAAGTCCTTCTAAGTGAGTATCAGACTCTGCTCACTTCTCTAGTCTGTGCTGCAGCGCCCTCCCCACACCTCCAGCCACTGGACAACCACCTCAGGCTCAGCATGTCTTCCTATAGCCCCAGATCTCAGAGACCAATCCTGTCCTTAGACTACAGGTGTTTAAGGAGCTCTGGCCCAACACTCTGGGACTCAACACTAGCGCTCTGTCAGAGCACAGGGAGAAACAGTCAACAGACCTGGTGTAGCAGCTGGGGTCTTGTTAGAAAGAAGTTGACTAGGGCCTGGGTGGCTCAGTCGATTAAGTGTCCAACTGTTGATCTCAGCTCAGGTCTTGATCTCAGGGTTGTGAGTTTCAAGCCCCAGGTTGGGTTCTGCACTGGGCATGGAGGAAAGGAAGGAAGGAAGGCAGAAAGAGACAGAGAAGGAGGGAGGGAAGGAAGGAAGGAAGGAAAGAAGCAAAGAAGGATTTAAAGGAATTTCCTACAAAAGGGTGGTCCCAGGCAACCAAAGGGATAGATCAGTTGGTAGCCAAGAATAGCAGCCCTAGACTCACAGACAGAAGGAGGGAAAATGGAAGAGGATTCTGTAAAGGCAGCTGTTCTGTGCCACAGCCAGTGGCAAGTAACCTGTTTTTTCTTTCCCCTTGTCTGCAGGGCTCTCCAGTAACAGACGCAGCTGGAGTTAGGGGCAAGGGAGGCTGTTGACATAACCCATGTAGGTCAGCCGATGGGGTGGAGAGGAACAGAAAGCAGATCTGGAGGTATAGAAGGGAGATATTAAGCACCTGGTTTCAGATCCGTTCTCTGTACCTACCAGCTATGTGATCTTTAACACGTCATGTAAACTCAGTTCCCTCTTTGATAAAACAGAGGGTTTCAGTAACCAAGGACCAAAAGGAAATAATGTACATGAAGTATTTAGCATAGCAAGGTCATAGCAGAGGCTCTGTATCCAGCAGACAGTAGTACGAAGTAGGATTGCTGCTCTGCCTCTGCCTTTAAGCCTAGCTCTCACACCTGGGCTTCTGACTTGCTTCTGAGACCCAGATGCCCCCAGTACCCCATTCTGATAATAGGATCCAGGTTATTTTTATTGTGCCAGAGGCCCTGTTATTCACTTTATCCTACAGCCTCCTAGGAATGACACCTTGCTGCAGGCTTGTAGGTAACCATGGAAACCCGCTGCCTTCATCAGGTGACTAAAAGCAAATTGGTAACAGCCTGATGAAGGTGAAGGGGAGAGAAGCTGAAAACAAAGACTTTTAGGAGGCAGGTTAAGCAAAAACCATGCTCCTGACTTGGAGTTGAATATTTTGATCCCTAGAGACAGTTAGCACCCAGCTCCACTCAGTGGACCCCTCCCTTAAGTCACAGTGCACATAGGACAGAGTGTACTCACAGTGCAAGGCAGGGTTGGAGGCCCCCATGCCACTCTGTCAGCTGACTTCCAGTGAGTTTGTAACTTGCAAACTCTGCAGGAGCCATTTTGATTAAAAAGCTCTCGGTTTCAGTCAACCTCCTCTGAGAACTTGGTTCAGGAAACCAGGACTAGATTGGCCAGAAGCAGATGGAACACATCTACAATGTTATTTTTTTAATTTTATTTTTTGAAAAATTTTAAAGTTTCTTTATTTATTTTGAGAGAGAGAGAGGGACAGAGAAAGAGCATGAGCAGGGGAGGGGCAAAGAGAGGGAGAGAGAGAATCCCAAGCAGGCTCCTTGCTGCCAGCACAGAGCCTGACGCTCAGATCATGACCTGAGCCGAAATCAAGAGTCTGACGTTTAACCGACTGAGCCACCTAGGCGCCCCCAGAGCTACAATTTTAGAGAAAGGGAGCATATTAGATTTTTAGGGCTGCTGTTACAAAATACCACAAATTTCTAGGGGCGCCTGGGTAGCTCAGTCGGTTGGGCGTCCAACTTCAGCTCAGGTCATGATCTCGAGGCGTGTGAGTTCAAGCCCCGCGTCGGGCTCTGTGCTGATAGCTCAGAGCCTGGAGCCTGCTTCAGATTGTGTCTCCCTCTCCCTCTGCCCCTCCCCTGCTCACGCTCTGACTCTCTGTCTTTTAATAATGAATAAACGTTAAAAAAAAAAAAAAAAAGTACCACAAATTTCTGGTTTTGACAGCAGAAATTTATTGTCTTACAATTCTGGAAGCTAGAAGTCTGAGACTCAGGTGTCAGCTTTCCGAGGACTGTGAAGAAGATTCTGTTCTGTGCCTCTCTCCTAGTTTCTGGGGCTCATCTGTCCTTACTTTGGCATTCGTTGGCTTCTAGAAGCATCACCCTGACCTCTGCCTTCACTTTCACATGACGTACTGTGTGTGTGTATGTGTGTATGTGTGTGTGTGTCAAATTATCCCTTTTTGTAAGGACACCAGTCATATTGGATTAGCCCCCACCCCTTAATGACCTCATCTTAACTAATTGCATCTGCAAGGACCCTATTTCCAAATAAGATCATATTTTAAGGTGCTAACACTTAGGACTTCAATGTATGGATTTTGAAGACACAATTCAACCCATAACATAAAGTGGGGAAATTTAATCACGTGATACCTGTCTTGGTTCTTAAATATTGACCCTTCTGGGATTTCTCACCACTGGGCTACCTTCCTATCCACAAGCCTCCGATATTCTGGGTTGTGCCTTTTGCCCTACACCACTAGTCTTGCCCATCTACATGCTCCCCTTCTGCAATCTAGCTCCCTCTGACCCCTGGGTATATACCTCTATATCTCTAATCTTCCACTATTTTTTCTGTCTGCGTGCAAAAATTGAGTGTTTTCTTAGAACTGGCCTAACTTCAAGGGTGTGATTAATCCAGGTCCCTGTTTCTTTAGCTGTGCCCCAGCATCTGTAGATAGTGGGGCCAAACCTAGCTGCCTTCTAAGGGAAACCAGCAGTGTTTGAAGTTCATGAAAGTGAGGACATTTAGATCCAAAGTTCAGAACCAAGTAGGAGAATGCTTAGGTAAGCAGAGTTACAGTGTATCTTGGTAGATCTAAGGATGTTTACTACTGGCCGTTTGAATGGATGGCCCAGGCCCATAGGCTGATTATGGCCACATGGAGGTCTGCAGATGGGTCCTACCCGAGGGTAAAGCAAGAGTAATCTGGCAGTGGTTAGGAACATGAATTTTGCTCACTAAGCCTTAATTTTTGCATCCATAAAATGAGACCCACAAACAAAAGTTATCTTATGGGATTTTTGAGGTGATTAAATGAATAATGAATGAATGGCCTTAACCCAGTGTCTGATAAAAACTAAGCATTCAATGGGGCGCCTGGGTGGCTCAGTCAGTTCAGTGTCCGACTTTGGCAAAGGTCATGATCTCATGGTTCATGGGTTCGAGCCCTGCATTGGGCTCAGTGCTGACAGCTCAGAGCCTGAAGCCTGCTTCAGATTCTATGTCTCCCCTCTCTCTGCCTCTCTCCCATTCATCCTCTGTCTCTCTGTCTCTCAGAAATAATACGTAAACATTAAAAAAAATTTTTAAAAAACCAACTAAGCATTCAATACATGTTTGCTATGGTAATCACGATGGCCATTTATAGACATTTTACTGTTTCTACAAAGTTCCATGAGGTTGACAACTAGTTTCTGGGTATGACAGATTAGAACTGCTGCTCCTTTCTTCTTGAAATTATTCACCCAAACAAAATTCCACAAACTCTTTGGGGGGAAATGTTAGCTATTCTTTGTGGTATTTCTACACAGTACTATAGCTAGGTTGTGACCATTGATCCAGAAGAGAAGCTACCAATTTGTGATCTACTTAGATAATAAGTAGCTCTCTTGGCATGAGCAGGAAAAGAGTAAAAGGTATCTTTTTCTTCCTCTCGAAATTCTATGGGTTCCTGAGATTCCAACACTGGGCTAGAAGTAGATCCTCTGAGTGATAACAATTATCCTACACACTTCCTAACTTAGCTCAAAAATACCCACACTCTTTCTAACAGGGTCAGGAGCACCTGATCATTTTGAAAAGATAATTTCCTCAGATGAGACGTGAACCGCACAAGTAATCATTATGTGCATCCCCTCCTGCCCCTCCACAGTGTGATTTAATGTATTTTAGGAACCTAAAGTTCAAAATGTGAGTTTCCTGGGTAGAAAAAACAATCTGTCAGAAAGCACTTAGGAAAAGGCATAGCAGACAGATTAAATATATGCAAAGATCTGTCCTTGGCCCTCTTTTCTGTTTTCCTTGACAATGTCATTCAAATTCCAGTTTGTGATGGAGGTTCAGGTATCTGCCTACAGCTGCAGCTGACAGTCTCTGGAAGGCTGGGTTCTCCATCTCTAGTGCCTACTGGAAGATCTGACACCATCGTAAAAGCAATAGATCTCAGAGGGAAGTGATCATGTCTACTCTTCCAGCCCTGTGTGTGTGTGTGTGTGTGTGTGTGTGCGCGTGTGTGTGTGTTTCTGTATTTTTCTCATGACACTCTCTTAGTCCGTTCAGGCTGGTAAAAACACAATAGACTGGGTGACTTAAACAACAAAATTTTATTTCTCATGATTCTGGAGGCTGGGAAGTTCAAGATCAAGATGCCAACAGATTCAGGGTCTGGTGAGGCCACTTCCTGGTTCATAGATGGCCACCTTCTCGCTGTGTCCTCAAATGGCAGAAGGAGTGGGAGAGGTCTTTAGGGTCCCTTTTATTAAGCACTAATACCATTCATAAGAGCTCCACCCTCATGACTGAATCACCTCTCAAAGACCCACCTCCTACTATCATCAAAATGGGGGTTAGGATTTCAACATATGAGTTTTGGGGCAACAAAAACATTCAGTACATAATGGACATTTACTGCTTTCTATGTTGTATTAATTTCTTTATATACATGTCTTATCTCCCTTATAAATTTTCAACTTCTTTTAGATAAGATCTGTTTTTAATTCATTTATATTGTACAGTGTGCTTCTCAAACAGTGAGTGTTGGCTTTAGAGTTGGTTAGTCCTGGTCATATATAGGACCTCAAGGACATTCCCAAAGAGGGCTATGATCTTCTCAGCTGACACAGTTTATACTTACTGGGGAAATGAAACAGGGATGATCTTTGAAAACAGTTTTGCTGGTGAGTGAGCCAAGTGGTTTAAATCTTCCCATTGTTTACTCAATATTAGGAGATACAACACCCCACAGAATTGGGCTCAGTTATAGAGAAGATTTCCGAGTAAACATATTTATTTATTTATTTTTATTTTAAGAGCAAGAGGGAGTGTGAGTAGGGGAAGGGCAGAGAAAGAGGAAGAGAGAGAATCCCAACCAGGCTCCTCCGCACTGTCAGTGCAGAGCCGGAGGTGAAGCTTGATCACACGAACTATGAGATCATTACCTGAACCAAAATCAAGAGCCAGACGCTTAACTGACTCAGCCACCCAGGCACCCCTGAACATATTTTTTAAATGACATTAAGATTTGTTAACAAAGAGGCTCACTTTATTGTCAAATTAGTACCAGAGGTGGGAACATCATAAAATGGATATAGGATTGTTGCATGATTTTTTTTATCTCAATACCTGAGATTTGTTGTCTCACAGCTTTGAAGAATGAAGAGGTGGACACAGAATAAAATGAGCAGCAGGCAAAAGTTTATTAGAATATAAGATTAGAAAGAATAGTATGAAAGCTCTCTTTGCAGAAAGGGGGCATCTGAAAGTGAATGCTCCCAACTATAGGCAAGGGTCTTCATTTTATAGGGTTTTGGTTGGCCCCTCCTTCCCCCCATTCCTTCTCAGGTTCTATCCTTATTGGCTTGATGACTCTAGGTGTTGGGTTGTCCACTCCTGATTGGCTCAACTCCATTGTGTGAGGAGTTAGAATACGGTCATACTGTCCCTCATAAACATAAGTTTTATGGTTTACTTACTTTAGTTAGGTATTTTGATTGTCAAATTCCTAAGGGGAACCTGAGGGGCATAGGTGGTGTCTGTTACATTCTTAAGAGGAGTCTTACGCTTGAGGAGGTTTGCTGTGGCCAACACTCCCAGCATTGTTCCAAAATGTGTGTTTTCCCCATCCAGGGACCTCAGGTCCTAACCATTCCCTCTCTGCCTATCTTATCTTATCTTTCCCCTATCATAGGATGAGAATTTCATTAAATACTAAGCAAAACAACATCTAAGTGCTGGAAAATAGACTATCCATGTGGATTATTGGAATAGTAGTTGGAGATTAAGAACCTAGTATTTTTTCCTGTGCCCAGTGAAATGAAGAATAAATAATGAGAATGAGAAAGAGGAGGAAAAGAAGAAGAAATATTTACTAAGAAATTGGACAGGGCACCTGGGTGGTTCAGTCAGTTAGGCATCGGACCCTTGATTTCGGCTCAAGTCATGATCTCATGGTTTGTGGTTTCGAACCCTATGTCAGGCTCTGTGCTGACAGCAGGAATCCTGCTTGGGATTCTTTTTCTCCCTCTCTCCCTGCCTCTCTCTCTCTCTCTCTCTCTCAAAAATAAGGAAAGAAAGAAAGAAAGAAAGAAAGAAAGAAAGAAAGAAAGAAAGAAAGAAATTGGAATGTGCTGGGTACCTGAGGTACACTATCTCATTAATCCAGAGTGGTAGGTAATATTATTTTGATTACACAGGTCACTAAATAGACATCACTCAGAGTATAAGCCATGGATCTGGGACCAAACTTGGTCCTGTCAATTTCCAGAATCCAACTCTTTTTTGTTGCTGTTTTTTGCTTATGTGAACATTATGTCTAAACAACAATAAAGATTTTAAAAGAAAACAAACACAATCTTATAAATGGTGGATATCTTATGGTAAAGACTTCTTTGTACTTTTTGTAGATGTGTTTAGAAATTTTTTGCTTGGATCAACTCTGTTTAGTTAAATACACATAACTGTAGTATATTCAGTTTTCAGTGAATTTTCCTAGATAATCAAATGAGATTTGGTGGCATATCTCATGATTCTCTATCCTCCCCCCACCAATCCTCATTCCAGAAGTCCTAGAAATGGCTAGGATTTAGAACAGAAACTCTGTGGCATGCTGCCTACCTAGATTCCCTGCTTCAGGACAGAAGCACTCATTCTCCCACCTGCTAGGAGAGTTGGTTGACAGCTCTCAGATAAACATCTTTCCAAGAATTGCCCTTCCTCAACTGAAGAAGGCTACCTTGCTGAGGTCATGCCCTTCTCCCTGGTGGCAGCCACTGCTGATGACTGGCCAATGATGGGAGAGGTTTTTAGGTGCTTAGTAAGCAAACTGCGCTGGGAGAGGATGGGCTCAAGAAGCTCAAGATGCCAGGACAGGTCAAACTCTGTCCTCTTAGTGCCCGCACCAGCAGCTGCAGACATTCTGGCCCCCTTGATAACCTTCCCCAAAATAGACACTGTGCTCAGGAGCATGGGAGCCAGGTATGGGGTCACCACCAAGGCTGAGAGGGAGGAAGAAGACCTCAATGACTTTAAAGAATTAGGTGGATACTGGTTAGAGTTGTTTGCCTTCACCTCTCGCTGGAGGAACAGCAGCTGCAGGCAGAGCTATTTTATGATGTGTGGCTGTTTGCCAGAAACAGTACTATTTAGCCATTAAGATGCAAAACAACAGTTTCACAGGATGTTTGAGGCTTTGTTTTTATTGTAGCTTTCTTACTAAGTGCCAGACACTGTGCCAAAATTTATGTGTGCACTATCTCATTTAATCTTTACAATAGCCCTTTGACACCAGGGTTGTATTAACCGATTAAAAAACCGAAGTTTAGAGAGATTAGGGAATTGCCCCTGGAATTCACCATAATAAAGAACATCTAGCAAGCATCAGCCAAGTCTGTCAGGAATTTCAGAGTTTTGACTGCTGTTTTCCACTGACCCCCCTTGATGTTGTAGCTCACCACAATCATCCAAAGACCTCGTGTGACAAGCTGAAAAAGATCCAGCTACCATCTTCCTATCAGCAGCAGTGCCTAACAATGTGTTTTGTAGATAGAAACTGACTGAATTAAAAGGTGCTGACAGATCTCTTTAAAAATAGATGTCAATGTGATAGACCACAAGCATATCAAAAAAGGCAGAGTTGACTTTTTATTCACACTGTGGAAAAGAATTGAAGTCCCATCCTCATTCATCAGAGTCTCCTATTACCTGTAACAAAGCAGAACTCGCAAAATCAGGTCCCAAGGTGATGTGTTTTTCTAAAACTAAAAGTAGAAATGAGTGAAATGCTGTCACTGCCCTCCGAGATAAGTGGTGAGGTGGACACATCTACCTGCGTGAACAGCTTCCTTCTGAGCAGTTCCCTGCTGCCTGTTTTGGCTCCCCACCCCCCTGCCCCCCGGGTCCCCAGGTGCTGACACAGTTCCTGGCACATAGGAGCCTTTGGATAAATCTATATGAAGGTCAGTGTGCTGTTCTGAGTGTCGTCCCAGGGTACTGGGACCAGGAAAAAGAATCAACGTTTATCGAACACCCACTGAGCATCAGTACTACGCGAAGTGTTGGGGGTACAAAGGTGGATTCAGACAGCTACAAAATTTGCAGGGTCCAGTGCCAAATGGAAATGAGGGGTGCCTGCACCTTGTTCAGAAATTAAGAATTTCAAGACAGTGACAGCAGAGCATTGAACCAAATGTGGGGCTCTTTTGAGTATGGGGTCTTGTGTGACTGCATAGGTTACATGTCCAGGAAACTGGCCCCCAGTGAATTAGAAAGTTTCTGTTATCAAAGGGTTCTCAGCTCAGTGGTCAAGAAAAAGGCACACACAATGATGATTTGGTGTGATAAAAAGTGTGAGTTGGGGAGGGGGTATGAGTGTTATGAGAGCAAAGATTCATTTAGACCTCACACAGGTATTATAATCTCCTTTTTTTTTTTTAACCTAAACTATTTTTACTGTATTGCCTGTTTAATGGCTTTATTGTGGTATCGGTCACATACCATACAATTCAATCCACCCATTTAAAGTATAGAATTCAATGGTTTTTAGTATATTGATAGAGATGTGTAACCATTACCACAATCAATTTTAGCACATTTTCATCCCTCCAAAAAGAAACTCTATTCGCATTAACAGTCACTCTCCAGTTTCCTCCACTCCTCCCAGCCCTAGGTAACCAGTAATTTTGTTTCTGTCACTATAGATCTGCCTATTCCTAGGAATGGAATTGTTGGTTATATGGTAACTCTGTGTTCCTGTTTTGCTTTTTTTAAATAACAGCTTTATTGAGATGTAATTCATATACCATAAAATTTACCCTCTTAAAATGTGCAACTCAGTGGTTTTTTGTGTATTTACAGAGCTATACAATTGCTACTATCTAAAGCTAGAACATTCTCATCACCCCAAAAAGAAATCTCATACCCCTTAGCAGTCATTCCCTATTTCCCCCTCCCTGCAGGTCCTGGTAGCCACTAATCTGCCTTCTGTCTCTATGGATTTGCCTATCCTAGAAATTTCATATAAAACGGAATCGTTATATAATATATGGTGTCGGTGTCTGGCTTCTTTCACTTAGCATAGTATTTTCAAGGTTCACCCATTTTGTAGCACATGTATAATCTCCTATTTACAGATGAGGAAACCAAGACTCTGGGAAGCTAAATGATTTGCTCAAGCTCACACAAGTGAAAAGTAGCAATATCAGGGTGAACAACCATACCAGTTTACCCAGGACCGTCTCAATTTTAGCAGCGAATGTCCCATTCTTGGGAAATTCCTTAGTCCAGTCAAACCAGGTGATCACCCCAGGCAGGACTCAGCCTAGTCTGCCTGCAGTACAATTGAATGGCTTTGTGTGAGAAAGAACAGCAGGACTCTTCAGGTGAAACCAAGCCAGCGTATCCTAGAATAGTAGGAAATTTGGACATTATCTCAATATCCCTTAAGTCAATTTTTGTGCTCCTTTCATTTATTTATCTAAGTTTCCATTTTAATATTCCCCAACTTCCCCCCACCCCTCCTCCACTATTTTTTTCCATAGCACTACACAATTCACTGATTACTTATTATTATTACTTATTATTATTGTTTCTGTCTGTCTCCACCACTCCTCTCCTTGAATATAAGCTTCACGGGAACAGGAGATTGCTGTTTTGTTCATTTAAGTATCTCGGTTGCCTAAAATAGTGTCTGGCTTGTATTTTACCGAATAATCCTTATCTGACACCTAGACCTTGCATTAGGATGTCTAGCAAGCCTATTTTAATATCTACCAGAAGGTGACTATGACAATTGGTCATGATAATACTCTTAAAATTCCTAGGTATAGTATGAAAGTCCAAGACTTTTCCTCTGTCTTTTTTTGATAAGTCTTAAACCTCCAAAGAAGTTGAAAGAATAGCTAAATAAACATCCTAAATCCTTACATAGATTTACTAATTATTAACATTTTGCCATAATTGCGTCTACACACATACACACACACACACACACACACACACTATACATACTCAGTAGAGCACACAATTCTTGATCCCAAGGTTGTAAGTTCAAACCCCACGTTGGGTGTAGAGATTACTTAAAAATGAAATCTTTTTTTTCTTTTTTAATTTTTTTTAATTTTTTTTAAATTTTTTTTTAACATTTATTTATTTTTGAGACAGAGAGAGAGCATGAACAGGGGAGGGTCAGAGAAAGAGGGAGACACAGAATCCCAAACAGGCTCCAGGCTCTGAGCTGTCAGCACAGAGCCCCACGCGGGGCTGGAACCCACGGACCGTGAGATCATGACCTGAGCTGAAGTCGGATGCTTAACCGACTGAGCCACCCAGGCGCCCCAAAAATGAAATCTTTAAAAAAAAAAAAAAGTAGGATGAAGTTGTATAAACCCTAAATTCCTAAAATATGGATCTTCTTGAAAAAGGAAATTCTACTAAATAACCACAATACCACTACTATCACACCTCAGAAAATTAACATTAGCTCAATGATATAATTTAATATAATATATGTCTATATTCAAATTTCTCCAATGGTTTTAAAAATGTCATTTATAAGCAGGCTTTTTTCTCCTCTGATGCAGAAGATTTACACAGTGCATTTGGTTGTTATCCGTTTACTCCCTGTTAGTCTAGAAAAATCTCTGCCTTTTGGTGGTTTTTGTGACATTGAACTTTTTTAAGAAACTAGGCTAGTTGTCTTACAAGTCTTTTCCAAATGCTGGATTTTCCTATTTCCTTATGTTTAGATTCAGACAAGAATTCTGCATAAGGGGTGTTGTGTACCTCTTACTGCATAAGATCAGAAGCTGCACATTGTCTAACTATTGGTGATGCCAAAGTTTGATTGCTTGGTTAAGGTGATGTCTACCAGATTGTGCAATGGTAAAGATACATTTTCCTTTTGGAATTATTAACTGATCTCTGAGATGCTACTTTGAAGCCACATGATTATCTTGTTCCCCAATATCCTTTCACTCAGTAGCTTTAGCATCTGTTAATGATGGTACCCTGACACAATTATTATACTGGCAGCTGCAAACTCTAATATTCATCTACATTTACAAGCTGGCATGCTTTTGAATCACTGTGAACACAGGTTTTTCTACATTTCATTTAGTGTGTTATAATCCACTACCATCATTAATTTTTTTTAACTTTATTTATTTATTTATTTATTTTGAGGGACAGTGCGAGTGGGGAGGGGCAGAGAGAGAGGGAAAGAGAGAGAATCCCAAGCAGGCTCTGTGCTGTCAGTGCAGAGCCCAACACAGGACTCTAACTCACGAACAATGAGATCATGACCTGAGCCGAGATCAAGAGTTGGACGCTTGAGGCATCCAGGTGGTTCAGTCGTTAAGCATCTAACTTTTGGTTTCGGCCCAGGTCATGATCTCACAGTTCATGGGTTCACGCCCTGCATCAGGCTCCGCACTGACAGCATGGAGCTTGCTTGGGATTCTCTCTCTCTCTCCCTCTCTCTCTGCCTCTTTCCTGCTCTCGCTCTCTCTCTCTCAAAATAAATAAATAAACATTAAAAAAAAAAAAAAGAGTTGGATGCTTAACTGACTGAGTCACCCAGGCACCCCTACCATCATTAATTTTTTTGAAGCCCAAATTGCCCCAAATTTGGCAACTGAGTGCTCCTAAAACCCAAGCTTTATAATATTAGCTAATGTATGTGTCACAAAATATAATGATTTGGGGGCCACGAAATGCAAAAAAAATAGAGACCATATTTATATATTATTAAATGCTTTCTGGATAGTTTGTTGGCACAAAGTGTTTGCTACCTAAAACAAGTATAGAAAGAATCTGTTGACAATACCTTTAATATTCTTAGAAGCTATGTTGTAGAATGTTTTCTTTAAACTTGATGTATTGTAATAGGACTTCTTCCTAAGAATACCAATGAATTTTTATCTTTATATATATTTTTGAGCTTGTAACAAGATTTTAAATATCTTCAAACCAACTTTTCAAAGTGGCACATGAAGAGCTGGAAAATTAATACAACTGCTTTGGGTGCTGGAAATTTCATTTCCTGAGCAATGTTGATGGAGTATAAAAATAGAAGGAAACTCTAAGTAGCACCCAAACAGAATTGAGTCGGATTGCAAGTTATAGAAAGACAGACAACGGCTTTACCCCATGGGGACTATATTTCTCCTCATATGATAAAAAAGCCAAGGTGGTCAGTTCAGGGCTAATGAAGCTGCTCAATGATATCATCAAGCTTTCCTCCTTCTTTCTATTCCACTATCCTTAGTCTGTCACTTTTGTCCCATGTTAAAAGATGACTACTGAACCTCTAGGTTGTTGCATTTGTGTCCTAGGTCAGGAAGAAGAGGGAAGGGATAGGAGGCCAAACCGAATGAAGGAACGTTCTCAGAAGCCCCAACCAGATACTTGTGTTTATATCTTGGCCAGAGTTGGAACACATGTCCCCTTCCCTGCAAGGGAGTCTACAGTAGAAGAAAGCAGAGAAGGAAGCTACAAATAGCTTTTGGTACTCAGTACACAGTATCTACAAGCATGTAAATAGCTAGGCATCTTTAGTTATATTTCATAAAAGTGACATCTAAAGATGTTAACATGGCCAAATTCTGTTGCCTTCCATTCATAAAACAAAACATTTTTTATTATTTTTTTTTAAATTTACATCCAAGTTAGCATATAGTGCAATAATGAGTTCAGGAGTAGAATCCAGTGATTCATCCCCTTTATATAACACCCAGTGCTCAACCCAACAAGTGTCTTCCTTAATGCCCCTTGCCTGTTTAGCCCATGGCCCCACCCATAACCCCTCCAGCAACTCTCAGTTTGTTCTCTATATTTAAGAGTCCCTTATGTTTTGTTCCCCTCCCTGTTTTTTATATTATTTTTGCTTCCCTTCCCTTATGTTCATCTGTTTTGTATCTTAAATTTCACATGAGTTAAGTCATGATATTTGTCTTTCCCTAATTTCGCTTAGCATAATGTACTCTAGTTCCATCCACATTGTTGCAAATGGCAAGATTTCATTCTTTTTGATTGCCAAGTAATACTCCATTGTGTGTGTGTATGTATATGTGATATATGGTGTATATATTTGGTATATATATGGTATATATGGTGTATATATGATATATATATATGGTGTGTATATATATATAGGGTATATATATATATATATATGGTATATATATATTGGTGTGTGTGTGTGTGTGTATATATATATATATATATATATACACATATGTATATGTATATACCAAATCTTCTTTATCCATTCATCTGTCCGTGGACATTTGGACTCTTTCCATACTTTGGCTATTGTCGATAGCGCTGCTATAAACATTGCGCTTTTGAGACAGCACACCTGTATCCTTTGGATAAATACCTAGTAGTGAAATTGCTGGGTCATAGGGTAGGTCTATTTTTAAGTTTTTGAGGAACCTCCACACTGTTTTCCAGAGTGGCTGCACTAGTTTGCATTCCCACCAGGAATGCAGAAGAGATCCTCTTTCTCTGCATCCTCCAACATCTGTTGTTGTCTGAGTTGTTCATTTTAGCCATTCTGACAGGTGTGAGGTAGTATCTCATTGTGATTTTGATTTGTATTTCCCTGATGATGAGTGATGTGGAGCACTTTTTCATGTGTCTGTTAGCCATCTGGATGTCTTCTTTGGAAAAGTGTCCATTCATGTCTTTTGCCCATTTCTTCACTAGACTATTTGTTTTTTTGGGTGTAGAGTTTGATAAGTTCTTTATAGATTTTGGATACTCACCCTGTATCTGATATGTTGTTTGCAAATATCTTCTCCCGTTCTGTCAGTTGCCTTTTATTCTTGCTGATTGTTTCCTTTGCCGTGCAGAAGCTTTTTATCGTGATGAGGTCCCAATAGTTCACTTTTGCTTTTGTTTCCTGTGCCTTTGGAGACATGTTGAGTAAGAAGTTGCTGTGGCCGAGGTCAAAGAAGTTTTAAAGCAAAAAAATTTTTGAGCATTTTCTATGTACTATTATTTCTTTGAGAATATAAAGCTAAAGGCAATATACGACTTCATTTGTTCTCTTTATAACATCATTTTGAAAGTTTCAAGTAGCAGTCCCAGCACTCAGGGGACAAACAGGTGTGCTCAGCTTTATGTTGCTTCTTCATATCAGTTTCAAACCCAATCAAAACAGGAATTGAATCACTCCATTGAGTTAACCAGCTCAGTCAACTATTCATTGTTCTGTCATGTGAACAGTTCCCTTTCTGAAAAATTACCCTAAATTACATTCGTATTCAGACAGTCTTGGTAAACTAACTGAGCTTGGTTGAACCAGCATTATTTGCAATGTTTATAGCAACTTGTATATGTTTATAGGACAAATATGATAGCTTGTATTATACTAAATGATAATAGAGATCTATTTGGGGTAACCTACCTACAAATGCAACTTAAAAATCCTAGCGCTATCACCCTAATTTCTTGTCTGAATAGGCAAAGCATAAACATGTAGATTTCCTTAAAAAAACTGTCGCATTAGGCTTCAAATTTGCTTAGATTTTCTAGATCAGAGATAGGCATACTATAGCCCATGGGCCAATTCTGGACTGTCTGTTTTAAATAAAGTTTTATTGGAACACAGACATACCCATGTGTTTATGTATTGTCTAAAGCTGCTTTGTAACTACAGCTGGCAGTGCTGAGTAGTTGTGATAGAGACTGTTCGGCCCTTAAAGCCTAAAATATTTGCTACCTGGCCCTTTACAGAAAAAGTTTTATTTATCGTGACTTAGCATATATTAGGTGCTCAATAAATGCTTCTTCCTTTATTGAATGACTATATTCAAGGCTTTTTAGTTGGATATGATAAATCAAGAAACCAACAAATCTAAACACAAAGCATTTTATACATCCCCAATTTATCTAATATTTGCTTGTTTGATGGTAGCTTGCTTCTGTTGACAGACCATATGCCTCACAAAGAACATATTAATGCTTTGAGATTCCAGAATGCAAACTGCTCTAGGTCCAAGTTTTCAAAGAGTTGGTCTTTGGGCTAAATATGTCTCATTGACATGTTTTATTTGGCCCACATGATGTTACTGTTGTTTGTTTTTAAAGTAGCATTAGCTGCCAACATTTAAAAATAAGGAGACTTTACATAATAATCGAAATTTCCAGCTTCTCTTGAAGATTTGAAAGATCAGGCAGACAATGGGGGGTACACAAATGGATAGGGCCATAACCATCTGGGGCCAAGTAGCTGTTGCCTCCCCAGATGGGGTAAATGCTCTCCAGTTCACCACAGTTCCAACCACTCACTATAGTCTTACGGCTGACCCCAGCCAGGTACCTTATCTGCCTGGCCCTTCTGTAGACAATTGTACTTAGGATCATTACTCTAGGAGTATCATTAGCTACAAAGGCCCCTCAACTATCACACAAGTTGACAGCTATACATTTGCTTCATTCTCTTGGATTGAAAATAGACTGGTACATCTGAAGACAAAACAGGAAATATTGACAATGTTAAGACCGTTACCTTCGGGGCACCTGGGTGGCTCAGTAAGTTAAGCGTCCGACTTTGGTCCAGGTCATGATCTCACGGTTTGTGAGTTTGAACCCCAGGTTGGGCTCTGTGCTCACAGCTCAGAGCCTGGAGCCTGCTTTGGATTCTGTGTCTCCTTCTCTCTCTGCCTCTCCCCTGCTTGTGCTCTATCTCTGTCTCTGTCTCTCTCTCTCTCTCTCAAAAATAAATAAAATGTAACAAAAATATATATATAAAAAAAAAAAGACCGTTGCCTTCATTCCAACTAGAACACAACTTGATTCCACCCCCTCTTTCCTTTTTCAAACAAGCCTGAGGACTCAACCTGCTTCCCTTCCAGCTATTCAGGTCCTTCCACCCACTCCATCCCCTGGAGTTGTTTACCTCAACCCCTGGAGTGCTGTCTCCCCAGTTCCCTGCTTCCTTGCTGCCCTTGAACACAAACACCTTGGCCTTTTTTGTTTTTAGAGTTTTACTGTTAATCATTACAGGGAAACAGACAGGAAATAACAAAGGAGGAAATTACAAAATTAAAAAAAACCCTTACAGTCATAGTCCCTGATTCTCTTGATGAGGTGGCACCTGGAAGTATCCTGTTTTTATTCTGTCCTGTTAGGTTCTCATTGCTGGTGCATTATATTTTTTTACAAAGGGCCGAGAGATTTTGTATATCCAAATGGTGCTGAAGAATCGCCTTGATGGAACTGGAACCATTAGGTGGCAGCACAGGGCATATCTTTGCAAGTCTTTCTGTATCAGGCTGGTGGATGTGAGGCACCAAATTGTCTAGGAAAGGATAACTTAGTACCATATCAGGGCAAGCATTTGGGCTGAAACCAGCAAGAGGATAAGAGCCTACTAAGAGGCTCCCAGTCACATTGTGCTGTCAGGTAGCCAAGTGTGGATTTCTTGTCTCCTCTGTGCCTTACCCTGATATGTTAAGAATCTTCAAGTCTGACACCTTGATTTTATAGACAGAGGCTTGACTGTCCTCCTGTTGGTTCCAGGCCATGAGACTAGTCAAACATTCTTGCAGTTTCGCTAGACCCCTCTGGTCTGTCCCTTCTGGTTAAAAATCTGCTTCGTATAGTTAAAGACTAATTTTTCTAGTTTTAAAGGTGAAACTAAGATGGGGTCCTTTGCCTCTGACAGAGCAGGGCTTTTTATTAGAAACAGAGACTTCACTAGACACAGGTAAACAAAAGTAAGCTTTGGTTGTGTCTCAACTGACTTAACCCATCTGAGAGAAAAGTGAGGGCCCCTTATCCAGAAGGGGAGTTATGGCTCTCAACACTCTATACAGGCTAGTGTGTGCTCACCTTTATGGGACCAGCTAGTATCAATGTGGCTCTTAACAAGGGTGGCCTAGCATATCAGGGCTAGGCCAGGCACATCCAAATAATTCACCAATCCTCTTAAATTACATTAGTAAAATCCACTCATACTCCTAGAATTTAAACACAGATTCAAACAACTGCTTTATAATAAAATCATGTCCTCAGGCTTCGATTAGCTTAGAGGACTGTCTCATGGCCAGAGGGGAAGAGGCTTTACTGTGAGATAGCATTTGCTTGAAGGGGTCAGATCTCAGAAGAAGAATTTTGTTGGAAACTACCACCACCAATACAGTCTTACTTGCTTATATAATTGCACAATTCTGAGTGTTGTAGGGCCTTGCTACTCAAGTTGTGGTCTTCTGACCAGCAGCAATACCTGGGAGCTGGTTAGAAATACAGAATTTCATGTGATGCCTGGGTGGCCCAGTTGGTTGAGCATCCAACTTTGGCTCAGGTCATGATCTCACAGTTTGTGAGTTCAAGCCCCACATTGAGTTCTGTGCTGACAGCTCAGAGGCTGGAGCCTGCTTCAGATTCTGTGTCTCCCTCTCTTTCTGCCCCTCTGCCACTCATGCTTTGTCTCCCTCAAAAATAAATAAACATTAAAAAAAAAAAAGAAAAAAATACAGAATCTCAGGCCCAACCCATTCCTGCTGAATCAGCATTTCCATTTTATCAAGATCCCCTATCAATGCCCATGCACAGTAAAGCTTGAGAAGCACTGCTTTAGAACACCCTAGAGAAATACACCCTTAAATGGTCCCAACCTCAAAGAACTTATGGACTAGCTTAAGAGCACAAACCACATATGTGAAAAATGTCTTGAGAATGACCAGTAAGAAATGTGTCATTAACACCATGTAGGGTGCTCTAGAACATATAGAACACACACATTTCGAAAGGGTACAAAAGAACTATTATGGTTAAGAGGTGTCTGTGAGGTGTCAGGTGGTGAGATTCTGATAAGCATGTATTAATGGAGAGGGAAAGGACAGGGGAATTCCGGCATTTCAAGTGGAGAGATCAGGATAAAACCTGGGAGGAGGCAAATGAAATTCTAGGCAGGACAGTGGCCTACATATGTTTTATTATCTTATGCATGTCCCCAGACTTTCATGGGGTCCTTATTACATATTGCTTTCTGCTGTGGCTGCACATGCATATGACCTCAACACATGTTAGGTCTTTTGGTTTAGTCAGTGGTTCTTGTGGGAATTCTTCAAAAGCATTCACCAACATGCAAACTTTTTTCCTTTGGATTCAAACAGGCAGGTCCTTACCCTTTCCTTTCTTGTACAGTTGGCTGTGATTTCTAGCTCTTCTTTTATAATCCGGTAAAAGGAAATTCCTTACATGTGCACTCTCATAAATTGCTTGAGCCTTTCTAATGTGGTGCAAATCTTCCCTGTAAAGCTCTTAATCAGATCTCATAAAAGATTAGCCCAAATGTGTTTTCAGTTTCTAGATAAAGTTAATCATCCTGGAGGGCCAAGAATTAACATGAAAACTGGAAACTTGTGGCGTTCCTGTCTTTATGTCTAGGTTTAGTTTGCAAAGCAAAAGTGATTGCACAGGAAATGAAATCCAGAGTTTCAGTGTTTATTTTCCAAATGAGCTGGTGTGATAGTAACCCTCTCCTCTTCATACACGTATTTGATAACCCAGAGTTGACCCCAGGGTGAAACAGTGGGTTTGAAATGGAGAGTGTAAGAGCGCCCCCACTGGATGCCTGAGGGAAAGCACATTAGGAGAGCCTGTCAGGCTTTTCTGAAGCAGCACAGGTAAACTGGAGACTCCAGAAATGAAATATGATCAATTTGAGGAAATAACACCTTTTATACAATTCTTTAGAATGATTCCACCATAAGCTCAGGGACTCTTCCCCTTCTCTGAGCACCGTTGTGGGTCACTGACATGAGGATGGAGCGCCGAATCTGTCCCAGTGGGTGTCACCTTTGGCTTCAGGGCTGCAAATTCCTTTGACCAGCACCACTCTAGTAGGAAGGGCCTCAATTGCCCAGGAGCAGCTCCGTCACCGCCTACCAGCAAGCAGCTTGTCACCAGCTGCCCAGTACACCCAGAAAAAAAAAAAAAAAAAAAGATTCCTGTATTCACAGAGATAATTTGAGTTGATAGGAATAGCATCAGGGGAAGAGAATGGCATCACCAAATCAATACTTGAGCTTCACAAATTAATGTCTTGCTCTGGCTCTGAGTTTATATTCAGGAGGCCACTGCTCCCAGACAGAGACACTAAACGGAACAGACATTTCGTTCCCAACAAGAGCAAATTCCCTTTCCTTAATGAGGAGTCAACTAGAGACCTGATATGTTAAAGAAAATTCATTGAGAACATCCATTAACTGTGAATTTTATGTTTATTGTGGCACACCTCTAGGAAACAATGTGGAGATGCTGGGAGAGGGGAGCTGCATGCCTGATGTGAATGCTGATTATGGAAATGAATCTTTCTACACCCATGTTCACGGCAGCATTATGTGCAATAGCTAAAACAGAAGTAACCCAAGTGTTCATGGATAGATGAATGGTAAAACAAAAACAAAAACAAAAAATGTGGTAGATACATACAATGAGATGTCATTCAGCCTTTTTAAAGGAAGGAAACCTTGATATGAGCCACAATATGGATGAATGTTGAAGACATTATATTAAGTGAAATAAACCAGTCACAAAAGGATGAATATTATATGATTGCATTTACATGAAGCACCTAGCATAGTTACGTTCGTAGAAACAGAAAGTAGAATGGTGGTTTCCAGGGTCTCAGGTGAGGGGCAATGGGAGTTATTAGTGGACACGGAGTTTCAGTTTAAGAAGATGAGAAAGCTCTGGAGATGGCTGGTGGTGATGGTTGCACAACAATGTGAACGGACTTATTGTTACTGAACTGTACACTTAAAAATGGTTAAGATGGTAAATTTACGTTATGCATATTTTGTCACAATAGGGGGGGAAATGAAATTTTCATCCATCAGTTAGAGAGCAAGCCCTTTATTTATTTACTTTTTTTCGTTTATAGCCTGCATTTTTTTTCAATATACGAAATTTATTGTCAAATTGGTTTCCATACAACACCCAGTGCTCATCCCAAAAGATGCCCTCTTCAACACCCATCACCCACCCTCCCCTCCCTCCCACCCCCCATCAACCCTCAGCTTGTTCTCAGTTTTTAAGAGTCTCTTATGGCAAGCCCTTTATTTAAAGGAATCTCAACATCATTGGTTCCAAGGAGATTTCTTGGAAATGTTCAATGGAGTACAAATAGTTTAACCCCTGATTGAGTTTACTTTTGGACATAAATTTATAATCATAGAGGTTGACAAACTGATTACATATCAAACAGCCATTTAAAACAACACAGATTGCAACATGGTGACATAAGATTTACCAGCTAAGCAGTTTTTCAGTTTTTGTAACTCAGGGGTTTTCAAACTTGAATGTGAATGGGAATCACGGAGGCATCTTGTTAAAAACGCAGATTCTGATTTAGTAGGCTTGGGCTGAAGTTTAAAATTCCGTTTGTCTAAACAGCTCCAGGTGCTGCTGATTCTGCTGGTCCAGGGACCCATTTTAAGTAGCAAGAGTGTAGATCTCTCTTCAGTTAAGATTCCTGGCCACACCTTGGAGATAATAGCCCCCTCCTTAAAACTGAACATTGGCATGTCCAAGTTTGAATAAAAGAAGAGTTTCTGGGTGTTATTAATTACTTCTGGGATCCTCTTACTTTTCTTCTTACTGCCATCAAAATTCAGGTCTTAGAGAACTACAACTCCTTCTTTTTCTTCAGCTCAAGCATGGACAAAACATAAATAAATCTTTAAGTATAGGCCAGATCACCTGCAATTTCCAAAATCATGCTTGCAGGAAGGATGAAGGAAGAAAGGAAGGAAGAGAAGCAGTCAAAACAGAGAGAGACAGAGGGAGAGTGGGAAATAAGACAAAAACCAAAAGCAAAAGACTTCTGAAGTCCTTTATAAGAATCCTTCAGTGTCTGTCCATTGTTTTCAGGCTAAAAATTCAGACTCCACAGAAGGGCTTATCAGGGCCTGGTGAGGTCCCTGTCCACCTCTCCCAGATCATCTCTTGCCATTCCCCTCCATGTTCAGCCATTAGGAAGTCTGTTTTTCCTTGCCTTTCCAGTTATTCTCTTCCTGATCTGGAACCTCATCCCCCTCCTTGTATCACCTGGCTGAGGCACTGTCTCTTCTGGAAAGGCTTCTCTAACCATGTTTGCCACCCTCATTTCCTCCCCTCTCTGTCTTCAGCTGCACTCAGTGCTTACCTCTATCACAATACTTCACTATATACATATATATATATATATATATATATACACTTTTAAATTTTTTAAATATATTTTTGAGAGAGACAGACACAGCATGAGCAGGGGAGGAGCAGATGGAAAGCGACACACAGAATCTGAAGCAGGCTCCAGGCTCTGAGCTGTCAGCACAGAGCCCAACACAGGGCTCAAACCCACAAACTGCAAGATCATGACCTCAGCCGAAGTCAGACACTTAACTGACTGAGCCATCCAGGTGTCCCGTACTTCACAATATATTTTAATTGTATTGGACTGTGAGCTCTTTGAGAGGTGGAAGGATGTCTTTCGTCCGTAGAACAATGTCTAGAACAAACTCAAACAATTCAATGTTTGTTGAAAGAATGAGCAAGTGCAAAAGAATTGTAACCTTGTGTGACGTTTGAGGAAGACATTGCTTAATTCCTAAAACACCATGAAGCTGCCCTCAGAATGACTTTTCTAAAGGTCAAACACATTGACACCAATTTCGATGTTCCAGCAACTGCAACTGAACTCCCTTATTCTGATAAGCTGTATTACCCCAGCTTCCTCATTTTATAGCATCTTCTCTGGAAGACCAAATGCAAAGAAATACACAAGATGATAACAGTAATTTTTAAAATGGAATTTAGTGGAAGGCTAGAATCTCTTTGAATATTAGTATGCTAGTTGCATTCTTCTTATTGCCAGTGTGGCCCTAAAATAAGTCTTTAGAATTGCAGAGCCTCCAAATTGGAGGTCTCAGGACATCTAGCTGTTACTGGCAACCTCCAAATTGGTATATTTATAATGTATCTGTAGATTTTTACATAGATCCCGCCTGCTTTGTGCAAAGTACAATGCCAGGGCCTGTGGGGATTATCAAACTCCTAATGCCCTCAAAATCTTTGCCCTTTAGTGGTCTGTGCTATTTTATTTCATGGCCTCAGCACCTACCTATCCCCTGGTCAACCTCTAGCCTCCATCTCTCCTGTCAGCTCTAGACAGATGTTTCTACCAGCCAGCAGGGCTCTCACACCTGAATGTCATGCACACATCTTACATGTACAATGTCATCATCCCTTCTCCCAAACCAGTTCTTTTACTCACTACTCTGGTTAATGGAACCCTCATTTCCTCATCTACCCAGACTATTGATTTCTAAGTCATTCTTAACTGCTTCCTTTCCCACATCATCTCCCATCAATCAGTTCTCAAGTCTTCCTGTTCAATCTCTCAAGTCTTCCTTGAACCCATTCTTTTTTTTTTTAGTCTTCCTTGAACCCATTCTGTTCCCTCTTTTTCAACTATCAAGACCTTATCACTTCTCATCTAGGTTATTGAAATAACCTTTCTGCTGATTTCTTTGTCTCCAATCCCTCCCCAGGATAACCCTTCCTGCAGACTACTGCTAGAGCATCTTTCTAAAACCCAAACCTAATATTGCCCTTCCATTACTTAGTCCTTCAACAAATCCCTTTTATCTGTAAAATAAAGTCCAAAGCCCACATCGAGAGCTACACAGCTCTATGTGACTTACCTTTTACCCCATTTCTCTTCTGACGCTCTCCCTACATACCTTAAGATCCCTCCAAACTCCTTACCGTTTCCTCAGTACACAATGTTGGCTCCTCCTGTAGGGACTTTCCAGATGCTCTACAGTTTCAGCCCAGAAAACTCTTGTTATCTTTAGATCAATTCAAATATCATCTCCTTTGTGAAGACTTCACCTCAAAGCACTTGGTACATGCTTCTATTATAGCACTTCTCATGTTATATTATAATTATTTTTTATATGCCTCCTCCCGTCTAGTTCCTCTAGGAACTGAGCTCCTAGAATATAGTGGCCATGTCTCACACTGTTTTGTATCTTGGTCTTTGACACAGTACTTAGTGCATTTCAAGCCTACCATGGGGACGCCTGGGCGGCTCAGTAGGTTAAGCGTCCAACTCTTGATTTTGGCTCAGGTCATGATCACATAGTTGGTGGGGTTGAGCCCTATGTCAGGCTCTGCACTGAGGGCATGGAGACTGCTTGGGATTCTCTCTCTCTTTCTCTCTCTCTCTGTCCCTCCCCCACTCACACACTTTCTCTCAAAATAAATAAATATTTTTTTTAAAAACCTACCATAAATGTTCAATGAATGACTAACTGAATAATTGAATGAATAAATGATTGACTGTGATAGGAGTCAGAATAAGAGCAGTAAGAAAGGTGAAAATAGGGCCTCCTGGGTGGCTCAGTCAGTTAAGTGTCGGGCTTTGGCTCAGGTCATGATCTCATGGTTCTTGACTTCAAACCCTTTGTCAGGCTCTGTGCCAACAGCTCAGAGCCTGAAGCCTACTTTGGATTCTGTGTCTCCCTCTCTCTGACCCTCCCTCGTTCATGCTCGGTCTCTCTCTGTCTCAAAAATAAATAAACATTTAAAAAATAAATAAATAAATAAATAAACATTAAAAAAAATAATATTAACGAAAGAAGCAAAGTCTACTAACCTCCAGAACTTTCCTATGGGTCTGTTGTATATTGGGATCCTACACAGAATTGGAACACAAATTTCTGGATTCCCAGACCTGTGCTTGACTCACCAGGTAGTAATGAATGTTTTCTGCAGGCTGAATTGTTCCTTCAGAGCAGAATTATCTACTATTTATTGTCTTTTCCTTCTATCATGGGCAATTATCAGTTGCCACCCCTTCTCTTTTCCTAATAGGTCTCCAAATTTCTGTGCCATGTGGGAAGGGCCCAACTTTCTTTCTTTTAGGGATGAGTTCTACCGGCTATAAGCTCATCTGTGTATCCTATCACACTGAGCCCAGTCGCAGCTTTAGGGATGGCCTGTGATTTAAAATGGTATAATCAGAGTGGGCCTCGGGAGTTTGCAGGGAATGTTGGGACTTGGACTCTTTTCAGCCTGGTAAATGGTATGTCTTATTTCTGCTGCAGCCATAGTGAAAAGCTTAATGCTGGCAGGAGAGAGGAGCGGGTGCATCATGTGATGACAAGAGAATGAATCCACCCAGAGGAAGCAGAGCCAAGAAATGGATCCCTGTTGTTGGAGTCCTGGATCAAATCATGTGAGCCAATAAATTCTCTTTATTGCTTTAGCCTGTTTGAAGCTGTCTTATTTCACCTGGAACATTAAACTTTCTCATTGATATACCCTAGTTACATTATAAACTATGTGACAGGAGAGACCCTGTCTATCTTGATCATTGTATCCCCTGGCATATAGTAGGTGTTCAATAAGTACAGCTGGGAGGAACACCTTCTATAAACTTCCTTTACTCATTTGACTACGAAGGAACCCGGCGTTCAACAGGAAAGTAGTGACATGGAACTAGGAGCCAGGATGTCACCTCAACACAAAGCTATTTCTAGCTACCAGCAAATCTCCCAGAAAATATGCTGGGATCTGTGTAGAGCCCACAACAGAGCAGTCTCCCCACTTCTCCGTGAGTTTTGAACTGAATTAGAGGACTGTTGTAAGCTAGGTGAGGACCAAAAATAACCTTTATTACTAATAAAGCTGATATTAGAGAACGTGGCTTATATTGTCAAACAAATGAGCTTCCCAATACTCATCCTCAGAACTAGACAGACTTGGCCACTCAGTGATAGCTGGGCCAGAACGGTCTCCCCTTTGCACCCTGGGGGAGCAGCGCTGACCCGCAGTAAAAAAGAAAGAGAAGAGAGTATAAGACACAGTTTCTCCTTGCAAACTCACCAGTCATATGAAACCACTCCTCCTTCCCAGGGAAGAATGAGGGGGTGGAGAGGAGCCAGGAGTGTTATGCTAATTGGGCTCCTCACACAAAGATGAAAACAGCAAGAGTAGGAAGTCTCCCTAACACATGTCAACTATGATTTGGTCAGGTCAGTGGATTCTGCCTTGTTTTTAATCAAAACGGGTTATTTTTCAAAGTAGCAGAATTAGCTACTCCATGGAATAACTCTCACCACAGTAATACCAAGCTCTAGCAGGGGTTAGAAATCTTCATTTTAAATCATGCAAAATTCATAGGAAGAAATAAGAATTCATGTTAAAATGACACAATCAGGGGCACTAGGTGGCAACAACCCTTGTGTGCACTCCCCATGCCCATCAAAGGCATTTCAAGAGCACTGAAACCTCACACACTTCCCACACCGACTGTCAGTTTCTTTCTCGCTGATCTCAGAGCCACATGGTGCCTATTAGTCACCAGGAGAGCAGAGCCAACATTTAACTCTTTGGTGACACAAGGGAAACAGTCCTTCAAAGTGGATTCCAGGAAATCTAGGGAAATACTAGACAGGAAGTCTGTTACCACCTTCCAAATTTCCCCAATGTCAAGGGTGGGGCTGGGAGCATTTTTCAAAACAAATGGTCAGTCTTGCAAATGTGACTGTGTGCCTCAGGCTTTTGGTTTCACTCACCAGGGCATTTTTCCTGCTTTAGTGTTTTGGGTTTTTTTTTAATTTTTTTAAGGTAAACATTTACCATCAAGGCTCCAAGGGGATTTCCCCAAAACCATCGTTTGTAAATCTGAAGTTTGGTGGACAAAAGAATTACCAGATCAACTAGATATTTGGCACATAGGGTGCATTTGGTACATAAATATTTAAAATTCAACAAGTTTTACTGAAAACTGTGCTGTTGGCTGTTTAATGCCACTCTGAGCAGTGAGAACCAGGATGCCCTGAACCCAGCACGAATCTCTTCTGGCTGCTAAGACAAAGCTTTGATCTCATCCTGCACAGCTCCCTGGTGGACTTTTTGCTGGAGGTCACTAAGTAGGTTTTGCTGGCCAGTTCTGGGACAGAACCCAAGCTAACAGTGGAAACCCACAACACAGCAGATTGAGACAATATGTTCCCATCTTCTCTTCTCAAAGGCAAAGCTATTTTCTCCTCTCTTACCTGCCCCTATTTTTACCATCAAAAGCTCTCCAATGCCACTTTAGCTATTGATAATTGGCAGTGAGTTTTGCAATTTAACAGCTGCCCAGAATCAATTCCAAGCAGCTGCACAGAAACCACTTCCAAGAAAGCAGATTTGGGGGTTACTCAGCTGCTTACCTGTCCTCTACTCCCTTTCTTACCCCAGACGTCATCTGCGGGAAGAATCTGAAACTTGAAACGTGTCTCTAAATGCCCAGTTCCGAGTATGCAGTAGATATTTGAGAAAGTCTCTTATTGATTAATGATTGATTGGTGTGTACCCAGAGGAAGGGAATGAGCATTTCCATGAAGAACTGCTGTGTAATTCATAATGAAGGGCATTCCTGCTGACCCATAACTCCTTTCTAACTTCAGTCCAAAAAGGCCCAGGGAAAGAGATGTGGGTAAAAAAGTTGGCCTCAGGAAAAAGCCAGTGAAGTCTGTTTGTTTCCCAGAAGAGAATCAGTTGAGAATTGCCAACTGTGATGGGCTCACCTCTGTCTTTGTTGTTTTATCCCACTCATCAACAGTACCAATGAGGGGGCGCCTGGGAAGCTGAGCTTCCTACCTCATCCAGGCCAGCTGGAACCATAACCCAAGGCTCTGGTTAGTTTCTCACAGCTTCTGCTCACATGCAGCACGGAGGTAGCGAGTCCCGTTACCATGACCTCTAAATGACACTTTCTCATACTGAAGACAGCGAGGCCTCCAATCACTTGAGAAATGGGAGGCACATATGTTTAGAGACAGTCTGTCATCTGGACAGCCTTGTAGGTGTTTTTTTTCTGTCTTTCCTCAGCTCCTGATCTGTTGGGTCTGGGGTAAGAAACCCTCCAAGGGCAGCAACCTTTTAAGAAGTGCTTGCTAATGCAAGAGGGAGAGCAAGGGCAAGAGCTGCTGTGGCCTAGAGCTGCTCAAGCGCCTGGAACCCTCAGCGTGCTCAGGCAGAGAGATTTCCAGGCCTGCCATTCCCTCGTGACTCTACATTGTGCTTCTTTAAATCAGCCTCCGCCGAGGAGGTATCATGGGGCCTGGTATTTACAGCAGTGACAGAGATCACACAACCATGGAGATGCCACCCCTGTTTGCACGCTGACCTAATGGTCAAGGGTCATTCCCTGGGCCCGAGAGCAACCTTTGTTCTGTTTCCTTTGTGCAAAATGCTAGGATGCCTCTGCCTTGAAGAGGTTGGCTCTGTTGTCAGCTGTGGGAAAAAACAGCCAGAGTTGCTATTTACACCCTGAATTGCAAGCTGGGTAAAAATAGCGCTAGGCAGCTCAGTCCAGCTTCAAACCCCACTGCAGAAAGAGATTATTTTTGGAAGAGAAGATTTTCCTCCCCACCCACAGATCTGAAAATGGTCACCTCCCGGGAGGAGAAGAGGAGAGACAATCCCACGCAAAGGTGAAAAATACCCCCTTCTCCACCTGCCTGCCCAAGACAGCACACCAAGAGACAGATTAGAAATGCCTTCCCCTGTCAGCCAGGTCAGGCCTCAGCACAGACCTGCAGGTGACCTAGTTCAAAGTACAGTGTGAATTAATTAACTTTGACTACAGTAAGTAGCCTGAACCTGGATATACGCCACCATCCTGTTGACTGTTATTACTGTTAGGCTATTTGTTTACCTTTTGAAAAAGGAAGAAAAAGGAATTGACCAAAAGAGTACCTAAGACCCCCAAACAATAGCTTAGAATATCTACTGCAGGAGGGCTTGGAAATTACTCTTCAACCCCCTCAAGATGTGCTATCAAATGATGAACAAATTCCTGTAAGCCTGGTCTGGTCCACTTCTGTGTTTAGGGCTCCCTGATAACTGGAAGTTGAAACTCTTCCCTCATGAACTTGCTAGAGCTTAGGAGCTGGTGTCTGGGATCCTGGAGATCTCTTTCAGTTTCAGGAAGTGACCCATATGACAATCAGTGGAGGGGCGCCTGGGTGGCTCAGTCAGTTAAGCGTCTGACTTCAGCTCAGGTCATGATCTCATACTTCATGAGTTCGAGCCCTGCGTCGGGCCTGGAGCCTGCTTCAGATTCTGTCTCCCTCCCTCTCTTCCCCTCCTTGGCTCATACTCTGTCTCTTTCTCTCTCTCAAAAATAAATAAACATTAAAAAAAATTTTAAAAAGTCAATCAGTGGAAGGAAAGTCCACCCTACCAGTAAAAAAAGTATTTTATAGATCTAAGTGTCTAAGGTGTCTATTATTATACACATGCGGATGGTTCCTAGTACATGTGAGAAAAATACCAGATCAACATTAAATTGTTCTGTAGTCTGAAAGTGGCCAAGCCACCCAGAGCTGAGCCTAATAGGTGCTTCGTAAATATTTTTAGGAGGGACAGGAAAAATCTTCCATATCCTATCTCCATCTGACTCTCTTTCTTCAGAGATCAGGAACCAAGATGAATCTTCCATCTGGAGGAAACATACCCATAGACATACCTAAGCAGCCAAAAGACTGGTGAGGAGATCACAGCACCTCCCAGCAACCCACACACAGACTGCCATCACCCTGACTCAGTGAGGGCACTGGAGTGGCAGCAGAGGGAGGGACAACTGGGTCTACGTGCCCAGGCACAAAGGCAGCTTGCTACAGCGTGGCCTTTCCTTAGGCCACCGACAGACCTAGATTTCAGTCCTATCTTTGTCACCTTCTAGCTCTGTGACTGTCACTTTACCTCTTTGAATCTCACTTTTTCCCTCTGAGAAGACGGATAATAATAGCCACCTGATGGGGCTGGTGGGACTCACTGTAGCAGCATAGAGAGCAGGTGTTCCGTGCCTGGTAGAGAGTAAGGGATACTATGAACCCAGCATCTGGGAGCAGTTCTATTTTTCCTATGGCATAGCATGCGCCAGATTTTAGAATCTATCCTGTTTCCAGCTGCCAGGTGATGGTGAGTCTACCAAATGGCTGAAGCCCTAACTCCCTGAGAAATGCACTGCATTTACAGAAACTGTTGAAAACTTTCTGCCACATTATCAGGCCTTTCTGGACCATGCCCTTCATTCACTGTGGATCTTCACCTCTCTGCTTCCACCTTTCTGTAACAGCCACTTCCCCAAGCCTTATCGAGAAGCCAGAAATAGAATCTCCCTACTCTGACATCTCTGCCAATGGGGAGCTCTAGCCAGTGCAGGGCTGGGTCAGCACTGGCTTCTCGGTTGAGGGAGGCCTCAGAAGGTAGCCCTCCACGGCCCTGCTCCAAGTCACATTGTGAGGGATGAGTTACAGCTCTGTTGCGGCTTAGCTATTTCAGCTATTTGTGCTCAGGGCCCTGAGACTCCCCAAGGACCTGGGAAAGATGGCTACATAGCCCTTTGATCGGGACCGCTTGGGTTTCTATTGCCAAAGTTGAGAAACCCAGATAGTGCTGACTCCGGCCCAGGAACAAAATGAGCTCAGGTCTCTCTCTCTCTCTTGCTGACCTCTCACTGAGGATTGTAGGCCAAGGTGGCCAGGCTCTCCCGTCCAGCCTAAGTCAGCCTCCTCCTGAGTCAGCTTTCTTCGCCTCCCTATTAATAGCCACTGCTTTGGCTGGCTTCACTCACAGTATGATTACAGTTTAATAATACATCTCAAATAAGGAAGCAGCAAACTTCCTGGAGTTGTGTTGCCGAGGGCCGGTAAGAGCTCACACTTGGTCCCAGAAGGCAGAGTTGGGGGCTTGATTTCTGCAGAAGGAGCAGCTGGATACAGGTTGGGGTAACTAAGTCATTGGCCTCCAGGACAAGTCACTGCTTTGGGGTTTCTGTCTTGCTGAGCTGCCCCCAATTTAGGGTGGGAGGCAAGCATTCGGAATAACTTTCATTTTATTGGAGCCTTGGACAGGGCGGCAAAACTACGGCTTTTATGCAATAAGAGTAGTCAGTTACCCTGAATGGAAGTTCTGGTCCAAGCTGGGGTTTGTCCTCACCCAGGTCACCTTTCCTCCAACACTATAATAATAAGGTGGCCTATTTAGAGAGGCTCTGATTGTCTGGATGGGACAAGGTGCTGAGAGCAGATTGAACGCCAGCAAAAAAATTGTTTTCATTCCACTCTCCTCTCCCTCCTCCTCTGTCTCTCCCCGGGAAAAGCAGACACACTGAACAACCTTTAGTGATAGATTGATACTATTAAGCAACGTAGTCAGGTCATCCTGTAATGTGTTCCAGCATTTTTGTTCTTTGAGAACCCTAAATTGGAAGAACACACAAGTTTAGGAGTGAGACACCCTGGGTTCAAATTATGACTCAGCCTCTTGGCTAAGAGGGCTTAGTAAATGTATTCTACTTTTCTGAACCTCCAACTTCTCACAAAGGGAATAATAATAATCTCTCCTGAAATGGTTTTAATGCAAATGAACTGAGACAACTGTGGAAAATATGCCTAGTATAGTACCTAGAATACAGAAGGTGATTAATAAACTCTTAATTTCCTTTCCAGAAGATAAAAGGCAGGAAGCATGAGGGCACACCAAGACTGTCCAAGCCTCTCACACTAGTGGAATAAAAAGACCAGCATCTCTAAATGTGTGGACTCATGACGTAAACATCTCTGATAATGAAGGCTCACAAGAACAACTAGAACTTTGTTTCCCTTCTCTAGATTCATACCACTCAGAAGTCCCAAATTGAGGCCTAGTCTGGCCCACAGTGCAACTTGCTGAGGTCACCGTGAGGAGTCTCCTGGCTCCATTTATCTTCCTTAGTAATATTTGTCACAGTTCGTAAACAAAGGATGGCATCAGGAAGAATGGGTAGGCGATGGGTAGGGAAGGGCATCTGTCTGTTCCACTACCATGTGCTTATCTATATTTCAGGGTCTCCCTTAAAAGAACCAGGTCAACCAAACCTCAAGAGTGAACTCTGCTATCAGCAAGGCCAAAGGAGAAACAAAGTATCATGCATGCCCTGTTTTCCAACCTGCTGAGAAATAAACTTCACCCCTCCCCGCAAAAAACACTTGCTTACTAGATGGCAAATAATGGTCTCTTTAACCTGGTACCAGCTGGCTTCCTTCAACCAACTACTTCAAGTCTGTGGGGGTGGGGAGGCTGGCGGACTTTGTTCCTGCTACAGCTTGCTTCCTTCTTTCTTGCCAACAACCAGCATATATCTGATGGGAAACAGCCAGAGCTCCTGGCAGTGCAAAGTGGGGCAAGCCCTAGCATGACCTGCCCCCATGATCTGCCCCCAAGTGGGCACTGACAGGGGACAGGTGTAGGGGAGGAGAGAGCTGGGGCTAAATTGACTAAGGCTCATTTCCATAAAAGCAGCCCAGAATTCCCTTCACTTCAGTAGGCAGACGAGCAGGGCTTCCCCTGATATCTCTTGGATAATGATCCTTAATTCCTCTTTGAATCTATCCTTGGTATTAATTCTAACCTGATTTTATCTATAGGTACAATGTTGAGGGGATGAGTAAACCATAATTTATTCACATGCCACAGAGACCACTCGATCTAAGGATCAGACGCCCAGACACCATTCACTCCTTCAGTTGCTTAACAAATAGTTCTTGAACATTTACCTCACCGTTCTAGAACAGCAGCACCATTCTAGGTGCTGTTCTATACACGTTGGCAAATAAAACAAAGATGGTCTCTGCCCTACGGGGCGAGACAGACAATGTCCATGAAAATTACTAACTATGTAATTATAAATTGTGAGAAATGCTATTGAGAGAAGTATCAGGTACAGTAATAGAGAATTAGGGGGGGGGGGGGTCTCATTTAGATGAGGGAAGGCATCTCTAGGAGGTGACATTTAAGGACTTGGGATTTCCATGGCAGTTGCCCATGAAGATCTTCCCTCACTGCTCAGCTAAGTTTCCTTGTCTTTTAATGAAAGGCTCTAAGAAGAATGAAAGTGTACCTCAGCCAGGGATGCAGTGAAGAACATTCTGGGAGAAGGTCAGGGGCTACAAAATGGTTCTTCTAGATCTCCTGCTGTGGATGAATTTGCTTCTCTTCCCTTTCTCCCCCACCCCCACACCCATCTGTCTTCTGTCCAGAACCTTTCTGGTACATTTTTTTCTTCCCTACAACCTCTTCCTTGTTCCTGTCCCCCAGCATGTTCTCATCACTATGAGCATACTGCCCTCCCTGACGCAGCTCACAGAAGCCCTTCTTTGTTTTTGAAAACAGTTTTCTCCTTGGTCCCTATAGTCCTGCCCTTGAATCCCCAGATGCCAAATAGCTCTGACCTACAGGAGCTAAAACTCACCATTCTTGCTGGGCCAGCAGGCTAATTAAGAAGTCTTCTTTCTATAACTCTATTTATCTCAGGATTGTTTTTCCTAAATTAGCATTAGCTAGTTCTGTATCAACACCATCTACTCCCTACTTTAAGGAGTTGGTCTCTAGACTGTTGTGGAACCAGCCTAGATATCAGAGCCAGAAGACCTGGGTTTGAATCCCAGCTCCCCCTTTTACCAGCTTTGTGACCGTAGACAAGTAAGGATTCTTCTCTGGGCCTCAGATTCCACATATGCAAGGTGAGAAGGAGGATAACACCTACTCTGAAGAGTTGTTATAAGAATTAGTCAAGAGGTATGCCAGATGAATGGAATGTTACAGTAGATGCACTACAAATAGGGGTCTTTGTTATTATATCAGCTATAAAATAACCTGTGTAGAATCTTGGCAGTGCCTCTTTCAGGAAAGGAACTGATTGCCCTGTTAAGAATGGTGTCCAGATCTCCATTTCACCAACCACTTGGCCACCGTGGCTTTTTAATCTGTGTATTGCTAAAAACCAGGTGAAAGGATACTTCAGGACATGGTGAAGGGCATGGATCCCAGAATCTCAGATTGGAAGAAATCCTGAGAAAATTCTAGTCCAAGTTCTTTCTATCAGGCAGGACTGAATTTAACTCTCAGACAGATGGAAATCTTTTCCAATACATAGTTGAGCAACTGTCACCCTGCTGCCCCAGTAGTATTGTTCCTGTGATCACACATGTTGCTGGAATTACCTCAATCAGTCATTTAATCATTGATTTAAACAATATTTATGGAGCACCTACTATGTGCTGAGTACTATTCAAGGCACATAGATATGGAGGCAAGAAGACAAAGTCCTGCCCCTCATGAGACCAGCTATATGTAGAGATTGAAAAAGAAAGAAAAATAGCAAGAAGAGGGATGGAGGGAGAGAGGGAAGGAGGAAGGAAAGAGAAAAAAAGGGATGGAGGGAGGAAGAGGAAGGAAGGAAGGAAGGAAGGAAGGAAGGAAGGAAGGAAGGATAGACAGAGAAATGATATAAAGAAAATAAAACAAGGTAAGAGAATAGAGTGATGAGGGGCAGGGGTAATGAGGTAGTGTTGCCAGAGGAGGCCTCTCTGAGATGACATCTGACTAGAGACCTGATACACAAGGAGCCAGACATGGTAAGATATAGAGAAGAGCGTCCTAAGCAGTGGAGACCTCAGTGTAAAGTCCCTAAGCAGAAACAAGCTGGATGCATTCAAGGTACAGAAAGAATTTCCACATGGTTGTGGGTAGTGAAGCTGCAGGTGCCAGAGTATGTAGGGCCTTGAAGGTTGAATTTTATTCTAATTGCAGCATTTAAGCAGAGGACCAGCAAGATCTGATTTATGCTATGTAAGGATTCCTGTGGCTATTCTTGGAAATGTGCTATAAGGGGCATGAGTGAAAGTAAGGAGACCAGTTATGGAAGTTGTTGCAGGACTCCAGGAAAGGTAGATGAATGCTTGAACCAGGTTGTAGCATTGGAGATGGTGCAATCTGGCCAGATTTGAGATATATTTTAGGGGTAGAGCTAAAAAGACTTCCCTATGGGTTAGATATGGGGGTGGGGATTGATAGAGGGGAATCAAAGATGTCTTGATTTTGAACCTAGTAAGCTGGGAAGATAGTAGTGCTATATAATGAGATGGGATTGTCTGGGAAAAATTACTTATTTCATATCTTTCTTTTCCTCTAGACTGAAAGTTCTAGGCGGGCAGCGTTCCTAACTCTCATGTTCCCTGCTGTATGCTCAGTGTCTGGCGCAATGCCTGGCGTGCAAAGTAATAAAAGCAGCTACCAGTAGTAGAGTGTTAGTACATGCACAGTGCTGTGCTCCATACTTTATAGTCATTGTCTCATTGAATCCTCACAGGAGAACTGTGAGGAGATACTTGTTTGAATCCTTATTTTACAAACAAGGAACTGGGTTCAGAGAACTGACATAACAGCCTCAAGGCATCACTCTTACTAAGTAGTAATGCTTAACAGTGATGTGTCTGGCTCCAAATTCTTCTCTCTCTCTCTCTCTCTCTTTTTTAAAGTAGATTCCACACCCAGTGTGGAGCCCAGCATGGGACTCAAATTCACAACCCTGAAATCAAGACCTGAGCTGAGATCAAAAGTCGATGTTTAACCAACTGAGCCACCCAGGTGCCCTCTGGCTCCAAATTCTATGCATACCACATGGTGTGTGGGTGGATATAGATGGATGGGTGGGTGGATGGAGGGTTCGTGGGTGGATAGATGGATCAATGGATGTATGGACTGGAGGCAATATACTTACTGAAAATCATTTATAATAAAGTGACTAGAGGAAAAACATATAGTAAGTTCTAGAAAGCTTTAAGATATACACACACATACACACACACATATATATACTGCATATACACACATATATATACATACACACACACACACACATATATATATATATATATATATATATTTGAAGAAATTACCTTTCCAGGGAGTATTTTCTAGTACTTTTTTCAATGATCTGGGATTACTTTCAAAGCATTAGGATCACATGAAATATTTTTGATGTTTGAAAAATATCTTTGGGACAACTTGATCAGAATAAAGGCAGAAAATATTGCTGTGAATCAGGCAGCCCAGAACCTAGAGCTACTCAGCAGTATCACTTTCATGGCTAAACAAGAACAGCAAATCTTAGTTGGGGCCTACTAGGGTACAATCAGTTCCACAGTGTTTCTAGTAGGTGTTCGATTAGACTACAGCTTTCTCAAGGAGAGTATCCTACACCTAGCTCATGTTGGTACAGTGACTCAGGTCAGGAACCTGGGACCCAGCTTAGATCCCTCACTTTCTATCACTAAAATAATGAAAATACAAAATTTGTTGAGCAGTTACTGTGCCAGATGCTGTTCTAGGCACATAGATCTCATTTGATCTTTACCACAACCCTATGCTGCAAATCCTATTATTATCCTCATTTTACAGATGAGGAGGCTGAGGCAGATGGCTTAAGTAACTTGGCCAAGTCACACTGCTAGGAAGTGTATGGGATCAATGCAATCTGAAACCACATAGCCTGTGTAGGTAGCCCTTATGCCACCTCACTGAACAATCAAGTCCTGTGGATTCTGCCTTATTAATCATACTCTCATTCAGCTCTTCCTCTCTGTCTCCATGGTTACCTCCCTAGGTTAGACATTGCATCTTTTCTCATCTGCAATATTACCACATCCTCCTAAAGTATCTCCCTCTCTGCCTTTCTCTACTCCTTCCTTCCATAACTGACCAAGTTGGAATTTGATGCCCATCGGTCATGTCATGTGTCTGTTCAAAATCTTTAAATAGCTTCTTGCTGCCCATGAGTTAAAACACAACTCCTTGGGGCACATGGGTGGCTCAGTTGGTTAAGCCTCAGCTTTTGGCTCAGGTCATGATATGGTGGCTCATGAGTTTGAGCCCCGTATCAGGCTCTGTGCTGACAGCTCAGAGCCTGGAGCCTGCTTCAGATTCTGTGTCTCCCTCTCTCTCTGACCCTCCCCCACTCGTGCTGTCTCTCTCTCTCTCTCACACACACAAAAATAAACATTAAAAAATATAAACAAACAAACAGAAACAAAACAAAACAAAACAAAACAAAACAAAACAAAACAAAACACCCAAACTCTTTAAAAGGCATTTCAAGACGTGGCTCCACCCACCTTATGCAGCCTCTTCCTCCTCTCCTGCTGTTTACCTTGAACCCTGTTACAGGCATCACCAAACGTGTGCTCTCTCAAATGTGAATACTGGGGTTGGGTTGCCCTCTCTGCCCACAATGCTTCCTTCTTATCTCATTGGTGCAACACCACACCTTCCCTTACATATGTGCATGTCTGCGCATATACCTTGTCTATCGGTGATCCCTCTATATTCTTTGAGACTCAGCTCCTAAGATGCCTCCTCTATGAAGCATTTTCTCACTCTCATAACCAAATTTAGAAACCTCTTCTTTTTCTTTGGCATTGCCCCTTCATAACTCTGATGAAACATACCATTTTTTTCATTGCAATTTTCTCTTTAAAAACTGTCTCTCTTTATGATTGTAAGGTCCACGAGGGCAGGAACCATAGTTACCTTGTTACTGCTGTATCTCCAGCATCTGTACATGTTAAAAAGTCATTGTTAAGTGAATAAATGAGTGACTTGTTGAAATGAATTGATTTTCGAAGTAGAAGTAGATTTCAAAACCTGGGAAACGTTTTTTTCTCACACTTTCCCATTGTTAGACTTATCTACCTGGGGATTTTTACTGCAGTGGGGCTCAGATTATAGTTATAGAGTGGTTAAGAATGGAGACTTTGGAGTCATATTACCTAGGTTTAAAACTCGGGTCTACCATCTGCTAGCTGTGGGCATGTAGGAAGTCACCATCTCACTAAGCCTAAGGGTTTTGGGGGGGGGGTGGTTTTGTTTTTGTTTGTTTTTACTTTAAAACTGAATTAATAATAGGGCCTACATTATAGGGTTAATGTGAAGGCTAATGAAAAAGGAACATATGGAGCATTTGATGACTGGCACAGAGCTAGTGCTCAATACATATGAGCTATTATTAGTAACTATTTTCCTGACAGCTTCACTTGACCCCATTATGTCACCATCACTCATGGAACCAAATGTCTAGAGTCTGGTTCTCAAACATAGACACTCAATTTTAGCAGGTTTTGCATTTACCATAGTACTGGGTCACCTTGGACACAGGACCTTGGGGAATATGGATCCAGATGGTAGCGGAAACTGGGAGTGGCTTTCTGCTTCTAAGTCATGATTTATTGCCTAGAAACCAAAAGTAAGCATTGCCAACCAATCAGCAGATTACCTGAATTCTTCAAAACTCCCACCCTTCTACCCCTTTGCTCTCCCTTGCATTTGGAAAAAGGTGATTGGTGTAGGCAGCCTGGATACAAACAGCAAAAGAAGGAAGGAGGAAAAGAAGTGGGATATAGAGACTTTCAGGGTAGACTACAGGCTGTTTTGTTCCTCCTGTTGGCCACACAGGGGTGTACAAGAAGCAACCTGGATAAACAGATCCCCCCGGTGTGTATCCCACACATGGTTGGAAGAAATGCCTTCCTTTCAATTCTCATGCAGAAAGAAGGGGTTGTAGTCTCTGTTTCAGACCTGAGTTTCCTAGATGCTGATTCTAGCAGCCTCTTTTAAATTTTTTTTTTTTTTTAACGTTTATTTATTTTTGAGACAGAGAGAGACAGAGCATGAACGGGGGAGGTTCAGAGAGAGGGAGACACAGAATCTGGAACAGGCTCCAGGCTCTGAGCTGTCAGCACAGAGCCCGACGCGGGGCTCAAACTCACGGACCGCGAAATCATGACCTGAGCTGAAGTTGGCCATTTAACTGACTGAGCCACCCAGGCGCCCCTAGCAGCCTCTTTTAGATGTCATAAGAGTATCTCGGGGATCTTGAACTAAATGGCCAAGATTATAAATTGTATTCATTGTGTGCCAATGAAGTGAATGAGGAGTAACAAGGAAAAGAACAAGATAATTCCTCAAAAGGTTTCAAAGGCTTCATGGCAAATCACTTTCTAGAAAGAAAGAAAGAAAGAAAGAAAGAAAGAAAGAAAGAAAGAAAGAAAGAAAGAACATAATTTGGGGTTAAGGGTGAAGTTTTCTTTTGAATGTGCAATCTTTTATAATTATTTTACATGTAGCTATTTTAGCAATGCTGTCATCGCAGCCATCCTTCTGCAAAGCTCACCTTTCTGGTTTAAAGGACACTAGGTTAGAAAACAAGAATTAATAGAAAGGGCTTGGTTTTATAATCTATGCCCAGAGAGAGAGAGAGTGGGTTTTTCTAAATGGATTAATCAGAAAGCAATCATTTTGGAGAGCTTATGAGCTCCTATACCTGGTCCCTCTTCCCAGTACCTGCTTTCTCACATCTTCATTTTTTCATTCTTTATGTATGTTTTCTTATGAAGCAAAAGGTATGTTTGTTCTTATAATGCAAAGTCACTTTTAAATTCTTTCCCACTCTTTACCTTGTTTGGTCAGAAAAGAATTTTTGTACATTTATCCCATGGGAGGAATGTGGCAGCAGAAATCAGGAAAAAAAAAAAGAGAGAGAGAGAATCTATGTCTCTCAGAATGACTCAATTGAAATATAAACAAACAAACAGACAATTCCAAATGCTGAGAAGCATGTGGAGAAACCGGAACTGTCATGGACTGCTGGTAGAAATGCAAAATGGCACAAACATTTTGGAAAAAGTTTGTTCCTTCTAAATACAAACAACCACTTGCCATATAACTCAACAATTTGACTTTGAGGGATTTCCCCAAGAATGGTAAAAATATATACATAATATGCACAAAAACCTATCCACAAATGTTTATAGCAGCTTTTTCCATAATAGCCAGAAACTGGCAACAATACAAGTGCCCATTATGGATAAATATACTGCAGTATATCCATACAAGGGAATACTATTCAGCAATAAGAAAAAATGACCTACTGGGGTTCCTGGGTGGCTCAGTCAGTTACGTGTCCAACTTCGGCTCAGGGCATGAGCTCATGGGTCGTGAGTTCGAGCCCTGCATGGGGCTCTGCGCTGACAAGCTCAGAGCCTGGAGACTGCTTCGGATTCTTTGTCTCCCTCTCTCTTTGCCCCTCCCCCATTCATACTCTGTCTCTCTCTCAAAAATAAATAAACATTAAAAAAATTTTTTTAAAAATAAGGAATGACCTACTCATGCATGCAATAAGAGATGAATCTCTAAAGAATTATGTTAAAGTATTATGACAGATTCAATAGGCTACATACTATAAGGTGTTCTGAACAGGCAAAACTACAGGAACAGAAAATAGATCAGTGGTTGTCAGGGGCTAGAGATAGGAGGGGGATCACTATAAAACGGACATGAAGGAACTTTTAGAGGTGATTTAAATATTCTATATCTTAATTGTGATGGTTAGTTACACGACTGTACTCATTTGTTAAAACTCAGGTACACCTCAAGAAGGTGAATTCTGCAATCTGTAAACTATATCTGACTTGAAAAGCTATTTGTATTTCTTTGGCTTTTGAGTTTCGAAATCCTAGGCCATCAAAAGTAAGAAAAAAAGATTCCAGGGAAGAACAAAGCATTTGGGAGAAAATACCATAAATGAAAGCAAGATTTCCCCACCTCTCTCACTTGAAAACGATTCCCTCACCCAAAGAGATTAGGGGTGAGAGAGGGGGAAAGAAAGTAGTCAGAGAGATTAGTGAGGTCTGGAGGTAAAAAGGTTAAACCTAAAGAGACCCCATGGAAAGAATTAGAGTTCATGTTCATTGACTGCCCAACCTATGACTGAATTAGCTCACATGTGGCCTCACCAGGCCATAGTGCTGAGGACTTTCCTTGGGCAGCAGATAGTACATCACTCTCTGACCAACCAGTTGAAATGATCCATGTTTGTGCCTGAAACGTTGCTCAGCTCTTTGTCCAACATACCCCATGTGGAGAAACCCTTTTCCTTGCTATTACATGAGTGACTGCCAGCCCCCATGCTCCCCACCCCTTGTACTTTGGTTTGACTGAATGAAACCATTGAGAACCTTCACTCCCACCATGAGATGTGAAACACATGCCTGCTTTAGTTACCTTTTCTATCTTCTAAAGTTCTGTCTCATTTACCTTATTGTTTCCAATGGAATGAAGGTAAAAGCTAAAACAATCTTTCCTTTCTCCCACAACAGTCCATAAATATCACTAGTCTCCTCTTATGTCGAGGTTGAAAGGAATAATTCTTTTATTAGATGACCATCCTTACATCCACATGAATATTTGTTCATCCAACATCACTGAGCTGCTAGTTTTTCAACTGTAATGAGTCCGGGTACCTGGACTCTGGGAAGAGTCCTGGGGAAGGAGACAGACAATCTGGTAAGGACCATAGCACAGGCCTAGGTCAAGAGCTAGAGGGACCCAGTGTTAGACAGGCAGCAAGAGGTCTCTGGGAAGCCTTTCTATAACTATACTTTCCAGTTCAAACCAGTAATTGCAATGGTAGCTCTGATCTTTTCTTCTTTGGGCAACCACCCACTCCCCTTTGTTAAATAAGTACTCCCTGAAGGGATTGAAGAAACTTCCTGAGGGCAGGGACCCTGTCTATTTATCTCTAGCACAATGTCTGGCTCAGAAATACTTGTTGAAAGAATGTGTAAGTTTTGGGGGATATTTACTATTTGCCAAATATCAAGACACATGTAAAGAAATATAAAATAAAATATGCTTAGAAAATGCATGCAAAGAAAAAGAATCATTATAAAACATCCTATTCTAATTCTTCTTATTTGTCTAGTGATTCACATGCATTTTTCCACTTTGAAAACCACACATCCCTGCCTTGCCTTCACCACTACGATAGCAACAATAACCAACATTTCTTCAGCTCTGGGGTGCCAGGCTCCATCTCAGCTCTTGATGTACATTATCACACTTAGTTCTTACCACAACTTTCTTTTAGAGATCAGTCAGCTGAGCCTCAAAAGGTAACCAACCTATCCGAGGTTACACAGCTAAATCTAGCCTGGAAGACTGCTTTTTAGTCCCACATGCCAGTTAGTCTCCTGCCTACAGAAAGGATCTTTACAGGCATGCTCATGTTGAGTTCTGCCAGCCTCATGGCATAGCTTATTAGGGCAAATCACCCATAGGCTACACCTGGGTCTACCCAAGGCAAGATGAAATATGTGATGCATTGGACACAACAGGTCCAAACCAGTTATCTCTGTGGTAACTTTGGCCTTTCCTTTGCAAGATGGCTACCCACACCTCCTTGTTAAACAGAAACTCCCACAGGTCCTTCCTATAGGTAGGGCCCCAGAAGGTCAGTGGCTCTTCCTTTCCTCAATCCTCCTCCCTCAGATGGCTGGCATTCTCACTGGTGCTATTTCTTTATAATATCATGGAGATATAAAATGAAATGAGGGGCGCCTGGGTGGCTCAGTCGGTTAAGCGGCCGACTTCAGCTCAGGTCACCATCTCGCGGTCCGTGAGTTCGAGCCCCGCGTCAGGCTCTGGGCTGACGGCTCAGAGTCTGGAGCCTGCTTCCGATTCTGTGTGTCCCTCTCTCTCTGCCCCTCCCCCGTTCATGCTCTGTCTCTCTCTGTCTCAAAAATAAATAAAACGTTAAAAAAAAAAAAAAATGAAATGAAACCTGAGTCTTGGGTATGTCCTGTCACCATGGAAACAACTTCAAACCTGGGTGCCTCCAGGAAAAGTGGGTGCTGTTCTTCCAATAGCAGTGGAAAAAAGGGACGGGGAACTGGACAAAGCCAAAACAAGCTCCTGCTGGGCTGGCAGCAGTTTCGGTAATACACATGGCATGTTCCACATTGGATTATGTCATCAGCAGCAACATTATCAACCTATATTCCTAATCTTTGACACTGTGCTGGCCTGGTACAGAACGTACCAACCAAATGAACGACAGGTCAAATTATCTTACTTTTGTGAAGGGACATTTTAAAGTCTATTAAGGTGGCTCAAAGAATATGGTAGGAAAAAAACAAACAGTAATAAATTTTAAGAACATACTGTGACTGAATTTTTGTTTCTCGGAATGGGAAACCAAAATTTTCCCAAGAGACTCCATTATTGAAGCCATAAATAAAATATCCCTGCTTGGTTGCTGTGCCTGCATGGCCTTGCTCTGGAGAATGAGCTCAGAATGAGAAGCAGGCAGTCCAGGGGAGGCTGGGGAGGTGAGCAAGATTTGAGACCATTCTGCTTCTTCTGCATGCTGCCTGCATATCAGACCAGGATGCAAGAATAAAAAGCAAATTATGCTTTACTGAAGACCAATAAAGATGGTTACCATGAAAATTATCAAACAGGATTCTAAAATTCAAGGATGTTTTTTTCTAGCTGATATCCTTCCTTTTTTCTTTCCATAAATGTACATACTCTGGAAGTAAAAGCAAGTGCATGGTGCAGGGACCAACTACTTGCCTGATCACCTAGGTGCTGTGTTCTAGTTTGTCTGCTCATAAAACTCATGACCAAGTGTTGGTGACTTAACTTCCTCTCTTCCTTTGTAGAGGTGGTGTGGAGAGATGAATATTAGATCCTAACTAGCACTATAGTGCTAGCAATACTCAGCCAAAAAAAAAAAAAAAAAAAAAAGGTGACACTTGCTAAGTCCTATTTGATTGAGTCAATGTGCTGGACACATTATGGCTACTATTTGATCCTAACAATAACTTGAGTATGGTTGCTGGTATCCCTAAATTCATGGATGATGGAAGATAGTCCCTAGAATTGCAGTTACTTCCTCAGAGTGATCAATACATAAGCATGCAGTCAGGCTTCAAATCCCCATCTGTCCAACTCCAAAGGCAACCTTCTTTCTACTTTATCCTGCTTATTTCTGAGCTTGGAATAAACCATTAGCATGATTTTAATTCAATATAAATATAACTTAACAGTTCTGTCATAGTTTTCAAATAATTTTCTAATGCCTTAAAAAATTCAGCTTTCCCAGCTATCCTGTCTCTCATTAAAATGATCCCATGGGGCACCTGGGTGGCTCAGTCGGTTAAGTGGTTAAGCGTCCAACTTCAGCTCAGGTCATGGTCTGATGGTCTATGAGTTTGAGCCCCATGTTGGGCTCGCTGCTGTCAGCACAGAGCCTGCTTGGATCCTCTGTCCCCCTGTCTCTGCCCCTCCCCCACTTGTGCGCTTTCTCAAAAAATAAACATTAGGGGGAAAAAAGATCCTGTATCACCTAGAGGGGAATTAGAAGTCTCTTCATGACACGCAAACTTTTAATCTTTGGCTTGTTCCAAGCTGGCCTGGAGAGTTAGCCCTGAATGGCCCCACAGAGATGGTGTGGTATGTAAGGTACTTTAGTCACTTCTACGTAGGCAAGTTTTTTACTTTCATCATTTCTATCAGTCTGAACAACTGAACGCAACAACTTTTTTCCTTAAAATCACAGCCCTACAATCAACAGGCCTGAAATCATATAAAATAAAGGTATAACAATTCTTCCTGAGGTTTGAACTCTTGACTTCCAATGGAAAAGACAGAATTTCTATTTCATAAAAAAAAGGGGGGGAGAATACAAGAGGAGAAAACAAAACCTCCATGATAGTTTGGGTGTGTGCTTGGTCTGATCTGCCAGTAAGTTTCCTATTTGGTAGTTATTCCTGTTTCCTGAATGGCAGGCTGGGGCCACAGATTGGGAGGGGGTGGGGGGCTTCGAATCAGAACAAGAATTTACAAATCCTAGCTCTTCCATGAGCATGTTATTTATGCTCTGAACCTTAGTTTATTCCTCTGTAAAATGGAGTATTTGCTTCATAGGATTGTTGCAAAATTAAGCAAATAATGTACATAAAAATAAAACACAACAGTCCTCTTCATTTCACTCCCAATTCAAATAGCAATCCGTAATCATAACAGCCATTTTATTACTGAGTCCTTACTATGTGCCAGGCACTGGGCACATAGATTATCTTTTTACTAAGTGAAACCAGTATTTGAAACCAGGTTCACTGACTCCAGAGAATGCCCTGTGCCCTGCTCTAGGTTCAGATTAAAGGATTTATGAGCAATTACTTCTGCAGGAAACAGCTGCCCATGAGGGTGGTGGTTGATGTGGCTGGATATTTGGCCAACTAGGGAGAGCCATGCATAACCCTTTGTTCTCCCACTCTGCATAATTAGTACCACTGATTTTCTGCTCCCAAGGATTAGTTGCCTGACTAAACTAGGCACATAATAGATGTCCAAAAAATGCTTGTTGAATAAATAAATGCAAATAGTAAACTGATTGCTCCTGATTTAACCATTTACCTACCTTGTGTAGGAAGCATTTAATGCCAACCTCCTCTCCATTCTCCTCGTACGGATACTAACATATTAAACAGATTTTGAAAGCTGTTAGTTCTCCACCGTCCACATTAATTCAATGTTCACCAACCAGTTATTAAGTACGTACTATTAATCAAGGGGCCAGGGATTACACATGGGATCTATTGCAGGGTATTAGAAAACAACAAAGCCCAGCTTACACTCAGCTATGGGATACACAATACCTTTCAGGCAGCAGTGACCTTCGTGGCTTTGCTTAAATTAATTTTTAATTCACATTCCCTGAACCCCTACTTATTAAGCAGTCATGACAGGCAGGCTAAGAAAGCATCCTGTGAAGAAGCCATACAAGAATTAAGAAGGCTGAAGGAAAAGAGGTGCTAAAATTTGGAACACAGTGTAGGGAAAGACCATAGGGCTGGGAAGCCAGGCTATGATTCCTGACCCTGTCATTCCCATGAAAACTTCCTAACCTCAATTTCATCATCTATAAAATGGGAATAATCAGCATTTGTCATTACTTTCCCATAGGGTGGTGAGGACTCCTGGGATGATGTGAGGAAATGCCTCACTGCGAGGATCTTAAATGAGGTCACGTAGGCAAAGTGCCCAATTGAAGGTGTGGTGCAAGCCAAGCACTCCATGAACATCAGTGATCTCCCCTCACTTTCCCCAGCCTGATCTCCTGGACAGCCCCTGAGGTGTAAGAGCTTGAAGTGTGAGGATTGCTGGTTTGAAGCTGGTTGTATCTAGCACACATTATCTTTTCTCTCCTCCTGGTCTGCCAAAGGCAAACAAGAATGAAATGATAACAGACACATCCACTGAAGCAAAACAGGTCACAGGAATAAGATAATATACTCAAGGACAAATAAAAGTCAATTGCAGCTCAGCCCAGAATGCATAAGTAAAAATTCATGGGAAGTAGATAAGGTATTTCTTATTTTACACAGAACAGACTTTTAAAATAATTTCACCAATACGAAAACACACGAATATGTACACACTTGTGTGGTTTTAATATCTTCTTTCTTCACTATTTAAATTGCCCAACCAAGGTGAGAACTCTCTAAGCCATGGAGAAAAGCTTTTGGAAAAGTTATGGTATAAAATCAAGTGTAGGCAAAAATATTTACTGTGTTAAATGAAGGCACCAGAATACAAAATTACTTACACTGACTGGTTATGCAAAGCTATGCATGTAGATGATCCTGGAGGCAAACAAAAACAGCTGATTTATTAGAATGGTTGAACCATCACCCAGCGCCTAGAATCTAATATATGTTTCATAGTTGTTCAGTGAGTGAGAAGACTTGATTCTCTGTATACTATAACTGAATACTCATTTCCCTTTGTTAGCCAGTTATTCAGAGATAATGCTGCCTCTTTGTGACATAATTTTGTTTTTTTACAATTCTTTTATCTCTTCATTTAATGCAATCCAATTTCCCCCAAAGAAATTTGTATAAGCAGAAAAATTTGGAGAGTCTAATATGGGGGTTAGTAGACAGAAATCCTAAAGGTCACTCATGCATTTCTGATACCAAAGATAAGAGAAACATTTGTAGATAAGCAGGAGACCTGATTTTTATTCATTAACTGGCCAAATATCCTTGGAGAAAACAATCCCACAGGGTCTCAGTTGACAGCTCTGTGAATGGGGTTAGACAGATGACCTCCTGCAGGCTTTTCAGTTACTTTAAATGTTAAAAGTCAAGATAAAACTTGCTGGGTCAATTAAGACTAGATGAGCCTTCCAAATATTTGAAAACTTTATTTTCTCAAATGAGCACCAACACAGATTGAAATATGACAGAAACAATGCACTTTTCTCTAATACTGAATAACTATGTACAAATACAGGAAAAAGTGAGGACAAATTATTTGAAAATAATTATCTTTGTTATTGAAGCAAAGTGACCTGAAAAATGCCACCAAAAAAAAAAAAAAAAAAAAAAAAAAAGATAAAGAAAATAACAAAACCCAAACCCAACAAATACAGTTTGTAAACACAAGCATAAATAGACAGATTCTATTCTATCGAAAGATCGTCTCTGCAGGTTGGAAAAGGGAACCGACTCTCACTTTCACCAAAATGTTATATAAAAACATATGGGCAGATCCAATTTGGTGATGATTATAGCTTGTTTCTTCTTGGCTTTACCTTTCACTGATGGCAGATTTCATGACTGTATTTTGCTTAAAAAGATTAAACATCTCTTTCCTCCACCTTGACCACTAGTACGTTTTCTGTTAAGAGTCAGACTCTTTCTTAAAATATATAAGTTGATTGGGTTTAAGATTTCCTAGAGTCTTCCTGAACCTGAGGCAATCTGATCTTAAAATAAAATAAGCTGTTTACCTACAAGGTATCGTGTATGATTTTACTGATGTTCTTTTAACCCAAACCAGTTAATGAGGTGGCTTTTACAACAAAGGGAACCCTACGGTACATAAAGAGTATACTCACATCTCAGAAACACAGATTTGACTCTGATCTTCACAAAACAACAGATTTCCTTTACAATCTGTGAAAGTTGAGCACACAACGAAAGAGGAGCAAACTGGCAATAGCTCCATGCTCAGAAAAACAAAATCCTCATGGTTTGCACTGTTGGTCCACTCAGAAACAAAACCACCAGAGAGAAAGAGAAGAAAAGTCTTATGTGCCGAAGGTGTAAACTGTAGATATAGCGTCCCCAATTAAAAAAAAAAAAAGAAAAAAAAACAGGAGGCACAATCCAAAGTGCTTTTTACACACATGTGTGCATGAGTGTGCGCGTGTGTGCACACACACACACATTAAAAACAAGATCCCAATTTGTTGGAAATTCTTCTAACAAAAGGAATCACTAAGTTGTTACTAAATTTGATTTTATTTATTTACTTTTCTAGCCAATATTGGTACAAGAAAATATTTCAATTCTCAACCTGGTAATGTAGTGCAGAGTCTGTTCCTTTGGGAAAGAAATGCAGAGAGGCATTGCTTTACTGCCTCAGTCCAGACTAACGTGATACAGATCTTTTTTTAAAAAGAGTATATTGATGATCACTATTTCCCTTAAAATATACTTCAAGAAATGCAGAGGAAACCATAGAATTTAAAAATGAAAATAAAAAGTGCTCTCAGGGGATCTGAGAAAACAGCACCAAATATATTATTTAAAAAATTAAATATTATTTACAAAAGTATATTTCACAAGCAACTTTTTAAATATATATATCCACTTGAAAATCTTTTTATAAAGGGGACACCTCTTTTTCACACAATGACCCACCAGTAAAGATTTACTCTATCCTATCTCCATGATCTTGCTGTCATAGGAGTTGGGGCAGCACTCAGTCAGGCCCAGCTGACAATCTGTGGCCATCAAGTTTGGCTGTATTTGATTCATATCAAATCAACCCATCAGCAGCCTGAGACTAACATCCTGGGGGTTTGGGTGTAACCCAGGGCTGCCAATGCCACATGACCTAGGGCAGCATAGGGGAGATGGAACTAGAGGGTCTGCTGGCTAGATTTCAGTTGCAAATGAAGGCAGCTGCTGGCTGAGGTATAGAACTTCATGCCTTTCCTTTCTCACTCCTCCTCTCCCTGCCCTGCTACTCCCTGCACCCTGCCTAGGTTTTACCATCAAACTCCAATTCCCTGAACCTGCCAGGGGTGAATGGATGAGGTCTTTGGTTATGCTCTGAGTCAATAATTTGGTGAGGAAATTAAAGAATGAACTGACTGAGGCCATGAGTTGATGTGTCCCCATCACTCAGCTGCGGTCTCTCCAATACTGCTAGACATTAGGTAGACAAGCCATGAATGGAGATAAAGTTATAAGAAGCACTTTTGGTTTCATTGACACAAAGGGATAGCCTAATGAGTTGTGTTTTTTTCCTCTGTAGTTATGGAAAAACCAACATTCTACTCAGATCTTTCGCACCAAGTACGGCGCCATGCACCCACTGGATGCTCAATGGGTAATAGCTAAAAGAAAGAAAGAAAGAAAGAAAGAAAGAAAGAAAGAAAGAAAGAAAGAAAGAAAGAAAGAAAGAAAGAAAGACCAGAACCTGGGTCTAACTGAAGCCTGCTCTGATCCATGCAACAGTCAGAGGCCTCATCCCCAAGGAGCAACAGTGGCACATGGGTCTCTTCTCCCTGTTGAAAATTCTAGGGCACCCCATGTCTGGTTTCTATATCACCACACTCCATTTTTAGTTTCACAGACAAAACACCTACCCATGTTTAACCCCCATTTTCTTTCTATGAAAAGGAGTATCAATAGTCAGGACTTTCCCCGAGCAAAGGGGCTTATCAAAATCCATAAATGAAGGCCACTACCTTCAAGGGAGACAGAAAGAGGGATCTATAATTTTTGTGCTGGCAAGCCAGCTTAGGAATGTGAAAGTAGAAAATGCTTTTTATTGAGACCTTGGCCCTGGGAGCCAGAAGACCTTTTTCTCTGGGAGTGGAAATGAAATACTCCTTCTGAACATCATTCTGCTTTTTAGCAATGTGGGGAAAACTTAACCTCCCCAGGATACTAAAATACTGAAACATGTGGACTAAAAGCCTTTGGGAACAAGATTCAATTTCTAAGAATCCTTTTTTTTTTTTTTTTTTTTTTAATTGTCTTACAGAGGTGGTCTACAGCTAAACCTGGAGCCACCTGGTTTCCTGTCAGTCCTGCAGTTCACTACCTCCAGGGCATGACCACGCCTACCTCGGGTCCCCCTTCTGCAATCAGCACACAGAGACAGAAAAAAGCATTTCCACCATGGATCACTCCCTAGAGGAATTTGTTTGAATTCTGGAAATGTTCTGGGTTGGCTGCTTGAATCTTGATTATTCAATTTTATAGATTCTTGCCTCTATGAACTCATTCTTTTTGTGACTTTTTAGGTGAACTTTTTCTATGGGATCAGCCCCCTTTCAAGAATGAGATACTCTAACATAACCTGCACATATCTTAACAATAATTACATTTTCAGTCTAAGCAATAAAATTAACTCAGTTAAATGAGTTTCGGTCATGCACCATGTACTGGCTGAAGTGTTGTAGAAAACACTTCATAGTGTCGGTTAACTGTAACAAACTCCTTTCTCTCATGAGCCTTATAGGGATTTGTTCCCCACTTCCCTAATATAATCAACTTTGGTTTGGGAGATGGGAGGTGGGGGCTAATATCAGAATTTATAACTTGATGTTTGACATCATATCTAAGCCCTCCCCACTGCTGGACCACTCTGACAATTTCTCTCCACACAAAGCATTCAAGTCCGAGGAGAATAGCTAGGGGCATGAGGAATCTACTGGCTGGGTTATCACTAAGCTCAAAGCCTTGGGACTTTGTTTTCCACAATCTACAATGATAGAACTGGAGAAAAACAACCAAAACTCTATGTACAAAGAATTGCTGATCTCACTGAAGCCATTGTATACCAAAGTGGAAATATACACTAACCTGTAATGGCTCAAATCTAAACTATTCCCAGCATTTCCCCACCCCACCCCCTTCCTTGCCACAATGCTCTTCTCTTATTAAGGGTCAGGAAAAAAAGGTCAGACAGAACTGCTAGCTGGTTCTACTTTTTTTTTTTTTTCTGGCCCAATATCTGAGCCATTTCTGTAGGAGCTCCCAAACTACAGCCCCCTTTGTTCCCTGTTCTCAATTACTGATTTTACTTGGTTGGTGGTCAAAGCCTTTGGGATGTTTGGATCTTGCACCCATTGCAAAAGGCAGTCTCCCATCCTCTCACCAACAGTGGCTGAAGAGCCAAAGAAGATTACCTGAAGGGGCACTGAGGCATCAGAGTTATCAAAACCATCTGGGCTTTGCACTCTCTGCTGCCAGGACACCCCCAGCTGGACCCAGGAGGACCAGGCCCCTGTCCCACTAGTTAGGGCGCATTCTTGTGCTCACATGCTAACCGGACACAGCTGGTTCAGGAACAGAGCTTCTGATCAGAGAGAATGCAGTCATGAGGTATTTTTTTTCTTTGTCCTTTTAGACAAGTCGATTATTTCAAGCCTAAGTTACCAGGACTCCAGGAGCAGCACAATTTTGTTCCTACCTCTAACGTCCCGTCCCCTGACCAGCCCTGGGACCCTCACGGCTCCCCATTTCCTTCTTCCTTGCACCCCCGTGCTGTGCCACTGCTCTCCTGACAAGAGGCCATCAAGCAGCTCTTAATGAGCCCCAGGGCCCTTATCAAGGTGGGCTGCCCCATGCGGTCAGGCATCTGTTCCTTTCGTTGTTTTGTTTTCAGCCAACACTAGAACAGAGAGAAGCCAGGATCAACTCACAAACAGATACAAAGCAAAGAGACAGAGAGACAGCGATTTAGAGGCCGGTCACCAGAAAGACGGCTTCAGGGTGGGAGAATGCCCCAGATGGCAAGGCCCCTAAATGGATGGAACCAAGTGTTCAGTCACTCTCTCACGCTTGGGTAGAATGTTTGGTTGGATGGCGTTCACGTGGACACTGGGGTAGGTGGATACCCTCCAATCAGTCCCAGCCATTGTCCTTGATCATGTGTGCTAGCTCAATGATGTATTTGCCTTCTTTATATTTCTGGCTGCTTTCAAAGGCATGTTCCTAGGAGACACAAAGGAAGAGAAAAGACACCAAATGACCAAAGACAAGTAGGTGACTTTTTTTTTTTTTTTTTTTTTTTTTTTGTAGCACAGGAGCAAAGGCAGGTCAATGACAGGGATCAGGACGAGCTTCAGCCAGACTCACTGGGAGAATTCTCACCATGCAAACATGCCAGGTCGCCTTCACTTAATACAGTTCTGAGGCAGCACCAGGACCTTCTCAACATTTACAATGGAGTTTAAATATTTTGCAATTTAAATGTTGTAAGTACTTTCTCAATATTTACCATAGAATTTCTTCAAGATCTTTGCTCATTTAAGTCTTTGCCCAGGGGCACCTGGGTGGCTCAGTCGGTTACTTGACTCCTGATTCTGGTTCAGGTCATGAGATCAAGCCCCTTGTTGGGCTCCACAGTGACAGTGAGGAGGCTGCTTGGGATTCTCTCTCTCTGCCCTTCCCCTGCTTGCACTCTCTCTCTCTCTCTCTCTCTCAAACTAAATAAATAAACTTAAAAAAAAAAAGTCTTTGCCCAAATGTCACCATCTTAGTAAAATCTTTCCTGAATATTCTACTTTAAAAGCACAACTTCCACCCCAGAACTCTCTCTTCCCCCTCTCTTCCTGTTTCATTTTTCTCTATAGCACTTATCATTCTCAAATATACAATATAACCTCCAGGTCTATTTTACATATTATCTCCCATTACTACAACATAAATTACATGGAAGGCAGATATTTTCATTTATTTTGTTCAATGCTGTGTCCCTTATGTTTAGAAGACTGCTTGCCATATAATAGGTCTTCAGTAAGTAACTATGGAGTGTGTGGTGTGTGTGTGTGTGTGTGTGTGTGTGTGTGTGTAAAATCTTAGGGGAACTTGGTTTCAGATGCTAATCAGAAATCTGCTCTAAGGATGATGTATCTATGAAGTTTATGTGTTCTAATTCTCAATTGTACTTTGTTACACTTAGAGAAAAGACACTCAGGGAGAGACCAAAGTATGGTGAAGTCAAATAGGTCTCTTTTTTATTTATCTTTCTGTTTCTGTGTCATGTGTGTTAAGTCTGTTTTTCCTTCACTGCCTTTCTCTAGGGAGAAAGGAGCTATGTGAACTCCAGGTTGAAGAACCCAGCAGCCCTCAAGCCCCCACTCCCACCCCACCCCCCCACCCCAGCTGCCAGGCTTCCGGAGGAAAAACTCAATATAAACCACCTGGCCAATTACCATCCTAAATTTATGGCACTGTGGGTGGGCTCTCAGGCTAGTAAGTCCCATAGGAAGAAAAAAAAAAAGCCCTGCATAGGTATAGGATCAAAGAGATATTTTATTCACAGGCATAGATGAATAAAAATATCTCAATGTATTATCAGAAAAACACTGGTCATCACGGTCATTATGGCTAAGTTTGGTGTGCAGAAACAGTGGATATCAGCTGCTGTTCTGAGTATTCCAAATTAGTAAGTAGCTAAACCCTACTGTCCATAGGTTCTGGGCAGCATGTGTATGAACTATATCTTCTGTCCTAGAGCTCCAGGGATTTGGGTCCCAGAATGAGAGCTCAGACTTGAGTCTCTTGCTGAGAGAGGAATCATTCCACAAAGTGGAGAGGGGAGAGGCCCTGAGAGAGAAAGTGCAAACACATCACACACATGCAAGAGCTGTGGGCTCAGCAGTAATTTCCCTGACACTTCATTATTCCTTGACTCCGTGTGTGTGTGTGTGTGTGTGTGTGTGTGCACGCACGCGCACGCTGTGTGATGTGTACACAATAGAGGAATGTGGTTCGAGAATACGACCTATTGTTCCATGGTAGCATGTTCAGGGTAGGCGGGAGGTAGAAAGAAAACTAGGAAAGTAAGACTATATCTCTATTGAACAACAACAAAAAAGCCAAAAGAAAAAAACATTTAATAGCCCCCAAGCCACAGGGCACTTGCAAAATGTCATAACTGGATTCCAGGGGACAGAGTACTAGATCTGAAGTCTACAGAAACCCCCAGACCTAACCCCATTTCTGTTTCCTGGCACCAGAAGCATCACTTAACCACTTTTGTTTATGACTGAGAACTTTCCATTTATAAGACTGGGATAAGTGAAAGTACTTCACAGGATTACTGTGAGGGTGAGAAGAAATAATGGAATGAAAGCTTGGAGCACCAGCCTGGGACATGAGAGGTAATCAATAAATACTTGGGGAGATGAATGCTTCTCTATATCGTCCTGTGATATCACGATACTTGTCAAGCTGTTTTATGTCTACCTGTAGCTTTCCTCTCTCATATGATGACTATAAACACCCCTGAGGGTAAGGATTAGATCTCATTTACTTTTGTATCCAACACAAAGGCTTTTAATAAACCTTTGTCAAAGGAGTGAATCATTTTATGCGAAGTAAAGAGCAAAACCAACTAACTCAGATTTATCTTCCGTCTATAATCCTGCACATCTTTAATGGAATAAGATGACAAAAAAGGTTGGGAAAACAGAAGGGCAGAAAATTTCTAGATCCTCAAAACCAGAACTGTGGCTCCCAGATCACCCAGAGAGGGCCAGTGGCCATGCAGGGGTAACAGAATAGCCAGGACCAGTTTTTCCCACAAGGAGCAAATCAAGGCAACTGTAGGGATCTGTGACCATCTTGCCATCATGAAACATACCATCTAGGATCTTTCTTTCTAATTCTGAACATTTCAAGGGAGATGTGAAAGATGGAATCTAGGGGTGCCTGGGTGGCTCAGTCAGTTAAGTGTCTGACTCTTCATTTTGGCTCAGGTCATGATCTCACAATTGGTGAGATCGAGCCCTGAGTCAGGCTCTGTACTGACAGTGTGGAGCCTGCTTAGGATTCTCTCTACACCCCCCCCCCCCACCTCTCCCCTGCTCATGCTCTCTCTCTCAAAATAAACTTTAAAAAAAATTTTTTTAAAGTAAATAGACTTCATATTTTTAGAGCAGTTTTAGATTCACCGGAGAAGGCAAGGAGGCTTTCCCTGTATTCCCGGCTCCCCCTAATGCACAGCCTTCCCCAAAGTCCTGCAACCTACAACTGCACTCTGCGGGAACTTCTGACCACTCCTCCAGGCTCTTCCAAAGCTAACTATTGTCTAACTAACTGCAGGTCATATGAGCCAGCTTCACACTGACCCTGTGCAATTGACAGTACAGGGAATTTATGGCATTTTACATGGAATAAATCGTCCTCCCAAAGACAGGAAGACTCATTTCTCAATATTCCCACAATGATAGGGCAGAAAAAAGCACATGAACATATTTGCCAATAATAAAAACATCTGCCAAAAATAGCAATAACACAAGTTTATTTTCACTGAACATCTATACCTCCTCTCACCCCGGTGAAGTGCTCATCCGAAGTACCAACAAGATGTTAAAAATATTTGCTGAGGGGCACCTGGGTGGCTCAGTCAGTTGAGCATCATCTGATTTCAGCTCAGGTCATGATCTCATGGTTCATTAGTTCAAGCCCCACCACTTTGGCTCAGATCATGAGTTCATGGTTCATGAGTTCGAGTCCCATATTGGGTACACTCCTGTCAGCAGGGAGCCTGCTTCAGATCTTCTGTCTGCATCCCCCACTCCAACTCTGTCCCTCCCCGACTTGCACTCTCTCTCTCTCTCAAAAATACATATTTAAAAAAATACTTGTTGAGTTAAACAGCAAAGGAATGAACGTCTAGTAGGAAAAGTCCATCCATGACTATATTTGACAGTGGACATTAATTAACGTTTGAGGATACCTAGCATAGAGCCTAGAGCCTGGGTAACATGTTCTGAGAACATTTACTGGAGCAAAGAGCATGGGCTCCACAGTCAGACTCCTGGACACCTATATCCTGGTTTGGCCACGTAACGGCTAGGTAACATTAGATATACCATTAACTTCTCTAAGCCTCAGTTTCCTCATCCATAAAATAGGGATTAAAATATGAACTACTTTCTAAGGATGCTGTGAATATAAATAGAATAATGTATGTCTGGAACACAGTAAGCTGTCAGGAAATGGTATACGCTGCTATTATTATTATTATTATTAATTAAATTGAAAAGCAGGTGTGTGTGTGTGTGTGTGTGTGTGTGTGTGTGTGCGCGTGCGCGCGCACGTGTGTGTGTCTGTCTCAGGGGCAGGTGTGAAGGAATGAGTAGAAGGGGACTATCAGAGAAAAGGGAAGAAGAGTGTGGTAGACAAGAGCGTGCCAGGAGTTGCTCTTTGGGCCCAGTTTCCTGTCCTGGCCTAAAATAATCCCACAAGGCCATAGGAAGACAGTGGAAGAAAGAAATCTTTTAGCATGAGGCTCTCCCTTCCTCCCTCTCACTGCCAACCAGACTCCTCAGTACTTACATATTTCCAGCCCAGAGTGGTTTTGCAGTTTTCACAGTAAATGTCTGCAACTGCATGCAATCCTGTTAGCAACACTCGCTCTTCTGCAGGCCCGCAGCCCACATTAACTCTGTGCCAAGGGACAGAGAGAACGGGTAGTTAGTCACACATTCATCATCAGTCATTCAAGCTGAGCTTGCAGCAAAAAAAGAAAAAAAACAACTGAGCACAGATGCCTCAAGAGAAGCCAACACCAAGAAGGGCATCATTTAAGACTGAGAGTGGTAACAATCCTGAAAAGGTAACCACGTGGAAACATCACCATTGAAATGATTTTGAGATCTGCAAGTTCTGATTCAGTGAGCCTATGAAAAATAGTCTTCATGGTTGAGACTTTGCTTGGAATGTTTCTAACTAATGCTTCTAACCCAAGGGGACAAACAGACGGCCACACTGTGAAGACCATGAGCTGAGTCCTCAGCTCAGAGCTTACTGAGGACTGAATGCAGCCAAACATGGCAACATGACATGAGCACCATGTTGTCCCAATTACAAGGATGAACGAGCCCCATATTATCTCAAGCTGAACATGCTAGATTTCCATTCTCACAGTTTATCACGCTTGTGCGAGCTTCATCCTCCTTTCCCAAGTAAGAGGCTATGAATGATGTGCCCAGGAATGATGGAAGGCCCTACAGGCTGCAGTCAGGGGGACTCTTCACTAACCGGGCCTTTCCTCTAGCCTGAGCTCCTGCAGCAGACATCGGGGTCTGTTGTTTGACCTCCCCTCTTCTCCAATGACTCATGGTTATGACCCGGTTATGACCATGGTTAGACCTGGTTATGAAGCCTCCATGATGAGGCTCTCAGAATCACTTCAACTTCTTCTCTGTGAGACTATATAGCCCTCCGATCCTCTTATGTTCTTACTATGGGTAGTAAATGTATACTTTTTAGCCAAAGATGCTGCAAAAAAAAAAAAAAAAAAAAAAAAAAAAAAAAAAAATATATATATATATATATATATATATATATATATATATCCACAAAGATAACTGGCTTCCAATTGTAGAGAATAATGTTCCACAGGGCTTTTATTGTGGCAGAGAAGGCAGGGACCAGTGTTGAATTAACACTGAGGGCTGCTTTTTCCCCACCCTGCAAAATTTGCACCAAACAACGGATGTACCATTCAGAGACACTTACACTGAGTTAAAGAGGTATGCTCGTCCTTGACTTCCTTGGAACGACTGAAATGCAAGAAAACAAATCGACAGTTAGGTATCCATTTCACCCACCCATTTGGAAAACCAGCCTCAAATCACAACAATCATGACCTTCCAGGATTGACACAGCAAAAAAAGAGCACTGAGCCATTTAATAGTCCAGCTGGCAGACAGCATGGGGGAGGACATGAGGGCAGAATAAACAGAGCTAAGAGTTTGGGCCAGCTCACACTTGGACTGTTTTCACTAGCCCAGGTGAGGAGATACAAAAACCAAACTCCACAATAGAATTGAAAACTTCTTCCCTCCTGACACCATCTGTTTTATTAATACCCCCAAGATAATCCACATTGGCCTTTCCTGGATCTTGGTTTCAGGCATCTGTGCTGGCCACAGCTTTCCTCTGAGTTGGCTAGGGAAATCAGTGTGTGCGCTCTTGCTTGCCCTCTTGGTCTAACCCTGCAGAAGACAGCAAAGAATCCCAAGGCAAGAAAGAATAAACCACTAAACCTCACTCCTCACTTCTGGGAGATTCTAACTGCTATGACAGTTATAATCCTCCTAAATTCCTTTTGAGGTGTAAGCAATTTGATCTCTAGGTCACAGGAATGCTCATCAAGCAGCAATCCCATTTTAAATTCTAGCTTAAATATGAGCTTCTTTCTTCCAACTGAAGGGGTAGCAGGCAATAGAGGAAACATGAGCCAGACTTGCCACACAGTTTGGCATCTACTTCCATTAACACAGGCCCTATCTGTGTTTTCCTCCTCTGGTTACATTGAAATGTCTGGCTGACATGAGCCATCCGTGTTCTGCATTGCTGCCTGCATTTTTAATGCGGTCTGACAATCGTACTCTGCATCAAACATCCCAGTCTTCTCTGAAAACCACTCTAAAAACAAACAAATAAGGGACTCTCTCATGACCTCTACTGCTCAGTGGCTGGAGAAATCCGGTGGTGGCTGGTTAATAGATGACCAGAGGGTAGGAGAGAACCAGACAGGACACAGATCACTGCACACCAGACAGCCATTGTCAGAAATGCAGGACTTTAGGGATCAGTGCTGCCAGCCAGAAAGAAAGACAAAATTTTTGACTTGTGGAAAAACTGCCTTTGGGGCAGCTAGATTGCTGGTTGCCCAACAGAAAAATGTACCAGAAGCCTTTGCTCTCAGGTGGAGCTCCAAGAAGCATGCAGATGTTCCCCAGCTGCTGCTCAGACCCAAACCAGCTTTCTTTCCTTTGGGTTTTGGAACATTCCTGAGGAACATAAGAGCTCCAGACTGGAACTGAACATGAATGAGTGTCCCAGCCTCAAAATCTGGAGGTCTGTGCCACGTGTTTGCAAGAGACATGTCCCTGTGACACAGATTATGGATTTGCACAACCTGTTAGTTCAACCTTGGAGCACTAGGCACCCAAGCACTGCCAGGGTAGCAAAAGCCTCACAATCTGGCCCCACCAACCTCTGCGGTCTCTTCTCTTGCTGGAGTGTCCTTTGCTCTAGTCAGGCCGAACCACGTGCAATTCCTGGAATTTTGCGTTTCAACAACTTTGCCCACGATATTCCTTCAGATGGGGAGGCTCTTCCACCTGACCTATGCTAGGCCTGGGCTCAGCTTCCTCTCTTTCGTAAGGCTTTCCCCGACCCCTCCCCCCAGAAGACGCACGTGTTGGCACCCATGTACTGGACACCTCTTGCTCCTTGTCTGTTCCTCTTTCTTAGTCCTTCACATACTGGATCTAATTTATCCACTTATTTTCTAACTCCTTCACTAGATCATGAGCTGCCTGAAGGTACAGGCCATGTCTTCTTCACTGTCTCTCTGAACCCCTACCACACAGCACATGATCTGACATACTGTAGGTTTTATTATTTATCCCACAGCTAAATTGCCTCTGTTTGCCTTGTTTTCTTTAAACAGTTTTATTGATGTATAACTGACATAATAAAGTGTGCATATTTTTTTAAATATTTATTTATTTTTGAGAGAGAGAGACAGAGCATGAGCAAGGGAAGGACAGAGAGAGAGGGAGACACGGAATCTGAAGCAGGCTCCAGGCTCTTGGCTGACAGCACAGAGCCCAATGTGGAGCTCAAACTCATGAATCATGAGATCATGATCTGAGTCAAAATAGGACTCAACCTACTGAGCCACCCAGGCATCCTTAAACTGTACATATTTAATGTGTACTATCTGTATGTACCTGTGAAAACATCACCGCAATCAAGAATATGGACCCGAAAGTTTCCTCTTGTCTGTCTTCATCATATATAGCCTTTTCCTCCCCTCCTTGTCCCTTTCCCCACTCATCCACAGGCAGCTGCTGCTGTCACTACAGTTTGTATTTTCTGTTTTCTTATAAATGAAAATCACACCCTTTGTAGGGTTTTTTGGTCTGGCTTCTCTCATGCAGCATAATTCTTTTAATATTCATCCATGTTGTTGCATTTTATCAAAAGATGCTTCCCTTTTTATTGCTGAGTTATTCCATTCTATGGATTTACAAAATTCCTTTATATTTGGTTTTTGATAAAGGATTTAGACTAGTCCACCTCCAAGTCCCCTCACAGCTCCAAAATTATACTTCTTATGATTCCATGGTTCTAAGTTATGGATAATCAGGAGAATCATCCTCTAAGAAACATTTGTTATGAACTTCAAGTTCAGTGCTTAGAAAAATGGGGCTATGGGAAAACAAATGCTAGAAGAAAGCAGACAGGAAAATGACAACATAAAGCAACACAGCTCCACCATCTGTAACCAGACAGATGGATTTGTTTATCAAAGAAATCTGTTTATCAAATTTGTTTATCAAAGAAATATAGATTATCTACTATGTCTAGGCATAGGCAGGAATGCAGGGAGAGAGGCAGCATTGTAAGACTTTCCAGGGTAGTAGTATTCCCAGAACATATACAAGACAATCAGGGTAGGGAAAAAACACTAAATTTTTAAACTATTTTTATCTCTAAAAACAAGCAAACAAACAAAACCAGAGTTTCAACAAACAGCCATAGAGATTGCCACTGGGATCTTCCCTGGGCTAGTATGTGCCATCTGTGTACAGAAATCTACAAGGAGGTGTGGGGCTCTCACTGAATGTGTGTGTGGCACTGACAATGGTACCCTTCAGCCTGTGCTTTTAGCATATTGTGAATACTGTTGTTTCTGTGCAATAGGATGACAATAGTGAGACTTAGCTTGTAAAAACAGGATATTTGAACAGTAGGATCCTTGCAATTTTTTTTGTAATAGGATAGAGCACCACAAAGAGGTTCACGCTTATATCAAAGTACTTAAAAATGTAAAGATAAGTTATGCCTTTTTCTTCTGCAAAAAGATGAGCATTCCAAGCTGGGCTTTGCAGTAAAAAGTAGCTGCCAGTAGTACGGTACTCTGCGATATTTTCCAAAGAATAAATTCGCTAAATCTACCCCTTCAAAGTAAAGGTGACATTTTAACAGGGAATGGGAATGTAACTTGTTTTCAAAGGGAATTTGTGCTATGGAGAGAACTGGTATTTGGCAATGTTTTCATTTAATATGCTCTTTGTAGTTTAGAATTGATATGACTATATAAAAATTGATTCAAAACGAATGATATTGAGAAGATAATGCAGGTGGAAATCTTTGTGTTAGAAAAGATGCTACCCCAGAAACAATTTATAAAAGAAAAAGACTGCTAAACGAACTTCATCAAAATTTTTAAACTTTTACTCTGAAAAATAGTTAAAGAGGAAAAGTTAAGCCATAGACTGGGAGAAAATATCCGGAAATCACATATATGACAAAGCGTTTGTATCTGAAATATATAAAGAATGCTTAAAACTCAACAATAAGAAAGAAAAAACCCAATTTTTAAAATGAGCAAAAGAGGACATGCCTGGCTGGCTCACTTGGTTAAGTGTCCAACTTGGGCTCAGGTCATGATCTCACAGTTAGTGAGTTCAAGCTCTTTGTCGGGCTCTGTGCTGACAGCTCAGAGACTAGAGCTTGCTTCAGATCCTGTGTCTCCCTCACTCTCTGCCCCTCCCCCGCTCATGCTCTGTTTCTGTTTCTCTCTCTCTCTCTCTCTCTGTCTCTCAAAAATGAATGTCAATTTTTTTTTTAATGAGCAAAAGAAACTCTCTGCTTCTCCCCATTCTCCCCAATGTACCAGACATTGGCATCTTCTGGTACAGTGCCAGCAACATTCGAGACAGGATGGTGAAGGCTGGAATACATAGATTTGGCCATATTGGGTGCCTGGTCACCAGGGCTGCTTTTACCTCTGGCAAAGTGGATACTGTCACCATCAATGCCCCTTTCATTGATCTCGACTACATGGTCTACATGTTCTAGTATGATTCCACCCATGGCAAATTCCCTGGCACAGTCAAAACTGAGAATAGGAAACTTGTCATGAATGGAAAGCCCATCTCCATCTTCCAGGAGCAAGACCCAGCCAGTATCAAATATGGTGATGCTGATGCTGAGTATGTTGTGGAGTCCACTGGGGTCTTCACCACCATGAAGAAGGCTGGGGCCAAGAGGGTCATCATCTCTGCCCCTTCTGCTAATGCCCCATGTCTGATGGATATGAACCATAAGAAGTATGACAACTCCCTCAACCTTGTCAGCAATGCCCCCTGCACCACCAAAGGCTTGGCCTCTCTGGCCAAGGTCATCCATGACAACTTTGGCATTGTGGAGGGACTCATGACCAGTCCATGCCATCACTTCCAACCAGAAAACTATGGACAGCCCCTCTGCGAAGCAGTGGCGTGATGGCCAAAAGGTTGCCCAGAACATCATCTTTGCTTCCAGTGGTACTGCCAAGGCTGTAGGCAAGGTCATCCTTATGCTAAACGAGAAGCTCACTGGCATGGACTTCCTATCCCCACTTACAACATGTCAATAATGGATCTGACCTGCTACCTGGAGAAAGCTGCCAAATATGATGACATCAAGAAGGTGGTAAAGCAGGCATCAGAGGGCTCCCTCAAGGGTATTCTGGGTTACAGTGAGGAACAGGTTGTCTCCTGAAACTTTAACAGTGACACCCACCCTTCCATCTTTGATGCTGGGGCTGGCATTTCCCTTAATGACCACTGTGTCAATCTCATTTCCTGGTATGAAAATGAATTTGGCTATAGCCACCAGATGGTGGGCCTTATGGTCCACAAGGCCTCCAAGGAGTAAGAGCCCACTGGACCACCAGACCCAGCAAGAGGAAGAAGTAGAGAGAGGCCCTCAGCTGCTGAGGAGTCCTTGCCCCAACTCATCCCCCAACACACTTGAGAATCTCCTGACTTCCAGTTTCCATCCCAGACCCTCTGAAAAAGGGGAGGGACTTGGAGAGCCCTACTTTATCATATATCATCAATAAAGTATACTGTACCTAGTCAAAAATATTAAACGTTTTAAAAATTTTAAATAAGGGGCGCATGGGTGGCTCAGTTGGTTGAGCGTCCGACTTCGGCCCAGGTTATGATCCCATGCTTCGTGGGTTCAAGCCCCACGTCAGGCTCTGTGTTGACAGCTCAGAGCTTGGAGCCTGCTTCAGATTCTGTGTCTCCATCTGTTTCTGCCCCTCCCCCACTCTGTCTCCCAAAAATAAACATTTAAAAAATTTTTTTTTAATTTTTTAAATAAAATATAAAATGAGCAAAAGATCTGAACAGAATTCCCCCAAAATAAACAGATAGCAAACAGTCACATGAAAAGATGCTCAGCATCATTAGTCATTGGGGAAAGTGCAAATTAAAAATACAATGAGAAATCACCACACACCTATTAGAATGGTGAAAACTTTTTAAGCTGACAAAAACAAGTGCTGTCAAAAATGTGTAGGGGCGCCTGTGTGGCCCAGTTGGTTAAGAGGCTGACTTCAGCTCAGGTCATGATCTTACTTTTGTGGGTGGGTTCAAGCCCCGTGTCTGTGCTGACAGCTCAGAGCCTGGAACCTGCTTCAGATTCTGTGTTTCCCTCTCTTTCTGCCCCTCATCTGCTCACACTCCGTCTCTCTCTCCTTCAAAAATAAATAAACATCCAAAAAAAAAAAAAAAAAAGAATGTGTAGCAACTGGAAGTCTTTTATCCATTGCAAAACAGCATAGCCACTGTGGACAAGAATTTTGTGGTTTCATTTACCCAGGTTAATTGAAAATCTATGTTCAAAAAAAAAAAAAAAAAAAAAAAAGAAAATCTATGTTCATGTAAAAACCTGGAGGAGAATTTTTTCAGAGCAGCTTTATTCATAATTGTCCCAAACTGGAAACAACCTAAATGTCTCTCAGTTGGTGAATGGATAAACTGATACCTCCCATTTAATAGTAGTCTTTAATAAAAGGGGACAACCTGTTGATACACATAACAACATGGATGAATTTGAAATGTATCAGACTAAGATCAGTGGTTGCCAAAGGTTATGGGTAAAGGGAGAGTTTCACTATAAGGAGTAACATGGGAGATGGAATTGTGATCTTCATTATGGGGGTTACAAGACCATATATTTGTCAAAAGTCATAAGACTCTATACCAAAGAGTGAACTTTACTTTGCAAAATTAAAAAAAAAAAAAAAAATTAAGCCAATAAAAGTAAGTCGTCTCTGAAATCTCCCATCTGTACACTGTTTCTTTTTTTAGTGTTTATTTATTTTTGAGACAGAGACAGAGCATGAACAGGGGAGGGGCAGAGAGAGAGAGGGAGACACAGAAACTGAAACAGGCTCCAGGCTCCGAGCTGTCAGCACAGAGCCCAACGCGGGGCTCAAACCCACGAACTGTGAGATCATGACCTGAGCCGAAGTCGGACGCTTAACCGACTGAGCCACCCAGGCGCCCCTACTCTGTGTTTCTATATTTGTACAATTAGGAATTATAAACAATTTCCTAATACTCTACTTAAAAGTATTCCAAACAAAGAGTCTCAGAGGGGTTTGAAGCCTTGTTAAAAAATATTTTTCTGCAAGTTTGCAAGAGCAAGCACGAAGTTCAGCAAAAACCTTTGTGTGATTGGATAAAATGGGTTGGATTGCAGGAATCATGATTTTCATAAGCACAGACATGCTCATGTTGCATTTGAACCTACCTTTCTTTGTAAGGGACTTTTTGACAAGGGAAATTGTTTAACTGAAGCACTGAAATATACTCTCATTAAGACATACCTTAGAATTAACTGTATCAGAAAGTGATTAACGGTAATTTTTTTTAAAAAAGAGCATGTTAAACCATACCTTCAATAAATAAGATTTGAAAACATATTTGTAATTGTTTTTTCTTCCTTTTAAATTATATTAATTATTTAAAATGTCTTTGAATATATGTTTCTAATGTATATATTACATAGAAGTACATGATACCACTTATAAGCTAAATATCCATATATTAGGAGTATATACTCAAACATCTTACTAATAGTGGTATGTGATTTTTAAAGTTTTGGGGGTACCTGGGTGGCTCAGTCGGTTAAGCGTCTGACTTTGGGTCAGGTCATGATCTCACTGTTTGTGGGTTCGAGCCCCCCGCGTCGGGCTCTATGCTGACAGCTCGGAGTCTGGAGCCTGCTTCGAATTCTGTCTCCTCGCTCTCTGCCCCTCCCCTGCTTGCATTCTGTCTCTCTCTCTCTCTCTCTCTCTCTCTCTCTCTCTCTCTCTCCCTCTCTCTCTCTCTCTCTCTCAAAAATAAATAAACATTAAAAAAAACTTTTTTTAAAGTTTGGAGACCGCTGCTCCGGGGGTTTCTGTCTACTTCAGGGCAGGACCTACGACTAATTTCCTCTAGCCTGGCATAGCTTAGAAGCCCTAGAGAGTAGGGGTGGGAGAGGACACAGGGCATAGAAAAGAATGACAGCCAGGCCCAGAGGTGCCTCTCAGGGCCATTCTGGTTCCTCCAGGCCTGTTCTACGAAAGTCAGCTTGCAGAGGCCCACACTCTGCAATGAGCTGTCTTGGAGGCAATATCTACTCAGGTACCCCTTGAATAACTGCGCACCTGTTTCCTCAGCCTGGTACTCAGGACCAGCTGAATTTCCTGGGGCAAGACTTGGGAAGCTCTTCTACCATGGCTTCCACTCTGGGCCTCTGCCAAGTCAACATTTATGATGGGAAAAACAGCCATTGAGAACAACAGGCATCTTGCAAATAGACAGAGACAAGAATAGCCCTGGCTGGGTCACTGTATCCTGTGGGGCCCAGCCCAGCCTGGCATAACCAGGCACAGCCTGGCACTCTCTTGAGGGAGGGTGGTACCAAAGGTGGGGAGACTGAAAGGAAGTTAAGGAAGCAATTAGAATGAAGCAAACAGAATTTCAGCCCAGGAGATCCCAAACAGACTGTCAGACACATTTGTTTGCTGTCATTACTGCTAGGCAACAAGACAGCTCTTTTCCATGTTGTGTATCAACCAAGGCTGGTGTTCAGGACTCCAGGAAAGGTTTTCTGTTGTTGTTGTTGTTGTTGTTGTTGTTGTTGTTCGTGGTGGTGGTGGTGGTGGTGGTGGTGTGTGTGTGCGTGTGTGTGTGTGTGTGTGTGTGTTTAAATTACACAACGCTTTTCTTCTGTCCTTTAAAGGAAAGTAATAGTTCTAGGCCCAGCCCTTCCAGCCAGCTCAAAGGAACGGAAAGCGCTTTGAGTTTCCTGTTTAGTATCCATAACCACTGATTTCTGGCCCCTTTGAAAGTCTGGAAGGCAGCAATTCCTTCCAAAAGTAGGAGGACCATTGAAAATGAATACTTTTGGAGGGGGAGCAGGAATGGCAAAAGAGCAAACATGTGGGTTCCTTCCCCTTGGTACAGGCACAAGTCCTCATGCTTGAGCAGACTCAAGCATGAAGTCCTCCTAGCATGAAGCAGAGCCTCTCCAACATAGGCCCTCTTCTCTCACTCGGAAGGCCAACCGTTTTCAACTGAGCATGTGTTGTCTCAGGAGATGAAGGACACAGATGTCCACCCAACTGCAATATCTGGGAGTGAGGAGCAAATGTGCATTCGTAAGAGGATCTAGTCCTGGCATCAGAAAATCAGGATCAAATCTTGGTTTTACAACTACAACTTATTAGCTACTTGACCTTGGGAGAATTATTCAGCCTCTCTCAACTTCCACATCTTTTACATCAGTGGATGGAAACAATGCCTATTTCATAAGGGTTCTGAGGATAATAAGTAAAACAAGGTAAATGAAGTCCAGAGTAAAAGGAAGTTCAGTTCTCTATCTTTCCTCTTTGGCCTGTTCAGAAGCCTAGAAAAGAGAGATGAAAAGGCCGATTCTAATCTACTTGTGTTTAGAAAATCCTTTTCTTTGGTAACTATGATCTCCCCCTTTCTCTATTATGACAAAAGGCAAATGTTCCACTCTTTGCAACTCAATGTCTCCATAAAAATGGAGGGATAAGACTGAAGCTCCCCATGATCCTTTCCAGTCATGTTCTGTGAATTCTTTAAAGCACTTAGCGCTTGCTTTTCCATCCTACCATCCACAGGCAGTGCGAATTACATGGGCTTCAAAGAAGTAGAGTGCTAGAGTTTGAACCCTGGCTTTGCCATGTACCAGCTACAGCCACTAACTTGAGCAAGCCAATTAACTACTCTGAGACCAGATTTCCTAATCTGTAAAATGGGCACAATAAAATCGTATTCACACTCACACCAGCTTTCTATGAGAAATAAATGATACTGTGTATGAAAAAAAGTTCTCCATAAACTTCAAGGCTTTATATATATTTCGTTGTTGCTGTTACAATTTATTTTTATTATATAGCTATAAAAGAACTTATTAGTACAAACATAAAGTTGAGTTCATTTTAACTGAAATATAATTCACATTACCATAAAAGTCATCCTTTTTATATGATTCAGTGGCTCTTGATATATTCATAAGGTTGTGCAATCGTCACCACTATCTAATTCCAGAACATTTCCACACTCCAAAAAGAAATCTCATATTGTACCAGTCAACTTCCATGTCCCCTGCCCCAACCCTGACAACCACAAATCTACCCTCTGTCTCCACGTATTTGCTGAAGGCACTATATACCACACTATATACTATCTCAGCAAGAAGGTAGCAGAAGTATTAGGTAGAGATACAAAGGAGGGTTAGCAAACCCCCTGCCCTTGGGGTGTTGGTTAAACATCCCACCTCGGCAGGTCTGACACTCTGCTGGGGAAGGCCAGGTCAGTCTTTTCTCCTCTCTCATTCTTTTTCCATCCATTGTCAAGCCCAGTGGAGCTTACCATTTAGGGTCAGGGTAAGCCATAGGCTCCATTCCAAAGAGCTGAAACCCATGGCGAATAATACTGGGTCCTGTTTGGATTTCACTCTTGAGGAAGCACATGGAGAAAGCACATAATAAAGAATAATGAAAATGATGAAAACTTCCAGAATTAGAACCCAAGTGCAACTTAAAGAGATTAGGAGAGTTTAGCTAAGAGGGAAGAAGATTAAAGGGGATTTCTTCCATTTTCTCTGAAAGAAACAGACAAGGAAATGGACATAGATGGAAATAAGAGAGACTTGGGTTAATTATAAGGGAAGAATTTCCTGACTCTGTATGATTTCAACACTAGGACACAGGTCACTAGGAAAGATGAGGAAAGAACAAAGCCATTTATATGTGTTTATCGTTTACCAAAAGCTTTCACATATCTGTCTAGAAACGTTGACATGGGGTAGAAAGTCATGTGCACTGACTAGGGGCAGAAGCATGGCCTCCTACAGGCCTCCTCCCCTGGCTCTAAGTTTTGTAGGTCTCCGTTCACTCTCACATTCCCTAAACAGATGGAGGGAGGGGTTGGGAAAGGACTGGCTCTAAAGGAGGAAATATCTGCTGTGTGGAGTCATAAAATTCCAAGGGCATGGGAGCATACATGATGCAAATGATGCAAGCAACGAATGGCAGACACAAAAGGTGCTGAGCGGTCTGGGCGCCACGTTTTATTGCTTAACGGGGGATATTCTGGGATCTAAGTCATTTAACGATCAGACCATTTACATTCACCTTCCTGTTGGCCTATATGAAACAGACTGCTTTTAGGGATGGACCTAGAATAGAGAAATGGAATGGAAACAGAATGGCATAAAGAGCCTGCAAAGTCAGCTCCCTCATGGTGTCATGTCTGCCTGATGTTCAGTGGAAAGGATGCAGGCTTGGGAGCAAGCTGTGTAACCTTGAGCAAGTCATTCTGAGCCTCAGGGCCCCATCCACAAAAGGGAGAAACACAACGCCCTATTCCAAAAGGATGTTGTATTAAATGAATGCCTGTACGTAAAGCACAGTGCCTGGCTCATGAAACAGCATTTAATAAATGTTTGTTTCCTTTCACACCACCACAGGCCTTCTGGATGTAAAACGGGATTTGCTGGACCAGTCTGGAAGAGCTGGGCTGTCTCACCAGTGCTTCCCCAGACTCTCTACCAAACCCCCTACAGCCACAGACCCCCACAGCTCCTCTCCCACACCTCTCCAAGTTGTTCTAAGGGCCTCAGATGTGGTTTGGGGCCGTGGGGCTGTTCTTTGTTGAACCAAGAGCAGATAAGACTCCCTTAGTTTGTGGCAAAGGGTTAGGACAGTAGATGCCAATATAAACATGCAGCCAGTGGGAAAACAGATGCCGCCAGCTCTCAACATCCTGCATTGGCTCCTTGCTCTCCATAGAGAAGTCACAGAAAACATGCATTCTTCAGAAAGACAAAGAGCAGGGGATTCCCATAATCAGACAAACTCCATTCTCTACAGAAGAAAGCTGGACATGTCACCCTCACTAGGTCTGTTTGGGGAGACTGACCTCTGAGTTAAGAGACTAGAGGTAGTGGAATCAGAATGTAATAGCAGGCAGTCATTAATACTGGGGCCTCTGCAGTTCACTTCAAATATAAAACTAAAACTTTTAAGGGGGCTGAAATAATGGAACTTAAATTTCTCTCAAAACCATCAGGTCTCTGAAAATAATTCACTATGAGCTGCTAAAATTAAGAAGATAATGCAAGTTGGGGGTGCCTGGGTGGCTCAGTTGGTTGAGCATCCGACTTTGGCTCAGGTCATGATCTCGTGGTTTGTCAGTTTGAGCCCCGCGTTGGGCTCTGTGCTGACAGCTCGGAGCCTGAAGCCTGCTTCGGATTCTGTGTCTCTCTCTCTCTCTCTGCCCCTTCCCCGCTCATGCTCTGTCTCCATCTCTCAAAAATAGACAAACATTAAAAGCAGAAGAAGAAGATGATAATGCAAGTTAATATACCTAGGAAGGACAAATACCAATTTTTGGATTTATGTTTCAATCTATACTTCTGTTTCCAAAGCCAACTAGACACCAGAAAATGAAATGTCCTCACACTACAAAAGATATCTGATGTCAGTGGGTAAAACCTCAGACTCTCAAGGTAAGTCTTCCCCTGCAACCAATCCAGGCAAAAAGACCAGAAAAGGCTTCAGAAACTGAAGCCACACACTATGGTGGGGGTGCTCTAAAAACCTTTTCTAACAAGCAATCACTGTAGTGAAATTGGAGAGTTTATAGAAGAAATTAAGCAGGCTCATTCAATTGGAAATTGTGAAATAATAACAGTACAGTTGTATACAGTGCTTACTATGTATATAGTGCTTACCATATGCCAGGCAAGATTCAAATTGTTTTACATAAACCAAGTAACTTAATCTGCTACTGATCTGATGAAGTAGGTACAATCGTTGTCCCCATTTTACAGATGAGAAAATTAAGTCCATGGTCAAACAACAAATAGATGACAGAGACCAGGGAGTCTGGTTCCAAAGTCTAAGGGAGAATGAAGATGGGATAACAAGGGTGTTGTCCAGGTGACTCACTAAAAGAAAGGAGCCTAACAGAATTAGACTAATACTGACATCAGAATGCACAAAGCACTTTCACACACATTAACTAATTCAATCTGTAAAACAGCAGAGGAAACTGAAACCCAGGGCTGTTCAAGTGACTTTCCCAGTTTCACAAAGCTTGTAAGTCAAGGTCAGAACATAAATCTACAGCTTTTGATTCCAAGTCCCAAGATTTTTCTAGAGTGTGTTCACCTGGAAAATCTGTCTCTTTGATGAAGAAGGATGGATCAAGTTGTCAGAATTGATGAAAATCTCTTAGGCTACTCAACTTCCTCTGCTCTGATTCCATATTTACTTAGCAACTGCCTAAATTTAATTCTCTCGCTCAAGTGGGTTTACCTTCAAGGAAGATAACACATAGTCTGAGCTTTCAGGATTATCTGTTCCACTGTAAATTAACAAATCAGAATTCTGGTCTACCAATTAGCTTCCTGTGAGTTGTGCTAGATGAACTGCTTCACCACAACTTGGCCATTCTTCAGTACATAGGTAAAATTAAATGTGTAAACCTACAATGCTTAAGGCTGACTGAAGACCACCAAAGGAATGTTCTTTGCAACCCAACATGAAAACAGCCTTCCGCACTCACTACTGAGTGAATGATTCTCATTTCATAAGCTGTGAGAACAAATAATTAAAAGCAAAGAGGCCCATTAAAATCCTTTCTTTGGCACCTGGACTTCACAACAAGGAAAGAGCAGAGAACCCAGAAAAATGCTTGGGGAGTTAGCTAAAAAAAAAGAATGAGAAAGAAAGACTTAACTAATAGCATTCTATAGGAATCTCCTGCAGTGGATTGCAGTTTTGGTATAGCAAAAGATCTCAAAACAAAACAAAATATACACATGACCGTATCCAGTTTTAATTTCATAGACCATTGGGATATGAAGGATCTCCAAAGGTCAGCCACTCATCTGATGCATGGCTGTCACCCACGTTTCTATCAAACCTTGTCCAGGGATAGGGAACTCTTTACCTCCCCAGGAAGCCCATTCTACTGCCAGTCACTCTGCCTGTCCCTAATTCCTCATATGAGCTGAACTCTTATCTCCTGAGAGTTCCCAGAATGCTCCATCTTTATATCTTCTGGTGCCAAATAACACTTGGAGTGATATCTTTAAAGCTATAATCTTGCTTGCATCAAGGTTTCTTTGTATGGGCTGAACTTCTCCCAGCTTAGTAGCCTGGTATAATGGAAGAATTATACAGTTGTATGAACTAGATTCAATTCCCAGTTCTGGCACTTTCTTTACCATGTGCTCTTGGATATGTTCACCTCTCTGGTCTCATGTTCCTCATCTGCCAAATGGCAGAACAATACCCACCTCACAGACAGTGAAACGCCTGGCACAGAACAGGCTTTCTATAAATGGCAGTACCCTTCCTTCTACCAGTTCCTTCAAATTTCTGTATGTGGTGTGGTTTTAACCCTCACCAAGTTTTCCACTATCTTCTAAACCTCATTTTTCATTCCATCCTAGTTGTTCTCTAAATACCTTCAACACTTTGCTCTCCTGGAAATGTTAATCATAGCGCAAGGCTTTAAACAATTGGACTTCAGGTTGCATACACTATAAAGTAGACTAACGTGTTCTTCCCACTGTGGCAGGAACTCTGTCCAACGTCAGGCTTTCCTCCAGTGAGCACAGTAGCATGCATCTACATTTAATCCCTATGTTCACACACACACACACACGGACTAGGTTTAGGAGTAGAGTTATAAGAAATAGTTACAAGGGAAGAGACAATCATGGTGGGCTTGAAGAAATCACAGCCAAAGGGCTCTTACGAAAGAGACAAGAGCATATAAATGAGGATAGGGTGCTGGTCAAAGTGTTAATGCCGGGCACTGGTGATTCTAGGTATTCCTTCTAGAAACAGAACACGACACTGGGTCACAACAACCATCCTACACACTCATGCCCCTGTCAGGCAAGGCTAGATCATCTGCCTCCAACTGCATGATGTCCTTGGGCAGATCCCTGATCCTCTGAACTGGGAGTTGCATCATCTGTGAAATGAGGGGGTTGAGTAAGGTCTCTTTCGAGGGTGAACATTGTGTGAATCCACTTTCTCAAGAGAGTAAACGCCTCACATATTAAATGAGCATTTCTGACTCAGAGTTAGACCTCTTCTCTCATGTTTTTAAACTTCCTGTTTATCTGCATAAAAAGTCTTTTCTGTTCATCAGCTGGCCTATCTTATCTGACAATTCCTATTTTAGGACTCTCATCCTCAAGACATAGAAACTTAAAACCTTTTCACATACTCTGGTGCTCAACCTTCTTCCCTGGCCAAAACCAAAGCCCCAGACATATTGTGAGATATCAGGCATTGGAAAATCATCTCCTGGGCAAAACAGTTTTGTGTCGCATGAATGTAGTCTATGATTTAAAAACTGGGGGGAAATCTAGGGGCACCTGGCTAGCTCAGTCAGTTAAGCATCTGACTTTGGCTCAGGTCATGATCTCACAGTCTGTGAGTTCGAGCCCTGCGCTGGGCTCTGTGCTGACAGCTTGGAGCTTAGAGCCTGCTTCAAATTCTGCATCTCTCTCTCTCTCTCTCTGCCTCTTCCCTGCTCGTGCTGCGTCTCTCTCTCTCAAAAATAAATAAAAACATTAAAAAATAAAATAAAATAAAAACTGGGGGGAAATCTAAATGTCCAATAGTAAGGGTATGGCTTAGAATCTTGTGATATGATCCTAATGAGGAATACTGTGCCTCCATAATTATAAATCAACAAATATTTAATGAGCAGCTGTGCCCCAGATCTGGCTGGGCACAAAGAAGAATGTAGCAAGCTAGATCTGCCCTGAAGGTGCTTATAATCTAGCTAACTAGAAAACAGGACTAAAATACACAAAATATGTATAAAACAATGTGTATCCTTGTGACACATTATGGACATTAAAGGAGTTTTTGAGAACATGAATGGAACTGAAGAAGATGAGATCATTTGGGGGGGGGGGGAGATTTAGCAGGGGCATTCCTTGGAGAGGAAGTAAGATTTGAAGAAACATGAGCACTTAGCACAGCCTCAGCACAACCCATCTACATATATCCCCATCCCCTTCCTAGAAGAGGGTAATAACTCCTTGAGAAGCCAGCAGTGGTCCCTAGATGTTTGCAATCATATCTTGTGTCTTCCATAGTTTGATACCACCTAAGGGCACTGTCTCAAGTATTATCAGTGTTTTATAAGTGAGGAAAGATAGCTGAGGGGGATAGAACCACTCCTGAAAGCCAGATCTCAAGAAGTCCCTGCCTCTCTTTTGGGCATCTACTTTGTTTTGAAGTGAGTGTAAGCATTGTCTATTGTGTACACATCTAACATAGGACATTCTTACCACTCCCCTTTCCACTAATTTTTTCTTATTGATGGGGGTGGAGAGGGTGTGGGATCCTTAACAGCATTGGGCAGCAAATTTGAAAGCAGAACTTGTTAGTTTTTAAACAAGGACCAGCCAGTTGGACCACAGAGTGGGTGTTTCCATGCGAATTCCAGCACTTTCAAGTTGCTCCATGAACTGAGCCCAGCCAGGACAGCAAACCTTGTTGGGGTTTTTTTGTTTTTGTTTTTGTTTTTGCAGCCAGCTCTTTGCGTAGGTCTAGAGAGGGACTCAATTAGCATCATGGAAACACAGAGCAGATTTCAGAAAGGAAAGGTCAGCTAGATGCAAGCCCTAGCACTTGCTATCAGCCATCTGCCAGGCAGGAAGTGCTACTCAGATCTATTTTTAATCATCTTCCCTAGGCGAGGGCTCCTGGGAGAATGCAGAAGCCAGGCTTTTTCCAAGACAAACATTTAATTGCTACCTTTCTGTACACATTCTTAAATAGTCTCTGGATACTCAAGACCAACTTATACATAGATGCCCAGTTCTTGGGTTCTGTCATGCTGGCACCTACCTACAGGGTTGTATTTGGAGGCCCTAGTTGAGGACCTCTTCTTGAGGAAATTTCCTGACTGATAGAGCAACTCCACATAACATAACAATCCCTATAACCAGGTTCCAGGGATTTGCTCTGGTTGCAAGTGACAGAGAAGAGAGAAGTTGTGGAAGTCCAGGAGCACATGTTCACTCCCGACAGCAGTGAGACTGGCAATGCTAACTGTGCAAACTTCCTGCTCATTTTTATTTTAAGTGCATCTATCTCTTCAAAAAGGTAAATTAAAACCACTTCGTCTGGCAGTAACTCATCTGTTACTCAAGATATGGGTTGGCTAAAGAAAGAGGAAAGGTTTCATCTTAATTCCCAGGGACCCAGGCTGTGCTGTGGCTGGTCGTCCAGGCACAGGAACATTTTGTCCGCTGGCTTCATCCCCCTCCTGACTAGGAGCAGTACTCACGTCTCAGTTCCACCCAGCCCAAGGAATGAAACATCTCTGCAAGGTCTGGACAGGGAGTCTGCAGGCCATGGCCATAGCAGATTATGCAGAAAGAGAGCCTGGCTCAGAAGCTCCTGCATTCTTCCAGCCCACACACTGAATACAGAGTTTCCTTGTCTCTTGACACTTAAAAACTTTCAGCCTCCAATTTCCACCCTTAGGTAAAGCCTAAGCATATGTACAGTTGTACCAATAAAAGATGAAAGCTAGGCAGCGAGCCACCACCCAGGGCCTGCCCCATCAAACACAATAGCAGGGAGCCGTAGCACCCATGCTTTGTGCAGAATGACAAAAGGACAAAGGGGTCTGCTCCAGGTGTTACCCACCTCTCCTCCCTCCCCCTTGCCTCCTCTTAGGAGCTTATCTGTCAGTGAGCAGCCAATGGGAAAGCTAAGCCGAAAGGGCACCTTGGCTGTGGGATCTTTGCCTGGCGATGTGAAATAAGAGACTGAGTATTTGGGGCAACTTAACACCAGCAGGAGCCCAGCCAGAGGGTCAGGGAGGAAGGGACTGAATAGGCAGACATGTGCTTCACAGGAGATCTAACTCCCAGGGGTGGGGGGTGGGGGGTGGAATCCCTCCCCTCAGTGCTATGGAACTCTGCCCTGGTGAGCTGGGGCACACATGTCCCTGAAAAGAAAAAAGCCACTGCACAGGGTCACTCTCCCTGACCCAGTTGGACCACAAATTAATTAGGGCTTCTGAGCCGTGCTGACTCTTGAGTTCTTCTTTTTGGTTTCAGGAGCAAAAGGAGCTAATTAGTAAACAGCTTAAGAAATAATAACTTCTTCCCCTGCTGAGAATCACCTGTGCTCTTCCTTCATCCCTTCCCCTGCTTGCCATGGCTCTATGGGTCAAAAAACTCTATTTTAAAAAATCCAGAGGGGCACCTGGGGGTGGCTCAGTCAGTTAAGCAGCCGACTTTGGCTCAGGTCATGATCTCATGGTTCATGAGTTTGAGTCCTACATTGGGCTCTGTGCTGACAGCTCAGAACCTCGAGCCTGCTTCAGATTCTGTGTCTCCCCCACATCTCTCTCTCTCTCTCTCTCTGCCCCTCCCCCACTTGTGTGTGCGCTCGTGCTCTCTCTCTGTCTCAAAAATAAATAAACATTAAAAAAAGAAAAAAAAACAACAGAGACCATAGGGTATGATGTTCCATAGGGTGTCATGTTTGGTTCAAGTTCAAGACCCCAGGAATAGGGGTTTACCTGGAGATTTCTGAGCCAGGCAGACAGCCTGGGAAGCACCAAGAGAGTAGGCTGGGCTGGGTTTCTCTGCTAATTTAGAGCAAGAAACAGTGTGGTGGAGCACTGAAGGGTATGAACTGGGAGTCATGCCTGAATTCCAATTCTGGTTCCACCCTTTCCTAACTGGTTCCCCTTGATCAATTCAATTTGTCTAAGCCTCACTTTCTTCATCCCAAAATGGTAACAATGGTAGTACATCTCTCTCTGGGTCAGTATGAGACAAAAGATGTGAGACAAAAGATGTAAATACCAGCACTGCACTGGTATTTAGTTAACACTCAGTAAAATGATAACTACTGTCATCATTATTAGAGGAAGATCTCCAAAGAGTTCTCTTCTTTTTCAAACAAATGTTAGTCAAAACCACCAATTGTGCCTTCAGGGAGTGGAAAGTGCTAGAAGGTAGACAGTGAACACTAGGGCCAGCATGTCTGGCTACCTTCAAAGCAAGGAGAAGGCTGGGACTAGGGTGAGGCAAGCCAGGAAGCCAGCACCTAGCATCTTTAAGGAGGCCCTTGCTCTGAGGTGCTGCCTTTGTACAGCCCCAAGAGTGAATGCTTTTCAAGTCCTGTATCCTAGGTGACTTGTTTCCTTCCCTTAGGCAGGGCCTTCATTCCCAGTCACATTCAGACCTACAGAATAGGAATTTCTGGAAGTAGGTCCTGAAGATCAGTCTTTTTATCCCAGGTTATTCTGATGTGCTGTCAGATTTGGGGATCTCTGCTCAGAATCCCCATTTTCTAAGGCCAGTTTCAACTACATTCAGGCATATGCTAAAACACTGGAAAGTACAGAAGCCATCTATTTCTCCCCTTCACTTTGCCCTGTCCCAAACCCCATGACTACACCAAAAGCCACATGAATTCTGAAACTCAGTTCTCACTTTAACATAATAGAAAACCTCATAAAAGTGGGGGTGCAATTGCCAGCTTATAATGACTCAGTGAGCTTCAAGAAAGCCATACAAGAAAGTCGGGCTAAAGGGAGTACCTGGCCCAGCAAACCAGGGAACTTTGAAAGGCCCTCTTCTCAGAGTTATGAAGGTTTGGTGTCCGCCAATGATTTATCTGTCTTCTGATTAACTGAAGGCATCACAAGGAGGAAATGAGCCTGGCTGTGAATTACAGCACTGGCTTAATTATCAGGGTTTATTAACTTTATACAATATCAACATTCCTGTTCACACAGAGCTCATGGATATACAGTTTATAGAAGCTGGAGGAGTTGACTTTATGAACTAGGCTATATTATAATATTCTAGTCCAATCTCAATCAAATGCTATCATTCCCTTGCTTAAAAAGTGCTTTCAATGGCTCCCTACACATACAAAACTGAATCTAAATTCCTTAGCTGGGCCTTCTGAGCCTTGTGCAATCCACACCTCCTGACCTCCTGCTTCCCTCTCTCACCCTCTCCATCTCTTCCTGTGATTCCTTAGGCTTGATCTCCTCTAGAGGATTTCTCTGCCTCTGCTCAGAATGGACTTGCCCCCTCCACCGACTTTTCCTGTTCACTTAGAAAAAATTCATCCTGCTCTTTGCCCCTAAAGCATCCTGAATAACCACTCCCCAAAGCCTGTATTTCACTACATCTTATAATAATTTACCTGTTGGTCTTCCCCACTAGATCACGAGCTACTTAAGGGCAAACATTTTCATGTGTCCATTGCAGTTTTCCCAGTGCCTCATATTCAGTATGTGCTGAGTGGTCAGAGAGGTTATGCGACTTACTCAATGCCACGCTGAAGAGTTAGTGGTAGAGCCAGGCCTAGAACAGAGGTGGCTTGACCCTTCATTCAGGACTTTAAAGTGACGCCACTGACTCTGTCTGCAGGGCCCCACATTGTGTTCCCATTACAGTGATGACGTTGCGTGAAAATATGTGCTCTGTCTGGCTTGGTCAGCTTGTAACCTTTGGTGGGAACCTATGGGTGCTAGATGGCTGGGCTGAAGTTTGGCCTATGCAGTTGACAACACAGTGTCAAACGGAACTAGTCAATGAACACAGTGTGTCAGCTCCTACACTATCTATAGCAAATGTAACCACTGTGTTGGCTTTAGATTCCTCCTGAAATCACATAAACATATTTCTCCAACATACATTTCACAACTGGTTCCCATCTTGTAGCCTAGGAATCAGCAAATGTGCAAGGGCCAAACTGAGCTTCTTACCTGTTTCAGAAGTATTTAACTGGAACACGGCTATGCTCATTTGTTTATGTATTCTCTATGGCTGCAGAGTTGGATGGCTGAGACCATATGGCCAGCAGCACCTAAAAATTTACTATCTGGCCTTTGCAGAAAATTTTGCCAACCAGTTAGCTGCAGGAAGAGGGAATGAAGACTCCAAAGAGGCCCCTCCCTTCTACCAAGAGACTGGTTGCCCCCACCCTGGAAGGTAGTGGACCAAGTGGCTTTTGCATGATGTCATTTCTTTTTTTAGCACTGGTTACAGGCCTGGGATTCAGGAGATTTTGCCTGACAGAGACACGGAGGGGCCTGAAACACCTAGCACATGGCCTAACATATAATGGTGCTTAGGAAATGTTTTTTAAATAAATAAACAAAGGAATGGGAGGTCAGCCTGTCTGTGTCCATCCTCCCCCCTGTCAGTTTCAAGGTGACCAGTCATACAGGTGCCTGGCAGCAGCCTGGTGACCTAGATTTGTCAGCCCTTATCTTATCGGCTTTCCTTCCCTGTGTGTTTACCCAGTACCTGCCCCCACAGTGCCCAGGGCAGACTGGCCTGTTGTTTTTACACAGAAGGAGACAGACAGGGAGGACCTTTCCTCCCCGACAGATACACTTTGCTTTTTCTCTCTCCTGCTGAAGCCAGGATCAAGAAATATGGGGACTTGGAACTTAAGGAGCTCCAATAAGTCTGGTTTCTCCAACTTCCCCTCTCCTTTGGTTTCCTGGGTGAATTTGTCTGGGCGAGGGGGAGGTGGGAAGAGAGGTCTTTAAAGGGCTCCTCAGAGCCCTACCTGTCATTTAGAACATTCTGCATCAAGAGGGGAGGGACTGAGGGTAAAATTGTGCAGCTTTCAGAAGTAAACAAAGCAACCAGCACCCAATGGTTAGAGGCCTGTTCTTGAGAACAGACATTCCTCCAAAGCCACATCAGAGAACAGTGGGTCTAATTCTCCGGCCACCTCGAGCTGCAAGAGCCTAGCTGGCAGTTTTACCAGTCTGGGAGAGCCTAGGCTGACATTGCAGCAGAGGACAGGGACGGTGAAGAAAAAAGTTCTGCACAGTTGGGCATCTCATGGAAATTAGGCAAATTGGATGGAAAGCAATATGGAAATGTTGGTTTCTTGGCTGCCCCAGACAGCCCTGGGTACCAGGTACAAATGGGGATCCCTTCTACTGCCACCAGCTGCTTCTGCAGATAATGGGCTTTCCAGTGACCAAAGGGTCCTGGGCACAAGGTGGCTGAGGGCAAAGCATACATCTGTTTGCCACTATATTCCCAATATCTAACATGTGAGAGGAGTCGCTAAATGTGGAACAAATGGTAGGGTTCAGTGCAGGAGGTTTCATTCTGGGATCTTTTGTTTGGGCAAGGAAAAACTTTTCTGTCCCCTCCGGTATCTGTTGGAGAGTTAAAGCAAATGCTGTTGTTGGGACCAGCCCTAACAGGGAGGAAAAGGAGTTTCCTGGACCCCCAAAGTTAGATCATTTTCCTTCTGACAATATAAGTTGTCCCTTCAAAGGCCCAAAGGTGTTGGAGGCAGAAGGGAGGGGAGAGCCAGTGCCACCTGCTCAGCCTCTCTCATCACTGGTCTGGGAGGGGAGGGAGTTCATGGACTGATTAGATGTTGTTGTTTTTAGCAGCAGCTGGTGGAGCCATCTCCTCCTCTCTTCCTCTCCTCCCCCCTCCTTCCCTGAGTCACACTCCAGCCACTAGCAATAAGCAAGGGAGGGGAGGGGAGGGGAGGGGAGGGAAGCAGAGAGCTAAAGCTCCCCGGGTTAGGCAGCCCTGACCTCAGAGACAATGCTCTGGGTCACCGGGTCAAACCCTCCCTTCAGGAGCTGGCTGAGTGCTTTGCAAACAAAGGTATCAGAGATTCTTTTGGGGTTTGTTTTTTTAAAGATAATGAAAATAGCTCCACATCCCCCTTCCCTCCCCCCCCCCCACCCCCCACCAATGAAGCATCCCAGGGTGAACCAGACTGACTAGCAATTCTCAGCTATGGCTCCAACACCCAGGTTGCCTGGGTTGCTGTTGTCACAGTAGTCTAAGGTCTCTGTAACTGGTTGACGTGTGGGTCAGAGGAAAACTCGCCATCTGACAGCTTAGATGGGAAGGGGGCAGGGGCAGATTTTCCATTTAAATTTTGGAGAGGCTTGACAGCTGTTTGCAGGTAAGCCCAACCCCGCCTGTCCAAGAGCAGAGGCTGCCACTGTTATTTAATCACCTCCAGAAACCTGCTAGTCCCTTTGGAATTATAAGGAGCAAGAGATTCAGTGTTTATAGAGGTCTCAGAAGACCACTGGTAATTGTATAGCTAAAGGGCTAATAGCTGAGACTCAGACAAAAGGAAGGAACTGTTTACCAGGACTATTAGGGGTGCCAGGATCTGGGAATGTTTGCTACTTTGGTTTTGCTTAATGAGTATTCATAGATAGCAAGTATCAGCCTTTATGGAGCATTTACTATTATGTCAGGCACTCTGAGAAGTACCTTATATTGATCACCTCACTTCGTTTCCACAAAAACCTTACAGGTATCTAATATTAACAGTAATCCCATTCTCCCAATGAGGATATTAAGACACAGAGAGATTATTCAACTTGCATAACCACTAAGTGAAGAAAGAAGTCAGGGTTTGAACCCAGGTAGTCTGGCTCAGAGATTGCATTGTTAACCACTAAGTTATGCTGCCTTGCATTATCTTCTGATAATGATGTACTAGAATCAGAAAAAGGGAGGGATGGAACACTTTAATGACAGTCTAATCTAACACCTCATTTGGATGGATGAAGAAAAAGGAAAGCTACAGAGCACAGTCTTGCCCAAGATCATACACCTTGATGCTTCTGTTTTAGCCATCAGCCCTCTCCCCTAGACCTGCCTCCAGCATCTACAACCACGAGTTATATGTAAGGCAGTAGGTGGTATGGCAGAGAGGAGGTGGCAAAGTACAAAGTCAAGAGGCACTCAGTTTCTCTGGTCGTTGGTTTCCTAATCTGTAAAATGAGGAGCTGAAGGGGAACATCTAGGTTCAAAGGCCCCTCTAGCTCTAATGTTCTGAGAGTCTATGACTCCAGGTCATTTAGAATCTTATTAGGAAGCAAGACAATTATATGTAAAAAGTGCCCATAACCACAATAACACAGACCATATTATTACAAGACAGTCATTATTAACTACCAAATGAACAACCAGACAGTGAACTTCTATAGGCGTTCGGTGGAGGGAGGGACTCCTACAGTCCAGCAAGACAACCTAGAAAATACTTAAACTAGTCTTCAGAAATGGGTAGAGAGTGAATAGAGAGAAAGGAAGAAGGACTTTTCAGACAAGGCAAATGATAGGAGGGAATACAGGGTAGGATTTACCACCAATATCAATGAGAGACCAGAAGACAGTTGATGCCAAAAGGAGCCACTTAGGTCATGACTGTCAAGCTATGGTAAAGAAGGCATAGACCTATCTAGACCTGTATCCCACACAGCTTCTTGGTAACCTACGACCTTAGAAAAGTCGCTTAATTCCCACCTTGAAGGGAGGTGGTAAAGTAAGTGATGGAGTAATAAGGAAAATGTCTAAAGGGCCCCCTAGCACACAGTAGATGTTCAATAAATAGTAGTAAAGCAACAATGTAGATTTTTCATCCTCTTTTTTTTTTTTAGGTTACCAACACAACCTCATCTGTAACACTCTTTTGCCCCCCACAGTGAGCCTTACACTCCCAAATACCTCAAAGATAACACTCTAAGTACAGGAATCATGTTGGCTTCATCTCTCTATCCCTAGCACCCAGCCCAGAGCCTGGCAAGTTGTTTGAAATCCAAAAAAGATTATTGAACTGAACAATCAGCATATGACGGTGGATTCTGGTCAGGCCCCAAAAAACAAAACAGCCAAACCAGCATTGGTGCAGCTTTACTATTCCAGAGACAGAGGGAGTGCCAATGCTCAAATAAAAACACAGGGCAGGGGTCCTGTACCTACTTCTTGTTTCTCAGGAAAGACACCCTGTTGAAAAGAGTTTCTTTGGATCTTAAGTACACAAGCTTGCAATCATCAGCCTCCTTATTGAATGCCAAAACACTAATGTACAAACCAATCTTATGATTGGAACCTTACAGGCATTTGCAAACCACAGAGTTAATTTTCAGGGTACGCCTCATAGCTCAAGTCAACATTTCCTTTTGGTATTTAAAGCAACCACATAGAAAGGATCACATTTGAGCAGATTCATGCTCCAGCTGCCTGCAGTCTGTAGCAAAAAAAAAAAAAAAAAAAAAAATCCACAGATGATTCACCAGACTTGGTCGCTAGCAGCTCCTCTACAATAAACTGGTGAGCAATTCTACTCGTGCCTAGATCATTAATTTTCACAGGGAGCAGGTATGACTATGGGCCAGGTCTGTCTCCCATCCAGAGTATGACCTCCTAAACTCAATTCCTCTTGTTCATGACTACAAGTGATAGAATATTTTAAACCTTAGAATGCTTATATTTCTTTCCCAAGCAATGCTCAACAAAACTTCACTGAATAACTTCCATGTGCCCCAAACACCTGTAGATCACTGCAATGCACACACACTGGTTCCTCCATCTCTGGTCTCTTCGTTAGTAGTTCACCTACCACACTGTGACATTTGCCATCTCAAAGCAAAGCTCTTTCTGGCTGTGTCACTACTTGCTCAAAAGTTTCAGTGGCACCCAATTGCCAGCAGTATAAAGCCAGGACTTCTATTCTCCCAACAGTCTGGCTTCAATTCCTTCGACCTGTTTTCACACAGCTCCTCAATATCTAACCTACAGGAATGGCTGCTCCCTCATGCTTCCTGCCTGCACTTCTTTGTTCACGCTGCTCTTTTTACTGGTCCCTCCCCATCCATTTCCACATGTCCAGGTTCTTGCTTCAAGGCACACCTCAATGTCACTTCTTCTACCAAGTCTTCCCAGAACTTCAATTCCTAGACAGATGGATTTTAATGGTGTCTTTTTTGGGTTTTTTTGATCAACAACTTTTGAGAGCCTGCAGAAAGCTACGGAACCCTCTCTTGAAAAACAGATATGCACATAGAATTGAACATACAGGTTCAGAGATTCCCTGAAGCCAGTCCATGAGCTCCAAATTAAGACCCTCTTATGTCTGTCTCTATTTTGGAATAATAATCATCATTTGTTCATGTATTCACTGAAAATCTACCAGTCTTTAGGAGCTGTGCAGAGTGCTGGAGAAACAAAGATGGTATCACAATTATCTCCTCAAGCATTTCACAAGCTAATGGAGATATGTGCTGCTACACTGTGATAAGCACCCTAAGATAAACATAAGGTGAAATACAAATTTCAAGAAGGGATGACTTATGAACCTATTATCTCCCAGCTAGAGTCCAAGTTCCTTGAGGATAAAATCCTTGAGGGTAATATTATAATATCTACTAGAGTGCTACACAGAGTACATATTTAGTACATGTGCAATTACAGAACAGTGCCCATGAGACAAAACTGCATGTACAGGCACAGCCCCCACTGCCCTCCACCCCCACCTCCCAGTGGCCTCTGAGATCCAGTGAAGGTGGTTCTATGTTCGAACAATCATGCTATACAATTTATCCTAGCAATAATTTATGACTTATCCTACACTGAAGTGATTCATTCTCTGTCCCAATGGAGAAAAGATACCATAATATACTATCCCTTACATGCTTCGAATGGTTTCTTTTCACCAAGGAACACTGTAATCTAACCATATCCCTTTGTCTGGAGGTTTTCTGTATAAGATCTGTCACCCCTTCCCAAGTGATCAACAGACAGCCCTTTTGCACTCCTCCAGAACTATCACTTCATCAGAAGATTAGGGCTTTCAAAGGTCAGATAGTTGGGAAAAAGAAGTCAGTGATTTAAGGTTTTGCAAAAGCTAAATTGATTGAATGTGTTTTTAAACGGGGCTTATTGGTTTATGTTGGAACTCTTCCATAATTTATCACTTCTGCCTTTGCTGTACCTCAGAAATGCTGTTTAGGAAACCAACAAACACTGCAAAAGAAGCAAAGGTACCCACTATGGTATGGGTCCTACCAACATGGTTGTTACTGACATCCTTTTTCTTAAAGCCCATCGGCAACTCTGGTACAATCATAGGTCACGTTATTTCAGAAACAAAAATTTCACTTTTTATGCTATAGACATCTATAGGTTTACATATAATCTAGTTTTCCCCTCCTGCTAGAATAGAAATACTAATTTTACTGCATTACAGTTTTTTAAGAATCGTTGTCACATATCCATTGGACACCAAAAACCTTTCAATTAATAAAATTGGAATTCAACATATATTTTGCTAGTTAGGAAAGCTCAGAATTATCTTCAAGAGCCACATCGTATTATATATATTCTTTATGAATTATACTGCTTGCTGTGACACAGCTGTCATTAACACTACTAAATACAATCCAAAGCTCACTATAACATTTTCTTTTTTTTTTTTTTTAATTTTTTTTTTAACGTTTATTTATTTTTGAGACAGGGAGAGACAGCATGAATGAGGGAGGATCAGAGAGAGAGGGAGACACAGAATCTGAAACAGGCTCCAGGCTCTGAGCTGTCAGCACAGAGCCTGACACGGGGTTCGAACTTACGGACCGCGAGATCATGACCTGAGCCCAAGTTGGATGCTTAACCAACTGAGCCACCCAGGTGCCCCTCACTATAACATTTTCAAGACACTTAGAGAAAAAGAAATGAGTGGATTTTTAGAAATTCTATTCTTATATTTATTTTTAACATCGAACTTTCCAGGATATTTATTATACATTAAAGACAAGCTGGTGGATGGTGTAAATGAAGAGAAACACATCCCTGACGAGTAGAATGGAAAGGATAGAACAGATCTCTGGACTTCCACATCAGCACCCCTCTATGTCCACTACCTATAAGCCACTGTGTTATGGGTACTAGTCTTTTTGAGAATCACTGGTGTTGAACACTAGTGCTCAGAAGCAGAGGTTCAGAAGCCACGGCGGGCAGAGGGGGCCTCTCAGTAGCCACTAGACCAATACATGGCCTCAGAACACCCTCCTCCCCACCACTTTTCTCAAAGCAATGCTGTACCTTACATCTAAGCAGGCAAGGAAAACCAAAATGCTACTGCTGTAAGGCAAATGGAACCCTACAGGGAACAAAAAGAACTGGCCTCCTAAAAACTCCCAGCCTCACAAGGAGGCTTGAAAAGAGCCAGAGCTCTTCACACAGAGCACAGCTGAGGGAGCACGAAATACAGATGTGTGGTTCTGAGGCTGTGGAACCTCAGGCCAGTCACTAAGTTGCCCACAGCCTGTTTCCTCATGAAGAGAGGCTGGGCTAGATGATCTGCAATTCTAGGAGTTCTGTATTTGCCACCAGAAGATAATCTGACCTGAAGATTGGACATAGCAATAAACAGCTTTCTACCTTCCCCCTGCACTGGACACCCACTCTGCAGCCTCCTACAACAGCTTCCCTCCAAGGACCAGAGCAAACTGGGTCTTGGAATGAAGCCATCATCCCCAAAGTGAGTTTGTGAGAGGTTAATCCAACTCACCATTCCCAAATATCCTGCTCCACGATGCCATCAAACGGTGATAGGGTGGCAGGAGAGAAACAAAGGAAGGATCTCAGACAGAAAATTTACATGAAAAAAATTTGTGAAGATCCAGGCTTCCATAATAGCTAGTTTCCACTGCAATGAGCATTCGATTGTTCCCGCTTGGGGCAACTAGCTGTTCCAACTGAAACTATTATTATTTGATAACCACAGTATATTTTTATAATGGGGCTTGCACCGTGAAGTGAGAAACAACAATGTGAGCAATTCCTCATGCCAACTTAAAATACCTCTGCATGCAAACACTCCAGCATTTAGACCACAACACCCCCTAAGAAAATGTAGGATGCCTCAGCACATTCCCTAGATAGTTCTGTCATCAATTCAAAGAGCACCCCCACCCCCATCCTACAGAGCAATACTGTTACCTTTGTGCAGACACACACAAACTTTACTGTCGTCCTCTTCTATGGCCTTTTCCTCTTAAATCAAACTCCTGGGCTCCAGGTTCTAAAGTGAAACTACCTTAGCTAGACTACATTTGCTTGGTATCAGGCAAGAACAATCCCCTCCATCACCCCCAATCCCGCTTTGGACCAAGAGAAGCAAAGGGACTACACTATGTATTTGCATAGGAGCTTTGTGATCTGCCAACCACCCCCACACCCATGATCTCATCCAGCCTCGTAACAACCCAATGAGGTAAACCTCCTCACCGAACCTTCAAATATGGTTATATCTACTTTCCAGGACTGTTATGGAGATGGCACATAGTAAGCACACAGGAAGTGCTAGCTACTGGGCATTACACACAGCAAATATTACTTCACTCCTTTTATTAGTGAGAAACTGAGGGGCGCCTGGGTGGCTCAGTCGGTTAAGCATCCGACTTCGGCTCAGGTCGTGATCTCACGGTTCGTGGGTTAGAGCCCTGCATCAGGCTCTGTGCTGACAGCTCGGAGCCTGGAGCCTGCTTCGGATTCTGTGTCTCCCTCTTTCTCTGCCCCTCCCCTGTTCATGCTGTCTCTGTCTCTCAAAAATAAATAGATGTAAAAAAAAAAAAAAATTATTAGTGAGAAACTGAGACTCAGAGGTTGGACAGTTGATTCCAGGCAATGAGGCCTCTGGGGATTTACAGCAAGCCAGGACGGTGGAAAGCCTGGTGCAGGATTCTTTCCACCACCTCAGTATAGACCCTAATTGTTCAAAACTTTGCAACTACACATTTCCACGGGAGCCCAAAGTCCTGACTCTGTTCCCAGTTCTCTACCAGCCGCATACTCCGAGCTTTAGTTCTCTGGACCTTTGTGTTCACTTCTCCATAAGGAAGTCAGACTCACTTTTTTTTTTTTTTTTTTTAAACCAAACAACGGAATGTCAGGCTTCCAGATGAAAGGCTCTATTACAAGTACAAAGTATCATTTAATTACACTGCTGCTCCAGTTATCTGCTTCCCAGCTCCTAACTCCCACTGGGCAGATTCTGAAACCGCATAGGAGATTATGTCAAGAGGGGAGAACAGGAGAAACATTCTCTCCCTGAACTTTCTTAAATGGAAGAGAGAAACAAAATGAAAAGAAAGGCCCATTTTCCAAGGAGGGGGTTGGGGCAGTGATCTTTCCGTTAAGTGGACCTGCATAAGAATCTATAGATTATTTAATGCTGGGGGTGGCTGCGGAATGAAATAAAGGAATCTTTGTGCCGTGCCAGCCACAGTTCCCTCACCCTCTCCCCACAGCCAGGCATTTAACCCAACTTTTTAAATCATCAAGCTCTAATGCACCCCATCTGTGCACCGGTTGTGGCCAGTGAAACTGAAGCCTGTGCTGACTTTGGCCTGGACTTGTGAATGAGCCTTTCTGCCCCAGAAGGGGCAGGAAGGAGGACATGAGGCCAACAAAGACATTTTTTGCTCATCACTGGTCTTCTCCTAAGGCTCAGGATCCACCCATCTGTTTATCTGTTCATTTACTGAGCTCTTGCCATGGGTCAGGTTCTAACCCAGAGACACCAAACTAGTAGATATGGTCCCAGATGAAGGAGAATGTATAAAAGTTCCTGGGAGAGAGGAAAGAGGTGAGGAAGAAGGGATGCTGTTGGCTGAGGCACAGAGGACTGAAATACCCCCATCTGCATATTCAGGGATGTTGCTTAGTTCCAAGTGGTTGGAAAATAAAGCAACGAACTGGCAAGAAATCAAACTCAAAAGGCCAGATTGTCCAAGGCCCTGAATACCAGGCTCCAAACATCAGTGTGGAAGGCCACTACCATCTCCACACGTTCCTTTCTGTACATCTCACAAGACCCAGCTCAAATACCACCCCTTCCAGAAATCCTTCTTGAACACACTCAAAGTAATTGCTCTCTCTCCTTTAAGCCTCCAATTTGCATTCTTGGACAGCCTGTATGAGTCTCAACTTCTCCATCCATAAAATGATTACTATAGCCTACCTTAAAGTCTTCTTATGAGGGTTAAGTGAGATAACATTTACAAAGTGTCAAGTCGCAGTTTTTAATACACAGAAGGTGCTAAAATACATTTTATTGTTACCTCAATTTCTTATGATACATAGCACTTTCTCGTGGTATTAAAAGGATGTCTTGACTTCCATTTTTCCCTGGAGATTTCCAGAAATAGGACAGCTCACATTTTCCCTCCAAGCTTGTAGGCCCCCTTCCAAAGCCAAGAGGACTGATCCTCTCTTTCCTCACTGACACAGCCTCCCCACATCCAAAATTCCAGACTTGAGGGGTTCCCAAAAGATTCAAGCTGAATCTGAGACAAGACGAGTCTATTGACAGAGAAGGGAGCTACAGGCTGGCTGGAACATAAATGGCATAAAGGAAAGTAATTAGCAGAAACCTAGAGAAGTAAAAGCGGGCCAGAGGTCAAGACTCTGAGGGCTCCAGGATTCAAACTCTGTAGTAACCCTAGATCTTGGAATAGGCCTAGAAGGAGGACTTCCATTCTTAGTCCTGATTTGAGAAGCCCCACAACCACACATGGTTGTTCAAACAGACTCCTTCACTTCCTGTCAAATTAGCCAGCTGGACGGGACTGTTCTAGAACTACTGACCCTTCATCTCCCAGCCTTCTCTCTGGCTGGGCTATCGAGCCAGAGTCAGGGAAAAGTGATGCCACCTTTTCTAGAAGTTCTTGTAAACAGATCAAGAGCACTTTTTTTTTTTTTTAATTTAGTCTGGGTATGATTACAGGTTGGCTTGTTTTTTTATTTAATGGCATAAAGTCCCGGTTCTGAGGAAGGATGGTTTTTAGAGGGAAAAGGTCCCCATGATCTTTATCCTTTTTGTGCAGCCTAGTAAAACCCATTTCTCCTCTCATGGGAATTTAGGGCCAGGAGGGAGGTAGCTACCCTGAGAATGTTGCCTGAAGGAGCCAGTTCCTGGATTGAACAACTGGGATGTTTATTGATTTATTAATAATCTCCTTGCCCCAACTTTAGGAAGCAGTTGCTAATGCTTTTCCAGGAAAATAAGGTTCCATTATTTCTTCTAATTTTGATCAAGTGTCACACCATATTATCTCATGTAGAAGCCCTAAAGATCCCCACAGGACAAGGTCAGCTCTTTACCAAGCCACTTTTGATCCTCCCCAAAGGACACCCGTTTTAGTAACTCAGTCATCTTGTAACCTTCCCAGGGGGCTTAGCAGGCAATATCCTTTCTCATGTCAGCTAAGAAGTGAGATATCCTCTGAGATATCCTGCCCCTACCAACTTTCTTAGAGCTCACTTTCCAGGCATGCAGCCCTCTACACGGCATTCACCTGCCAACCTGAGTTAAGCCAGCCTAGCGAAAGGCTCCAATCACTCTTCAGCCCCTCTCCCCTCTGGCCTGTGAGCCACCAACTTCCCCAGCCACCAACAGGGATGACATTTAATTTCCAAAATTACATTCTAAACTAGTACACTCTCCCTCCAACTCAGAGTTATTTCTCAGTTGAGTGAGACAGCCAGGAAGGGAACCTGTAAAAACAAAAAACAAAACAAAACAAAAAACCCCACAAATATCCCAGGCTCTTTGGGAGAGTTTATAAACCTGTGCAACCTTATGAGCCAGAAATGCCCCCCACACCCGGGGTGGGCAAGCAAGGCCTGCAGGGAACATGTACCTTGGAAATGAGTTCATCATGATTGGCCAAGTGGGCTCTGCAGTGAATGCAGCTGTAGGTCCGGTGGCAGGAAGGCAAATATGCCTGGAAAGTCTTGGATCTTGTCATCTTCACCATTGGCGCCGTGGAGCGTGGAGTGAACTCTGGAGTGGCCCACGAGGCACTCCCACAGGATGGGTCGCACGGGAAACACCGGAAGACACAGGTAAAGGCCGTGGTTTAGCAGGGGGTGGGTGTGGGGCACGCTCCACACACTGGTGATGTCTTCAGAGGAAGGACCCTCAAGCAGAGGTCTAGGGCTGGTTCTCAGCAGCCTGCAGTGCCAAGATAAGGGGAATATCATTAACTGATGGAACAGGGCTTCGTGCAAAGCAAGTAGAGTCCAACTGCCACCCAAGAGAGAGGGCAACATTTATAGGAAAAAATGACCCCTTCTCTGTCTCTTGTCATCATTGCCAAGATGCCCAATGAATGAGAAAGAAACTACTGGAGATCCCAGTGTCGCTGCTTTTCTAGAGTTGGAGGTTCAGTATCAACTCAGGGTACTCAACAGCCACCCCACCTACCCTCCACCAACATTCAGAAATGGGCATGATCACCATTCTTAGGGGACCCTATAAGAGGCCAGGCTTAAGGATGCGCCACCTGTAGCCCCAGGGAGAAGACTCCTAAGGGCCTCCTCTTCTGAGCCAACCAAGATATATGGCTAAAGGAAAAGGCAAAGTTCAGCCTCTACAAAGTCACTACATCAACAGTCACAGATTTATGTCTCATCCATTTCCAGATACCTGGAGTCTTCCAACACTTGAAACCACTACCAGCAGAAACCACCATGCTCCATCCCACCCTTTGCTTTATGGATCAAGCATGGGATACAAAGGATCAAGTTCCCAACCAGCAGGGTCCCTTATGGTTAGCAAGCTCTTTTGCCATACCTTGCCCAGAAATAGATGCTTAGTACTTTGTTTGTTTGTTTGTTTGTTTGTTTGAAAAGCAAGCAAGGAAATGAATGAAACAAATGGCACAATCAGACTCCTGCATCTAAAATTCACAATGACAGTGAATTTTACCAGAATCTCTCCTCAACCCTCAAAGTTCCCATTAGTCATCCCACAGTGCCAAACATCTCTTCCGCCATTGCCTCAGCAATTTTATTCTACTAGGAACCAAGGACACTGAGAAAGTGGGTGGCTTCCAGGCTATGTCCAAGTAAAGGTCTGAGGGCAAAACCTCAATACATACCCTGCTTCTCTGGCTCCCCCACCTAAAGCTTCTGAACCTGCCTGCCTATTCCTTGGGCTTCACTAACAGGGGTGGTGTTCCCACTTGCCTACCTCCCAGGAGAGCCACAGTGTTAATTAATGCCTGCATCATGCTTTGAAGATAAAATTATTTAGAGAGCCGGGGGAGGAAGACAAATAAAATCAGATCTTCTGGGTTGTGTCTGGGATCCATCTGGATGTTTAGAGAACGTTGCAAATCATAGTCCTCTTTTTCCCCTAAACCTCACTAACCAAATCTTCCAAAGGGATGCTGCCCTCCTCCCTGATATCTTTCCCACCACAGCAGTCACTGAGAGCCACTATACCCTCACTATACCTCTAGGACTCTGTATATCTTCCTGAATGGCCAACAGCATGGGCCAGCATTAGGCTGAAGGACAACAGTGGCTCCACATTCAGGATGACCAATTACACATGAGGTGTCCAACTACTGAAGGGATTCAGACTTACAGGGGCCCAGGTATAGTGTTTTCCCTGCTTGGTCTCCCCACCACTATTTTTAAAGATGTGAAATCAGGGTAAACTGAACAGTACAGAAATACCTGGAAGAATTTGGAAGTGAGAATTAGTTTCCCTAGCTTTACCTCAGAGTTAGGCCTGGCCATAAGAGGAGATGAGGAAGGAAGATACATGACCCCTTGGACCCAGAGCCCCTCCTTCTCACCATGGACATCTTTTGATAGCAGGTAAGGTGAGTCTGGTCAAAACAAAAACCCATGGTAGACCAATGGTGTTGGGTGTTGAGGTGTTACAGGGTGGTAGAAAGAGACAAGTACCCTGCCTAGGTTTCCTGAAATACCCTTGAACTTTCCAATATCTCTGTTTCACTCGCAGGAAGGGCAGTTATCTCCAGGAAAGAAAGGGGTGGTAGGTCAGGGTAGAAAATAGGAAAGGCAAGCAGGGAAATGAGCTCAAGGCTTGCCCCAGGCCAGCTTCTGAAGTCCACAGCCTTAGCTGCCCAGTGGGGAGCACTAGGAGCGTGGGTCCCATCAGTCTTATACAAACACTGAAGGAAGAAAAGGAAACAACGAGCCCTGGCTGCCAGTCTGGGTTTATAGAGCAGCCACAGAGTCTGTTTTCTTATACATGCAGACAGCTTCTAAATTATGCATTTCCCCAGAGTAGAATTATTTCTTCTCTCACTTCTCTTCTGTAGGAAACGAGAGGGGAAGGAAAAAAAAAAAAGTTTGTACACAGGGGTTTCTGGTTATGCTCAGCTTCAAATCTGAATTCCAAAACTTGTTCAAAGCTCCTTCTGAGGAATAACCATTTATAGTCTGTACTCAATGTGAACATGTCACATACAAACACATACCCATGCACACACATTCACTGCATACCATAGTTCTGAACTTAAAAAGACAAAAGAAAAATTGACCCCATAAGCAATATCTCAGGCTGCTTGGTACTAGAGAAACCCTGGGGAGCCTAAACAGCAGGCATGAGACTTTGCTGTTCATTCTGCTCCTCTCCCTCTTTTCATAGGAATTCACAGGCATCTAAAGGAAAAGCAAGGAAAGAAAAAGTGGCTTGCTGAAATATGCATCTTGTCCAAGCACTACAGGGCAAGCTGGAAGTAATGAGAGGGGGTAAGTAGAAAGCAAGCTGAAGCAGAATCAAGAGAGGGTCCTTGTGTCTAAAAAGAGAAACAGTAGGCTGTCACAGAAAAAAAAAAAAAAAAAAGGATGACAGCTAGGTCCAAAAAGTAATCATCTATTACTGTCTTCTTCCCTCTTAAGTGAAAATTTTAAAAGCTGTGTCTTTGAGTCAATTCTTAGGAAGGAAGGTAAAATAGATGGATTTTTTTTTTTTTCTTTAAGGGAAGAAACTAGGGTATGAGGCTGCAGAACTCACCACATTTTGATTGTTGGACTTTGGTACCTGTAATGGGGCCATAAGCTCCATGGGGTTTCACGAGTCCAACTCGTTGAACATACTGGAGTCCAAATTGATTTCCAACAATAATCAAATGAGCTCGATATTTAAAAGCCTCAGGGCACATGTACAAATTAAACACCATTTTAAGTGAAGCAATAATCCATCACAATGGAAATTAAAGGAAGATTTGCTACCAGCCCCAGCTGGCTCCTGCTGATCAGCATGGAAAGAAAAGATGTGAACTATTATGATTAAAAACAAAGACCCCAGATACTGCACTTTGAGAGCCAAATGCACAGGGAGCACACAGCAAACCTGGCTGTCCCACCTGACAGGCCTTTTCCACCAGGAGCCACAACCGCGGCTGGAACTCAGAAGAAAAATTTCTGAATGTCCCCAGGATGGAGAGGCAGAAGGGACAAATTCTCCAGGGAAGCCATGAAAGAACTCGATGAATGAGGTGGGAGACAAGGGACCACACAAACTGAGAAGGTGGAACTCACTAGGGGAAGTAACACCTCCAGCCACAGGACAGCACCAGTCTGTTGTTTTTGTGGGGTACTTTGGTGGAGGGTAGGCAAAGACTGCCTGGAAAAGAAGTGGGCTGTGGAATCACAAACCATTCCTTCTCCTCTCTAGCTCAATGACCTTTAGCAATTTATTCAACCACTGGACCCTCAGCTTCCCCAACTCAAATACCAACATACACAGGGTCATGAGCAGCAAATGACATGTCAGAACACAGTGTTGGCATACAATTATACCAAATTATAGCTATTATTTTTAGTGGTCAATTAGAAAAAGATGCTGCTACAAAGAAAGAAAGAAAGAAAGAAAGAAAGAAAGAAAGAAAGAAAGAAAGAAAGAAAAAAGAGGCTTGAGGATTATATCGCCACTTCCATTAGGACCCTCTCACTTGTCCTTGGGCAGCACAGGAGATGGCACTTTTGGGGTGACATTTCTCCAAACCTAGACTTTTCAAGGCAACAAGGAGGTGATGGATGACACTGGAGGAGCCACAGAAGTGCTTCCCTAATTGCTACTGAGGTCCTTCGAAGAGGTGGGTTCTTCAGTGGCCATGCTCCTACACGCCCTAAAGGACTGCCAAGAACACATCTCTGATTTATACAGCCCTAGCAGGCCCCTGAGCCTCTTTTCCCTTTCAAATCCATCCTCTGTATTGCAGCCATTGTTACCTATTTAAAAAGCAGATTTGACCGTTTTGTCACTCCCAAGGCCTTCAGAAAGGCAATAGAGGGGGTGCCTGGATGGCTCAGTTGGTTAAGCATCCAGTGTCTAACTTTGGCTCAGGTCATGATCTCATGGTTCGTGCATTTGTGGGTTCAAGCCCCACATTGGGCACTCTGCTGTCAGTGCAGAACCTGCTTCATACCTTCTGTCCCTCTCTCTCTCTTTCTGCCCCTCCCCTGCTCACACTCTCAAAAATAAACATTTTATAAAAATTTTTAAAAGTTAAAAAAAAAAAAAAGAAAAAGAAAAGCAACACAGAGCAGTAGTTAAGATGGGTTCTAGAACCATACTCAGGGTTTTTAAATCTGTTTTAACCTTTACAGGCTGTGTGACCTTGGGGAAATTTACTTAACCTCTCTGAACCATGCTACCATCCTCATTAGAAAACAGGAATAATAATATCAGCTTCATAAGACTCTGTGAAGATTAACTAATACTCAGCTTGTGCACCTGTAAGTACACAATAAATTCCTAGTGTGTACTACCACTGATAACCATCTACCATTGACACCCACAAACTGCTTCAGATTCATCTCTACCACACCTCATACTCTATACTCCCATTTTTTAAACTAACATTTAAGGGTCTACCATGTGTCAGGGACTCTCCTAAGTGCTCAGATTTGGCTATCAAACTCTTAGTTCCCTCTAATACACCATACTTGCATTTCACCCTTCCACAGTTTTGTTGATGCCATTCCCTCAGCCTGACACATTCTTCCCACCTCTTCTTACTAGGCCCTTTAACTTGTCCATTAAGATTCAGCTAAGGGGCTCCTGGGTGGCTTAGTCAGTTGAGCATCCAACTCTTGATTTTGACTCAGATTGTGATCCCAGGGTCTTGGGATTGAGCCCTGTGTTGGGGTTCCCACTGGGTGTGGAGCCTGCTTGGGATTCTCTCTCTCTCTCTCTCTCTCTCTCTCTCTCTCTCTCTCTCCCTCCCTCCCTCCCTCCCTCTCTGCACCCTCCCTCCCCTGCTCATGCTCTTAAAAAAAAAAAAAAAAAAAAAAAAGACTCCACTCAAGTGCCACCCCCAACATGGGGCTTATTGGTTCTTCCTCTGTGCTCACCTCCGTCTTAAGGAACCAAAATTATCCTTTTCTACCTCTGTATCCTCCATCAGAGGTAAGTTCCAAGGACAAGGACCACATTTTTGTGCTCCCTGGACTCAGCAGCAGAGAGCACAGAGTAGCAGCCATTATTTTTTTTTAATTTTTTTTCATGTTTTTTATTTATTTTTGAGACAGAGAGAGACAGAGCATGAACGGGGGAGGGGCAGAGAGAGAGGGAGACACAGAATCGGAAGCAGGCTCCAGGCTCTGAGCCATCAGCCCAGAGCCCGACGCGGGGCTCGAACTCAGGGACCGCGAGATCGTGACCTGAGCCGAAGTCGGACGCTTAACCGACTGAGCCACCCAGGCGCCCCAGTAGCAGCCATTATTGAACTGAACTCCCTCCGCTTCCCATTGGACTGCTGACTAGACCACCCACCCCTGTGTGGATAGCAGACATGATTGAGGTCCCTCCTTTCCCCCTCAAAGTAATGAGGTAGGAGGCAAAGATACTCTGGGTCCCCAGGGCCCATGAAATACTACTCTCCTCTGACAGCCCCCACTTAGATCCTGTGCTGAGATGCTCAGAACTATGGTCCTTGGCTACAGAAGATGTTCTAAGTCCTGGGCATTAATCAAAGGCCTGTCATTGGCATCCAACTCCATTCTTTGCCTTTGTGGGGGCTAGGTTAAATTACACATATATTGAGAGAGAAACCCTTAATAGAGGTGGCAGTGGAAAAGGACCAGGTGAGCCATTTCTGGAACTGGGAGGGAGGAAAAAGAGATAATGGCTGTGGAAGGCCTCTATCCCAGGAGGAAGGTCCTGAACCCAGACCCGGGAGTAGAGAGACCCAGTTTTCCTGGATCATCAAATAAGAGAAGTGGCTGGTGGTGTTAGTCCACTGGTGAGGGATTACAGGATCTAGAGGGCAACAGACTTGGTTGGGTCTAGTCTCGGGTTTTCTCACCAGCTGCATCACCACTGGGCAAGTTGCCTGAAAGGGAAGAACTACAGCACCTACCTTGTGGAGGAGACAAAAGAATCAAATGAGATATTGCAAGTGAAGCATTCAAGCATAGCACCTGGATGAGTTAGCATTCGATAACCCTAATTAGCTGTAATCATCCTTACCAGCAAGGGAGAAAAAGCACGGGAACTGTTTCTATTCACAAGACCCAAATGGGCAGTGTTCCTATCTCCCACATTGACTCAAAGTGGTTACAGGGTTAGGGCCTAAATTAATCCACTTAAAGGTACACTGCTTTAAGTAGATTTTTGTGGCTTAGCTGGGGATCTAACATTATTGCTATATCATTCCAAACAGACCATTCTATCACTTAGTGCTGTGGAAAAGTTACCTCTGTAGCCCACCCTGATTCAACTAACCCCACAATGGGGCCACTAGTGAAAACTTTACTGAAATACCCCTATTACAACTACCATGGAGCTGATGAGCAAGGCACACAGGAAAATCAATGTCATCATTCCTAGTTACCCACTGTGTAGAACTGGACCCAGGCAGCACTTCAAATTCATTCAGATGATAATAAAAGCCAGCTTGGATCTTCAAGGAACCATTCTTTATTTCTTTTTTTTCTTTCTTTCTTTCCTTTTTTTTGGAATTTGAAAGTTTACTTTTTTATTTTGGGAGAGAGAGAGAGCAGGGGAGAGGTGGGGAGAGACACAGAAGAGAGAGGGAGGGAGAGAATCCCAAGCAGGCTCCACACTGCCAGTGCAGAGTCCAAAGTGGGGCTGAATCTCACAAACCGGTAGATCATGACGTGAGCTGAAATCAAGAGTCAGACGCTTAACGGACTGAGTCACCCAGGCACCCAGAACCACTCTCATAAACAAAGTTAACCATTCATCTCTACCCTGGACATAGGGCTGAGGCTTGATTTCACAAGGATTATCTGTCCTTGTAATCCTACATGATCTCTAGGATTCCTTTGTCTCTTAAAGTCCTGATTCCATATTGTAATGATGTCTCTGCCAGATGAATCCTGCCCCAGAGCACAGAATCCATCCACCATCCTTTATTCTGCTAAGACCTTGATTTCAGCGAGGTCACAGAACATACCAGTCGTGCAGAGTCCACTCAGAAATGGCTGTTGGATGGTGTCTTTGCAACATCTGTTAGCGAAGCATTGTATTACCACAAGGCCCTTAGTTCAGCACTCTATCTACCTGGGGAGGTCGCCACATGAGGCTTACATCTGTTAGAACATCTGCATAGGAAAAAGGTAGTTCCCCTTGAACATCCTGAAACTTGCATGTAATTCACTAGACACTAGATAGAGGTAGCTGTTACTAGCTATGAAGAGATCAGATATTACTTGTTTCTACAATTCAGATAATAATATAAAAAGCCCAAACAATCTGTCTGAAGATTCATTACCAAGGACACTTGGCTAATGTTCATCAATGGCTTCCTTCTTTTTCTTACACAACTCACATCTCCAAAAAGGATTAAAGGTAACTTACAAAAGCATATACTTTTAACATAGATTAAGAAATTACTGGGGCACCTGGGTGGCTCAGTGGGTTAAGCGTCTGACCTCAGCTCAGGTCATGATCTCATGGTTCGCAAGTTCAAGCCCCACATTGGGCTCTGTGCTGATAGCTCAGAGCCTGGAGCCTGCTTCGGATTCTGTGTCTCCCTCTCTCTCTGCTCCTCCCTGGCTCGTGCTCCGTCTCTGTCTCTCAAAACTAAATAAACATTAAAAATTTTTTTTAAATTAAAAAAAAATTAGGGTAGGAGGAATATAAGAACACAAGGAGAGTTAAGACAGAGAAATGCATGCTGTTAACGTTGCTAAATATTTACTAAATTTCAATTGCAAATTTGGCTTTGAGCTCCCGAGTAAGCAAGGCAGAAGAAAAATATCAGTACTTATAAGGTTGACATTTCCTACAAAATAAAAGCATTTTGGTTGTTCAGGCTATTTTCTGAGAGCTTTCTCCTGTGGGTTGTAGAGATGATGAGCAGTGAACACAGTGGACAAGATCCTCAGCAAAAAGCAATAGTTCCCACTATGAAACTCTTGCAAGACTATTTCTTAGAGGTCCCTCCATGAAAATGCACAGCAAAACAAACACCAAAGGGCAATTCAGTAAAAGGGATTCTACATGGGGGTCAAATCAGGGCAGCCCAAGAGCATGGCTTTCTGATGGTCTGGCTGGATCCAGTGATGTAGACTCTCCAGAGGAATGGAAGAGTTACAGAGCTTTCTGGCAAAGATCCATGAATATCATTTATCACAACCAGGCTTTTGAGTAACAAAAACATGGGCAGCGCCTCCAACATGCCAAGTCCAAACACTAATATTTTTTAATGCTAACACTATTTGGCCCTGGTGTTGCATTCAGTTAGTTCTCTTGTGGGCTACTTTTTCCTTAAACTCTCCCCTTATGGCCTATCATGCCTCTCCTGGCTCTTCTCTCTCACTGAGCCTCAATCTCCCTGGCTGCTCTTCTTCCTTCCTCCTCCTCCTTGGAGGTGCTTCTACCATGTCCCTGACTGCTTGCTCCCCATAGACATTCTCATCCATATCCAAGTCTTCTAAACCTCTGCCTTCTGGTCATGAAGCCTGGGTCCCTTTCTATAGGATGCCTCTAACTTGTTCTAGGAAGACACTTCAAATTAAATGCATCCAAAGCCAGCACCATCTTTCCCCTTCTCCTGGCTCCTACCACCTTTACCCTAATTCTGCTCCCTTCTCCTGAAGGCCCATATACCGAAGCAGGAAAGACCCTTTATTCTCTCTTGCTTCTATGTCATACTCTATCAGTCCCCTAGACAATTGGCTCTGGCTCTGCAAACCAGCCTCCCATAGCCATCTTCACAGCTACAGCCAGCAGCACTGTGTGAGCCCTACCCTCTCTCACCCTGAACTCACGTGACAGCATCCTAAACTGGTCTCCCTGACTCAGCTCTTACCTCTCCAGCACATTCTAGAATTCTATTTATACAACACAATCTGATCACATCTCTCTCATGTTTCAAAACCTCTAGTGGTTTCCTAGCAGCCTATAGGATGAGGTCCAACCCCTCAGGTGGCACCAAGAAACTGGGCTGATTCCCCTTATCTTCACCATCACCTTCCCACCTCCTCCAAACCTGTTTCCCCAGAAGACTAAGCTTGTGCACTACCTTTTCCCAAGTTGTTTTAGACTCCTGAAAAGCCTTAACCTGTATTCGATGTCTGGAAGATGCCTACTCATCCCTTAATACCCAGATAAGACCCTAAGCATTGGTGGTGGCCCCCTTTTCCCAGCATGCAAAAGACTTGTCTCCTGAATGGTACTCTATCACACTGTGTGTCTTCCAGACTGGGAACTTCCTACAGTCACAAGCCCAGTCTTTACTGTCCCTTGGTTTCCCTAGGACTCCTACTCTCAGGCACATCAGAGAGTCTTTTATTCTTTTTTCCAGAGGGACTTGATAGATGGTAATTAACTGAGTAAAATGAGTGACCATCAGTGAAACTGTGCTTCCCTGTAAAGCTGATATTTTTAATCTTATTTAAAACACTATCCAGTGCATTTAAAATATCTAATTCTGGCCATTACATGGGACTCAAATACCATTAATGCTCCACAAAGTTAAAAAGCCAGCAAACTCTTGTGACATCAACCCACATGGACTGGCAGATGGCACATGATACTCAGTCCCATGGAGCCATATCTCCAATGCAACACACAACAAGACAGACCCTCTGATGGTTTTACCCAGCTTCTGTCTGATGGCAGAAGTGTTCCCCATTCTGCCTCCCCTGGCCATTCACACCATCTGTGCACCACCCTGGGTAGCTTCCCAAGGGACCCTCCCCACACTGGCATTGACTTCTGACCCCTGGAGAAACCCTCAGACTTCCAACCCAGGAAGTTATTTCTCCCAGAGTGGTCCCCACAAAAGCCCCAGGGCAGTCTGAGTCTGAGAAAAATTAAGCATCAGATTTGGTTCAGGCCAGCAAGGAAAGCGGTCCCTCCACCCTGCCTCTAGTCCATGCACAAAAGAGGGCCACATCTGCCCTTTTCCTTCAGCTCCCAGAGATTGCCACCCTCAGCATCAGTCCTTCATTTGGTATTTGGCCATGCTCAGAGAAGATAATCCTGGTTAAAACAAAACCAATACATTTTTCTCATGATCTGGGATCCAGAGAGGGATCATGTCCATTGCTTTGCCCCCATGACAGGGCTACACTTGAACTACAATGTAAAACAGTTATTTAGAAGATCTATCAAGAAAACATTTTGGAAAGTAGGATAAGAGATGTGGCCCATCTTTAAAAGTTACTTCGCCAGGGAACCCTCCCCCTTGTCTCCACCAACCCCTACTACACAGATTCCTCCTCCCAGCACTCTTCACAGCTACAGTTGTACTTTTACTGAGGTGATTATTTGATTTTCATCTGTAGCTCACACTCTCAAAGATCAAATATTATTTACTGAATAAATGAATGTCTTTGGATCCCAGGCACTGTATGACCTTGATTTCTCTTTAACTGCTACTCCCCAGGGCACAGCTGGGGCCCCAATTAGTTATAAACCATCCATCTCAAATCTGCCAATACAATTCTGTTGTTCAGCTCTCAGCATGCCTTTGGCTTCCTCACTTTAATCTCCCAATTCAAATAAATCCAAAACTCTAGACTCTGACATCTGTGGCTGGGCTCCCCGCCTTTCCACAATTGGAATTTGGAAATTGAACTTCAAACTCAAGAGAAAAAAAAAGGGCAGAAGCATTTTCAAAAAGATGCCTGTGTGTCTAAAGTCCCAACCATCACCAGCTCGAAGATGGATGTATTTTGTCCTAGGAATTATTAAACTGTCATCTCATATTGCCATCTATTGAAGAAGAAAAGAGACAGTAGGGTGGGAGAGAGAAACTGATTCTAGTGCAAATTTCTGGATCTCTCCTGTTATGGGACTGGCAGATAGGTTTTAGTAAGAATTACAGCTTCTTTTCCTTTCAGGTCTAGCCTATCAAGGGGCACCATGCACGTTGCCAGTGCAGTTTTTTCATATAATTTAAGAAACATCCTCCACAAAGCTAGTTGTTTATGGATCAGTCTTCCCACTAGATTGTGAGCCATTCCTGGCCAAAGAGCACATCTGGTTAATCATCCTTCATACCCAGCCCAAAGCCTGGCTTGCTGGAAGAGCTCAGAAAGGTTGGTTGAAAATGTGGGAAGTGAGGGGAGGAGGTAAGGATAAGTCATCTGAGGCCATGCACAACTATCAGTAAGACTCCAGGACTCTATAGTTTATTAATTTCCTATTTTGAGCCTATGAAGGGCCAAGTATTTGATATGCATTATCTCAATTAATCCTAACAACCCAGGGAGGCAGGCATTATTATGATTACCCTTGTTTAAAAGATGAGGAAAAAGCTCAAGAAGTTAAACAATTTGCCCAAGGTCACTCTACTAGAAAGTACCAGAACCTTGGCACAAAAACAGATACTCAGATCAATGGAACAGAATAGAGAACCCAGAAATGGACCCACAAATGTATGGCCAACTAATCTTTGATAAAGCAGGAAAGAATTATCCAATGGAATACAGATAGTCTCTTCAGCAAGTGGTGCTGGGAAAACTGGACAGTGACATGCAGGAAAATGAAGCTGGACCACTTCCTTACACCATACACAAAAATAAACTCAAAATGGATGAAAGACCTAAATATAAGACAGGAAGCCATCAAAATCCTCGAGGAGAAAGCAGGCAAAAACCTCTCTGCCCTCAGCCTCAGCAACTTCTTATTTAACACGTCTCCGGAGGCAAGGGAAACTAAAGAAAAAATGAACTACTGGGACCTCATCAGAATAAAAAGCTTCTGCACAGTGAAGGAAACAATCATCAAAACTAAAAGGCAACAGAAGGAATGGAAAAAGATATTTGCAAACGACACATCATTTAAAGGGTTAGTATACAAAATCTATAAAGAACTTATCAAACTCAACACCCAAAAAACAAATATTCAGCGAAGAAATGGGCAAAAGACATGAATAGACACTTCTCCAAAGAAGACATCCAGATAGCCAACCAACACATGAAAAAATGCTCCACATCACTCATCATCAGGGAAATACAAATCAAAACCACAATGAGATACCATCTCGCACCTATCAGAATGGCTAACATTAACCACTCAGGCAACAACAGATGTTGGAGAGGATGCAGAGAGAGGATTCCTTTTGCACTGCTGGTGGGAATGAAAACTGGTACAGCCACTCTGGAAAACAGTATGGAGGTTCCTCAAAAAATTAAAAATAGAACTACCCTACGATCCAGCAATTGCACTACTAGGTATTCATCCAAGGGATATAGGTATGCTGTTTCAAAGGGACACATGCACCCCCATGTTTATAGCAGCACTATCAGCAATAGCCAAAGTATGGAAAGAGCCCAAATGTCCATTGATGGATTAATGGATAAAGAAAATGTGGTGTATATATATACAATGGAGTATTACTCAGCAATCAAAAAGAATGAAATATTCCCATTTGTAACTACGTGGATGGAACTAGAGGGTACTATGCTAAGCAAAATTAGAGAAAGACAAATATCATATGACTTCACTCATATGAGGACTTGAAGATACAAAAGAGATGAACATAAGGGAAGAGAAGCAAAAATAATATAAAAACAGGGAGGGGGGACAAAACATAAGAGGCTCTTAAATACAGAGAACAAACAGAGGGTTACTGGAGGGGTTGTGGGAGAGGGGATGGGCTAAATTGGTAAGGGGCAGTAAGGAATCTACTCTTGAAATCATTGTTGCGCTATATGCTAACTAACCTGGATGTAAATTTTAAAAATAAATTAAATAAATAAATAAATATTAAATAAATAAATAAATAGTACCAGAACCAAGATTTGAATCCTGGGACAACCCCCACCCAAGGATGTTTTAATCCTGACAAGTCAGAGAAGAGTCCAAAGATGGGTATCCTTGGCCCTTGAGCTCATTAGAGCCACAAGCAGAACATCTTCCAGAGGGAGAGTCTAAATCAACTAGTTATAATGCAAACAAAAATGTCAAGTTCTCTTAAAACATCTTCAGACTCTCAGGGTTGGTTCACTGCTTCAACTTTTAATTACAGAAATACAAGAAAACAAATGAGGGAAGGGAATAACCTCAACCAGAAGATAGGACAACAGATCAGACACAATAGCTAGTTTTCAGTTCCTATCAAATCTTCCTGCTCATGGATTTTTAGCTTTAACGCTGCAGTTATATAGGGATACTTTTTTCCTCAAATCCTAAGGAAACAAAGAATCATGTAAGTCAAAATAACCGAAAGCCCCATTTAATTTGCATTTATACATAATACATATGTTTATACCTTTAATACAGCAAATACTGAAAGAGAATTCATTTCTACCTATGGTCCACTTGGTGGTGGATCAACTTAGGGAGGGACCTCCCCACACACAAAGGACCAAAGTGGTAAAAGAAGAGATAAACAGGAGGCAAATATAATGGAGGACACACACAGGAGCCATACGAACAAAAGAAAAGGAAGTGGTAAAAATACAGTAAGGGAAAGGAGGCTAAAGGTCATAGATGCTTAGTAGTTGGTTTCTGCTAGGGATATCTACTACCTCCGTGATTTCCAGACCTCAGAAATGTGTGTGGGGCTGGGCTCCATTACAAAAATGGGAAATTGAGGGGAGGGGGAGGGTTATAATTTGCTTGCTTTTATTAGATTCCCTATCCTGAAAATTCTGATTTTGTAGGCCTTTGGTTGGCCTAGAAATCCTTATGGCACCCAGGTTTGAGATTCTCTAGGGATAGTCCCATTTTTGGAGAATGCCTATTATCTGTATCAACTAACCACGGTTCACAGAGTTCTTCTGTGAATGGAAGCCACAGTCCATTTCCATGAACTTACTCTAAACTGTAACAATAGTAGCCCAAGCAAAATCCCAATGTTCTCTTTCCAACATCTCATGTGCCTACTGAACATTCCCCATACATTACCTCTTAATGTTCACACCTCTGTGCCTTTGCACACACTGTTCCCCCTGGAGTGTTTCTGCATGTTTAAATCCTCATCATTCTTCACAGCCCCATCTCCAAAATGCCTATACTTCTTTTTGTATCTTCAAACTCTCGGTACCTTATTGACACATACACCTTAATCACCCTATTAGAGTATATGCTTAAGAGTATATGTGGCAGGGGCCATATCTTAACTCATCTTTATCTCCCAAAGGTCCCATATTATCTGTTGAATTATTATTAGTCAGGAAAACAAAGTAAAACCAAGGTTCAGTTTCAGCCTTAGGCCAGAGGTTCCTCTTCTGTAGCTCAAAATAGGAATCAAAATTTTCCTGACTCAGGCAGGATGTGCTCAAAGCCTACCCTCTCTTGCCCCAGGTACTCACAACCAGAACAGCATGGGAAAGCAAAACAAAACAAATCATTAGGAAGGTCAATATTTCCTATGATTAAATTTCCTATCAGATAAAATAATGCCACTTTCTTCAGTCAAACCAAACTCAACGACTGTTCACTCCCAGAAGACCCTGTTTGGGCCTCAGTGGAACACATGTGCCATATGGATATCAAGCCTTCCTTTCCTAACAAAAAATAGGCAAGGGAACTTGAGCCACTAGAGACTAATTTCATTCTGAGCTGGCAATCTAGTTTCAGATCAAAACCACTAAATCTGGATATACCACATTCTCAAGACCACAGGGGAAGGCTGTAGCTCAGGAAACAGGAGAGCACAGTGCTGCTGACCCAACCAGGAATGTGAGTGGCAGTGTTGCACCTCTCTGGCAGAATGCTCCTTTGCCCCATCACAGAGAGGAGGTAGGCTTTGCCTAGGACCAAGACATTATGGGGCAGGGGCACCTGGGTGGCTCAGTCGGTTGAGCGTCTGACTTTGGCTCAGGTCATGATCTCACGGTTTGTGGGTTTGAGCCCCGCATCAGGCTCCGTGCTGACTGCTTGCTCAGAGCCTGGAGGCTGCTTCAGATTCTGTGTCTCCTTCTCTCTCTGTCCATCCCCTGCTCGTGCTCTGTCTCACTCTGTCTCTCAAAAATAAATAAATGTAAAAAATAAATAAATAAAAAGACACTATGGGGTATTTGGTATTTTATTCAAGAGTTGGTATTTTTCCAGAAATATACAGGAGTAGAAACAACCCTGGGCCTGAGAAACAAAATGTATGGTTTACAGTCTCTGCTTTGCCCTAATTAGCTCTGTGTCTTAAACAAGTCCTTTTTGCCTATTTGAGCCTCAATGTTTATATCTCTAAAATGTAAAATCTAAAATGATTTTAATACCCAAACCAGCATATATCCAATTAAAAGAGAAATATAAATCATTAACTTGAAATTAGAGAAAATAAAAATTACAAGTTTAACACTGGAAAAAATTAGGATGTAGGGCCCTATAGTTACTAAAGTCAGGCCACAAATTTGGCTCTGTGCCTCCTGGCACCCAGAACAAAAAGAGAAACATGATAAGTTATACATTTCCAATTGCCCAAAAAGAAATATCATGCCCGTTCCTCAGGAGAGGAAAGTTTTTTCTGGCACTCATTCCTGAAAGAAATTTCTTCCTATTAACTTTTTAAAGGGGACACTAAGTGAAATTGTAGCTTAAGACTTCAACTACATCAACCCTTATAAGAAATGTAGTAGCAAGTTATATAAAGCTGTTTAGGACAACGTCCTCCAGGAAAGCAAAGGGCAGTGAAAGTTCATTTCAGTGAAAATAACTCAAGAGGCTGAGGTAATATGGCCCAAATATGCACCTTTCAGTAAGCCAGCTTAATCCAAGGATAAAACTAAGAATGGCCAGAGGAACAGGTAGACAACATGTCCTTCCAAAAACTTGCATAAATATGACTTCTTCCACATGGGTGTTATTAAAAGTTGGGCAGTAGGGGGCCCCTGGGTGACTCAGTTGGTTAAGTGTCCAACTTTGGCTCAGTTCATGATCTTGTGGTTGGTGAGTTCAAACCCTGCATCTGGCTCTGTGCTGATAGCCTGGAGCCTGCTTCATATTCTTTGTCTCCCTCTCTCTCTCTGCCCCTCCATCACTTTGTGTGTGTGTGTGTGTGTGTGTGTGTGTGTGTGTGTGTGTGTGTGTGTGTTGTGTCCATGCGCGCACTCTCTCTCTCTCAAAAACAAACATTTTTAAAAAAATTTTTTTTTAAGTTGGGCAGCAATTTGCAATGAGATGATTTCGAACTTCTGTTCTGGTTCTGATAGATCTAAGTGACATGTTTGGTCTTCATTTATTGGCACTAATTAAAGATCTGGTGGTTTTCTGCCTCTTATTGCACATTCCCAAATCAATGGATTGGGAATTCCTGCCAAAGAGAGGAGGGAAACCTATTGATATGAGTGTTATTAAAAGCTAACAGCAGGTGCCTGGGTGGCTCAGTTGGTTAAGTGTCCTGTTTTCAGTTCAGGTCATGATCTCATAGTTGTGAGATCAAGCCCCCAGTCAGGATCTGAGCTGGCCCTAGAGAGCCATGGGATTCTCTCACCCCCTCCCCTGTGCACAGGTATGCACACACTGAAGCTCTTTCTCAAAAGTAAATAAATAAATAAAAGCTAACTCAAGTGTGTATGTGCCCAGTTTCCCATACATTCTCTCATTTAATCTTCCCATCAATTCTGTGATAGTAACTGGTATTAGACCTTTTTTACAAAAGGAACAGAGATTTAGAGAAGTTTAGCAAATTGCCCAAGGTCACAGAGCTAATTATCCCAATCTTCCTGGTTCCTCTAGTCCTGCTTACAGTGCCTCCTTGCATCGATGAAATGTGATTACTGGTAGAAATGCTTATTTGTCAGGAGAACAGTAAAAACAAAATAAAGCTACTAGGGGAGGCAAGAGCTGTTTATTAACAACAAAATGACAACAGAGCTTTTAGAGACCTATAAAAAGTATAAAAGGGTGAAAAATATTGTGAAAAGCAGAAGTCCTAAAATAAATTCCAAGAGAACAGTTGCCCACCCCAGGAAAAGGAAGAGAAAAATTATTTTTCTCTTCTCTTAAAAATAAAAGTATTGGGGCGCCTGGGTGGCTCAGTCAGTTGAGCGTCCAACTCTTGACTTCGGTTGTCATGATCATGCAGTTGGTGGGATCAAGCCTGCATTGAGATCCGTGCTGACAGTGCACCTAGCCTGCAAGGGAGGCACCTAGCCTCTCTCTCTGCCTCTCCCCCTGCTTGCACGTGCTCTCTCTCTCTCAAAATAAGTAAGGAAACATTTTTTTAAGTATTATTCATATTCTTAAAGACTCAAACCATTGGCTCTCTTTAGTCATTCACCCATTCCACCAACCGATATTTATCCAATGCTACCCACACCAGGTACTGTCAATAGTGAGCAAGACAGAGAAACTCCCAAGCTTCCAATCTAGCCATCAAGTAGGCAATGTATTTCCATATGGTATTAAAGTTCTTTGAAAAAAACAAAGTTAAGGAGATTCAATAAAGTTGAGGGGCAGGGAAAGGAGGAGCTGTTCTGAGAGGAGCTCTCTGAGACCCAAGTGAGAGAAGCCAATCATGTAAAAAATTATAGAAAGGCATTCCGGAAAGAGGAACTACCAGTATAAAGGCCCAATGACAAAAACAAACCTTCCAGATTTTAGAAACCTGAGGAAAGCTGGTGCAGTTGGAGCAGAGTGGACCAGCCACATAGGAGAGGAGGAGAGAGGAGTTGGGGGAAGGAGATAGGTTGTGCAATGCCTACAGGGAAAGGAGTTGGATTATGTCTGAAGGGCAATACGAAACCACTGGAAAACTATAAACAGGGGAGTAGCATAATCCAATTTATTTTTAAACTCTCAGGGGCTATATTCACAAATCTCAGGGAAATTCAGGTAGGTGTGGTCCTTTAAAGAAGCAAGTAAGAGGCACCTGCCTGGGTGGCTCAGTTAGGCCCAGGACTCTCGGTTTGGGCTCAGGTTATGATCTTAGTTTGAGGGTTCACGACTCCTGCACTGTCAGTGCAGAGCCTACTTGGGATTCTCTCTCTCTCTCTCTCTCTCTCTCTCTCTCAAAATAAATAAGTAAACTTAAAAAAATATATAAAGATGCAAGTAAATATCATCTTTTGTTAAGGATGACATCATTGAAAACTATCAACTCTAATAAAATACCTTTAGCCGGAAGGCCCTGACTTCCCATAACAGGAGGCTACATTTTAAAAAGATGCTTCCTTTTCCAGAGCTTAATACCCTTTCATGCTAAATGATGCAATTGTCAGAGCACCTAGTGGTTTGTTGATGGACCCTAGGGAAATGCCAAGATAATTTACAAAGGAAACTGATCCTGAACCTCCATTTGAGTCCCACCTGGACATCTCTTCCCTCTGCTTTTCTATACTAGGATATCCTATCCTTTGCCATGCATTTGTTGCTTTCTTTTTTATTACTGGCTCAAAACTAAATATTCCAAATGTAAGCTGTTTGACCAAACTGAATATTATCAATTTCAACAATCCTACAGTTAGTGTTCCCATATAAACCATATCTTTGGCAGGAAGGACCATAGTTGAATTTGAATTTGGATAGGGTTCTATTTGAAGCTAAATGCAGCTTTGATTAATTCAAGGAAATTTCTTTTACCAACATGTTTGGACACAATAAAGGAAAACATCTAACATGTGGATACATCAGGTTTGTGCTTGACGGCTGAGATAGAGGTAACAGCAACAGAAACTGGGTAACTAACAAGGTTCACCTGCACGCAGAAGCCAAGCTATCATCACAGGAAAGAACCAGGGCTGAGGTAGGTAGGCAAGGAGGTCAGGGGAACTTATGTCCCTTCTTATTAACAACTGTTGACAGATAAGGCCCTGACTCTCCCAGACCCCCTCCAAAAATCACCAACCTGCCCTTCCCCCAGGCCACATGGCCTAGAATACCCAGCTATTAAACAGCATCAACATTTTCTGCTGGCCAATTGTTAACATCCCAGGCATAATAACTATGTCACTGTCTCAAAACTATTAAAATCATTAAAACAGTAAAAAGTCACATAATCTATGAATAGTAGAGCAGATTCATCAGAACTACTCACAACCCCAACCCCACGCACCTAGAAACATCCAGGGGTACAGAACACAGCAGCCCTCAAATAGATTGGGCAGGGTGGTGTGGATGCGATGGGGGGTCTTATGGCCAAGGCTTCATGACAGCTGAAAGCAAACCACACTATGCCCTTAGACTTCTCAAAGCCTAAGCTAGTGCTGTCAGATGAGTGATCTTGGGTTTGTATAGAGTGGGTCACACACTTGACTAAGGCATTGCACACTTCATATCCAGTTTATGCCATTTCTTATTGACCACCTATATCACAATCTCATGACCCACTGAGAAAAATATCTCCAGAGTGTACTGACAGACTGCAGTTTTTAAATACTTTTTTTAATGTTTATTTATATTTGAAAGAGAGAGACACGGTGCATGAATGGGGGAGGGGCAAAGAGAGACAGAGGCAGTATCCAAAGCAGGCTCCAGGCTCTGAGCTATCAGCAGAGAGCCTTATGCGGGGCTCGAACTCACAAGCCAGGAGATCATGACCTAAGCCAAAGTTGGACGCCTAACCAACTGAGCCACCCAGGTGCCCCCAGACTGCATTTTTAATACTACTCAGCTCATCTTTATGTACATTTAAGTTTGAGGACCTCTGTCCTACAGCAATGTTTCTTAAACTGTGGGTCATCACCCATTCACCCATTTGGTCAAGAAATCAAGTTAACAGGCCATGACCAACAGTTGAGTTTTTGTTTTTGTTTTTTAATTAAGAAGAAAAATCTATATATGGAGCACACTGTAGGTAGTGAGGGCAATTATTTCCTAGAACTTCATGCAGGTGTGGACCTCAGTGCAGAGATGCAAAAGGTATTCCTTATTTTGGACCCCAAAGTTTGAAAACCACTCTCCTAGAGGAAAGAAGGAAAATAATACTCTTGTGCATGTTTATTTTCCATTTTCCATCCCTAACTCCAAGCTTTCTTATTTTAGTTCAAACACAAGATATCAAGACAGATCCCAGAAATTCTATTATTAAATCCTAAACCAATATGAGCTAAGGAGGGGGATGAACCCAAGGCCCCCACCCCTGCTTGAGACCTTTACCATGAAGATGGGGATAAGGGATGGTGCCAAAGGGAAGTTTGCACAACTCTCCTCAGGCTGGACCTTTTCCTTGGTAAAGAACTTATAGCCATTCATGTCACAATTCAGAAGAATTAAAATGTTCCTCATCAGGGGCAAGACTCAGCCTTAGTATTGAGTGCTAAGGAGATGAGGGGAGAATAGACAACTGAGATTTGGCCCATCTTTGCATCCTGTGGCAATGATGAAGTCAAAGGAAAGCCAACCCCACTGATGGCAAGGCCTGAAGTTCTCACAACGAGGAGACTACTGAAGAGCGTCAAGCATGCGAGGTCAAGTCCTACTGCAGAGCCAGTGACAGGAGTTACCTTGGTCAAGGCACTTAACTTCTAAACCCCCTGAGTTCCTTGCTCTGCCAGCGTTCCCTCACCAAATGAGATACAGAGAAGCGGCTTGCCTAATGCTCTGGGTCAGGGAAACCCATCTTGCTGGGCCAGAAGACAGGAACAAGAGAGGAAGGGCAAAGAAAGGAGGATGAGTAGCTAGATTAGCCTTTAGACTCACCAGAAGCAAGTACTCAGTTAAAAGAGCCAAGACTCCAAGACAACAAGTTGACAAGAAGGCCAGAAAGCAAAGCCCCATAAAACCCAGAAGCAGTTTGGTGTGCCATTCACGGCGGTGACGGTTAGACTGTGGGAGGGTCCGCTACTTGCAGCAGAAAAAAAAAACAAAAAAAACAAAAAAACAAAAAAAAACGGAGGCCACTCACTCACGTGGCTTTTTAAGTGCTTGTATGCTGAGAGTGAAGTCAGAGGTGGCAGTCTCTTGGGCTGGGTCCAAAAGAACAGGTGGTTACCCCAACCCCCAACGGGAGAAAAGCCACCACTTGACTAAAGACACCCAAGAGGTCGGCGGCCAAGGAGGGTGAACTTAAAGCAGTGACAGGTCAGGGCTGCCCCTCAGCGCCAGTTCCTGGGAGGTATTCGCTGGAGAGGCCCCTGCATTCCGTCGGGCAGGAGAGAACTCGGCGCCCACCCCCTTGGCAAGGGCAGTGGGGAGGCTCCGGGAAGCGGCCAGGCAGGAACTCGGCTGCGGTTACCTCGGCCCAGGGCCGGCCAAGCGCTCCTGGGAGTTTCGAGGGCGGCCAGTCCCCCACAGGCGGGAGCCCCGGGGGCGACGCCCCGGACCCAGTGTCTCCAGCGGAGACCCAGCGCCACCGGGGACAGAAAGCGTCCGAAGCCCACCCTCTCCCGACCCCCCACGGAGCCCGAACGCACAGAAACTGTGCTAAGAAGCAGCGACCCGGTGTCCAAGTCCCGTCCGCCAAACCGCGCACCCTAGACTTACTTGCCCGGCTTCTCGCACAGCTCCTCCGCCCCGACCCGGGGACCCGCGCCACCACGGGTCCCGCCGCGGGCAGCTGCCCGGGCCCTGCAGTGTTTGTAAACAAACCGGTCACGTGGCCCCGGCGGCCCGCTTCCCGCCCCTCGCGCCCGCGGCCTCCACGGGCACCCCACGCCGGACCTCGCCTCGGGGGCGCAGCGCACCTCGCGGGAGCCGGGCCGGACGGGCCACGGGACCGGTGCCCACTGCCGGGTGCCCCGCGCCCGCGCTGACAGCGCGCCCCACGCCCACGCGCGCCCGGCCCGCGCCGCGCTCCAGGCTCGCTCACCCGGCAGCAAGCTGCCCCGTCCGGCCAGCGCGGGGCTCGGCTCTGCGGGGGTGCGCAGCAGCAGAGGGCCGCCCGGCTGGCTCCCGGGCTCCGGGCGCGCTCTTAAAGCCACAGTCTCCGCCACTGCCGCCGCCGCCACTCCGCATCCCTCCGGGTCGGGGCCGGGGGCTGCCCTGTGACGGACGCGCCCCCGCGCCTATCCCCTCGCCCTAGCACATAGCAACACGCCGCGGGTTGGCCCGGCTCGGCCGCAGCCCATGCTCCCCGAGCCAATCAGCGAAGGACGGAACTCCGCCCCCCGCTTCCCCAGCCTCCCACCCCCACCCCTCGGCGCTGGCCGGGCTGGGGTGCGGGGAGTGCGGAGTGCCGGGTCTGAGCAGGGTGGGCTTTCAGTGCCTGAGGGGAGACCTTTTATTTGTGTTTGGGGTTTGTCCGCAGGTCAAGGCTGGGATTCCTAGAACCTAGGAATAGGAGTGGGGAAGCTGTAATGGTGCTTGTAGGGTCAAGACAGTAACCCGCTCGTTACACGTTAGCCATCTCTAACTCAGAGCCTAAGTTACCTTAAGAGGTTCTCAGGACCCGGTCCGATTGAATTTAATAAAATAATGCCAACCCAGCCCAGGCCCTACTCAGAAGCAAGCCATTTCTCCACTTCTCCCTGCTCTGCTAGTAATTTCAGCGAGTTACAAGTAGGAAAGACGTGGAGGGGAATTGGAAGGCGCCCAGCCCCCTATTGCTGCCGATTTTCCAAAGATTTTGAAGGGAAATGCGGATGGCTAGCCCAGAAAAGTGGAATGGCCAGTGAACAGAGGGAGAAGCCCACGTTCTGGGTCAGTGAAGTGGTGCTTTTCAAGTAAGAGAAGGTTAAAAAATAAGCCCAGGCAGTCAGGAAATCCAGGAAGGCACCAGGTGGGTGGAGTGGGGCAGTCTCCCTGCAGGAAAACAGGTCAGTTTGAGAAAGAATGCTGGCAGGGGTCAGGGGAAGAGAGCAGCCCAGCCTTTTCACTTCACCACTAAAGTTCTGCAATTCCCCAGAGAGCAGTAGGAAACCCCATGTTTTATTGAGCAGCTCTCAGGATGTGAGATGCCTCTGGAGATACCGCTGACTTCAACTCCCTTTCATATACTGGTTTGGACATAAACTAAGAATATTACTGAGGTAGATCCCCAGGTGGCTGTAGCTTCACCTGCAACTCCATCCAGCTGTCTTTAAAATATATTTGATTCAGATACTATACATTGCATTCATACTGTGTTCAGTTAATATACCTTGTATGGTTGGATGTGAATCCAGTCCTAATGTCAGTAAAATGTTTGTTAAAAACAACACAAATACCTCAAATTCATCAGCATCATACATATGTATCAGTCTCAAATTTGCAGTTTGGGTGTGTAATCCGGAGCACCATGTCACTATCACTGTTCACATTTGACAAACCTGGAAAGCCTAAAGCTGAAAAAAAAGAAAAAAGAAACCTTTTCAGATAAGAAAGAATCACAAACAAGAAAGGTTTAACACTTAATCCTTTATCTAAAATGTGATGGATTCTTTAGATTATCAAGAGCTTGATTTCTAGCCCCGATGTGCCCCCTGGGCAAATTTCTTTGTCTCTCTAGGCCTTAGTTTTCACAGTTGAAAACAAAGATCCAGATAGCCTGGTCTCTAAAGTCCCTTCCCCTCCAAAATTCTAAGTAAAGCCAGGAAGTCAAACTTGTTACAACTTTTCAGCAATATTCTAGAGAGTTTTTGTGTTGCCAGATCAACACTTCCCAACAGTAGATGCTGCATTAGTTTAACACCCTAGGATACTGGGATGTTATGTAACAAGATTGGTGGCTACTGTTTCTGTTTAAATAAAAGATAACATTAGCTTAGGAGGACAAGCTTGGTGCAGTGGTTCAGAGGGAGATCTGAGGACCCCTGCAGGCCTGCTGTGTGTATGCAGGGGACTGGAGAAGGGAATCAGACAGTAGGACCAGGAGACAATAGAACCAGCCAGCCAGCCAATGGCAACAACAAAAAATATTTACTAAGCCTGATCATACCTCTTCCCAGTCAAAAGGGCCAAGCATGGTGAGTTGCTAAGCATGAGGGTAGAAGTGGAACAAGTAGTAGAAGCGACTTCTGTCCCTCACTGAAAGCAAACACTTCTGACTGCCCCTCTGTACACACATACTCAGTGCCTATTACATGCAGAACTTCCTGCTTCACTTGGATGGTAGAATTCTGAAGACTACCCAGGAGAGAAGCTGGGGCCAATGGACAGTGTATGAGAATAGACAGATATTTATCCTGTAGGGCAAAAAATGAGATGGAGAGAATGTAGGGAAAGTCAAAAAGTTGTTCAGATTTTACCAAAGAGCTCTTTAAAAAAAAAAAAAAAATCCCGGACAGTAAAAGTTTGAGATGTTCCTGGCTTCCCAGACAGGTTATCAGTATGGCTTTGTCAATGGCCCAGTACCCTTGTCTCCTCTGCATAAGGCCAAATTCATTCATTCCCAAAGCCTTAACAGCCATTCTTTTCCAGCAACCTCTCCAGTCCCATGTTCCCACTGTTGCCACATTCACATCGTTGTTATTTCATATGTTTACATACATGTTCCTTTCCCCCATCCCCACACCAATCCATCAGCAGATCTTGTCAGCTCTACTTCAAAAATATCTATATATCTTCAGATCTATAGATCAAAAAGATCTATCTATCTGTTCTACCACCCTGGGTGAAACCACCCACATCTCTTGCCTAGAGTAACCAACAGCTGATCTCCCTTCTTCCAATCCATTCTCTGTACAACACCAAATGGTACTTTTTCAAAACAAACTCCTTAAGTTGGTCCATAAGGCCCTACTAACCAGCTCTGCCAACCTCTCTGGTCTTCCCCTGCAGCTCCTTTGCTCATGCTGCTACAGTCAAGATGGCTGCCTTTCTGTTCCTCAAATAACACCAGGCCTAGTCCTGTTAACAGTATTTTTATTTGCTGTTCCTTCCACCGGAAACACTTTGCCACAGAAGACTGCCTCCTTGCTACTTGGTTCTCAGGTCAAATGCCTCTTCCAACTACCCAATCTGCTCCCCCTCCCAGAGTACTTTCTATCATACTCTCTCCCACCTTATTTTCTTCATGACACATATAACTCTCTGAAATTACCTTGTTCGTTTATTTATTCGTCTTCTGTTTCTGTCCCATCCAGCTCTAAAGTGTAAACTCCATGAAAGCATCAGGGACCTTGGTCTGTCTTGCTTCCTGTTATATTCCTAGTGCCAAGAAGAGTGTCTGATTCTCAACCAATGTTTGTTTGTTCAGTAACTAACTGAACAAACGAATGAACATGTCCACAGCCTCACATCTTTGTCTCCACAGTTTCTCTCACTTAGAACATTATTCTCTCCTTAACCCCCCACCTTCCCCCTCTGCTTTTTCTTCTCATCATTCCATCTCAAAGCCTTTTTGCTTAATGACTCAGTCCAAAGATCAGATCAAATGTCACTCCTTTGGAGGAATTTCCCTTAACCTCCCTAGAAGAATTCATTCTTTTTCTCCTCAGTACCTTCACAGCACTTTATTCATAGCTCTATTATATCACTCAACACTTTGCATTCCCTAGTAGGAGTTATCAGTTATCCATCCCTTCTGCCAGTGCCTCCTGGGCTGGAACCTTATCAGATGTCTTTGTATTTTCAGCACCTGGCACATGGTAGGCCCTCTCTTGAGGTTTATATCTGAATTGAATCCAGTAGGGATCCAAGCGGGAATGGATAGCATCGGTCCTCAGAGTATACTGATCAACAGATAGCAGTCTTACTTTGTAGTATGACAACATTAAACCTGAAATGTCAGGGTATCCTATAGTAATAGAGGCAACCTACATTTTAAAATCACAGTACAATAGAAAGTTCCTGGAGGTTAAAGGCTACAAGCTTTCACACTACCATATCACCTGGGAAAACACTGCCCTCTGTCTGTGTGGGGAGGGGAAGTTGCTCATCCCAGGCTTCATTATATCCCCTCCTCCTCCCCCCACCCCACCCACCCCCAAAGTCCCATGACATTACATCACAGAGGAAGGCTTGGTGCCATCTTCCTGTGAACAGATCATGGTAACAGTGCTTTGTTTCTTTATGTACAATAAATGCTTTCTCTGATCCTTGTCCAACTCCTTCATTTTCTGTCATGAAAGTGGCTGATTATATGCTTTTCAGACTGCAAATGGGTTAAGTGTTGTACCTCAGCCCTCCTGAACATACCCTAACAAAAAACTGCCATTATTTATTGAGCACATATTGTGTACAGAGCAGTTTCTATTCTATCTAGCTATATTTAATCCTCAAAGCAACCTGGAAGATAGGTAATTTTCTCTCTCTTTTTTTTAAAGCTGATCGTATGGAATTTGAACCCTGACCTATCTGGCTTCAAAGTCCAGTCATTCTCTTTATTCCCTACCATCAAAGAATAAAAATGCTTCTCTCCTCTTCTCTTCAAATATCTCAGTCACCTTTACAAGGAAACGTATCTGAACATCAAGCAAAGCAAAACCCTTTGCCAAGCTAAAGGGCCTGGAAACAAGATTTATAAGAGCTTAGCACTTCCATCTTAAAAACAACAGTAACAATAATATTTATCTTGCTCTTCCTATGTTCTAGGAGCTGGTATAGACACTTTACATGCATTGTTTAATTTAATCCAATCTTCACAACCACCTTATAGAGGAAGATACCACAGGTCTACATACCCTAAGCACAGTTCGAAATCCAAAAAAGTCTGAAAATCAAAAGTGAGTTTGACAGAGCTCATATGGAACAAAAGCAGAGCAGTAGTGTTCAATAATTAAAATCTGTAGGGTAAAAAAAAAATGACAGAATACAAGCAATTATATTTTCCTTACTTTATTTTCACAAACTTCTAATAGCATCTTCATGGAGTATCTTTTCTTACCCAGTCCTTCCCATGTGGGCTAGTCTCAATATTTGTCTAATCAGTAGATATATCTCCCAACCAGTTACAATACCATTGAGGAGGTCTCTCTTCTGCACAAAATTTTTTAACTTTCAACAAACTAATATAATAAACCATGGCAGATTTTTCCCATGCTCCACTTTCTAAGAAAAAAACAAAACAAAACAAAACATATGCAGCTCATTTGATGGCAAACTTCAACTAACATGAGGTCATTCACAGGCTTTATTAATCCCATCTAGTATATTCATATGTTTCTTATAGGAATATTAATGCTTGAAGAGCTCCCACTCCCTGGGATTTTACGTTACATACAGTGTATGCACACTGAAAGCTCCTAGAATTTAAAACATCTTTATCCCTGGATGCCTGGGGGGCTCAGTCAGTTAAGCATCTGAATTAGGCTCAGGTCATGGTCTCTTGGTTCATGAGTTTGAGCCTGGCATCAGGTTCTGTGCTGACCGTTCAGAGCCTGGAGCCTGCTTCAGATTCTGTGTCTTGATCTCTCTCTGCCCTTCCCCCCACTCTCACTCTCTCAAAACTAAACATTAAAAAAAAATTATTCTTTTATTATTTAAAAAAACTTTTTAAGTGTTTATTTATTTTTGAGAGAGAGACAGAGTGCAAGAGGGGGAAGGACAGAAAGAGAGGGAGACACAGAATCTGAAGCAGGCTCCAGGCTCTGAGCTGTCAGCAGAGAGCCTGATACAGGGCTTGAACTCACAGACCAGACCGTGAGACCGTGACCTGAGCTGAAGTCGGATGCTCAACCGACTGAGCTACCCAGGTGCCCACATTAAAAAAAATTATTAAAATCTGTATCCCAGAATTTCAAATATGGGATTGAGGACTATGTTATTATCCCTATTTTACAAATGAGTAAACTTAAGCTCAGAGATGTTAATTAATTTGCCCAAGGTCACACAGCTAGTAAATAGTAAATAGCTAGAAAATAGGATTAAAAATATGTCTGAAACTGTGAAAAAAAATTTTGGAACACATATGACAGATAAAGCCTCATTTTTCTGAAGGCAAAGATAATGAAGTGACAGTTCATAGTAGAGGAAAAAGAAATAACTTATAAAGATATGAAAAAATATTCAATCAATCATAGTAATAGTAAGAAAAAATTTAAATTAAAATTATAATGAGGTGCTATTTTTATTCTATCAGATTGGCAGCTAGCAAAAGTTTCGATAACATTGTGTAGAAAAGATATGAAGAAACAGCCATTCATATGTTGTTTGAAATAAGGTAAATTGGTATGATTTCTATGAAGGGCAATTTGGTAACCTCTCTCAAAAGTAGAAATTAATATACTCAGAAATTTCACTTCTAGAAACTTTTCCTTAAAATATGCTCACACATGCACACAAAAATGAGTATAAAAGGATATTGTAGCATTGTTAGTATTAGCAAAAACTGTCTCCGGAGAATGTAATTTTACCGTTGATTAAAGCCCAGACATTTTACAACTCTCTAAAACTGACAATGGGGAATGATTATTTCTTCTGTCCAGTAGAAGAAAACCTCAAAAATTATTTTTACCCTATAGGCCATTAGCCAGTTTTGTATCAAAATTAACAATTTTATTTCAGAATTTCTTTTTATCCATTGACTACATTATTCAACTTTCATATTCTCTTTCGAACCAACTTTGTCCTCCTGGTGGGTTCTTCATTATAAGTTAAATTAAGACTTGATATGTGCTTTCTATGCATTTATTTTGGAAATTTGCTTTTCAACTTTTGAGACTGATGCTTTGAGATAACCTAAATCCATCAGTAAAGGTCTGGTTGAGGGGCACCTGGGTGGCTCAGTTGATGAAGTGTCCTACTCTTGATTTTGGCTCAGGTCATGATCTTATGGTGTGTGACTTCGGGCTCCAGGTCATGCTCCGTACTAATAGCAAGGAGCCTGCTTGGGATTTTCTTCTCCCTCTCAGACTCTGCCCCGCCCCTACTCTCAAAATAAATAAATAAAATAAAATTTAAAAAAAGGACTGGTTGAATAAATCACGATGCCTCTATACAAAGGAATAGTATGCAGCCATTAAAAAGTCAGGTCCGTATGTAGGTCCTCCATGAGGGTGAGGATTTTTGTCTGATTCCCAATGAACTTAAGCACCTAGAATACTGTTTGAGCACATAATAGCCTTAATTTGCTCCTGGCTGTGATAACAAGCAACCCCAAAATATCAATGCCTTATACAAAAACATGTTTTTTTTTCCCCTTGTGGATATGTAGGGCAGCTATGGTGGCAGTGCTCTAGGCTGAGGGTCACAGGTTAGGTTTAAATTGGCTTCTAGTATCTGCTCATTTATGGACCACTGTAGTTTCAACAAGTACATGAAAGCATATGATGCCCCTTAAAGCCTCTACTTAGAATGACACACTGTCACTTCTACCCACAATCCATTGGCCAGAAAACATGGCCAAAACCAAAGTCAAGAGAGAAGTATATTATACCTTCTCTAACTGGAAGAGTCTCTGAAGTCAAAGGGCAGAGAGCAGGATGTATAACCCTATCATGAGGAGTAGAGAACAATATTCCAGTCTATCACAGTGCTTAATAAATATGTGTTGAATGAATGAAGAGTGAACCAATTCCAAGAATTAAATGGAAAAAAAAAAAAAGCACAGTAAAGAGCAATTGTATAAAGTATGCCACCATTTGTTTTGGGTTTTTTTTTGGGGGGGGGGTGTTTTGTTTTATTTTTTAAGTTTTATTTATTTATTTTGAGAGAGAGCGCACACATGCACGAGCAGGGGAGGGACAGAGAGAGAGGGAAAGAGAGAATCCCAAGCAGGCTCTGCACTGTCAGCACAGTGCCAGATGCGGGGCTCAAATCCATGATCCATGAGTTCTTGACCTGAACTGAAATCAAAAGTCAGACGTCCAACTGAATGACTGAGCCCCTGCCACCATTTGTTTTAAAATATATATTTACATGCAGTATATATACAAGTATGCTTGAATATGCCTTTACCACCTCTAGAAAAATGCTCAAGAAGCTTGTATCTGTGGTTGCTGCTGGGGAGAAGAACTAGGGGAGGGAGGGTTAGGAATGGGAGGGAACCTTACCATATAGTATCACATGTATGTATTAACCTATTAAAAAATAAAATCGGGGTGCCTGGATGGCTCTGTCAGTCAAGCATCAGACTTCAGCACAGGTCATGATCTCACAGTTCCTGATTTCAAGCCCCACATCAGGCTCTCTGCTGTCAGTGTGAAGGCTGCTTCAGATTCTCTCTGTCCCTCCCTTGGTCTCACTTATGCTCTCTCTCTCTCTCTTTCTCTCTCTCAAAAATAAATAAATTAAAAAATGAAAAACAAAATAAAATTAAGTTCTCTATGGAGGAAATGAAAAGAATAACACACACTGTCTGACTATAGAGTCCAAATTCTAAAACTCTATGCTATAATATCTTTAGGATAAAACATGGATCAGAATTTTTTTTTATTCTTGGGGCGCCTGGGTGGCTCAGTCGGTTAAGCGTCCGACTTCAGCCAGGTCACGATCTCACGGTCCATGAGTTCGAGCCCCGCGTGGGGCTCTGGGCTGATGGCTCAGAGCCTGGAGCCTGCTTCCAATTCTGTGTCTCCCTCTCTCTCTGCCCCTCCCGCGTTCATGCTCTGTCTCTCTCTGTCTCAAAAATAAATAAACATTTAAAAAAAAAATTAAAAAGAATTTTTTTTTATTCTTAATTCATTGCAAACAAACTGTACATGGGATCCCCCTTGTCTCTAGTTCCTGCAGACTTACCTATAACACAGCACTAATTATAGCAAAATTCCATCTCAACCAATTTTTTAATGTTCTAGGGCTGTCATTTTCAAACTCTGCAGAAGGCTTCCCATTCCTGGGAAACCCTGTAGGTGAAGTCTCTGAAGAGAGGGGTTTGAAACTAGTTTAGCTGTTTTGCTTCTGAATTTAAATAAAACCATTCTCCTAATAGTAAAATATGATAACTATGGCTCCCTCATTCTCATTTTATGGTTCTTATAGAGCAGTATAGTCCTTAGGCACCCCCAAAACTTCAGATAAAGTTCCCCTCAAGACATATCAATAAAGAGAATCAAAATATGATGAAACAGATTGAACATCTACATAAAAGACTCACCTACTCAGCAAACGGGGAGACAGAGACTAAGGACTGCCCATGTCCAATTAAGGATTAAGGGCCTAATTTCTAAGAACTATAGTATTGTATTGTATTGTATTGTATTGTATTGTATTGTATTGTATTGTATTACATTGTGTTGTATTGTATCCAAAGCTGTAAAATATTCTAGGCTCTGAGTGAATGCATTGTATTATACATTGTCTGAAGAACTGCCTCGTTCATTACTGAAGTATCCCAGTGAAGAATGGGAATTCCACAACTGGAGGTTGACCATGGCCTCACTCATGCTTGCCTCTCAGCACAGGGTATGGAATCTTGCAGTTTACTAAGCCCTTTTCAATGGACTTATAGATTATATTATGGTACAGTATTCAGTTTTCACTTAGTTAACTCTCACAAAGTGGACAAGGGCTTAACAAAATTCCTTCAAAGAAACCACAAGTTAAAGATGATACTAATAATTAAAACACAAGCAAATAAAATGGTAGGGCTGACATTTCTCTTACCTTTAATATAAGCTGTCAGATATGTTATTCAGTAAAAGCAATAACATTCTTGTCAGGTCTGACAAGAAGATGATACCAAAAAAAAAAAAAATTCAAAATTATCTGCAGATGATTTGAAAAATGGATTTATAATTTTTTAAATTTTTATTTGTGTTTTCCTGCTAAGAAAAACACAACCAGAAAAATGTGGAGACCCCTGGTTTGAAAAAGTGACCCCTGAATAGCAAGAATTTGTCAATGACTCTCCAATGTAATCCAGACAGAAGGTGCCAGCATTTCATTCTACCTAACTGGTCACCTCTACAGAGAGATTGAATGAATCCAGTACAATAGCTTGATGATACTATCTTTTATGATCACCTAATTTCTTAATTGTATCCTTGATTTTAAAGTTTAATTTATGATTCAAATGTGTTGTCTTTCCTACAAGTAGAGAATGTACCATCCAATATTAATGTCTAATCATTGTGTAATTCAGGATTGGACTTTTTGTGAGCTTGGTTAATGTGGGTTTATCCCTAAGAGACTGCTCACCTCTGAGTGTTATGACACAATGAGTTCCTGGGTTTGTCAAGATGTAGCCCAGACCCTAGATGACAGGGACCCTCAGTTCCCCCAGATGACTTCTCCATCTTGGTACTCTCTCATGGTGGTGCTGTAATCAAAATTCTTTCACTGGAGGTCCCATGGAGCAATACATTTAGGAAACTGGGCCTGTTTCTAAAAGAAGGGCGTTTCTAGCTCTGAATTACATTAACTCTGTAGCACACCTAATGTTATTCTTGCTCAAGAGCTTTTTCTTCTATGGCCTCAGGTTTTGAACTATTAACACACTAATTTGTAAGCTGATTGTTGCTTTGGTCTGATAGGCAGCAAGGCCCAGGATCCCAACAAGGGCTCTTCAGACAACATGATAGCCAAGATAAACTAACTTGCAGAGCCAAGTTTACAAAGGCTCAGAGCAGACCCTCTGCTATCCTGGCTGGTGATTGTGGCAGAGCCCTAAATAATTGCTTAGCCAGCCTCTGTGGCACTCTCCCCCCACCCCCCACCCCCACCCCCAGACTGGACACTTCCTTCTTTGAATGAAACTGAAATAGATCCATTTCCTTTAGTCAAACGACAATATCATTAGCTGTCCTAGCAGCTTGGCTGACCAGACTTTTATATTAGCCTCGCTGCCTGATGGCAATATTCCAACTCTAGCAATTTCCAGGAGTGAGGAGCAGCCTGTGCAGAAAGGGTATGGTGGGTCCCATGGAACTGAGCTGACTTTAGATCAATTAGGATGGCAGTTCTCAGCCTTCATGGCATATTAGAATCACTGGGAGAGTTTTTTAAACATAACACTGACAGTGCCCCACCCCTAGCAATTGTAATTTAATTGGTCTGGGGCAGAACAACGTAGGCATGGATGCCTTTGAAAGCTTCCCCAGGTGAGAAGTGCAGTCAGTGATGAGGACCACAGACTTAAGATCTTGCATTCAAAAGGAGTATTTGAACCTGACACAATTCTCTTGTAAGCCTTCTGTTCTGAAACTCCACTCAATCATCTGCTCACATTCCATTTTGCAATTAGCTCACAGACATATTTGCAAAAAGCTGCAAAAGTAAAAAATGTGTTAATGATACAAGGCCACACTTCACAGGTTGCAAGACATTTTCTCATAGATTGTTTCATTCGACTCTTAAAATAACCCAATGAGGTAAGCAGGACAGGTATTATTATCCATAATTTTTTGGTAAGGAAATTGATATTCTGAGCTGAGGACCCAGACTTCTGTTTTTTGCTCAGCACTCTTTTAAGTATGCAATACTTACTCTACAGTGATGGTTAATAACCTCAGCTGCCAAATATAGGCAGAAAAGAATGCACAGGAGTCAAAGGCAAAAACTTTAACATCAGATGTAAAAATTTGAATTTTAGTTTTGCTACTTAGTAGCTCTATGATCTTGAGCAAAGGTATAATCTCTTTGAGACTCAGTCTTCCTCAGTTGAATGCAGTACTGGAATATAGTACAAACTTCAAAGGGGTATCAATGAGATACAACATAATGAGAATTGATATTCTCATTATATGATTGTGCCACATTTATCTACTTGTTAGTATAGAAATAATCTTCAAGAATTTTATTAAGTATTTGGGCTCCTTTATTCCATTAAGTTGTCTTTGGTACCAATCTTTGTCTTTCTTACCTGATACTCCTGCATAAAGTGAGGGGCTTGATTGCTTCATGATGGTGGCATTTCTAATTAGATCAGACATCAGAATCCTAGCAAACACACCATTTTCAAAACTTTCTCATTTCTTTTACCAAAACAGTGCTTGATCAGATGCTTTTTAAAAAATCAAAAGATTTGGGGCGCCTGGGTGGCTCAGTCGGTTAAGCGTCCGACTTCGGCTCAGGTCATGATCTCACAGTCTGTGAGTTCGAGCCCCACGTCAGGCTCTGTGCTGACAGCTCAGAGCCTGGAGCCTGTTTCAGATTCTGTGTCTCCCCCTCTCTCTGCCCCTTCCCTGTTCACACTCTGTCTCTCTCTGTCTCAAAAATAAATAAACGTTTAAAAAAAATTTTTTTTAAGTCAAAAGATTTAATTTTGAGCAGTTTTAGATTTACAGAAAAATTAAGCTCAGTACAGAGTTTCCATATAATCCTGCCCCTGCACACAATTTCCCTTTATTAACAATTCATATTAGTATGGTACATTCATTACAATTTAATGAGCCAAAATTGATAATTTTTATTAACTTAAGTTCATAGTTATTCAGATTTCCTTACTTTTTACCTAATGTCCTTTTCTATCCCAGAATCTCATCCAGGAGACTATCTTATGTTTAGTTGTCGTGTCTCCAAGCTCCTGTTGACTGTGAGTTTCTCAGACTTTCCTTGTTTTTAATGACCTTGACAACTTTGAGGAGTTCTGGTCAGGTATTTTGTAGGATGCCCTTCTATTTGAATTTGTCTGATATTTTTCTCATGATCAGACTGAGATTATGGGGTTTGGGGAGGAAGGTCATAGAGGTACAGTGCCATTTTTATCACATCATATCAAAGGACATACTATCAATATAATTTATCAGTGTTGATGTTGACCTCAAACACCTGGTTGAGGTCATGTTTGTCAGGTCTCTCCACTGTTATTACTCCCCACTACCCTTTCAATACTATATTCTTTGGCAGGAAGTCACTGCATATAGCCCACACTTTTGGGATTTATGCTCCCCTCCTTTAGAATGGAATATCTATATTATTTATTTGGAATTCTTCTGCACAGGAGATTGATCAAATGCTTTTGTTTGTAAACCTTTTGCTGTCATCACCCATCTGGTCATGAAATCAACCTATTTGGTGGTAGCCATAGCCCTAGATTTTCCAGATTAGAACCATAATGGGGTCTAGGGAGACCTCTGGTGGTGAAATAAGGGCATAACTGGCCAACCACACGTTCTCACCTTAAGCCACTTCAGTCCAGTGGTTCTCATCCAGGATTTTGTCCCCCAGCCTCAGGGATCATTTGGCAATATCTAGAGATGTCTTTGTTTGTCACACTTTTGGGGGGAAATGCTACTGACATCTAGTAATAAGAGGCCAGAGATACTGCTAAACATCCTATAATGCACAAGACACAGCAAAAAGTTATCTGAGCCCACTTGTCAATAATGCTGACATTGAGAAACCCTGTGACCAATGGCAGCATACAGGTGTATAAAGGTTACAGCTATGCTCAAATACTGTTATAATGGGGTGGAGGGAGACCCTGTTTTGCAAAGAAAAAAAAGGAGGACAAATTATTCAATAAAATGTGCAGCTCAACATTGTCACAGCACAGATAGAAGAAATGGTCAAGTGACTTTTAGGAATGTGCAGTTTCTATTTGGGTCAACCTTGTTCACATGAATATGAGTGGCAAGAGATCATGCTGTGGAGCTGAACAGAAGCAAACACTAAATGGAAAGCTGTTCTGAGCAGAAGAGGTGCTGGTAAAGAAAGAAACTGGACTGGGGGCCAGTGTTTTGAGAAGGTGATTATTTGAAAAAACTCTTTTCAGATAATTTTTTATTTATTTTATTTTTTTTTAATTTTATTTATTTTGAGAGAAAGGGAGGGAGGGACAGGGGCAGAGAGAGAGGGAGAGAGAGAATCCCAAGCAGACTCTTGGGATCCCAATGTGGGGCTCGAACTCACAAACCAGGAGATCATGACCTGAGCTGAAATCGGACACTCAACCAACTGAGCTACTGAGGAACCCCTCAGATAATTTTTAAAAAACTAACCAATTCTGAGGGAAAAAATTGTATCCAATCTATTACAACCACAGTCTACAACTACTTTCAATTGCATTCCTATACATACATATTTTTATGTTTGTGCAATCAATGAATATAACCACTTTGTATTCTGCTTTTCTTTTACTGAATATTGTATCTGAAATATTTTTTTCATATCCATAGGGTCTCCATTATCTTTTATAAAGTCTAAGTTGGGGCGCCTGGGTGGCTCAGTCGGTTAGGCGTCCGACTTCGGCTCAGGTCATGATCTCGCAGTCTGTGAGTTCAAGCACCGCGTCGGGCTCTGTGCTGACTGCTCAGAGCCTGGAGCCTGTTTCAGATTCTGTGTCTCCCTCTCTCTTTGACCCTCCCCCATTCATGCTCTGTCTCTCTCTGTCTCAAAAATAAATAAACGTTAAAAAAAATTTTTTTTTAAAGTCTAGGATAATCCATTATGAAGGTGAACCATACTATAGTCATTTCTTCTATTGTTAGAAAATTATATTGTTTCAAATTATTCTCTTTTCTAACATTGCACTATATATTGTTGGCTTTTTTTTTTTTTTTTTTTTTTTTTTTTTGTATGTCTTTAGGGTAGGGGCGCCTGGGTGGCTCAATTGGTTGAGCATCTGACTTCAGCCTAGGTCATGACCTCGCCATTATGAGTTTGAGCACCGCATCATTCTCTGTGCTGACAGCTCAGAGCCTGGAGCCTGTTTCAGATTCTGTGTCTCCCTCTTTCTCTGCTGCTCCCCCACTCTCAGTCTGTCTCTCTCAAAAATAAATAAACATTAAAAAAAATTTTTTAAGTACGTCTGTAGGGTACCTTTCTAGGAATCCAATTCTAGGGTCAAAAATGTGAATAGTATATGGCAACATAGAATGGATAATAAATAACACAGAATTTGGAATTAGGCAGCCTGGGTACATAACTCAATTCTGTCCATTACTACCGATGTGACTAGAATGATTTGCTTAAGCAAATAAAAATTAAACAAAATTGTGTATGCCAAGTACATTGTATGGATCCTGGTAAATAGGCAAATTACTATTGTTATTCTTTTTCTTTGCCCCTGAGACCATCACATTTATATAGACTGTCTCTTTTTTTTTCTGACATTTCTAACATCTATACTTTGCTATAACTGTAGAAATTATAGACAAAAATCTAACCTTTAGAGAATTTACCACCAGCTTTTTTTTTTTAAGATTTCATTTTTAAGTAATCTCTACTCCCAATATGGGGCTTGAACTTACTACCCTGAGATCAAGAGTCACATGTTCTACCAACTGAGCCAGCCAGGCGCCCTTACCACCAGCTTTTTTTCCCTATAAACATGTAATTTATGAGTTTTATTTTTATTTTTAAATTATTTATTATTATTATTTTTAAGTAGGTGCCACGTGCAGCACAGAGCCCAGTGTGGAGCCCAATGTGGGGTTTGAACCCATAACCCAGAGATCAATACCTGAGCTGAGATGAAGAGTCAGACACTTAACCAACTGAGCCACCCAGAGACTCCTGTAATTTATGATTTTTTTTTTTAATAAAATTTGAGGGGCACCTGGGTGACTCAGTCAGTTAAGCATCAGCCTCTTGATTTCAGCTTAGGTCATGATCTCATGGTTCATGAGTTCAAGCTCCATGTCAGAAGCTGACAGTGCAGAGCCTGCTTGGAATCTTCTCTCTTCCTCTCTCTCTCTCTGCCCCTCCCCTGCATGCATGCTCTCTCTCTCAAAAATAAATAGATGGACTTTTTAAAAAGTTTAAAATGGGGCGCCTGGGTGGCGCAGTCGGTTAAGCGTCCGACTTCAGCCAGGTCACGATCTCGCGGTCCGTGAGTTCGAGCCCCGCGTCAGGCTCTGGGCTGATGGCTCGGAGCCTGGAGCCTGTTTCCGATTCTGTGTCTCCCTCTCTCTCTGCCCCTCCCCCGTTCATGCTCTGTCTCTCTCTCTGTCCCAAAAATAAATAAAAAAAAAAATTAAAAAAAAAAAAAAGTTTAAAATGAAATTTGAATCATATGGAATATACTGTTATTTCTTGCCCTTTCTCACTATTATATCATAAAACATTTACCTAGACTTTCAAAAATATGATTTTTATTGTCACCATAATATTCTACCTTATAAATTATTTCATTTAATAATGCCAGTATTGTTTATACATTATGATCACTTCTAAATTTTTGCAATTATGAATAATTCAATAAGTACTCTTGAACATATATTTTTATTCATATTAATTATTCCCCAAGGATAGTGCATTACTTTCCTAGGGCTTCCATAATAGACTACCACAAACTGGGTAGTTTAAAATAAGAAATTTACTGTCTCACAGTCCAAAATCACAGTCCAAAATCAGCAGGGCCCTGCTCCTTCTGAAAACTGTAGAGGAAAATTCTTTCTTGCCTTTTTAATTTTATCTTGTGTTGTTTGCTGGCAATCCTTGGCATTCCTTGGCTGATACAGTACTTTTATAAGCCCTTTATCCATAGTTTCACTTTCTGTGGTTTCAGTTACCCCAGGTCAACCACCTGCAGGAAGCAGATGATCCTCCTAATGGATCCTGGGAAAGTCCATAGCGGCCTAGCACTGCGTCACATGCCTGCGTCATTCACCTCACTTTGTCTCATCTCATAGGCATTTTATCATCTCACCTCATCACAGGAAGAAGGGTGAGTACAGTACAATAAGATATTTTGAGAGAAACCACATTCATGTAACTTTTATTACAGTACATTATTATAATTATTTTATTTTGTTATTAATCTTTGTTGTTAATCTTTTACTGTGCCTAGCCTGTAAATTAAACTTTGTTATAGGTATGCACAGGAAAAAACATCGTTTTTATGGGATTTGATACTATCTGCCATGTCAGGCATGCACAGGGGATCTTGGAACATACCTCCCACACACAAGGGGGGCACTATTGTAGATAAACAACTCCAATCTCTGCCTCCATAGCCACACAGTCGTCTTCTCTCTGTGCATTTGTCTTCACATGGTATACTCCTTTCTTATAAGACACTGATCCTATTGAATTAATAACCCTTCCTATTCCAGCATGACTTCATCTTACTAATAACATCTGCAATGACCCTATTTCTAAATAAAGTTACATTCTGAAGTACAAGGGGTTAGGACCTCAACTTATCTCTTGGATGGAAACAATTCAACTCATAACAAATAGGTCACAGGATCAACATATATGAACAGTTTCAAAATCAATGAATTTTTCTAAAATGCTCTTCAAAATATACCAAATTTAGGGGTGCCAGAGTGGCTCAGTCAGTTAAATGTCTGACTTCAGCTCAGGTCATAATCACGCTGCTTGTGAGTTCAAGCCCTGCGTCGGGCTCTGTGCTGGCAGAGCCTGCTTCAGATTCTGTCTCCGTCTCTCTGCCCCTTCCCTGCTTGCGCTCTGTCTCTCTCTCTCTCTCAAATATAAATAAACATTAAAAAATATTTTTTTTAAGATCATACCAAATTTATTCTTTACAGGAGTGCCTTCTTGTGATACATTTGTTGACATTAAGCATTCCATTTATTTATTTTTAATGTTTATTTATTTATTTTGAGAGAGAAAGAGCACGAACAGGGAAGGGGCAGAGGGAGAGGGAGAGAGAGAATCCCAAGCAGGTTCCACACTCAACTCAAGGCCCAACAGGGGGTTTGATCCCATGACCATGAGATCATGACCTGAGCCAAAATCAAGAGTTTAATGCTCAGCAAATTGAGCCACCCAGGTACCCCAAGCATTTCTGTATTTAAATCCTAACCATATTTACTAGTTTAAAATAATACATCATTGGTTTAAATGGCCTTCCTTTGTGAGATTGAACATTTTTCTACATAATTATAGCCATTAGACTATTTGTATTTTTCTTCTGTAAATTGTTTATGTAATTTTCCTCTTTTCTATAATACTTCCCTGATTTATAAAAGTTGAGATAAAAGTATATTCTACCTGTCATTTATCCCATTTATTCTATTTCTAAGTCTTTTCTTTTTCTAACTTGTTCCTTTTAAACTTTTAATTTTTATGATATATTATTTCTTTTTCCCTTTCTACTTAGAAAGTCATCAATTTTTAGAATTAGTTAAATATGCATATGTGTTTTCTTCTAAATATTTTATGCTTTCATTTTTTTTTTTTTGATATATTTCTTTAAATCCTGGAATTTATTTTCAGTATCTTATAGAGGCAAAACTCCAACTAGGTACTTTTATCCAATTTTCTTACACCATTGATGATATTACTTCTTACCTATTGTGATGCATCCTTTATAAAATATTAACTTAATCTCTTAAAAATTATATGAGATTGGTTAAGTTATTATCTACATTTTGTACCTAAGGAAACAGAGAAGTTTAGTAACTTTTTCAAGGTCACACAGCTAGTAAATGGCAGGGACAGAATCTGAACACAGGCAGTCTGGCTCCAGAGACCGATTTTTAGTTACATTAGTTAAAGTATCAATGAGTAGGTATATGTAAAGAATCTAGAACAGTAAGCTTTGTATATATGTTTGTTTAACAAATATAACGAAAGTGTCATAGACTTATCTATCCTAAGATCTGTTTCAAGGATATCTGTTTGTATTCCATTGATTTGTCTCGCTTCTGTTCTAGTTTTGTTTTCGTTTTTTGTTTTTTGTTTGAGAGAGCACAAGCAGGGGAGAGGCAGAGAGAGAGGGAGACACGGAATCCGGAGCAGGTTACAGGCACTGAGCTGTCAGCACAGAGCCTGATGCGGGGCTCGAACCCACGAACTATGAGAGCATGAAGTTGGATGCCCAACTGACTGAGCCACCCAGGCGCCCCCTTCTGTTCTAGTTTTGATTACTGAAATAACATTTTAAAATGTGATGGAGCAAGCCCACACCCACATTCACTATCCTTTTGTAATACTTTCCTTGCTGGTCTGCCTACACATTCTTCCAAATTGACTGTTTTTACACATAATAATGAAAATTCTCAGATATTAAAAAAGTTGAAATAATTGCACAATAAACACTCCACATAAACTTTTTTTCTTTATTTTTTTTAAGTTTATTTATTTTTTGAGAGACAGCGTGCGTGGGGAAGGAGCAGAAAGAGGAGAGAAAGGATCTGAAGCAGGCTCTGTGCTGATAGCAGAGAGCCCACTGTGGGGCTCCAACCCCCAAACAATGAGATCATGACCAAGCCGAAGTCAGACACTTAACCGACTGAGCTGCCCAGGCGCCCCAAACTTTTTCTTTTTTTTTTTTTTTTCTTTTTTAAGTAAACTCTACAGACAACACAGAGCTCAAACTCAGGGCCCCTGGGATCAACAGATGTATGCTCTATCAACAAAGCCAGCCAGGCACCCCTCCAGATGAACTTTTCAAACACTGGTCTTGGAACTCAAATGAAAACAAACAAACAAACAAACAAACAAAAAACCAAAACCTCTTTTGAGAATTGGATGGAAACTAATCCACACTAAGAATTTATTTGATAATATCAGTATATTTATACTAATTAGTATTCTCCTTCAGAAATATGATTTATTTCTCCACTTATTCGGGTATTTCTTTGTGCTTCTTAGTAATATATTCATCACCCAAATTTCTTATTAATATTAACCTGAGATACCAGAGATATTTTTCTTTTGTTTGCCTTGGTGGGAAGAGTGCAGAGCAAAGTCCTTTTTTTTTTTTTTTTTTATAACATTGTCGGTGGTTATTGTCAGTCATTGAGGAATAAATTAATGTAAAAAGTGTGTAATCTAGTGGAGGGATGTACTAGCCTTGTAGAAGAATTGTTAGGTAATTCACTGTTCACAACGTCTATTGAGTATATATTGTATGCCATGCTCTGAAGACATAGATGAATATGTCTGTTTCCTTGCCCTTGGGGAGCTCATAGACTTTTGGGAAAATAAATAGATGGTCAAAATAATACAAAGCTGGGTAGTAAAACACCCCAGGAAAGGCTCCATCAAGGAGGTAGTATTTGGCATACAATGTAAACAAATATTGATACTATGTAAGCAAAAGTTCACCAGCCAAAGAAAGGAGAAAGTGCATTTCAAGGAGCAGAAAGAACTTGTGTGAAGGTACAGGAAAGTGGGATCGCTGGGGAGGAGTTGAGGAAAGGCAACAAATGGGGATTACTGAGGAGGTGCTGAATAGTGCTGCACAGAGAACAGTGCACTTGTTCGGTGTAACTGAAGTTCTGGTTATTTGGAATGGGTATGGAGTCTGGAATGGTAAGTCGAAACATAATATGTTAAGGAGTTTAAACTTTATCAGAAAAGTAACAAGTTAAGCCAAGGTTTTGAAGCAACAGTTTTGGTCAGAACTAGCTTTGGACAAAACTGATTCTGTCACCAAGGATGGCTTAGAATGGGAAGAGAGAAAGAAGATTGGAAAGATAGTGGGAGTCAGATTGGGAAGGGTGTTGCATGCCCTAGGGAGCTAAACCTGCAGGCAGTGGAGTGATGAGACCAAATAAATAACAAAGGAGTAAAATACTGTGATGATGAATGGCACAGATGGTAATAACTGTAAGCATTCCAGGAGAGGGAGTTATCACCTCATTGGAAGATAATCTTGTCCTTGAAGCCAGAACTGGGTAGGAATTCCATCTGTGAATACATTTTGTGCCCTTTGAAAGTCAATTTCCTGACCTCTCATAAAATAATAAAGCTAATAATACCTATTTAAATACCTATTGTGGGGGTGCTCCTGGGTGGCTCAGTCAGTTAAGTGTCCAACTTCAGCTCAGGTCCTGACCTCATGGTTTGTGGGTTCAAGCCCCGCATCAGGCTTTGTGCTGACAGCTCAGAGCCTGGAGTCTGCTTCGGAGTCAGTGTCTCCCTCTCTCTCTGCCCCCCCTCCCAAATGAATAAACATTGAAAAATAAAAAAAAAAATCTGTGTGGGGATCAAATGAGAAAAACCTGTTAAATGCTAAATACATAATAACTATTCAATCAATGTTATTTCCAACCATGCCAGTTCCTACCTTGATTAAGCTTATAGTTGAAAAGTTTGCACTTTTACTTATCACCGTTTTCATGGTCCTGTACTTCTCAAAATCTTCTACCCATTTCATGTTTCTTGTCTCCATTCTTGTACTTCTACCTTAAGACAAATATCTTTTTTTAGTTGTATGTTCCTTATCCTTTCCCTGCATTTTACCTTTCAAATCAACAAGAGCATTCTAGGTCTAGAGGGACCATCTCCTCCATTCTGTCCATTTCACTATATCACATTTCTTAAAATTTGCTTTGCTGGGTGGCTCAGTTAAGCGTCCAACTTTGCCTCAGGTCATGATCTCATGGTTTGTAGGTTTGAGCCCCACCTTGGGCTCTGCGCTGACATTGCAGAGCTTGCTTCGAATCTTTTGTCTCCCACTCTCTCTGTCCCTCCTCTGCTTGCACTCTCTCTCTCAAAAATAAAATAAGCGTTAAAAAAAAAAAAAAAAAAAAAAAGATTTGCTTTGCTAATTCTTCCTACCTGACTCCAAGGTCAAAGATTTCAACTATAGCACAAGCAATTTTGCTTAGGGAGACAATGGCTTATCTATTTTCCTTTTCTGGCTTCTGACAAAATAATACTGAACAACTCAACAATCTTGGGAGAGTGAGAAATATGAACTGATATTCCCCATTCTTCTGCCTTCTTAGCTTTGGGCTCAGAAGTCAACCAACTAATGTTTGTCAATAAAATCTTTGTCAATAAAATCTGTAACTCAACCTGAAATGCCCAGAGTCTAAGAGACCCCCAAAAACGAACCACCAGAGTCCAGAGTCAAAGCTAAGCAGCAAGGGTCATTTATTGCAGGTTCGAACCTGGACCTCTGCGCCCTCGTTGCCGGTGACGCCAAGAGGTCCTGAGAGAGGTTTTTACACCCCTTTTATAGACAGGTACAAACAAGTCATGGGGAAATCAGGAATTTTCCACAGTTACAGAGCTGCGATTGGTTGGTGTTTAAAGTTGGACACTTAACAGTATTCGATTGGTTCCTGCCTTTAGGTCAGACCACAACCGGGGGTATGGGTATCACAATGATTGATCAGGAATACACGGATGTGCCAGGCAACAATGATTGATCAGGAGTACACGGATGTGCCAAGTAACAATGGTTGACCAGGAATATACGGATGTGCCAGGCAACAATGATTGATCAGGAATACATGGGCGCGCCAAGCAATTGTACAGAAGCGGAACAAGCTGGTTAAGCTTGGTTAGGTTTCAGTTTCCCGTAACTTAAGCTTTTAAGTTTTAATTTTCTCAGGCCTCTCATTCCCCCCTTTCTCAAGTACCTGAGGACCCAATCTTGGGTCCTACAGTGCTACCTAATCAAACTCGCTTTCCATGTCGAGGAGCTGATACTGTGGTCTAAGGACCATAACCTGAATGGTGTTTAATCTATCTCTGATAAAGTTCATTATTCTGTTGAATATAATAGGGCCGATGGTAAAAAGGAGGAGGAGGCCTAGTAGGAGGCCCAAAAGGGGGAGAAGGTAAGGGAGAAACCCATGGAGTGCTGACCACAGTGGGTTCTCGGCTAGTTCTTTTCGTCGGCGTGCGAGGTCCTCTTGGAGCTGTTTAATTTTGGTCCGAACTATTCCTGATTTATTGGCATAAAAGCAACATTTTTTTTGTAGGGCTAAGCAGATGCCGCCTTGTTCTGCGGTTAGCAGATCTAACCCTCTTCTATTTTGTAACACCACTTCTGCTAGGGAATCTAGTTGATCTTGCAGATCCTGGATTGTCCCTGACAAGGCCTAGACATCGTTAATTAGTTGCCGAGAGAGTCCCAGATAGGAGTGTATGGAGACTCCTAATCCCACTGTCCCGGTAGTTAATGCACCTGTAATTTCTAGGCTTGTCAGGAGGGGGATAAAAACCACAGCTCGTTTGGATCTGCCAGTTGCAAAGTTTAAACTAGGGATGGGCATGGGGGTTCCAGCGGACGGCTTTTCCAACTGAGCCACGGCAGCCAGCTTGAAGTTGTATATTATTATCACTAGCTTTTGCTGCCCTGTTACTCTGTAGGATAGCTGTAAAGTAGGTAGTGGAGTTGTCTGGCCCTATACATTGCTGATAGGAGTCATAACAAGAGCTATGCATCGACTCCTGGAAAGTAGAGCGAGGACATTCTGCTGTGGGGGGACAGGGGCTTAGGTTTGTCAACACATAACCACTGCTGTTTTGGGGGTCCCGTGATGTCATAGGTCTGGGTTAAGTGAGCAATTGTGGTCCCACAGTCTTGGGTTTGAGTGTATCTTCGCTAATAGTGACCACCCCTTCCTACAGAGCCGGCTACTAGTCTGTTACCATGTGGCAGGGTAAGGGTTCTAACTACGCCACCTCTGCAATCACAGGGCCTTCTATACAGAGCTCCGTACAATTTCTGTTTGTCAACGGGGGCATTTAGTCCTCCCTCCAGGAGGTTGAGGTTGAGGGCTAGTAGGACAAGGGTTACTATCTTGAACATGTCTAGGGGAGGCACGGCGCAAGGTTAGTTTGAGGGGGTTTTTTCTTACTCCGGTCTACAGTCCAAGTAGTATTTTTATCAGTGTGTCCCACGAGGTCAGACAGCGGGTCGACAGGCTTCACGTGGGTGTGGTGAATCCAGGTGGGGAGGTTATCTACCTTGATGGCGGTGGGAGTCGTCAGGATGATTTGGTAAGGTCCTTTTCACCTGGGTTCAAGGTTCTCCTGCCGGTGTCGCTTGACGAGGACCCAGTCTCCTGGACGATACTGATGAGGAGTGGGTGGGGGCCCCGTCTCATACAGTTCTTTTAGTTTAGGCCACACGGCCTCATGAACCCGCTGTAGAGCCCTGAGAGAAGACAAGAGGCTGTTATCTTGGTCTAATTGAATGAGGTAGGTATGATAGGCGTGGGTCGGCCAAACAGGATTTTATAGGGTGTAAAGCCCAACTTGTATGGGGAGTTGTGAACCCTGTACAGAGCGTAGGGGAGTAACTTTACCCAATTAGCGCCAGTCTCCATAGTCAATTTAGTAAGGGTCTCTTTTAATGTTCTATTTATTTTTTTTCTACTTGTCCTGAGCTTTGGGGCCGGTAGGCACAATGTAATTTCCAATCTGCCCCAAGTACAGAAGCCAATCCCTGACTTACCTTAGAGACGAATGCAGGTCCATTGTCTGACCCTATCATGACTGGAAAACCATACCTGGGCAGGATTTCCTCTAGGATCTTTTTGGCTACTATCTGTGCCGTTTCCTTCTTGGTTGGAAAGGCTTCAGTCCATCCTGAAAAAGTGTCTATGAACACTAGTAAGTATTTATAACCGTATTTGCCGGGCTTTACCTCGGTGAAGTCCACTTCCCAGTGGGCTCCTGGTATGGTTCCTTTTTTTCGGTGGCCTTGGGCTGTGGTGTGTGGGTGCGCGTTTTGGAGTTGACGTGTGGAACAGGCTGTCACAACCCTTTCTGTCTGGTCAGAGATGTTTCTTAATACCAGTTGAGATCGTCTGAGGAGATCCTGAAGTCTTCGGGGCCCCAAATGGGTAGAGTGGTGTATTTTTGTCAGGATTGCGTGGCCCAATTTTTTGGGAAGGATAAGGCGGTCTCTAGAGTCCCTCCACCATCCATCTGTAACTTGGGTCATGGGGAGCTTGCGCATCCAAATAAGATCATCTTCTGCGTATTCAGGCTCTGGGGGTAAATCTCGGGGCCCTGGGTCTGGTAGCTGCGCAGGGAGTACTTGAATGGGGTTTTGTGCTACCTGGCGTGCAGTCTGGTCAGCGAGGTTATTCCCTCGAGAGACTGGATCAGTTATTTTTTGGTGACCCAGGCAATGTACTATGGCCAATTTTTTTAGGGGCCCAAATAGCGGCCAATAGGGCCAGAATTTTATCTTTATTTTTGATGTCTTTGCCTTTAGCAGTGAGTAGTCCCCTCTCACAGTATATTGCCCCATGTATATGGGCCGTGGCAAAGGCATACCGGCTGTCTGTATATACAGTCACTTTGCGGTCCCGCCCCATTCTTAGTGCTTGGGTCAGTGCAATTAGTTCTGCCCTTTGGGCAGAAGTCCCTGGGGGCAGAGCCTTTGCCCATATCACTTCAGTCTCAGATGTCACTGCTGCCCCCGCATACCTCTGTCCTTGATGGACGAAGCTGCTTCCATCAGTAAACCAGGTGACCTCAGCATCAGGTAACGGCCGGTCCTGTAGGTCTTTCCTTGTTCCATGGATCTGCGCTAGGATGTCGGCACCGTCATGGAGCGGGGAGTCCAGGTCAGGGTCGGGTAGCAGCGAGGCCGGGTTTAGAGTTCGGGGAGGGGTGTATGTGGTCCGCAAGGGATTTAACAGGAGTCCCTGATAATGGACCATCTGAGCATTGCTCATCCACCTATCGGGGGCTGCTTGAGTACTCCTTTGATGGCGTGGGGTGTGGTGACATGTAACTCTTGACCCAGGGACAGCTTATCGGCGTCTTTAACCATTAGGGCTGTAGCCGCTATTATCCGGAGACAAGGGGGCCATCCTGCGGCTACAGGGTCCAGTTTCTTTGAGAGATAGGCCACTGGTCTGGGCCATGGACCTAGATGCTGGGTTAGCACTGCCTTGGCTATGCCTTTATGCTCATCCACATATAAGTGGAAGGGCTTAGAGATATCGGGCGGTCCTAGAGCTGGGGCCGATAGGAGAGTTTTCTTTATCTCTTGGAATGCCTAATCAGCTTCCGCAGACCATTCAAATGATGGTTGGTTTTTAGAGACTGCGTAAAGGGGTTTGGCCATTTCAGCAAAACCTGGGATCCACAACCGGCAGAATCCCACAGACCCCAGGAATTCCTCAGTTCTGGGTAAATAGGATGGGGGCCGCTTTGGTTTGCCATGGCTCTGACCCCGAGCGCAGTTGCTTCTTCTTGGGACAGTCACGAATCCAATGTCCATTTTTTTTTTTTTTTTTTTTTTTTTTTTTTTACAGTAGGCGCATTGGTCTTTGTCTAGGGGGCGCCTAGGGGGGCGAGTTTTCTGCTTATCCTCTGGAGCGTCCCGATTATTATATACCCACTGAACAATGCGGAGTAAATCCTGGATCTGTTTTTCTTCTAAATTCTCTACTTTTTAGAGTTTCTTTTTGATGTCAGGGGCAGCCTGGTTTACAAAAGACAGATTTTCAGGGGCCTCAGGGTCCATGGGAGTGTACTGTCTAAAGGCTTCCATTAACAAAAAGTTGGCAGGCCTCTCTGTCTTACCTTGTATTACCGAGTACACCTTGGCCAAATTGGTGGGCTTGCGTGCTGCAGCCCGGAGACCCGCCATTAGAGTCTGGCGATAAATGAGCAGTTGTCCCCTACCTTCTGCCGTGTTGTAGTCCCAATTAGGCCGAATCAGGGAAAATACAGCATTAGTGAGGTCAGGGTTAACAGTGGGTCGACCATCTTCCCCGGGGACCAGCTTCCGCGCCTCAAGTTGAATTCTCTCCCTTTCTTCCGTGGTGAACAGGATTCGCAAAAGCTGTTGGCAGTCATCCCAGGTAGGCTGGTGGGTGAACATTATGCTCTCTAGGAGGGCTATAAGATCTCTAGGGTTATCAGAAAACCGAGCATTTTGGGTTTTTCAATTATATAGGTCACTGGTGGAGAAGGGCCAATACTGGAGTCGGGGATTGCCCGTTTCATCGGGGGGGTCCTATTTCCCACAGGGGTAGGGCTACAGTGGAGTCGGGGAGGCGAGAGCTTGGCTCACACTGGGTGCGCCGGCGAGTTTGGCCGGCTGGCCCTTTAAGGTTGGTTACATTTTCAATAGGGCTTGGCACGGCTGCTGCCTGTAGCCTCCCTGGTTCTGGCACAGCTGCTGCTTCCCACCCCCCGCCCCCGTTCCCCTTGAGGGGCAACCAGCGGGGCAACAGGTGGGGCGGCCGCTTCGGGCAGGGCCTGGGGTGCAAGGGGAGGGGGAAGATAGGGTGAAGGGTTTTTAACAAGATCTTGCCAGACGAGGATGTAGGGAACCTGGTCTGGGTGGCCCTGACCTTGGCAACTATAGGCAAACAAAAAGTGCCCTCAGTAGGCCAGCCCACCCCAAAAGTGGGCCACTCAGACTGGCAGAAAGTGATGAGTCTCGACCGGCGGATGTCCAGGCTTAGGTTATGGCCTCTCTCCCTTCTTCCAGCCTGGACATCCTTGAAATTAGCTAGAAGAAGGGAGAGAGGTGTACTCTGTTTCTGTCCCATAGCCTGTATAGGAAAAAATAAATGTTAGTTTATGTTCTGGAAGCGAGGTGGATATACCTGCAGGGGAGAGAAGACAAGTTAAATCGCAAGCGCGGCGGCAAACAGAAAGTGCCTTGGAGAGGAGACCAGATACAGAACGGGTGTCCGTAACCCGAACAGAGTTCTGATGGGCCAAAATAGTGCCCCAGACGGGAGCCAGAGGACGTCTCCTACTGGTCCCGACTGACTTCCCTATAGCGCGTCCGCCAGGGCTAGGTCAGTCACTGATACAGATCCCGCGCGGGAGAGCCAGAAACAGACAGACAACTGACACAGACACAGACACAGACACAGACATAGACACAGACACAGACACAGACAGAGCCGGCTCACTCACCGATCGGTCTCAGAAATGACCCGTTGACTTGGGGTCTGGTGGGTTTGGGGGGGGCCTTCCCGGCCAATGCACCAAATGAAATGCCCAGAGTCTAAGAGACCCCCAAAAACGAACCACCAGAGTCCAGAGTCAAAGCTAAGCAGCAAGGGTCATTTATTGCAGGTTCGAACCTGGACCTCTGCGCCCTCGTTGCCGGTGACGCCGAGAGGTCCTGAGAGAGGTTTTTACACCCCTTTTATAGACAGGTACAAACAAGTCATGGGGAAATCAGGAATTTTCCACAGTTACAGAGCTGCGATTGGTTGGTGTTTAAAGTTGGACACTTAACAGTATTCGATTGGTTCCTGCCTTTAGGTCAGACCACAACCGGGGGTATGGGTATCACAATGATTGATCAGGAATACACGGATGTGCCAGGCAACAATGATTGATCAGGAGTACACGGATGTGCCAAGTAACAATGGTTGACCAGGAATATACGGATGTGCCAGGCAACAATGATTGATCAGGAATACATGGGCGCGCCAAGCAATTGTACAGAAGCGGAACAAGCTGGTTAAGCTTGGTTAGGTTTCAGTTTCCCGTAACTTAAGCTTTTAAGTTTTAATTTTCTCAGGCCTCTCAAACCCAAAGGTTGACATCATTGTCCCCAAGCCCATTTCACAATTTGTAAGCAGTTGGTAAATTAGTCATAGTGCTGATTATAGGGAAAGAGGAGTCTCTCATGTTCCAGACAAAAACTGATTTGTAAGTACATCCAGAGCTGAAGCTACAATATAGCAATTCATTATTTAACAAATCGTTGTGGAGATTTATGTGCTTAAGCATTGTTCTAAGCTCTAATATACAGCAGTAAATGAAACCCAGACATCCCTTTCGTGGAGCTTACATCCTCGTGGGAAAGAGGCATAGTAAATAAAATGATACGTTAATTATATAAAATACATCAGCAGGTGATATGTGTTATGGATAAAAATAGAATGAGGGTGATGAGAAAGTAGAAAGGGCTGCTTTAGATAAGTGAATTTGGTTTTTTTTTTTAATTATCAAGGTAAAGACACATACTCTACGTAAACTATACAACTGCATATGAATTTGATGAATCTCTACATAAACTCATATAACCACTGCCCGGGTCAAGAAATAGAACAGAAAAAGAGTATCAGGCATGATTCCAGGTTGTCGGACTTGAACACGATGGGATTGAGCCTAGGTCTTTTGTACTAACTTTTTGGTGTAATTGATCACACAGAATCCAACAGGGGTCATTCCTTCAAACCTCAACGCAGTAACATCAAGTTTAGGAAACAAGCCATGTGACAGAGCCCTGCTGGAATAACACACTTTACAAATGCCCCATGGCCAGTAGCTTCACCTCAAGAATGAAGCCATTTCAAAAGCAGAGAATTAAGAGATGTCAAAGAGCAAGAGAATCTAGCTCAGGAAAACAAATGTCTTTTCATAAGAAAATAGCACAAAGCTGTCTGAAGTGCTTAGGTTAACAGGGTTCTAGGTCTTACAAAAGTGCTTAGAAATGACCTAAACAGGAAGCAAAAATACTCCTTTTCTTTCCGGGTACAAGAGCAAACCTAAGGGAATGGCTTAGAGAATTCCTAAGGGAATTGCTTGATTTACAGAATGAAATGATCCTGGTCACTAAAAAGTTCAAAATTAATATTGAATATGCACAGCACAGCTGTTCTACTTTCTCAGAGAATTATCCAAAATGCTTACGTGACTCGTTTTGCTTCATGACAACAAAATAGATTTCTGCCTTACCTGCCTTACTAAGAGGGTGAGAAGAATACACTACAATTGGTGTCACCTTGGTTTGCAAAAGTGGAATTCAGAAACTCTCAAGTGACAGAGAAAGTGTGAACAATCATCAGTAAGCTCTGCTAGAAACGAAAGCACAGAAAGTGGCATTGTTTACTGGCTTCTCCTCGTGACAACCTATAGCCCGCATCTTCAAGCCACTCGCCAGAACTGAGTGGACCTCGAAACTGCAACAGGTTCACCAGTGCAACATTGGTTCAGTCACCCACATGAGGATTAAATCCACAGCCTGTGCCACATCACCAAGTCCTTCATATGAGGGATTGCCCAACTATGACTCATGGGCCAAATCTCACCTTTTATATGGCCCAGAAGCGAAGAATAGTTTTTACGTTTTTAAAATTTTTTAATTTGTTTTTGAGAGAGAGAGAGAGAGAGAGAGAGAGAGAGAGAGAGAGAGAGGATTTCAAGTAGGCTCCATGCTCAGTGTGGAGCCCAATGTGAGGCCTGATCCGCAACCTGGGGATCATGACCTGAGCCAAATCAAGAGTCAGACGCTCAACCAAGCCACCTAGGCACTCTGGTTTTTACCTTTTTAGATGGTTGGGGGAAAAAAGAGAAATAATATATTATGATATGTGAAAATTATGTGAGATGCCAACTTCAGTGTCCCTAGATAAATTATTAGAGCATAGTCCCGCTCAACAATTTAGGTAGATCTGTGATTGCTTTTGCACTGTAACCGCAGAATTGAGTCACTGTGACAGAAACCCTATAGCCTAAAAAGCCGAAAATATTTACTGCCTAGTCTTTCCCAGACAAAATTTTTCAACTCCCTGCTGATGTCACACAGAAGTGTAAAAGATAGAAATAAGAGTTGAAGCAACTTATATTTCCAAAATGCAATTGAGGGCACATCCTGGAAACGGCAAAGCGCAGAAACAAAACTGATTAATGTTGCATGTATATAGCTTTTGCCTGTAGCACTTGGCATTGCTTCTTTCCAGGCAATAGAAATGAGGGGCGCCTTGGCGGCTCAGTTGGTTAAGCATCTGACTTCAGCTCAGGTCATGGTCCCACGGTTTATGAGTGTGAGCCCTGTGCTGACAGCTCAGAGCCGGGAGCCTGCTTCGGATTCTGTCTCTCTCTCTTTCTCTCTCTCTGCTCCTCCCCCACTCATGCTCTCTCTCCCTCTCTCTCTCAAAAATAAACATTAAAAAAAAAAAAAAAGAAATGAGAATGGTCACTTTTCCAAGAAGGGAAAGGGATACTAAACCCTTTAATCAGCTAGAATGAGACACTACTCATGTTTTCTGTGCTTAGATTGTTCTTTTCCACGGAGAGTTAGTAAAAGAGAAAAGGGTGCTTAGAGTCGGATAATACACCATGGCGATTCAGTCAACCCCCACTCGTTTGGATTAAAACTTTCAGAATGGAGGGGCGCCTGGGTGGCGCAGTCGGTTAAGCGTCCGACTTCAGCCAGGTCACGATCTCGCGGTCCGTGGGTTCGAGCCCCGCGTCAGGCTCTGGGCTGATGGCTCGGAGCCTGGAGCCTGTTTCCGATTCTGTGTCTCCCTCTCTCTCTGCCCCTCCCCCGTTCATGCTCTGTCTCTCTCTGTCCCAAAAATAAATTAAAAAAAAAAAAAAAAAAAAAACGTTGAAAAAAAAAAAAAAACTTTCAGAATGGATTTTCAGAACAGAAACCTTGCCTGCCTTTTTTGCTACTATATTCCTAGAGTCTCCGCAATGTGAACATTCAAATATTTGTTGAGTGACCACATCATAATAAACTCTACAGGCACCTGAACAGCTCAGTTGGTTAAATGTCCAAGGTTGGATTTTGGCTTAGGTTATGATCTTATGGTTCATGGGATTGAGCCCTGGTACTGAGCTCTGCACTGACAGCATGGAGCTTGTTTGGGATTCTCTCTCCCTCTCTCTGTCCTTCCCCCACTCATTCTCTCTCCCTCAAAATAAATATTTAAAGTAATAATAATAATAATAATAATAATAAACTCTGCATACACTTAGGAAGAAACTTGGCTACCACATGTCATATTTTCTTCAAGCTGTGGTATTCAACAAAATCTTGTGGCACTGTAGCCGGGGCACAGGGGTGAAGAGCACCGGGCTCCAGGGATCCCAAACAGACCAAGTTTGGCTACTTGCCACTGACAAAATCCAAAGACAAAAACTTGCCGCTGACAAAATCCAAAGAAAGATAAGCGGTGGTAAAACAAGAAAGGGATTTATTTCAGTGAGGCCAACACAGGGATGACAGAGGACTAGCGTCTCAAAGACTGTCTCCAAAGTGCCGGGAACACTTACTTCCAGGTTTATATAAGGGAAATGTGGGACAAAGGTCGGTGTGTACGTGCAGTTGGACAGTAAAAGTCAGGTCGTCATTATCTTGGGATCAATCCTGGGTGAGGTCTTGCTGGCCCCGGGGCAGTCCTTAGTGCTTGAAGGGGTAAGGATGCTTTGCCCACAGGGTCTTTTGTGTGAGATAAGAGATAAGCTGGAAAGAAAAACTTAAATCAATTATAGAGTTTGAGGTCAAAATGGAGGGAGTTGAAGTCCTCTTTCAGGTTGGCCAACATCAGACAAGTAAGGGCAAAGTCAATGTTAACAACCTTGTTCAACCTCCATATCACTTCCTTCTGCAGTCAAAACTCTTTCCTCCTTGAAGTGTTTTTCAGACTGCTGATTATGTGAGAAGAAAATGCTAACCAAAACAAATCAAAACCCAAACCAGAATGTGCTTACTTACACAAAGAAAGTTATATTATCTTAATTTACTAAACACTGAAAGAAGTTCATAGATCCCTTAACTGGTTTTTGTAATTGCAAATATGGGATTAACTAAATTATCTGAAATATGATATACCTTGAAGAATGTTGCTGTTATCCATCCAAAAAGAATTTTATAACTCAGTTTCTCTTTTCTTGCTCTTTTCAACTTGAAGTTTTAATGAGGATATATTGTGTACCTCATATGCATTTTGCCAAGATGGGAAAGAGGGAAACAGCGGAGGTGAATAAGACGAGCTTCTTGCACAACAGAAGCTCAGTGTAATAAAAGGTTTTTTGTATGTGACTGAAACACCCAAGGGAAAGTGACATTTAGATACCTACAATACACATTGCAGACACAAAGAAAAATGTAAGACATCTCTGCTCTACTGGAAATTATTTAGTTTTATAACAACAACAAAAATTCCAATAAGAGCATGTTGGAGTTGTTACACTATCATTTAAGATCCTTTACTTATTGCCTAAGTAGGCTCAAGAGATAAATAGAACATAAATGCTTCTCCAAAATATTAAGTACAGGGGCACCTGAGTGGTTCAGTCAGTTAAACTTCTGACTTCAGCTCAGGTCATGATCTCATGGTATGAGTTCGAGCCCCTCGTGGGGCTTGCTCTGTGCTGACAGCTCAGAGCCTGGAGCCTGCTTCAGATTCTGTGTCTCCTGTGTCTTCTGTGTCTTCTGTGTCTCTGTGTCTCTCTCTGCCCCTCCCCCGCTCATTCTCTGTCTCTCTCTCTCTCTCAAAATCAATTAAACATAAAAAAAATAAAAACAAACAAAATATTAAGTACAAATGCACTATTGGCTAAGAATGAAAATTTTGTTTTGCCTAAAGGCAAAGAAAGGAAAGGAAAAAGAAAGGAAATACAGAGAAATAAGTCAGATCTCCAGGTTCTCTCCAAGGTCAGATACTAACTGTTAATCCTTGTTGTGTATCATGAGCTCTGCCTCAGAAAACCTGTTTGGAGACTCTGTGACTTACTTGATCATCAAGCCTGGGCAATTCTTGGAACTCTCTGAGCTTCTGTCTTCTCATGACTATTTCACAGGACTTCTATAAAAGTCAAGAGGGGAAGAATATATATATATATATATATATATATATATATATATATATATATATCTTGTAAATTATAATTTCCTGAAAGAGGACTTCAGCTGCCTCCATTTTGACCTCAGCCTGTACTTTCTAATTGATTAAGTTCTTCTTTCCTGCTTATCTCTAAACTCAGACAAAAGCCTCTGTGGACAAAGCATCCCATGAGGGGAACTGAAACTATCCCCTCAAGCAACAAGGACTGCCCTAAATCAGCATGACCCCACGTGACTGACCTCAGGTCAATGATGACCTGATCTTTACCACCCACCTTGCACGTATCCACTGACCTTCATTCCACATTTTCCTTATATAAACCCGGAGCTTTGGAGACAGTCTTTGAGAGACCAGTCCTCTGTCTTCCCAGTACTGGCCTCACTGAAATAAATTCCTTTCTTGTTTCACTACCTTTGGATTTTGTCAGCGGTGAGTGGCCAAACCTGGTCCATTTGGGATCCCAGGAGCCAGGTGCTCTTGCACGCCTGAGCCTGGGTTATATTTCCAGCTATCTCTTGAGAGTAGGGACAGTGCCTGATACATAGATGACACTTAATTTTGATTGAAGGAGTATTTCACTATAGAAATATCAGCTGTTCTATAGCAACTTATACAAAATTTATAGATTAATACTAGGGTAGTAACTGAGTATAAGATGCCAAGTTACAGGGGTGCCTGGGTGGTTCAGTCGGTTAAGCGTCTGACCTGGGCTCAGGTCATGATCTTGTGGTTTGTGAGTTCGAGCCCCGCGTCGGGCTCTGTGCTGACAGCCTGGAGCCTGATTCAGATTTTGTGTCTCCGTCTCTCTCTGCCCCTCCCCCACTTGTGCTCTATCAAAAATAAATAAAATGTAAAAAAAAAAAAAAATGCCAAGTTAGAAACTGTCCTTGGACCTTTACACTCTTATTGTGTCTTTCTCTAAAATATGATTTTCCTTGATGCTAGGGTCCAACCAAAGAGTCTATCTGGTATACACACTAGATACTCCACATGTGTGTGTTAACTAAAGAAAATCGAATATGCACATTAAGTAAAAACATCACTCCAAGGCTGATAGTGTTGATGCCTTTTATTTTGAAGATAATTTTAGTAACATCTTCAGTTGGATATTGTGCTTCAAGTAGTCTCAACAGTTTGCAATGAACCAGACACACCATTTCTCTCAGCTTTCCTGAGAATAATGGCACACATCTGTGAGTCAGGTTGCCAGCGTTCAGGGGTATGAAACAGTTCCCCTCACCAAGAAGTGACATATTCTAATGAGGGTCAAAAGTCACACTGATATCTCATTAACTCAGGTTCCAATTAATTAAACTAACCAGACTCTAAAGTACAAAGATATCAGGCAATTCAAAGGCCAAGTAGGATCAGAGGCTCTGGGAAAGAGAAGCAACACATATAAATTCTAAAGATCAGATGCCCTCAAAACTTTTCTTTCAAAGCAACAACAAAAAATTATTTTCAAAATTTTTTGCTTTTCTCTAATTTGCCTACTTATATTTTTTACCCCTCTTTTTTTGGGATTGTTCATCTTTTCTTTCTTCATTTGTGTGAACTCTACATAAAATAAAGAGCTTAATCTTTCAACTATCCTATGTGCTGTAAATATTTTTCCCAGTTTTTTTCACTTTAGAATATGTTTGGATATATAGGAGATTTAAATTTTCAATAGCTCGTTGGGATACAATTTATATATCATACATCCAGAAGATTTCATTTTTATGTAATCAAATGTATATGTATTTTCCTTCTTTGCTTTTGGATTTTATTTTCAGGAAAGGCTTTTACAATGTAACATTAACTTAGCCTATTTTTATAAAAAAGTTTTTATGGTTTCATTTTATGGCATTTAAATCTTTACTTCATTTGAATTTATTTATGAAATTATCTCATAATAAGATATGAGGCAGGGATTCTTTCTTATTTTTTTATTTCCCAGGTGATTAGCAGATGTCACAATACCATATGTAAATCCCATTCTCTAACTGCTTTGAATTACTATCTTTTGGGGCAGATTTGTCTGGGTGGTTGAGTTGGTTAAGTGTCTGACTTTGGCTCAGGTCATGATCTCACAGTTGACGAGTTCGAGCCCTGAGTCAGGTTCTGTGCTGACAGCTTAGACCCTGGAACCTGCTTCTGATTCTGTGTCTCCCTCTCTCTGCCCCTCCCCCACTCATTCTCTCTCTCTCTCTCTCTCTCTCTCTCTCTCTCTCTCTCTCTTTCTAAAAAATAAACATAAAAAGTAAGAAAAAAGAAATACTATCTTTATAAGAAGCTTAATTCAAATTGTACTTTTCTAGAAACTATGGTTTTTATTTTTAAGTGTTTGTTATTTATTTTGAGAGAACACGTGTGCACGAGTGGGGCAGAGTAAAAGAGAGAGTATTCAAGTATTCTCAAGACCCTGAGATCAAGTGTCAGACACTTAACCGACTTAGTCACCCATGTGCCCCTGACCCTCTGATATTTCCTGAAGACCAGAAGAAAAAGTAGTTTAAGTTAGAACACAGACACTAAAAGCACACTCATTAACAATGTGTAATCATTTTAATGGTGATATCAGGGTAGGACTGACTCTGGTGCAGTAAGATGACTATTTCATTGGGCTTTCCTTGTAGATTAAAGGTGGCAAAGCAGCAAAGTAGAGAGAATTTGAGTTGCAAACCAAAGTAGACATCAAGGAGCTGAAATGGCCTGCTCTCTGTGGTTATGAGAGCTCCCAATCATTGGAAGAGCACAATTAGAGAGTATGTATTCTTCTATTGGGGATAGAAGTATTTCTTTTTTAAGTTTGTTTATTTATTTTGAGGGGGTGGGGAGGGGCAGAGAGAGAGAGAGAGAGAGAGAGAGAGACGGAGAGAGAGAATCCCAAGCAGGCTCCACACCATCAGTGCAGATGCTCAATGAGGGGCTCAAACCCATGAAACTTGAGATCATGACCTGAGCCAAGGGATAGAAGTATTTCCATTTGGGTATGTTTGTTTTATTTGTTTATTTAACATTTACTCATCTTTTTGAGAGAGAGAGAGAGAGAGAGTGAGTCGAGGAGTGGCAGAGAGAGAGGGAGACACAGAATCCAAAGCAGGGTCCAGGCTCTGAGCTATCAGCACAGTGCCCGACTTGGGCCTCAATTCCACGAAACATGAGGTCATGACCTGAGCCGAAATAGGACATTTAACCGGCTGAGCCACAGAGGCGCCCCTATTTGGCTATGTTTAGAATAGACAGTTGCGGTGCCTGGGTGGCTCAGTTGGCTGAGTGTCTGACTCTTGATTTTAGCCTGGATCATGGTCCCAGGGTTGTGAGATCACATCCCAGCCTTGCCCTGCGTCTGCACTGGGTATAGAGCCTGTTTGGGATTCTCTCTCTCTCCCTCTGCCCCTCTCCCCTGCACTCTGTCTCTCTCTTAAAAAAAAAAAAAAAAAAATCGGGGCCCCTGGGTGGTTCATTCAGTTAAGCCTCCAACTTTGACTCAGGTCGTGATCTCAGGGTTCGTGAGTCAGAGCCAAGTCGGGCTCTGTGCTGACAGCTCAGAGCCTGGAACCTGCTTCAGATTCTGTCTCCCTCTCTCTCTACCCCTCCCCCTCTCATTCTCTGTCTCTCTCTCAAAAATACATAAACATTTAATAAATAAATAAATAAACATTAGAAAAAAATCACTACAATAGAGGATCAATAAATGCTAAAATTCTAACAATATAAAAAATCCAAAATACTTCCATTCGCTCAAATTCTATCTAAAAGACAAGTGAAATAAGGGGTTTCTGGGAGGCTCAGTGGGTTAAGCATCTAACTCTTGATCTCAGCCCAGGTCTTGATTTCAGGGTCATGAGTTCAAGCCCCAGGTTGGGCCTCTGCACTGGGTGCACTTACAGAAAAAACAAAGAAACAAACACATAGTTAAAAGACAAGTGAAATAAACATTTATCTTTACAAATTGTCAGGTCTTATTAGGCCTTCCAAATAATTAAAAAAAGAAATTTAAAAAATTTAACTGTGGCAAATTATACATAACATAAAATTTACCATCTTAATTTTTGTTTTGTTTTTTTTTTTTATTTGGGTGGAGTTTTAGTAAAATGTCAGCTGACCAGTTTTACACAGATAAACTTTCACGTCTATTCCATAAAGATAAGCTTTCACATTTTTTACATTTTAGATGTGTAAGGTAACATGCTTTGGCAGAAATTAGAGGCCCTCTTGTAACCTCTGGAATGACTCTATAGCTGGAAAACCAATTATCCACCACCCAAAATTTACTAAAAATTTATTTTGAACTTATTTTTAAAACTTACCCTTATTTAACCCACCCTAGACATTAAAGAATTTTTTCTTAATTTTATGTAGGCCCCACATGTAATGTGGCGCTTGAACTCACGACCCCCTGAAATCAAGAGTTGCATACCCCAGGGGTGTCTGGATGGCTCAGTGGGTTGAGTGACTCTTGATTTCAGCTTGGGTCATGATGTCAGGGTTCATGGGTTCAAGCCCTGCTTCGGGCTCTGCACTGACAGTACAGAGTCTGTTTGGGATTCTCTCTCTCTCCCTCTGTCTCTCTGCCCTTCCCCCACTAGTGTTCTCTGAGTTTCTCTCTCAAAATAAATAAATAAACTTTAAAAACAAAGTTGCATACTCTACCTACTGAGCCAGTCAGGTATCCCTCCATCCTAACCATTTTTAAATGTACAGTTCAGTGGCATTAAACATATTCACATTGTTGTGCAGCCATCACTATCATTCATTTCCAGAACCCTTTTACTCTTGCAAAACTGAAATTCTATCCATTAAACAAACTCCTCATTCCCCTCTGCTCCAGTCCCTGACATCCACCATTTTACTTTCTACCTGTATGAATTTCACTATTCCAGGTATGTCATGTAAGTGAAATCATACAATATTTGCATTTTTGGTAACTGCCTTATTTCACCTAATATAATGTCCTCGAAGTTCATCCATGTTGTAGCATATTGCTGAATTTTTTTCCTTTTTAAGGCTGAATGATATTTTGTTATATGTTTACCATGCTTTGTTTATTCATCTGTCACTGGACACTTGGGTTGTCCCTTGACTGTTGTGAATAATGCTCCTATTAACATGGGTGTACAAATATGTCAACAAGTCTCTGTTTTCAATTCTTTTGTATACATACCCAGAAGTGGAATTGCTAGAGCATAGGACAATTCTTTTTTTTTTTGTTTGTTTGTTTTTGTTTTTTGTTTTTTAGGAATTGTCCTACTATTTTTCCATAGCAGCTGTACTGTTTTATATTCCCACCAACAGCACACAAGGGTTCCAGTTTCTCCACAATCTTGCCAACACTTATTTTCTGAAAAAAATTTTATAGTAGCCATTCCAATGATTGTGAGCTTGGTTCTCATAACTTTTCAAAACAAGTTATTTGGGAGAAGTTATTCCAAAACCCGATGAATTTAGAAAAAAGACAACTTTTTTCCTGAGAAAAATGTTGCTATATTTCTTCTCAGCATTTCCCACCTGAGCCAAGGGGTATTTTCCTTCCAAGATGGTATCATCTATCTAAGTTTTAGATAGGTTAAATTCAGATTGCTCTAAGTTATTAATAGGGCCAGGTGTATCCTGTTTGATTTTGCAAAGCCACCTACATCTTTCTTATTTCATAGTCATATGACCTAAAAATGATGACTGTAGTAATATATCCAATGAAAAGGGAAATGAGTCAGCTACAGAGGAAAAGGGTCTGATTGGGAAAGAACGTGTGAAGAGTTACATAGCTCATCTGAATTTTACTTAAGTATATAAAACTATAGCTTCATCATTGATAAGCTTTAATACCTGACCTCAGAGACCAAAGAAGACAGAAAAGGTGATACTCTTGGATTTTTTAATGTTTTTTTGTTTTTGTTTTTTATTTATTTTTGAGAGAGAGTGTGTGAGCAGGGGAGGGGCGCAGAGAAAGAGAGGGATAGAGGATCCAAAGCAGGCTCCCCACTGACAGCCAGCAAGCCCATGTGGAGCTCAAACTCACGAACCTCGAGATGACCTGACCTGAAGTCAGATGCTCAACTGAGCCACCCAGGCACCCCTACTCTTGGACGTTTTAAAACTCAAATTCCTTAATTTCATAATATGGTGAAAATGGTTAGAATGAGGAATTGGGAAAAAAAAATCCTCAGTGTAACACGTACAAGTTGGGAGAGGCTCAGCAATGATGTATATTAAATATTAATTTGTTTAATCAAAAGCCTTGAAGAGAAAGGAAAACAATGACATGAGAGCTAATTTGATTCCTTTTACCACACCCTTCCTAGTTCAGTGATGGGGTGCCTGGGTGGCTCTGTGGGTTAAGAGTCCAACTCTGGATTTCAGCTCAGGTCATGAGCCCTACCCTCAGCTCTGGGCTGACAGCTCAGAACCTGCTTGGGATTCTCTCTCTCCCTCTCTGCTCCTCCCTGACTCACACCAGTGTGTGCATGCACTCTCTCTCCTAAAATAAATAAATAAACATTTAAAAAAAATTAAAAAATCTGTGACTTATGGTTATGGAGAAAAAGCCAGCCTGTGAACACCGTGTTGTGTGGTGAAAACAGATTTTGAACCTGGTTTCTGAGGAACTAGGTTCGCATATCAGGTTTGTCCCTTTAATAGCTGTGCAATCTTGCATGAGTCACTCAACCCATCGGAGCTTCTGTTTCCTCATCTATAAATCAGAGATGATATCACTTACTTCACAGAACTGTGGTAAAGATTAATAAGAGAGCAGGTGTGATAGCACCTGGCATGCAAAAGATACTGGATAAATGTTAATTTCATTCCTTTTTCCAAAAGAGGGTTAGAGTTGTCTAGTTATGTTGTACAGCTTATAGCATATCATACCTGGGTTCTAGATCGTGTTTCTCACAGTCACTTGAATCAGAATTTCTCATATTCCCTCCAGAAGTATGTTTCTTTCCCATCTTAGTAAATGCATCTGCCATCCAACTATCCAGTTATATAAGCCAAGCTTACCAATCAACCTAGAGTTTTTCCCTTTCCTCTTTACCCACTGAATCTCTTGGTTCTACCTCCAAAACAGATCTCAAATCCAGCCATATCTCACCATCTCCATTCCCACTGCCGCATCTCTGCTTTTTCCAATTTATTTCTACCCATAAGTAAGAATAATCTTTACAAATATACTACATCACTCCTCTGCTTAAAACCTTTTAATGGCTCCTCACCTGCACTTAGAATAAAATGCAAATTCTTTACCATGGCCTGTGGGAAAATCCTATTCAATCTGATTCCTGACTAGCTCTCTAGCACTTTCTCAAATTTTGCACTTGCAGTTTCTTTTGCCTTAAACGCTCTTCCCTGAGGGTTTATCTCATACTTCAGGCTGAAATGTCATCTTCTCAGAGATGCCTTTCCTGGCCACTGAATCTAAAGTTGCCCCCTGACCCCTTAACCTTCTATCACAATTAGCCGCATATAAGTCACTTCCTTGTTTATTGTTAGTCTCCTCCCAAACACAGCAACCGTGTTTTGTTACCATTGTACCCATAGCGGCTTGCCTGGTGCCTGGCACATGGGGCATTCAAGTATTTATTCGTTCCTTTGTTTGTTTGTTTGTTTTAGAGAGGGAGGGCACAAGTGATGGGGGGGGGGATGGAGAAGTGGGGCTTACCTGGGGCTCGTGTTTTTACCCAAAGCAGGGCTCATACTCCATGGGGCTCGAAGTCACCAACTGTGAGATCATGACCTGAGCTGAAATCAGATGCTTAATGACTGAGCCATCCAGGCACCTTCAAATATTTGTTGGATATTTGAATGAATGAATATTAAGTAAATTAACAAAAAGAATGAGGGGAAAAAAGGCTTGAAAATATGCATTTTGCCTAGCTTCCCAGGTGGATCAGTCAGGGAAGAAGCAGAAAACGTGTACTCTCAAATTAGGATAATTTGAGTGTTGTTTAATAAGAGCTTGTTTACAAAAGATATGAGGAAATAAGGACAGTAAATACCCAAGGCTCTTCATCCCACAGAATGTAGAACGATTGGGAGCTGTTACTGGAACCTAAAAGAAGAGAGTCATAGAGAGAGAGCCAACTTGAAATAAGCTTGTCATTAAGTCAAGGGACTCAGTCAGCCCAAAGCAATTTTATACAGAGAGACCTTAGAGAATCAATACAAATCTTTCTCTTCTCTCTCTCTCTCTCTCTCTCTCTCTCTCATCTCATACTGGGGTTCCCATCAGCCAAACTGGAAGCAGAATGGGACTAGTGAAAAAAACAAAGGCTCATATAATAATAAATGAATATTTGTCAATTCTGGATGTTAGGCTCACAAATGTGTAGTATTATTTTTTGTTTTTTATCCGGGAATCCTTAATTTCTCAAAAAAAGTGGTGGTACAGTTTTCCATCTACTCCCACTGTCGATATTTTCAGTTACTGACAGGAATACCAACCACTGATTCCCTTCTCCATGGTGCTACCCATATTGTCAAAGCCACATCAGAGGACAGTAAATGCATTTGACATATAGAGATTTTCTCCTTTTATTTACAAAGTTCACATTTTAACCTTCTCTTCTACCTGTTTTTTTGATATTTCTCTCAGGATTGAATGGTGAATTGAAGACAGATTACAAAAATCAGAGTGGCACCTGGGTGGCTCAGTCAGGTGGCTGAGCATCTGACTCTTGATTTCAGCCCAGGTCATGATCTCACAGTTCGTGGGTTCAAGCCCCACAACAGACTCTGCCCTGACTGTGCAGAACCTGCTTGGGATTCTCTCTCCCTCTCTCTCTGCCTCTCCCCAACTTGTGTATGCCCATGCAAATATGCACACATTCTTCTTCTCTAAATAAATATATAAACTTTAGAAAAACCAGTGGCACCTGGGTGGCTCAGCTGGTTAAGCGACTGATTTCAGCTCAGGTCATGATCTCATGGTTCATGAGTTAAAGCCCCACATCAGGCTCTGAGCTGACAGAAGCCTGGAGCCTGCTTTGGATTCTGTGTCTCCCTCCCTCTTTCCCCCTCCCCCACTCATGCTCTGTCGCTCTCCCTTAAAAATAAAACAAACATTAAAAAAATATTTAACTTTAGAAAAATCAGAGTGGGAAGGAGGGTTAAGTCCCAGTCCTAGACAGGTGACCATGTCCTTAATTTCAATTTCATCTAATAAATAGGAATGTGATAATATCAACCAGGTTGATATCAAGCTACCCTACCAGATTGTTGTAAAAAAATACTTGAGAATGTATGTAAAAATGAGCAAAATCTAAATACTTATAATATGAATATATTACCATTATTGCAATACTAAAACTTTCTTTTTTCTTTTTTTTTTTAAGTTTATTTATGTATGTTGAGAGAGAGACGGACAGCACAGAAGGGGCAGAGAGAGAGAGAGAATCCCAAGCAGGCTCTGACAGTGCAGAGCCCAGTAAGGGGCTCGAACTCACAAATTGTGAGATCATGACATGAGCCAAAATCAAGAGTTGAGGCTCAACTGGCTGAGACACCCAGGTGCCCTGCAACACCCAAACTTTCAAACCCACTGTTACTTGAAGCCTATTTTGAATTTAAATGTTTGAAAAAGTGTTTTTGTTTGTTTGTGTGTTTGCTTTGCTTTGTTTTTTTTATTCTCTAGCTATCTATGGGCTTGTTTGGTATCAGCTGTCTGTAACTTTCCACCTAGTTATCCTTGGAAACTAAGAAATAAACATCAGATCCATTCTGACACTTCTGGACCATACTAGATTTTCTGTCTACCCTAGCCCCACCACAGGTGGCTAAAGTGTTTTCTTCTCCAACTCTCTCAGATTTCCTCAATTTACCCTTCCCATCTCCACCTTGTCCCACACATAATCTCCAGCTCTCCCACTTTGTCCCCATCCCCACCTGTTATGGACTCTCCTGAATTTTAGGGGGAATGAATTGTGTCCTCAATATTCATATGTTGAGGCCCTAACACTCAGTGTGACTGTATTTGGAGATAGAACCCTTAAGGAAGTAATTAAGGTAAGTTAAATGGGGTCCTAATGGTAGGGCCCCAATCTGATATAGGACGAATGTCCCTTTTCTTTTTCTTTTTAAATGTTTATTCATTTGGGGGGGGGGTAGAGACAGAGCATGTGCACACTCAAGTGGGGAAGAGGCAGAGAGAGAGGGAGAGAAAGAGAATCCCAAGCAGGCTCCACGCTGAGTGTGGCTCAGTCTCATGACCGTGGGATTGTGACCTGAGCCACAATCAAGAGTTGGACGCTTAACCAAGTGAGCCACCCAGGTGCCCTGGGTGCATTCTACTTTTTTATACTCTCATTCTATGCTGGAGTATAACAAAAAGATAACCTCTTCCTCCTTTTCTCTTAGTTCTCAATTACCTACTAACTAGACCATGAGCACCCAGGAGGGCAGGAATTGTTCTGTATGGCTCACAACTTACACCAGGTGTCTAGCATGGCAGGGGATTCATCAAAATTTATTGAAAAAGTTAAAACCCATTCACTCTTGAAAGAGATCTTGGCTCACATGTTCTCTCTCCAATATCTCCCATTCTTTCACTATCTCCTTCTTGTTGTTACACATTTATAAACCTCCCCATTCAGAACACAACCCACTTGATGTCACTGCCTTTTAAAATGTGCTGGTTCTCCAATTTCTTTGAATAAATGGCTGATTTTTACTAGCTTCATTTAGTGCCATTCAGTGCTCTTCATTCCTTTACAATCTGCTATCAGTTCCATCACTTCTAGGGATAAGTGAACCGTAGTTAAGGAGGCCTCCTTTTAACCAAATGCTCTCATCCTCTCCCAGCCCCTGCCTCCCTGAATCTCAGTGTCGTATTTTGGACACTGCTGATAACCACCTTCTTTATTAAATTCTCTACTTTCATGAGATCAAGGACATTGTACTTTCTTACGTCTATTTCTCAGACCACACCTTCTCTGTCTCCTTTGGGCATATTCTAAGGCTTAACTCTGCTCACTCTTTTTTCCTAATCACTTCCTTCAAGAGTTTTTTCATTCTCTTAATTTAAATTATCAACTCTTTTAATGACTCGAGAATTCACAGCCAACTTGATTGGTTTCATTTCGAATACAGAATCTCAAGCCTCAAGTCAGCACAGAACAGCCCAGGGGCCCCAGTACATTTCTCTAACAGGATACACATTCTCACTCCTTAAGATGACTATGACAGAAAGCCTTCACTTTCCTCAAAACTTTTAAAACCCTTTCTCCATTTTCAGTTTTAGTAAAGACCTCAGCTCAGCTGTCATGGAGAAATTATAAACCATTGAATGAAAACTCACCATTCAAACTACAAAGCCCTGCTTTTATTTGTACTTTTTTTTTTTTTTTTTTTTTGTAATTTACAATGGAGGAAAGGTCCTTCCCATCAAAAGCTAATCTCTTCACTTAGGTTCTCCCTCTCCTCCTCTTCTTCTTCTAAAAAGTCTATTTGTTTGTTTATTTATTTTGAGAGAGAGGAAAACATGAGCAGGGGAGGGGCAGAGAGAGAGAAAAGAACTAGAATCACAAGCAGGCTTCACACTGCTCACTTGGAGCCTGATGTGGGCCTCAAACTCACATACTGTGAGATCATGACCTAAGCTGATGCCAGGAGCTTAATGGACTGAGCCACCCGGGTGTCCTCTCTCCTTTTCTTTTTATTCTTGTTACCCTCCAAGCTCTTTACTGCCTCAGGGCCTTTGCATAAACTCTTCTAGCTGTTAGAGCACTCTTCCTCATTTTCTTTGCATGGTTCATTCCTCTTGCTTTAGATCTCAGTGTAAATGCCACCTCCTCAAAGAGGCCTACTTGACCGTTTTACCTGAAATAAGCTTGACTTTATTATTTATCGCAATCCCTTGTTTATGTCCTTCAGAATATTTGCTTCAATTTGAAGCTATCATGTTTGTTCACTCTATGTTTGTATTCCCAAGTGAAATGTAAGATCCATAAGCCTATATACTATTTTTCTCTTGCTTACCATTATAGCATACCTCCAGATCTAATAAGTGACTAACTATAGGAGGTGCTCAATAAATATTTACTGCATAAATGAATAAAATCAATTTCCTATTTCTTCCAGAGAGGGAATTCAGTTATTGGAGGATAGGAAGGAGAAATGTCACTATACCCTTTTGTACTCTATGAACCAGTGACTATATTACCTATTCAAAAATAAATTATATTAAAATCATAAAAAAGAAAGCAGTTGTATGGTTTCACTCTAGAGATGATGGTGACTTGTACTAGGATGGTGGCACTGGGGTTGGAAAAAAGCAAATAGTTAGATATCTAGGATTTTATGATTGTTTGGGTCTGACGGAATGAGGTATACCTAATAATGTCCATTACAACATTATTCATACTTATAAACAATTAGAAACGACTTAAATTTCCATTGTCAGAGTACTAGTTAAGTAAATCATGGCACATCTACTTGATTAAACAGCATACTGTATTTTTATTTTTTATTATTTTTTTAATGTTTATTTATTTTTGAGAGAGACAGAGTGAGAGCAGGAGAGGGGCAAAGAGAGAGGGAGGAATCCAAAGCAGGATCCAGGCTCTGAGCTGTCAGCACAGAGCCCAACATGGGTCTTGAACTCACAGACTGCAAGACCATGACCTGAGCTGAAGTCAGATGCCTAACTGACTCAGCCACCCAGGTGCCCCAGAAAGGCTTTTATTTTTAAGTGATTTTTTATTAATTTTGATTAATTAAAATTGATGTCTATTCATTGTAGAAAAGCTAGAAAATCTAGACAACTAAAAATAAGTCACTTGTAATTCCATCAGCATAAAAAACCACAACTGAAACTTTTATATCATTTCAGCTTTATTTATTTATTTTTAAAGTTGATTTATTTATTTTGAGAGAGAGAGCATGCACAAGCAGCAGAGGGGCAGAGAGAGAGAGAGAATTCCAAGTAGGCTGTGTGCTGAACCCAACGTGGGGCTCAATCTCATGACTGTGAGATCATGACCTGAGCTAAAATCAAGAGTCAGACTTTTAACTGACTGAGCCACCCAAGCACCCAAGTATTTCAGTTTTAAAATGCATATGAAGGGCTGCCTGGGTGGTTCAGTCAGTTAAGTGTCTGGCTCGGGTCATGATCTCCCAGTTCATGATCTCCCCTGCATTTGGCTCTGTGCTGACAGCCCAGCCTGGAGCCTGCTTCAGATTCTGTGTTTTCCTCTCTCGCTGCCCCTCCCATTTGCACTCTGTCTCTCCCTCTCTCAAAAATAAACATTTAAAAATATAAAATGAATATGTGTATTTTTGTTTACACAGTATACAGCTTTATGACCTAATTTTTCCGCTTAATAATATCTCATATCAGTAGATATAGAACAGTAATATGATAACATTGTATGTATCTATAATTTATTTAACTAGTTCCTTAATGTTGCATGTTTAGATTGTTTCTAATTTTTCACTCTGCAGATGTACTGTTAGGGCACTTACCCTGTTATTTTCTTAGGATGTTATTCTTAAGAAATGTATTTAAAGATAGTATCAAGTCGATTCTCAAAGTGTTCTGCCAATTTATATTTCCGCCAACAACTCATGAGTGCCTGTTTCTCCATGCCTTTTCATCATAGCTTTCACTCTTGCCCATCTAAAGGGTTGGAAATTGGTATTTCACTCAATGTTGTTTTATTTTTTATTATCTTAACATATTTTGGGGGTGCCTGGGTGGCTCAGTCGGTTGAACATCTGACTTGGCTCAACTCATGATCTCATCGTTTACAGGTTCGAGCCCCACGTCGGGCTCTGTGCTGACAGCTCCGAGCCTGGAGACTGCTTCGGATTCTGTGTCTCCCTCTCTCTCTGCCCCTCCCTGACTCATGTTCTGTCTTTCTCTTTCTCTCTCTCTCAAAAGTAAACATTAAAAAATAAAAAATAAAAATTTTGCAGGCGCCTGGGTGGCTCAGGTCATGATCTCCCGGTTCATGAGTTGGAGCCCCACATAGGGCTCTGTGCTGACACCTCAGAGCCTAGAACCTGATTCAGATTCTGTGTCTTGCTCTTTCTCGGCCCCTCCTCTGCCCATGCTCTTTCTCTCTCAAAAATAAATAAAAACATTTAAAAACTATTTTTTAAAGTTTTATTTATTTAAGTAATCTCTACAGCCCACGTGGGGCTTGAAATCACAACCTTGAGATCAAGAGTCATGTGCTCTTCTCACTGAACCATCCAGATGCCTCTTGCTCAATGTTTTATTTATTTATAATTTTTACTTTTTAATTTTTTCCCAAATTTTTATTTAAATTCTAGTTAATTAACATATAGTGTAATATTGGTTCCTCAGTAGAATTTAGTGATTCATCACTTACCTATAACACCCAGTGTTCATCATAACAACTGCTCTCCTTAATACCCATCACTCATTTAGCCCATCCACTACCCACCTCCCTCCATCAATCCCCAGTTTGTTCTCTGGGGAACAAGTCCTAAGTCTTCATGAGTTGGACTTAACAAATCCTAAGTCTCTTAGGATTTGCTTTCCTTTCTTTTTCCCTTCCCATATGTTCATCTGTTTTGTTTCCTAAATTCCACATATGAGTGAAATTGTATGGTATTTGTCTTTCCCTGACTGACTTATTTTGCTTAGCATAATACACTCTAGCTGTATCCATGTCGTTGCAAATGGCAAGATTTCTTTCTTTTTGATGGCTAATATTCCATTGTGTGTATGTATGTATTATGTATGTATATGTATACTTCTTCTTTATGCATTCATCAATTAATGGATATCTGGGCTCTTTCCATAGTTTGGGTATTGTTGATAATGCTGCTATATACATCAGAGTGCACTGTACCCCCTTTGAATCTATTTTTGTATTCTTTGGGTAAATACCTAGTAGTGCAATTGCTAGATCATAGGATGGTTCTATTTTTAACTTTTTGAGGAACCTCCATACTGTTTTCCAGAGTGGCTGTACCAGTTTGCATTCCCACCAGGAGTATAAGGTTTCCTTTCTCCACATCCTTGCCAATATCTGTTGTTTTCTGTTGTTAATTTTAGGCATTCTGACAGGCGTGAGGTGGTATCTCATTGTGGTTTTGATTTGTATTTCCCTGATGATGAGTGATATTGAGCATCTCTTCATGTGTCTGTTAGCCATCTGGATGTCTTCTTTGGAAAAATGTCCATTCATGTCTTCTGCCCATTTCTTAACCAGATTATTTGTTTTTGGGGTATTGAGTTTGATAAGTTCTTTACAGATTTTGGATACTCTATCAGATATGTCATTTGCGAACATCTCCCATCCTGTAGGCTGCCTTTTAGTTTTGTTGATTGTTTCCTTCACTGTGCAAAAGCTTTTATCTTGATGAAGTCCCAATAGTTCATTTTTGCTTTTGTCCCTTGCTTCTGGTGACGTGACCAGTCAGAAGTTGCCAAGGTCAAAGAGGTTGTTGCCTGTGTACTCTAGGATTTTTATGGTTTCAGGTCTCATGTTTAGGTCTTTAATCCATTTTGAATTTATTTTTGTGTATGGTGTAAGAAAGTGGTCATTCTTCATTCTTCTACATGTTGCTGTCCAGTTTTCCCAACACCATTTGTTGAAGAGACTGTCTTTTTTCCATTGGATATTCTTACCTGCTTTGTCGAATCAATGTTTTAATTGATAGGTCTTTGACTACTAGGGAGGTTAGACATTTTTGTTGCCTGTTTATATTTGTGGATTACATGTTTATGTCTTATGTTCTTCCCCCACCCACTGATTTTTCTTGAAAAGTTTTTGACCATTAACGCTTAAGGACCTGATTAAATGAAAAAGGCTTAAAGTGGGTTAGGAAGTAAGGGAGGGAAGGAGAAAGGAAAGGAGGAAGGAAAGAGAGGTTCTATGCAAGCCTGACAGGGAAAAAGACCTTAGATCAAAGATTATAAAAGCCAATTTTTTCCCCTAGAAAACTCCTATTTTAAATCAAACCTTATATGGAACTCATATGTGAAACAGAAAGAAAAGTAGAGCAGTTCTAGTCAAATTGGGAATGTGTAACACAAAGCTATACCTGCCTCAGCCTCCTCTTAGCATAACCATCCCCATTCACCCAGCAGAAGCTGTCTAGGTCCCATCTTGTTATCTTACGATGAAGCCCTATTTCTAAATTTTAAAACGACTGGACAAATAAGATCAATATAGAGCTACTCACAACATAAGCATTCGGTGGAATAGCAACGTATTCAAACTGCTAGTAGAATACCAAACAGGAGGGGTCCCTGGGTGGCTCAGTGATGCTTTGGACTCTTGATTTCAGCTCAGGTCACGATCTTGTGGTTCATGGGATCAAGCCCCTCATTGGGCTCTTGTGCTCACAGCACGGACCTGCTTGGGATTCTCACTTTCCTCTCTCTCTGCCCCTCCTCTGCTCACAAATGCATGCTCTCTCTCAAAATAAATATTAAAAAAAATATATTGAGGGACACCTGGGTGGCTCAGTCAGCTAAGTATCCGACTCTTGATTTCAGGTCCTGATCTCATGGTTCATGGGATCGAGCCCCATGTCAGGCTCTGTGCTTGGGATTCTCTCTCTCTCTCCCCTTCATGTGCTCTCTCTCTCTAAATAAATAAGTAAATAAGCATTAAAGAATAAAATAAAATAAAATAAAATAAAATAAAATAAAATAAAAACTGAGAAGGAACTAACATCTCTAAAGTACTAGTTTTGCAATTTCATACCTACGAAGTATACAAAACTCCTAATCTATTCCTCCAGGACTAGACTTTCCTCCAAGGACTAATGTACTTAAAGCACAGTCACTCAAATGTCTTTCTGTCATTTCAAACTTTCTGTCATTTAAAGAGCACAACATAGTCATCAATTTTACCACCCAACTGATTCCCCTCTTCAAGTTCCCCATTTTTTTGCAGCTTTGGAATTAGTACTGACTTTCCCTTCTCCTTTTAAGCTCTAGTCACTAATGCTCAATAATTCTTCCCTTCAGAGACACATAGATTCATTGTTTCCCGACTTACATTGTCATTACTTTCTTTTGGACGCTTATTGCCTCAGGCCTGGATTGCTGCAAGAAGTCTCCCATTCTGTAGACTATTACCAAATTAATTACTAATTTTTGTGCAATCTAGTATCAACTGGATCTGGTTAGCCTTCTGACCTGGTTTCAGGATTTTCTCTAGCTTAGGCTTATACCTTTCCTTCATATAATAGGATGTTCCAACTTTCCAAATAGTGTGTCTGCTGCATAGGAGTTAGAAAAGCTAAGTATCACCAGTGGCTTTATGAATTGTATGCTCTCACCATTCTGATCTCTTTGATTCCTGGATCTGACTGCTTTAGTTCTGATGTTGCTTTGGTGCCTGGTCTGACTGCTATTTCCATTTTCGTTTTGGTACAGAAATTATTATGTCATATTACTGCCTAGCAGTTTTGGTTCTTACTTTTAAGGTCTTGAGTTCAGCCATCTACTTAAGAGATAAGACTTTTATTCAGAACAAACTCTTCAAGCTGACATTCATGATTTTCCCTTATTTGGAACTCTTATCTATGGCAGTTCCTTGTGTATTTTTTATTTTTATTTTTGAGAGACAGGGGGAAGGGGCAGAGAAAAAGGGGGACAGAGGATCTGAAGCAGGCTCTGCCATTTTTTTTAATATTTATTTTTGAGGGGAAAAGAGGAAAAGAGAGAGGGGGACAGAGGATCTGAAGCAGGCTCTGCACTGACAGCAGAGAGCCCAATGCAGGGCTTGAACTCACAAACTGTGAGATCATGACCTGAGCTGAAGTCAACTGCCTAACCAACTGAGCCACTCAAGAGCCCCCTTGTATGTTTTTTAAATGTACCTGTCCACCGCTACTATGTTGCACACCTCTAAGCAGAATCATTCAAGTTATGAACCATTCCATGTTAATGGTTTCCCATATGTACAACTGTTCTTCAGTTCTATTACATGAGCTTCTTTCCAAGACTTGGGTCCTAGTTCTGGTACCTTGTGTTCTGTTTTGCCTTGGTAACATGCCCCATACTTAAGTCCTTCAGGGAAGCTCTCACTACTTCAATTTTTAAGAAAAATTTTTAAAAGTTTATTCATCTATTTTGAAAGAGAGCAGTGGGGGAGAGACAGAGAGAGAGTGGGAGAGAGGGAGAGAATCCAAGCAGGCTCCGCACCGCCAATGCAGAGCACAATTCAGGGTTCAAACTCATGAACCATGAGATCGTGACCTGAGCCAAAGCCCAATGTTTAACCAACTAAGCCATCCAGGCACCCCTCACACTACTTCATATTAAAACTCCCTCATGCCAATTACTTACTAAAATGCCTGCCAACTTTTTTTTAATGTTTTATTTATTTTTGAGAGAGAGAGAGAGAGAGCAGGGGAGGGGCAGAAAGAGAGAGAGAGACACAGAATGCGAAGCAGGCTCCACGCTCCGAGCTGTCAGCACAGAGTCCAATGTGGGGCTTGAACTCATGGACCGTGAGATCATGACCTAAGTCGAAGTCAGATGTCCAACCAACTGAGCCACCCAGGCGCCCCTCATACTACTTCATATTAAAATTCCCTCATGCCAACTACTTACTAAAATGCCTGCCAACTCTTGCCCATTGCCACATACTTGGGCTACTAATGGCATACTGGACTCGACCTATAGGTGAGCCTGTCACATCTAGTGCCAGCCTTATCCCAGTAGAAGGGTCTAATCACATCTTGTGACCACTTCTCTGCCTTCCCCACTATGCTGTTCACTATGCCTAGCAATATCTACCTCAAAATGAAAGGATATTTAAGCTTGCTTAAAATGTGATGCTCCAGGGGTGCCTGGCTGGCTCCAGTTGGTAGAGCATGTGACTCTTGATCTTGGAGTCTTGGAGTTGGAGTCCCACAATGGGCACAGAGATTATTTTAAATAAATAAACAGGTAGGGGTGCCTGGGTGGCTTAGTTGGTTAAGTGCCTGGCTCTTGACTTTGGCATAGGTTTGTGGGTTCAAGCCCGCATCGGGCCCCATGCTGACACAGCCAGAGCCTGCTTGGGATTCTTTCTCCCTCTCTCTCTGCCCCTCTCCCACTCATGCTCTCTCTCTCTCAAAAATAAACAAACATGAAAAAAAAAAATAGGGGCGCCTGGGAGGCTCAGTTGGTTAAGTGTCCAACTTCAGCTCAGGTCATGATCTCACGGTTTGTGAGTTGGAGCCCCATGTTGGGCCCTGTGCTGTCAGCTTAGAGCCTGGAGCCTACTTCAGATTCTGCGTCTCCCTCTCTCTCTGCCCCTGCCCCACTCACACTCTGTCTCTCTCAAAAATAAAATAAACATGGGGTGCCTGGGTGGCTCAGTCAGTTGAACGTCTGACTTCAGCTCAGGTCATGATCTCGCGGTCTGTGAGTTCAAGCCCCGCGTCAGGCTCTGTGCTGACAGCTCAGAGCCTGGAGACTGCTTCAGGTTCTGTGTCTCCCTCTCTCTCTGCCCCTCCCCGGCTCATGCTCTGTCTCTCTGTCTCTCTCTCTGCCAGAAATAAACAATAAAATAAATAAATAAATAAATAAATAAATAAATAAATATTTAAAAATAAACATTAAAAAAGAATTAAATAAATAAATATAAATAAATAGGTAGGTAGATAAATAAATAAATAAAATGTGATGCTCCAATCAGAAAAGCAGTATTGAGATGTTATAATGAATACAAACTCTCTTATTATAGAGACTATATACTTATATTAAGTGAATTAAGGTCACCTTGACTATAAAATTAGCAAACTTTTTTTTTTAAAGTAAACTCTACCCCCAACATGGGGCTTGAACTCACAACCCTGAGATCAAGAGTCACATGCTTTACCAACTAAGCCAACCAGGTACCCCCAAATTAGCAAACTTTTAAAACATAACTTTCTAAACATCTTTACCATATTGGGTACTTTATCTTCTACTGGTTGACACAAAATATATGCTCGCCCTATAATATGAGCTGCTCGGAATCATAACAAAGCAAAATTCAGAACGAAAAAATAACAAAAAGAATCATATCTAAACAATCAAAATGATCCCTAGCAACCATAACCATAAATTATAGTAAGCACAAGTAAAAATGACTGATTTATTGGATTACCTGCCCAAGTTATTGTTCAAATGCCAAGAAGCAACTTTTTACCATAGAGTGTTTCCGTATTTTCTTTTGTTTTCCTTATTCTAGAGAGAAATATCAGGTGTGTTTACTCATATTATCAATTTATCACTTCATTAAATTCTGCCCCCCCCCAGAACCTATAAAATCTATAAAGCATATTTAGAATTACAACTGCAAAAAAGCAATGAAGAACCCTTATTTTGTTCTTGTAAAATTTTATTCCAGTTTAAACAAAAAAGCAAAATGTTATTTATGTCATCCAGAGACTGATGGGAGTATAATCATCCTTCATAGCTGCTGACAACTCCAAATGAGAGATGTAATCTAGGTAAAAGGCCCTTATTATTCCAGATTATATTTACCTCCCAAAGAGGTCATGAAAATTAGTCAAAAAGATTAGAAACAGATTTACATGAAGTCATATCAGAAAAGCTGAGAAAGTGATGCCTAATGCTTTGAGAAATTGTTTCCACTTAATATTCAGAAGACTAAATCCTTAAAGGTCAGGAACAGGTGGTTTATACCATAAGTATTAAATCAATGATGTGTACTTTCATCAGTTTTATAGGTTTATTAAGATTCAAGATGTTATTTAAAATCTAGATGTAGGATCAAACAGTTAGTCATTGCCAAAAATGGAAAATTTACACTTCTTTAGAGGAAACATAAATATATGACTATTTGGATCTTGTCTTAATTTACATTTAATAATTCCCATTTTAATGGTTACCAAAAAGAAAGGACATGGTAGCACTGCTACACTGAAGATGATTCCGAGATTCCATTAACAACAGCAGCCAAGAAATTTAATTGTCTACAGTTTTTACTTCTGATCAAGTAATAAAATTTCAGTTCTTTGAGTTTGCCTTCTGTTAACAAAGGACAGCTTGTCAAATAACTATATCACTGATTTCTAAGCTCTCCTCCCACTTTTCTTTCCTCTTTATTCAAGATGTACCTGGAAATAATGAGACAACTCAGAATAGCTGTAGTGGCCTTCAGTAATTTTGCTTTACTAATTAGTTGATCTTATTCCAGTGAAGGCTAATGTCAAATTTATCCAAAAGTCTTTGATTTTGGAATTACTTATAATAGTAGAACAATGCATCATATACAGAACTCTTGATCAATAATCTTCTACTTCCAACTCATAACCAGTTATCTTTCTAAACAAACTATTTACAAATGTAAAATATGTAATATTGTTTAAAATAAATATACAATATATAGTTTCTACATTCTCAGACAAGCTTAAAAATGAGGTAATAAAAACTTAACTGATTAAACCTTTACCATTCTGGAAATGGCTTAGGGAAATGATGGCAAACTTGTTTTGTTTTGTTTTTTTTCCTTAGGTCTCTTCAGGTTTTCTTTGAATGCTTCTGAGTACCTCCTTCTCTATGCTGAAAAATTATGTAAAAAATCCTTAAGTTTTGTTGGATAGTCTGTCATCACCCCAGTTGCTCCCAAATCAAAAGCTCGTTTGTATTCTTGTTCTTCATTTAATACCCAAATATACACCTGAAAATTAGAAGCGTGAGAAGTATGAGAAGAAATGTTAAAATAGAAAATTATTTTTATAATAGCATTTATACACTACAATCTCAGCAGACCTAGAAACGACCTATTAAACCTGTAATTTTAAAAAGTTATTGAACCCTTTAAAAAAATTTTACTTTACTCATTAAATATATACTGTCCCACCCTTTAGCTTCAGCTAATCTCACCTATATACATAAGTGGACTCCAGTTATTAAAATGCCAATGCTTTCTTGTTAAACATAAGGCAGAGCTTAAGGTTTTCATATGTGAACCAGTAAAAGCAGCAGCAGCAGCAGCAGCAGCAGCAGAGCTGGGCCCAAATTAAGTCAGTTAAAAGTGCCTGTCCTTTACACTTGTGTTACACTGATGAGACATATTGTTTCCAAAATACATCATTCCAGAAACTTACCTGAATGCCTCTGGCAGTGAGGTGGTCAAACAAGGCTTTTCTCATTAGTAAGCTAGAAAAGAAAAGCAGAACAAATTTAGTTATTTCTTAGTTCTAATGAAAGACCATAATTAGTCTTTAGAACTAAATTAGCCTAACATTTAGAATTTATAATTCTGATTTAAAGCAATGGCCTCAAGTAATAACTACTGTGGATATATTCATGTCCTAACTGCTGGATCTCCTTTCACTGTTGGCTGCTTGCTGGTGGACAACCAGAACCTCCTTTCTATTCCTTCTGTAACTAGATCCTCAGGAGACCCATTCTTATTGAAGCCGCTTAGGAGAGAAGAGGCTTCTTCACTTTCCCTGTTGACACCATAATGAGAGTCAGAAAGAGCTTGGAAGTCTGTTTCTAACTTTCCAAGTTAAAACAAGGTAGTGAATTTGGGCCAAGTTCTATAATATCATAATTTATTTACATAATGGATTGGTCTTTCATGTGCAATCTTAGAAACCTAATGTTCCTTATTTACACTATATATACTGTATATATATCATTTTTTAGAGTTTGAAATAATTGACTTAAAAGTGAACTTTTAGAATACAAATCACTTGAGCATGATTGGAATGAACTATATGGGAAAGTTATACATATTATTTCTACTCTGTTTATGTCTATTAGAATGATTAAATAACAGAAACTAAACATAACAGCAACATTGTGGTATTTATCTAAAATTAAACTCAACATGTCTTAGAAATTAAAGTATCTTTTTTGAAGTAGATGCCCACCCTACAGGTGGGGCTTCCTTTCTGCTATTAAACGTTGGTGCAGATTTTTCTGGAGAAATGTGACAGTAGTCAATGTATACTTTTACCTATACTGTATTGCTATACACTTCTTTCACCACATCTTTCTTTGACTGCAGGTTACTGAAAACAGCAAACAGGTGGAAGAGAGTGGTTATATATACCAGCTCTATATACTAACTAGCTAGATCACCCTAAGCTAATCATTTACCTTTGGGTAGGAGGGCACTCAGTTTTCTCTTGAAGCTGGCTGAAACTGTCTCTCAAGATTCCTCTTACAGTTTTGCGGCTGGTAGTTAAAGTAGTTCTAAATGATTCATATACATCCACCTATGGAGTAGGTGCTCAATATGTCCTTGTTACAAATCATATGCAGAAAGCTTGCTCTAAATTATAAACATAGGACGTAATACATATAGCTAAAGCAATAACTTGTATATCAAGAAACTAAATTTCTTACATATCAGAAAGCCAGATGAGAAACTTTTGACTTCTGGACATAGTGTGTGGTTCTTTTAGCCTGAAGCAAAATAAAATTTGAAACATACATTAGAAACACAGGAAGGTATCAGTGTGATAAAATAAAATGAGTCCAAAAACAAACACAGTGCCTTGAACTTAGTATGTGCTCAAAAAAATTTTATAAAAAAAACCACAACAAACCAAAAGTAAATTAAAATAAAGTCCATTTGGGTCTCTGTTTCTATTGATTTCAAGCTATTTTTTTGCTACCACTACTGAAAGGTAAAATAATAATAATAATAATAATAAAAGTTATCTTTCCAGACCCTGCGTGCCTACAGCTCATGTGTCTTCTCTTTTTTGGTGAAGCGTCTTTCTCTCACTTTGCTATAACTGAGTACATGGTAGATTTAGTATATGTGCTGTCAAAGCAAGCACACATAGTATATAGTAGATGTAAACGTACAACCAAACTTTACTACAAATTAAAAGACATATGGGGTAAAAATGAGACTAAAAAGACCCTGAAAGCATGTTTTTTCTTCCCCTTTCAATATTTGAAGACCTGGGCCCTGTTCTTCTTCTTCTTCTTCTTCTTTTTTTTTTAGTTTTTATTTAGTTTCCAGTTAGTTAACATACAGTGTAATATTAGTTTTCAGGTGTACAATATAGTGATTCAACAACTCCACATATCACTCAGTGCTCATCACAACAAGTGCTCTTTAATCCCCATCACCTATTTAACCCATCCCTCCCTACCATCCTCCCTTCTGGTAACCATCAATTTGTTCTCTATAGTTAATCATCTGTTTCTTGGTTTGTCTCTCTTTTTTTCCCTTCGTTTGTTTTGTTTCTTTTTTCCCCCTCAAATGTTTAAATATTTATTTATTTTTGAAAGAGAGAGAGAGAGAGAGAGGGCATGAGTGGGGTAGGGGCAGAGAGTGAGGGAGAGAGAGAAACCCAAGCAGATTCCCCACTGTCAGCACAGAGCTGGATGTAGGGCTCAAACTTACAAACCATGAGATCACAACCTGAGCCGAAATCAAGAGTCAATCGCTTAACCAACTGGGCCACCCAGGTGCCTTGTTTGTTTTATTTCTTAAATTCCACATATGAGTGAAATCATATGGTATTTGTCTTTCTCTGATGGACTTTTTTCACTTAGCATAATAGTAATATGTCACCTTCTTTATCCATTCATCAGTGTATGGACATTTAGGCTGTTTTCCATAATTTGGCTATTGTAGATAACGCTGCTATCAATGTCAGGGTGCATGTATGCCTTTGAATTAGTATTTTTGTATTCGCTGGGTAAATACCTAGTAGTATGATTGCTGGATCACAGGGTAGTTCTATTTTTAATTTTTTGAGGAATCTCCATAATGTTTACCACAGTGGCTTCACCAGTTTGCATTCCCACCAACAGTGCATGAAGGTTAGCTCCTTTCTCCACATCCTCACCAACACCTGTTGTTCCCTGAGATTTTATTTTAGCCATTCTGAAGGGTGTGAGGCGATATCTCATTGTAGTTTTGATTTTCATTTCCTTGATGATAATTGATGATGAGCATCTTTTTTATTTTATTTTATTTTAATTTTAATTTTATTTTTTATTTTTTTTAAATTTAGTTAGGCATATAGTGCAACAATGATTTCAGGAATAGATTCCTTAGTGCCCCTTACCCTTACCCATTTAGCCCATCTGCCCTCCCACAACCCCTCCAGTAACCCTTAGTTTGTTCTCCATATTTATGAGTCTCTTCTGTTTTGTCCCCCTCCTTGTTTTTATATTATTTTTGTTTCCCTTCACTTATGTTTATCTGTTTTGTCTCTTAAAGTCCTCATATGAGTGAAGTCATATGATTTTTGTCTTTCTCTGACTAATTTCACTTAGCATAATACCCTCCAGTTCCATCCCCGTAGTTGCAAATGGCAAGATTTCATTCTTTTTGATTGCCAAATAATACTCCATTGTGTATATATATATATATATATATATATATATATATATATATATATACACCACATCTTCTTTATTCGTTCATCCATCGATGGACACTTGGGTTCTTTCCATACTTTGGGTACTGTTGATAGAGCTGCTGTAAACATGGATGGGGGTGCATGTGTCCCTTCGAAACAGCATACCTGTATCCCTTGGATAAATGTCTAGTCATGCAATTGCTGGGTCGTAGGATAGTTCTATTTTTAGTTTTTCGAGGAACCTCCATGCTGTTTTCCAGAGGGGCTGCACCAGCTTGCATTCCCATCGAGCATCTTTTTCATGTGTCTGTTGGCTGTCTGTATGTCTCCTATGAAAAATTTCTATTTATGTCTTCTGCCCATTTTTTAATTGGATTATTCATTTTGGGGGTGCTGCATTTTAGAAGTTCTTTATAGATTTTGGATACTAACCCTTTATCAGATAGGTCATTTGCAAATATTTCCTCCCATTCTGTAGACTGCCTTTTAGTTTTGCTAATTGCTTCCTTCGCAGTGCAAAAACTTTTATTTTGATGAAGTCTCAATAGTTTATTTTTGTTTTTGTTTCCCTTGCCTCAGGAGACATATCTAGAAAGAAATTGTTATGGCCAATGTCAAAGAAGTTACTGCCTGTGTTCTCTTCCAGAATTTTTATGGTTTCAGGTTTCACATTTAGGTGTAAAAACCCTTTTGAATTTATTTTTTGTGTATGGTGTAAGAAAGTGGTCCGGTTTCATTCTTTTGCATGTTGCTATCCAGTTTTCCCAGCACCATTTGTTGAAGAGACATCTTTTTTCCCTTTGGATATTCTTTCCTGCTTTGTCAGCCATTAATTGACCATCTACAGGCTCATTTCTGGATTTTTTATTCTGTTCCATTGATTCATGTGTCTATTTCTGTGCCAGTACCATACTGTTTTGATTACTATAGCTTTGTAATATAACTTGAAGTCCAGAATTGTGATACCTCCAGCTTTGTTTTTCTTTTTCAAGGTTGCTTTGACTATTGAGGGTCTTTTGTGGTTCCACAGAAATTTCAGGTTTGTTTGTTTTAGCTCGATGAAAAATGCTGTTGGTATTTTGATAGGGATTACATTAAATGTATTGATCGCTTTGGATAGTATAAGCATTTTAACAATATTTGTTCTTCCAATCCTTGAGCCTAGGATGTCTTTCCATTTGTTTGTGTCCTCTTCAATTTCTTTCACCAGTGTTTATAGTTTTCAGAATACAGGTCTTTCACCTCTTTGGTTAGATTTATTTCTAGGTACCTAACTGGTTTTGGGGCAATTATAAATGGGATTGATTCCTTAACTTCTCTTTCTGTTGCTTCATTATTGGTGTATAGAAATGCAACAGATTTCTGTACATTGATTTTGTATCCTGTGACTTTGCTGAATTCATTTATCAATTCTAGCAATTTTTTGGTGGAGTCTTTCAGGTTTTCTATATAGAGTATCATGTGATCTGCAAATAGTGAAAGTTTTACTTCTTCCTTACCAGTTTTATTTCCTTTTGTTGTCCGATTCCTTCCAGTACTATGTTGAATAAAAGTGGCAAAAGTTCACATGCCTGTGTTATTCCTGACCATAAAGGAAAAGCTCTCAGTTTTTCCTCATTTAGGATGATATTAGCTGTGGGTTTTTCATATATGGCCTTTATTATGTTGAGGTATGTTCCCTCTAAACCTACCTTGTTGAGGGTTTTTATTAAGAATGGATGTTGTACTTTGTTAAATGCTTTTTCCACCTATTGAAATGATCATATGATTCTTATCCTTTCTTTTATTAATGTGATGTATCACGTTGTTTGATTTGCGAATATTGAATGTAGACCCTGTTTTTTTCAATTATCTTTTCTACTGAAAAAGCGTACTTGACCTTTAGACCTACACTGAGTTCCTCCTTCAATTTCCTCAATGCCTAGAGCAGCACAACTACCTGTATCATTAATTTGGCATTGTGCCCATAGCAAATCTCTGGTTAGCCTCTCTCTACTATGAAGACTTCCCAGCTTCTAAGTTTAACAGCACACAGTGATTTTCATTCTCCCCAGATCTTCACTTCTTGTTTCCTTTTTAACTCCTCCTGACTATACTGTTAGAATATTTGAGTCTCCACACTTAAATTCACTTTTTTCTTTCTCTCTGAATTCAGTTTTTATTAGAAGCTCTCCAAATAAAATCCTCTTTTCTTTAACTCTAGCCTAGGTGGGAAGAACTTGTTGCAGTTTTAGGAATCTCTGTTTTTTAGTATCTCAAACATTAATCAGCTCATTAAACAAATTATTATGTTGTCTTAGAAAGCACCCACTGCCATCCATCAAAGAAAAATTAAAACACACACACACACACACACAATATTCTACTTTGTCTTAACCCACAATTAGTTTTTAGAGAAAAGATTAATTCTATGAGTTTGTTCATATGTCTGTATTTCAGTAATACCTACTTCTAAAATGAGCATGTGCACATAATTTAGAGAGCACAATAGTTCATGCCAGGCCAGAGGAAAACCTAAGTACTTTAGGAATAAATGGTTAGGAATCATTTTAATCCAGCAAATTAAAATGGTTTCTTTGTAGGCAAGAAGTGGTTTCTGTTTTGTCTGATAAATAGCTACAAAGACTGCCCAAAAATATAACTGGGAACAGATAAAATAAACATGCTCATCACAAAGAAACTCAAATTGGAAAACAAGCATGAAACATAGATGCTAAATACAAAGGTACCAACCAAACTGTTTTTCTTACCAGTATTTCCCAATCACTGCTGCACTAATGTTCAGTTTGACTTTTTAAAGTTCTGTTTGGGGATGAAAAAAGTTTCCATGCAGGTGAGATCACATTTAATTTTTTTTTTTTTAAGTAATCTCTAGGCCAAATGTGGGGCTCAAACTCACAACCCTGAGATCAAGAGTTGCATGCTCTACTGACTGAGCCAGCCAGGTATCCCAGGTGACATCACATTTAAATGATCTCCCCAGGAGTTCCAAATTCCTTTGTCATGACTCTGATTATTAGAAATTTACAGCTAGAAATCACATTCTCTTGGTGCAGGATTATGAGATGAAGCTGTCTTTCTCTGATACTGATGATAAAGATAATGGAACAATAAAAGCTATCATTTATTAAGTGCTTATTATCTGCCAGGAGGTGCTAAGTGTTTTACGTATTTTTATCTTTACAGTAAATGAGTGCGTGAAAAGCAAGGCTTTGTACCCAGGAGAAAGATTATGTAAATATAGAAGTATCTATTATAAACAAACACTATCCTTTTCTTTCTCCTATTTCCAAGAGGTTTTTTTGGTTGTTGTTATGGTGGTAGTAGTTGTTTTTCTTCCTCAGTGTATTAATACTAATGGTGAATTTGGAGTTTAATGGAATTTCCACTTCCTATTGTGATGAAGTATAAATACATTAGGGAAGTTGGAGGGCAATTGCTATTATAGGTTAACATAAAAGCTTCAACAATTAAGCTCAATTCTTTGTATCTGACTTCTGGGTACACAGGCCCATAAAGTTATTGATACCTGAAAAGGGTCCAGATTAAATATTTATAATCCTAAATTGTTCATTTTAGAAAAATATGTCTTAATTATTTCAAAAGGCATTATTAATGTAGGCCAGTTTATCAAACATGTAAATAACTACAGCAATCTATTCTTTTTTTTTTTGAGATTTTATTTTTTAAAGTAATCTCCATACCCAATGTGGAACTCAAACTTACAATACCAATATCAAGAGTCACATGCTTAGGGCACCTGGGTGGCTCAGTTGGTTGAAACTGTGATCTCAGGTCGTGATCTTGCGGTTTGTGAGTTTGAGCCCCGAATTCGGCTCATTACTATCAGCGCAGAGCGTGCTTCAGATCCTCTCTCCCCTTCTCTCTCTGCCCCTCCCCCACTCATGCTCACTCTTGCTCTCTCTCTCTCTCTCTCTCTCTCTCAAAAATAAATAAAACATTAAAAAACAAAAAAGAGTCACCCGCTCTGCCAACTGAGCCAGCCAGGTGCCCCTACAGCAATCTTTTATTTCACTGATATTGATATTAATGAGCCTTGATCTTAGTCCCCCTGTAATGATAATTGATGCAAACAGAGTAACCACTTACTTCAATATGATAGAAGGCATTGGGATTTCAAAAAACTGTTCTCGAATGGGCACAAAGGGCAAGAGACCAGTGAAGAACAGGCCAAGAATGAGCAGAACACGTTGTAGACTGAAGAGTATAGGAATATCTGAATTCTAAAAGACACAAACAATATGTTACTTTACAACTGCTCAATAAAGAAGATTATTTCACATCCTCAAAATTTCCAAGACTGTATCTGGACACTTGTTAAAAGTACTCCCTGAGTTATCAATATCCATCTCTAAACACACCACATTTAAAAATAGTTAGTCCTTGACAAATGGGTTAGATCTATCTTGGAGCCCTATACCATCAACTGATGATATTAAAGTTTCTCTATTCCCTAATGTCTGCATTGCAACACCACTTCTGTCTGTTGGTGACAGTACTTATTATTAGAGATTAAACACATTGAATCTAACAGAACAAGATAAAGAAATGAAAATATGAAACATTCAGTAACCTTACTGCCAGTTAAAAAATATGTAACTGAAGATCGACATATATTCATATATATCTATATATAGATATATATGTATTCTTATCTATAGATATAGTTATACATTATTTAAGTAAGATATGACATTGATATGAATATCTATAGACAAAATATATTAGCACTGTTGCAAATATGTCATCTTTCAGTTACATTATGGATCAAATATAGATAAGATTTTGTAAGCTAGTCCAAGAATCAAGCCATCCTTTTAGGTTTCTACTGGAAAATATGTTCAAGATCTCAAAACTCTTAGAATGTAAGCTTCATATAGATATGCACTCTTTTTATCTTGCAAAACTGAAACTCTATGCCTAGTATACAATTCCCTGTATCCTCCTCTCCCTAGCCCCTCCTATATTTGTCTTTAAAACATAGAAATTATGGTGGAGTTGATTTTTTCTATACAAAAAATAATATATTGAAAAAGTTATGCAAAAAAGTAATTTATTTTATTATTTTATTTTATTTTTTAGCAGGCTATACACCAGCACAGAGCTCAATGCGGTACTTGAACTCACGACCTGAGATCAAGACCTGAACTGAGATCAAGTTGGATACTTAACCTACTAAGCCACCCAAGTGCCCCACAAGTAATTTATTTTACATATTAGCTTTAAATTACTCACTTCTTTATTTAAAAAAAAAAAAAGAGAATAAAAGAGAATAAATAAGTTTGAGCATTTCTTCTCTCTCTGTTCATATGTCTCTCTGTAATATTTTAGGCTTATTTATACACAGGTGTTTCAGCTGTAACACAATGTACAAGCCCCTGAAAAACTTGATTTCTGCAAGTTCATGCACTGAAAATAACAGAGCTTATGGGAAAAATAGGGTTAGGAGCTGACCCTCAAAACTTACACAACTTTGGACCCAGAGAACTAAAAAAAATAATTGGTATTTCTGGGAGCCATGCAAGGCTGCTGGTGGTGGGAGAGGGTGGGGTTTGGTATGCTGGCACACCACTGACATAACAGCTGGTGCCACTCTGTATCTTCTAAATTAGAATATCTGGAGATCTTGCCATTTGCGACAACATGGATGGACTGAGAGGGTATTACACGAAGTGAAATAAGTTAGACAGAGAAAGACAAATACTGTATGATTTCCCTTACATGTGGAATCTAAAAAACAAAATGAATAAACAAACAAAAAGCAGAAACAGACCCATAAATACAGACAACAAACTGATGGTTGCCAGAGGGGAGGAGAGTGGGAGAAATGTGTGAAGAGAAGTAAGAGATACAGGCTTCCAGCTATGGAATGAATAGCTCATGGGGATAAAAGGTACAGCATAGGAAGTGGAGTCAGTGGTATTGTAATAGTGTTATACGGTTGACAGATGGTGGCTACACTTGTGGTGAGCACAGCATAAAGTACTGATTTGTCCAGTCACTGTGTTGTACGCCTGAAACTAATATAACATTATGTCAACTATATTTGAACAAAATAAATAGAATTTAGGGAATGGGACCTAAGCATTAGTATCTTTATTTAGGATTTAGGATTCCAACATCCAGCCAACTTTAAGAACCACTGCATTAAGTGGGGCACCTGGGTGGCTCAGTTGGGTAAAGCATCTGACTTCAGCTCAGGTCATGACCTCACGGTTCGTGAGTTCGAGTACACCTGGGTGAACTGGTGCCCTGCATCAGGTAAACACGAGCCCCGCCTTGGGTAAGTTCCACTTTCTCTCTCTCTCTCTGCCCCTCGTGGGATTCTCTTTCTCCCTCTCTCTCAACACCCTCGTTCACTTGTGCCCTTTCTCTCTCAAAAAAGAAAAAAATTCTCTCTCTCTCTACCCCTCTCCCCTCCCCACGCGCTCTCTCTCTCTCTCTCAAAAAACAAAACAAAACAAACAAACAAACAAAAGAACCACTGCATTAAGTTAGAATGAATTAAAAGCCATTAAGTGGAAATAAGCTCTACATGTTTTCCTCTTACCACGGTGTGCCGCTCTTTTTTTTTATTTTTATATTTTTAGTTGCTAGCATTTGGGAATTAAAGGACTAATGTAAAATTCTTATAAATCGTATTTTAAGAATTGTAAAAGAGGGGTGCCTGGGTCGCTTAGTCGGTCAAGCTTCCGACTTGGGCTCAGGTCATGGTCTCATGGCTTGTGAGTTCGAGCCCCACATTGGGCTCTGTGCTGACAGCTCAGAGCCTGGAGCCCGCTTTGGATTCTGTGTCTCCCTCTCTCTTTGCCCCTCCCCCGCTCACACTCTGTCTCTCTCTCTCTTTCTCAAAAATAAATAAATATTAATTAAAAAAAAAGAATTGTAAAAGATGTATGACTTAATTATATGGTATGTTCATGATATGAATGACAAATATTTTGAGACATGTTTACTATGATGTCTGAAAATGACTGCTGGAAGTTTGGAGTTTTTAAATTCTAAAATGACAGAAAGCCAGAGGCTTCTAAAAAAAATTGGTGAATCAAAGGAAAAGTTCTATAATTCTGGGTCAAAAGTGGACTTTTTATTTCGAAATAATAGATTCACAGGAAGTTGAGTCTTATGTGCCCTTAGCCCAGCTTCCTCAAATGGTAACATTTGACATAACTGTAGTATAATATCACTATACTGGTATATCATTTAGACCATAGACCTTATGCAGTTTTCACCTTTTTTAAAATCTCCATTCACTTGTGCATGTGTTTGGTTTAATGCAGTTTTAACAATGTACTGATTCGTGTAACCACCACCACAGTCAAAATCCAGAGCAGCTCCATCACAAATGAGAACTCCCTCCTGCTACCTCTCTGTAGTTGCCCCCAGTCCCTGTCCCCTGACAGCCATTTATCTGCTCTGTGTGTATAGTTTTGAGAATGTTACATAAATGGAATCATACAGTATGCAACCTTTTTGTTTTGGTTTGGTTTTTGTTTCTTTAGGTTTTTATTTTAATTTTAATTCCAGACAGTTAACATACAGTGTTATATATGTGAGTTTCAGGTGTGCAATGTAGGTGATTCCAGTATGTAACCTTTTGAGGTTCATTTTTTCCAAGTGAAATGACATCAAGGATGAGGGCAGCCCAGCTTGTTGCATGTATCAGTAGTTCCTTTCCCTTTATGGCTGAATAGTATTACATCATGTTTAGCCATCTACCCACTGAAGGTCATTTTGGTTGGTTTCTAGTGCTTTGCTATTATAAATAAAGCTGCTATAAACATTCATAGACAGGTTTTTTGTGCATAAGTTTTCACTTTTCTGAGATAAACGTCCAAGAGTGAGATTGCTGGTTAATATGGTAAGTGTATGTTTAGTTTGGGTACACTATCCAACTAATTAAGAGAGTGGTTGTAGTATTTTACATTCCCACTGACAATGTAGGAGAGATCCAGCTTCTCCAAATCTTCTTCAGCATTTGCTGTTATCACTATTTTTTATTTTAAGAATTTTTAAAAATTTTTATTTATTTATTTTGAGAGAGAGAGAGAGCACGCATGAGCAGGGAAGGCACAGAGAGACAGGGAAAGAGAGAATCCCAAACAGGTTCTGTGCTGTCAGAGCTTAATCTCATGAACTGTGAAATCATGACCTGAGCCAAAACCAAGAGTCAGAGACTTAACCAACTGAGCCATTCAGGCGCTCCTATTTTTTATTTAAAAAAATTTTGAGTGGCTCAGTCAGTTAAGCCTCTGACTCCTGGTTTCAGTTCATGATCTTGCAGTTCATGGGATCAAGCCCACATCAGGCTCTGCACTGACAGCACCTCCCCTACTTGCTCTTTGTCTCAAATAAGTAAATAAATAAATAAAAATGTAAAACTTCAATAATACAGTCACTTTTAATGACATGTGAAAATACCATTAGATAATGATGAATTATGGAAAAATATTAGTCCTAAATTCTCAGGAATCTGAAGCCATTTGTCCCAATGACTACTTTGTTTTCTCCTTTTGTACACAAGTTACCTTGGGATCTCAGAGAACCTATGGCACATAAATAAAACTTACTTGCCTTAATGAGGCCTTCAACTGTACTTTTAATTGTAGTGGTGCCAATTCTGGATCTATGTTTTTACCTTTTTTGTGAGGAAGGAGGGCCCTCCCCAAAGAAAACTTTGTATTTTGAATTGCTACTTATGTCACAATATTTCTTCTGTACTATCACTTGTATTTTGAAAGAGAGTCTTTAATGCTTAAGGTTTTTTAACATTTTGAATTTCATATTCTCCTAGTTATACTTGCTATAGTATATAACTATATAAGCTATACTTATAGAAGCTATAGTACAGAGCTAAACTTGCTTATAGAGGCTTAGCAACCATGTCAAGATATATCAAATTAACTTTTTTTTTTTTTTTTTTAATTTTTTTTTTTAACGTTTTTATTTTTGAGACAGAGAGAGACAGAGCATGAACGGGGGAGGGTCAGAGAGAGGGAGACACAGAATCCGAAACAGGCTCCAGGCTCTGAGCTGTCAGCACAGAGCCCGATGCGGGGCTCGAACTCACAGACCGCGAGATCATGACCTGAGCCGAAGTCGGCCGCTTAACCGACTGAGCCACCCAGGTGCCCCTTTTTATAGATATATTTTCTTTAAACAGAAAGATCTCAGTAGGTGGATGGCCCTACTTTTATATACCACCTGATAATTATGATCCTGGATTAATTTGATTAATTCTGTTTGGAGGCAGGGAACAGAGAAGCTTGAGCTATAGAGTTGAATGAGTAAATACTTTCCTCAATTCAAAATTACACAGAAAATTTCAATAACCGAACCAAAAAAACAGACATTAAAAGATAGGAATCATATTTTGTTTCATAATGTACATAATAAAGTGTTGGCAAACAACTAATATTAGCATGTGAAAATAAATTCTGTGAGCCAGCCCAAGTACATAGAGCTTAAACTGTAAGGTCCATTATTTCTATTAAATCCATTATCTCTATTAGTAAACTTCTGGCTAGGTGCCTCTACCCAGTACCATTTGTCTTTGTATGAGGCTTTGAAATAAGGTAATTTAAAAAATTATTACTGTAAGACTATGTATAGATATACAACAGCAAGAAAGATCTTTCTGTATCATTTTTGAAGCTTACCTCTTTGTAGCACTTTTCTACAATTTCATAACTGGCATTGCCCCACACTGTTATGTGTTCTCGTCTGTACTGCTTCACCAACTCTGAAACCTACATGTGAAAATTCAAAAGTTGATGCATGTGCCTATTTGTAAATCCATTTACATTATTTCACTTTACAAATGGGTTACAACTGACTTTCTGCTAGTGAGTCATATAAACTTTTGGACGAATATATGAATCCAGATTATTTTATAAAATATAAGCAATTACTTACATTTTACCATTATATGATTTATCTAAGAGAGTACCACTATTTAGTCATTTGATATAAACTACCAACAAAGCAAGTTAAATCTGAAGAAGTTAATTGCCAGAACAATTGGTTCACAGGAGCTCACTTTTATGCATGACTGAGACAAAACAACTCACTCTGAAAATAGGCTTTCCTACAGTAAAGTAATCTCTTCTACCAGGGCATTATTTAAAACAATACTGATCCCTAGAGTATCACATTTCCTTAAACAGTAGCAATCTATGAAGTCACCTACTCTAGCCTCATTTAGTTTGTGAAATACAATACAGTCAGAAGAGGCAATGCCTTAAGTACCTTCTTAATCAGCACATTGTTGTTGACTTTGATATCGATGTTAATGGGAGTATTAGGAAAGGCCTCAAAAACTTCCTTCAGTAATGGGATTCGGTTATCTTTTCCTTCACATTGGCATGCTGAGAAAGCAAGATTTTTAAAAGTATTTTTAAAAGATAACTTTCACTTTTTTGATGATTAGGAAAAAAAGATAAAGTATTGTTTTCACAATAGTATGTATTCATAATAAGGCATTTACAAAATGATGAAAAGCATGAAGAAAAGAAAAATCATCTAAAATCCAACAACTTAGATATAAGCATTGTGACCATTTTTATCCTATGCATAATTTTTTAAAGGTTTTATTTTTAAGTAATCTCTACACCCAACATGGGGCTTGAACTCACAACCCCAAGATCAAGAGTCACATGCTCTACTGACTGAACCAGCCAGGTGCCCCTTCTATGCTAATTTAATAAGAGTTATAATAGCGTACCTACAGACCTTAATCTGATCTTTTACATAAGTAAAAAAATAAATGTTGCATGTTCATACACTATATTTAGAATTATGATTTAAAATTTTTTTCATTGAACTTTTTGAAATAACTATAGATTCACTTGAAGTTATAAGAAAAATAGAGATCTGTGCACCTTTTACCCAGATCTCCCAATAATAACCTCTTGTAAAACTATACTACAATATCATAACCATGACATTGATAGTGTTAATCCACCAATCTTATTCTATTATTTTGAGAGAGACAGAGAGGGTGCGAGCGGAGAAGGGGCAGAGAGAGACAGAGAGAATCCCAAGCAGGCTCTGTGCTGATAGCATGTGTGGCTCAATCTCAAGAAACTGAGAGATCATGACTCAAGCCGAAATCAAGAGTCGGGCACTTAACTGACTGCGCCACCCAGATGCTCCTTAATTATTTTTTTTAAGTTTTATTTATTTTGAAAGAGAGATAGCATGAGCAAAGGAGGGGCAGAGAGACAGGGAGAGAGAATCCCAAGCAGGCTCCACATTGTCAGCACACAGCTCAATGCGGGGCTCAAACCTACAAACCGTGAGATCATGACCTGAGCTAAAATCAGGAGTCAGAAGCTCAACCGACTGAGCTACCCAGGCGCCCTGTCCCTTAATTATTTTAATTTAACCATTCCCCCAGAAAGGTAACAGAGTTTACCACTTCCAAAATATGGCAGTTTGGCATTAGGATTATTTTGAACGTAAGGCAACTGAGATGAAACAGATATGATAAAATCTCGGTCCTTTCCCATCTGCCTAGAAACAAGACTTAAATTTTTCCACAACGTAATCACCAACAACCTTAGACCCTTATCAGCACCACAGGACTCCACAATACAAACTGTTGACTAGCCTTTATCTTTCCTTATTCACCTTTATATCCACCTTCCCACAATTTGCCACCCTAGAAACTCAAAATCCCTTTTGTCTTGTCATTTCTCTGAAAATGTATTGGATTTGTTTAAGATGCTATATAAACTCAAGTTCTAGCCACCTTTGAGTTACTCATCCCTGAGGTTCTCCATGACACACACATATTAATAAACTTCTGTCTTACTCTTGTTAATCTCTCTTTTGTTACAGAGCCTTGCTGAGAACCTAGAGAGTAGAAGGGGAAAAAATGTTTCCTTCCCTATACCCTGCTAGTGGACACTGAGGTTGTTTGGAAAGTTTTGCTAAGCTATCACCACTGAAATTTTCAGAGACTGAGAATATATATATATATATGTTCAGGCAAGGGAAATACATGCTAATTCAGTAATAAAGAATTGTATCAATACAGCTACTCAAAGAAAATTGAGTCACAAAAAAAATAAGAAGAGGATTTTTTAATCATTTTTTACATTTCCTGAGGGTTATTTTCTTAACTTTTTCCTTAATCTCTTTTGCCTTGAATCATTTACATAATATACTATACATGCTATATTAAGTAATTTTTAAGTTTATTTATTTTTGAGAGAGACAAAGACAGCACGCAAGAGGGGGAGGGGCAGATTGAGATGGGGGTAAGGGATTAGAGAGAGAGAATCCCAGGCAGGCTCTGCACTGTCAGTGTGGAGCCCAGTGCATGAAATCATGACCTGAGCTGAAGTCAGACGCCCCTTTGCTATGCAAGTCTTATAAAATTTCCCCTTCCCTCTGAAACTGCAATTCCACTACCATGTGAATAACAAAATGGTAAGAGACCTTTTATTTCATCTTTATTGTTCAAAGAAGTATATCAACAAAGTAAATTAAGTCTATGCCAAAAAGTGAAAAAATTATCCATAATAAAGGCTCATATGAAAAGTCAGCATGTAAATGGGGGAAAAAAGGAAAATGTGTTACTGTTTTGTCTGTTCTGTATTCCATTCTTTTTGTCTTTTTACTACTCCTTGTAATTCAGATGGTGGGACTCTGGGTCATACTGACTAACCTCTCAATCATTTGGCTCTGCCTCCTTGGCCACAAAGAGAGCACATGAACTTTAAGCATAACAATATGAACACGGGGAGAGGTCTCCTGAAATCCTCAGCTGGATGGATCATGTGCTTTTGATGTTGTCAGAGTCCATCCTCATGTGTAGAAGGTGTGCCTTAAGGGGGGCCTGGGATGAGCACTGGGTGTTATACATAGGGGATGAATCACTGGAATCTACTCCTGATTGCACTATATGTTAACTATCTTGGATGTAAAGTAAAATAAATAAATAAACAGATAGATAAATAAATAAATAAATACATAAATACATAAATAAACAAATAAAACAGTCACGTGATTAACTGTCTATTGTAACAGTGCAAATATAGAGCATTTCTATTGCTACATTCCATTTAAACAGTACTGTTTTTTAGTTAAGTAAAATTTTTCATAGCTTGTTAAGGGTGAAAAAATTAATTTAGCAGTCAAAAGAATTGCCATGGGCATTAGCTATTCACATGAAGGTAAGGTTGCAAGGATCAACTTAGAAGTCAAACAGACAAAACTAACTTTGGAACATTATACAATAAGAATAATATTGCATCTAATAGTGGGAGAAACAAGGAAATTAGGGGAGCCTGGGTGGTACAGTCAGTTAAGTGTCTGACTCTTGATTTCGGCTCAAGTCATTATCTCACGGTTTGTGGGTTCCAGCCCCACAATGGGCTCTGTGCTGACAGTGCAGAGTCTGCTTGGGACTCCTTCTCTCTCCCCTCTCTCTTTGCCCCTACCCCACTTGCTCTCTTTCTCTCAAAATAAATAAATAAACTTAAAAAAAAAAAGAAAGAAAGAAACAAGGGGATTTAAGTTACATTAATAACTAAAAAAATGGGGGGGGCACCTGGGTGGCTCAGTCAGTTAAGCGTCTGACTTTGGTGCAGGTCATGATCTCATGGTCCGTGAGTTCAAGCCCCGTGTTGGGCTCTGTGCTGGCAGCTGAGAGCCTGGAGCCTGCTTTGGATTCTGTGTCTTCCTCTCTCTCTGACCCTGCCCTATTCATGCTCTGTCTCTCTCTGTCTCAAAAATAAATAAACATTAAAAAAATTTTTTTTAAACTAAAAAAAAAAAAAAGAAGTATGTTAAAGTGATGTGAAAATATTTAAATTAATGCCTCAGCTAACACAGAATATAGAAAATGAGTTGGGGAAAGAAGTTTGTCCCCAGTATTGTTCTGGGCAGAAGATAACCACCTAGGAAATACTACAAAAAGGGAAAGAGGAAAACTAGAGTGACAGGCAAGGAGTAAGCGATAGGATGTGCTGGGTGATGGGATGAGTGAAGTAGCCTCTTATAAACATGCAAGAACTTTTAAAGTGATCATTCTGACCAACCTAGACTATCCAGAATGTGTATTTTCCATGAAAAAAAATCCACTTTCAAGTTAGCAGGATAGATAAGAACAAACCCTTTGGTTAACACATTTTTATATTCTTTCTTTACATTTATTTTTTAATGTAGCCTGTGGTAGACCAAAGCACCTTTACCATCTCTGGTAAAATTGTGAATCACAAAGAAAGCAAGAGGCCTAAAATCTGTATTCCTCTGAGAGTTGACAGTCTCTCTCTCTCTCTCTCTCTCTCATATTTAAAGAAAAGTAAGCCAGAATTCTGAGGAGGGGAATAGGACGCACACGCACACACACAAAGGAACAACTATCTACCTAATCTGAATCAAGTACTGTATATTAGCCTAAATGCAGCAAATTTCACATGTAAGGCATTCTTAATTGTAATATGAACTGAATGTAATATGAATGAAAATTAATTATCCTTTTTAGCTGTCTGAAACTTGAATGTACATGGCATTGCTATTAATAAGGCATTAGAAAAGACTTTTAGGGCACCTGGGTGGCTCAGTCAGTTAAGCATCTGACTCTTGATTTCAGCACAGGTCATGACCTCCCCATTTGTGAGTTTGAGCCCCACATCTGGCTCTGTGCTGACAGCACCGGAGCCTGCTTGGGATTCTCTCTCTCCCTCTCTCTGCCCCTCCCCTGCTCGTTCTCTCTCTTAAAATAAATAAATAAACATTAAAAAAGAGAGAGAGAGAGAGATACTCTTTAGGAATGCCTGGGTGGCTCAGTCGGTTGAGTGTCTGACTTTGGCTCAGGTCATTATCTTGTACTTCATGAGTTCAAGCCCTGTGTGGTGCTCTGTGATGACAGCTCAAAGCCTGGAGCCTGCTTCAGTTTCTGTGTCTCCCTCTCTCTCTGTACCACTTGTGTTTTATCAGTCTGTCTCTCTCTCTCAAAAAAATAAAATAAATAAATATTTTTTAAAATTAAGAAAAAAAAAAAAGATTTTTTAGATGGCGAGGCCAGATAGTACAGCTGAACACTGACCTGGTTAGATGAAGGCCTAGTTTCAAGTCCTACCTCTGTCATTTATTTGTTGTATGCCTGCCCTTAATCAAGTTAATTTACATCTTTATGCCTCGGTTTCCTTATTTATAACAGGAGGAGATAGAATTATATAGTCTCAAAGGTCACTGCATATTCAAATATTTTATGACTTTATGAGAAAGGTATATAAATAAAAACTTTAAAAAAAGAAAGAAAGGAATAAAACCTGAAAAAAAAGTAAAAACATTTTTCCTCTCAAAGGATCTTTTAATCTTCGTGAGGTTTTGGCTTTGCTCTATAAACATAAAAAAAGAAACAAAAACAAAAAAAAAACAAACAAAACACTTCACTTACGAAATGTTTTTAACCTTCACAAATCCACAATGGACACAAATATTATATAATAGCTTGGCAAGTATAATCCTGTTAAATTACAAGAATGAAAAAGTGTTTACTCAAACCAACCCGGCTTAATGATACTTGGAAAGTAAAATCAAACCATTTTCAGATCGAAACATCCTTCAGAGATAGCTAATTTAAGCAATTTTCTGATTTTTACTTGGCTTTCTTAAATTTTCCAACCAAACGGAAATTACACTGGCCAGTTTTAAATCTAGGTCACAAAGTAGTTACATTTCTTTTTTAATATTATTATCAATAGATCCTTGACATTTAACCAAGGTTTTAACTAAATGCAAGCCATTCCAGGGGCATCTGAGTGGCTCAGTCGGTTAAGCGTCCGACTTCGGCTCAGGTCATGATCTCACGGCTCGTGAGTTCGAGCCCTGCGTCGGGCTCTGTGCTGACAGCTCAGAGCCTGGAGCCTGCTTCATGTTCTAGGTCTCCCTCTCTCTCTGCCCCTCCCCTGCTGATGCTGTCTCTCTCTGTCTCTCAAAAATAAATAAACATTAAAAAAAAATTTTTTTTTTAAATAAATGCAAGCCATTCCATACAAAGGACCATAATATGTACCATCTTGTAGTTTTACTGAGTTACATTTGAATCATTCAAAACATGAGGCTGAATTGTGATAGTGTGGGTCCCTGTACCTGCTTAGCAATCTTTATCTCCAGGTGGTCTATTTTCCATTCTAACAAGTCTAACAAACTGGGCCAAGGGACATGTTCCTTTGTGAGAAATATTCCCTCAAAAGAGAGAAAACTGCTATGCTTGTGATTAAAAAGTGACAATGACCAGGAAATGGGTGGTTTATTTGAGTAATAGAATTCTCTTTAATAATTTAATATAGGGAGCAGTGAAATGACATAAAATCAAACGTTACAGAATCAGTAATGATCTGAAAGGGGTCCTTTTCAATGTCTTTTCACTTATTGTTTTTGCTTATGATGGATTATTACTGCAAGTTATAGTAATCGTCTACAATTTGAAGCTTTAGAAATGCAAAGCATCCCTAATAGTATCTGGGTTTCTTATAATTAGTATTCAGGCTTTTTTTTTTTTTTTTTTTTAAGTATACAGGCTTAAATTACCTGTACATAAATTTAAATAGAATGAGCCAGTTAAATCTCTAGCCTTTATCATCTTAGGGTCCAGATTTCAGATCTGTAGGTCTGAAAGAGTAGGTACTGAGGGCAGTACTTTTAGCTGGAATTTACTATGACAAGAGAACACACATGTATATCTAATTCTCAGTATAAACAAATACCAAATACACTTTAATGTAAATGTTTAAGCTGCAAATGGGAAATATTACCTCTTTGAAATGTGACATCCAGTTTGCCAAGGTAAGGTGGGAGTTCCTTTAAAAGATATGATTTAAAAAAAAAAGTTAGCTCTCAAAATTTAAAAGTATTTAAAAAATTTTTTTAAGTATTTTGGTGTCTTACATTAAGATAAAGATATGCTTCTTCAAAAAATAAAAGAATAAAACATTACCTATGTTTACATAGGGCACTCTTTAGCAGAATATCCCAAACAGCAAATCAATCATAGAACTACTTTCTTTCACAACTTATAAGAAAAGAAATCTGTACTATTTAATATGGACCTCTTCTCAATAATAAATATACAAATATCTCAGTAGATAAGTGTCAAGAATAGACAATTTTAAACAATGACAATCAAACAAAAGAATCTTTAAACTCACAAATAAATAAATGCTAATTAAAATTAAAATTTAGGAAATTTTTGTTATAATATTCAATAATGGTAAGGGTACAGAAAAACGGGAATTCCTCTATTATCACATTTTAGAACTCTCTTGTTTTTTTGTTTTGTGTTTTTTTTAATTCTTACTTTGTTTTTAGATAAACTCTACGACCAACATGGGGCTTGAACTCATGACCCTGAGATCAAGAGTCACATGCTCCACCAACTGAGCCAGACATGAGTCCCAGATTTTAGAATCCTTAAAACACTTTTTTTAAGTGGCATTTTATTTTATTCTTAATTAATTAAATTAAAAAAAAAAACTTAGAACTAATTCAAATGCCCAACAACAGAAGAGGAATGGTTAAAAATAACTCCATATCCAATCAAGGGAATAACTGCAGTCATTTAAAATGCTGATGAAAAATAAGCATGGAATCTGAAAAGGCTAAATACCAAACAATTCCAACAATATGACATTCTGGAAAAGGTAAAACTATGAAGACGATAAAAAGATCAATGGTTGCCAGGGGTTGGGGGGCAGGAAGGATGAACAGGCCAAGGATTTTTAGGGCAGTGAAATTATTATGTATGACACTTGTAATAGTTGATACATATTATTACACATTAAAACGTACATGTCATTATATGTTAAAACCTACAGAATGTACAACATTAAGAATAAACCCTACTGGGGTGCCTGTCTGGCTCTGTTCGTTAAGCGTCTGACTTCAGCTCAGGTAATGATCTCGTGGTTTGTGAGTTTGAGCCCCACGTCAGGCTCTGTGCAAACAGCTCTGAGCCTAGAGCCTGCTTCGGATTCTGTGTCTCCCTCTCTCTGTCTCTCTCCCACTCAAAAATAAATAAACTCTCTCTCTTTCTCTCAAAAATAAATAAACATTAAAAAAATAAAAATAAACCTACTGTTACCTATGGATTTGGGGTGACAATGATGTGTTAATGTAGGTTCATAGATTGTACCAAATGTAACACTCTGGTGCAGGATGTTGACGGCGGGGGGCGGGGGGGAAGGTTCAGAAGTTAGTGGAAACTCTGTACTTTCTGCTCAATTTTGCTGATAACTGCTCTAAAAACTAAAGTCTATTAAATGAGAAAGCATGGAAAAATGTGTATCATGCCATAATGTTAAAGTGTTTAAAAACACAATATACATAATATACAGTAGGATCATAACCATGTAAAAAACATACAAGATATACATACAGATAGTATCCTGTTAACATAAGTTTTCTTTAGGTGGTAAAACAAAGCATTTATTTTTCCCATCCATTTATCAGTCTTTACTATAATGGCATGTAAACCACTAAAATCAGATTTCCTATCCTTGAAGACTAAAATTAATTCATATATTTAATCTGATCAAATAAATTGTAGAATACTTCAAGCAAGTTGAATTTTAGTAGTTTTACATTTGAAGACTTTGGTAATTTTGTTAAAATATTTATAAAAATAAGTCTCCAAAATGTATCCACAGGTGTCTGTAGTAAGTACAAATCCTCACTGGAAATTAGAATAGTTTTCTTTTTTTTTTTTAATGTTTATTTATTTTTGAGAGAGAAGGGGAGAGAGAGAGAGAGAGAGGGAGAGAGAGCATAAGCAGGGGAGGGGCAGAGACACACACACACACACACACACACACACACACACACACAGAATCCAAAGCAGGCTTCAGGCTCTGAGTTGTCAGCACAGAGCCCAACACAGGGCTTGAACCCATGAACCGTGAAATCATGACCTGAGCTGAAGTTGGATGCTTAACGAACTGAGCTACACAAGTGCCCCTAGAATAGTTTTTAAAATTTTCTTTGACATTCATTATTTAATCACTATCATTTATTTTTTATTATTTATTGAAACACTATCTGGCATTCATTGTTTTTAATAATCTTACAGGCTCTAGTATCTATTAGATAGTAGTTTATCATGCATTGTTACTTACACAGTACTTGAGATCAGAGATGTTTACATTGACTCCAGTTGATCTCTTTAGATTCTCATCATGTGACACTACAACTTGTTCATCTTTTGTGATATGGCAGTCCAATTCCAGCATATCAGTTCCAATTGTAACTGCACTGAAGAAATGCAAAGAATAATGACATTCTGAAAGTTAAGTAAACTTAACTTTGTCAGATGTAAAAATTTGGAGTTATAAATCAAATAGCAAAAAAATCTCTTAACGCTAAAATTTCTCTACACTGTCATCTACTAGATTTATTGATGTGAAAATATTCTAAAGTAAACACATAACAGGAGAATCATGTTACCCCTTTCCATAACCCGGTATCCATATTCCTGACAACCCAGTATAATGGAAAGAACACTGGATCAGGGGGCACTTGGCTGGTTCAATCAGAAGAGCATGCAACTCTTTTTTTTTTTTTTAAGTTTATTTATTTATTTTGAAAGAGAGAGAGAGTGGGGGAAGGGCAGAGAGAGAAGGAGAGATAGAAACCAAAGAAGGCTCCATGCTGTCAATGCAGAGCCTGATGCAGGGCTCGAACTGACGAACTGTGAGATCATGACCTGAGCCAAAGTCAAGAGTTTGAGCCCCACATTAGGTGTAGAGATTACTTAAATAAAAACTTAAAAACAATAAAAATAATAAAACACTGGATCAGAAGTTAAAAAAAGTCTGGATATCAGTTCCTGCTTTGCTATGAACTTGCTGTATAGGGGTACCTGGGTGGCTCAGTCGGTTAAGTGTCCAACTCTTGATTTCCACTCAGGTCGTGATTTTAAGCCCCATGTTGGACTCAGCACTGACAGTGAGGAACCTACTTGGGATTCTCTCTCTCCTTCTGTCTCTGCCCCTCCTCTGCTCATACACTCTCTCTCTCTAAACAAATAAATAAAGTTAAAAAAAATCAACACACAAAAATCAGTTATGTTTCTGTATACTAACAATGAACAATCTGAAAAGGAAATAACAGAACAATCCATTTACAATAGCATCAAAAAGAATAAAAAATTCTTAGAAATTAACTTAACCAAGGAAATAAGAGACTTGTACAATGAAAACTACAACACACTGCTGAAAGAAATTAAATAAGATACACATACATGGAAAGACATCCCATATTCGTGGATTAGAATGCTTATTATTAAGATACATTGATCTACACATTCAATGAAATTCTTCTAAAAATCCCAACGATTTTGCAAAAATAGAAAGATCCATCCTAAAATGCATATGAGAAGCACCTGGGTGACTCAGTCAGAAGAGCATGCAACTCTTTATTTCAGGGTTGTAAGTTTGAACCCCGCTATGGGTGCAGTGATTACTAAACATAAATAAATAAACTATAAAATGCATATGAAATCTCAAGGAAACTCAAAGAGTCAAAACAATCTTGAAAAAGAACAAAGTTGGAAGACTCACACTTCCTGATTTCAATATTTACTACAAAGCTACAGTTATCAAAGCAATATGGTGCTGGCATAAAGACAGACATATAAATCAATGAAACAGAATAGAGTCCAGAAATAAACCCTCTCATATACTGTCAAATGATTTTCAACAAGGGTACAAAAGACAATTCAATGAGGAAAGGATAGTCTTTTCAACAAATGGTGCTGGGAAAATTGGATATCCACACGTAAAAGAATGAAGTTGGATCCTTACCTAACACCACATTGAAAAATGAACTCAAAATTGATCAAAGACCTAACCATAACTCCTAAGAAGAAAAAAACCTTTAGAAGACAACATACAGGAAAAGCTTTACCACACTGGATTTGGCAATAATTTCTTGGCTGTGACAACAAAAGCACAGGAAACAAAAGAACAACAACAAAAAAAAAGACAAACTGTACTTCATCAAAATTAAAAATTTTTGTGTACCGAGGATGGTATCAACAAAGTACAAAGGTAGCCCACAGAATGAGAGAAAATATGTGCAAATCATCTACCTGATAAAGGATTAATATCTACAGTATATAAAGAACTCCTTAAAAAAACCTCAACAACAAGAAAATAACCCAATTCAAAAATGAGGAAAGGAACTGAATAGATATTTCTATAAAGAAGACATGCCAATAAGCACATGGAACGAAGATAAACATCACTAATCATTAGGGAAATCCAGTCAAAACCACAATCAGAGGGGCACCTGTCTGGCTCCACGGGAAGAGTATGTGATTCTTGATCTCGTGGTCATAAGTTCAAGCCCCATGTTGGGTTAGAGATTACTTAAACTTTAAAAAAGAAAAAAAAATCCCACTATTTCACACACTTTTGGAAGGAAGGAAGGAAGGAAGGAAGGAAGGAAGGAAGGGAGGAAGGAAGGGAGGAAGAAGGGAAGGGAAAAAGAAAAAAAAAAGTATTGGCCAGAATGTGGAAAAATTGGAACGCTTGTATACTGTTGGTGGGAATATAAAATGGCAGTTCCTCAAGACAACTAAACACAGATTTACCATATGATCCAGCAATTTCACTTCTGAATACACAAAGAAAAAACTGAAAGCAGGTACCCGAAATATTTATACAACCATGTTCATAGAAGCATTGTTCATAATAGTGAAAATTAGGAACAACTTAATTGTCTATCAGCTGATGAATGGATAAACAAAATGTGATATACCTACAAAGAAATATTATTCAGCCTTTAAAAATGAAGGGAATTCTGGGTAGCCTGGCTGGCTCAGTCGGTAGAGCATGAACTCTTGATCTTGGGGCTTGAGGTTTATGTTGCATGAAGAGATTATTTAAAAAAAAAAAAAAAAAAAAATCTTAAAAATAGGAAGGAATTCTGATATATGCCACAACATGAGTGAATCTTTAAGGTACTATGCAAGGTGAAAAAAGCCAAAAATAAAAATACAAATATTCAATGATTCCACTTATATAAAGGTACTTAGAATAGTCAAATTAATAGAAATAGAAAGTAGAATGGTAATTACCAGGGCCTGGGGGGAGAAGGTAAGGGAGTTATTAATTGAATGGGTCCAGAGTTTTGATATGGAAAGATGAAAAAGTTCTGGAGATTAACAGTGGTGATGGTTGCATAGTAATGTGAAGATTAAATGATACTGAACTGTACACTTAATTAAATGGTAAGTTTTATGTTGCGTATATTTTATCATGATAAAATAAAATTTTAAAAATTGGGGAAAAAAGAAAAATTGAAAGGATCAGATCAGACAATCTCTAAGTTTCCTTTCACATCTAAGATCCTATCACTTTTATAAAGGGTATATCACAGTGGTTAAGAGCACAAACACTGAGCAAAAACAGGGTAATTATGTGAGGTGATGGATGTGTTAATTAACTTGATTGTAAGAATCCCTTCACAATATATATACATATCAAATCATCACACTGTATATTTTTTTGATGTTTATTTTTGAGGGAGAGAGCAGGGGAGGGGCAGAAAGAGAGGGAGACACAGAATCTGAAGCAGGCTCCAGGCTCTGAGCTGTCAGCACAGACCCCGAACGGCTCGAACTCACAAACTGGGAGATCATGACCTGAGCTGAAGTCAGACGCTTAACCAACTGAGCCACTCAGGCACAGTGGTTAAATACCTTAAATATATTATTTGTCAATTATACCTCAATAAAGTGGGGGGGGGGGGGCGGGAAGTATAGACACTGGAGTCTGTGTTCAAATACGGGGTCTGCCACTTACTTGGGCAAGTTATTTAGCTTCTTTATGCTTCAGTTTCCTTGTTCCCAAAGCCGTGATGACACTATCAGCTCTCTGTACCTCCTTACAACGTACCTTACCTTCCAAGCAGCCCCACACTCTTTAAATACTCCCTTTGCCTGGAATGCCTGGGTGGCTCAGTCGGTTAAGCATCTGACTCTTGGGTTTTGACTCGGTCATGATCTCACGATTCATGGGTTCACATCTGGCTCTGCACTGACAGCGCAGAAGCTGCTTGTGATTCTCTCTGTGTCTCTCTCTGTCCATCCCCCATGCTCACTCTCTCTCTCTCAAAAATAAGTAAATAAACAACAAAAAAGAATACTCCCTTTGCCTGAAATGCCTTTTGCAGAAAGACAATATACAATAAAATAATAGACACAAACTTGAACAGGCACTTCACAGCTGAGGATTTCCAAATGGCCAGTAAGTGTATGAATAGATGTCCAAAATCAAATGTCAAACAGGGAAATGTAAATTAAAACCACAATGAGATAGCATTACATATCCACTAGAATGGCTAAAATTAAACAGCCTGACAATAAATTAGCAAGACAGTGGAGCACTGGAATCCTCATGTATTGCTGGTGTGAATATAAATTGGTACAATCACTTTGGAAGGTATAAATATAGACCACCATGTGATCCTGCAATTCCACTTCTGCTAAGTATATATCTGAGAGGGATGAATGCATTTGGCTATTAAAAAACAGATAACATTACTTCACACATCATGGGTGAATCTTACAGATATAAACTGAAAAAAGAAAAACCTGACACAAAAGTATAAATACTGTATGATTACATTTATGTTTTCAGGAACTAGCAAAATCAATTTATCATAAAATAATAGAAATATAGAATAACAGAAATTGAATAATGGCTATCTAGGGGCAACAAGTTGGACAAGTGTCCAACAAGTGTGGACTGGGAAAGGTCACAAGGACACCTTTAAGGGCGCTATAAATGTTCTCTATCTTTATCTGGGTGGTGGTTACAAAGGTACATACATACTAAAATTCACTGGGCCAGGGCCTCCTCGGTGGCTCAGTCGGTTAAGCATCCAACTTGGGCTCAGGTCGTGATCTCACGGTTCGTGAGTTCAAGCCCCATGTCAGGCTCTGTGCTGTTAGATCAGAGCCCAGAGCCTGCTTCGGATTCTGTCTCCCTCTCTCTCTGACCCTCCTCTGCTTGCTCTCTCTCTCTCAAAAATAAACATTAAAAAAAATTCATCAGACTATATACTTAGATTTTGCATTTTATGGGATGTATATTTTATACAACACAAAACAGTTTTTTAAATGTTTATTTATTCCTTTTTGAAAGAGGGAGAGAAAGAGAGAGAGCAGGGGAGGGCCAAAGAGAGAGGGAGACCAGAGACAGAGAATCCCAAGCAGGCCCTGTCCTTTAGCCCAGAGCCCAATATGGGCCTCCAACTCATGAACTGTGAAATCATAACCTAGATCTAGTTTACTACTGTATTCCTAGTGCCCGGACACAAGACCTTGCACAGCTGGTACTCTGTAAGTTACTTGTTAAAAAACCTCTGAATGTGTAAAATGCCCACATAGCACTTTATGCACTAATCATCGTGGGTGACACTTCAAGATGAAGAAAAAGTAAACATGGGTGAAACAGGGAGAAAGTTCTAGAAACACTTTTTTAAAATTCAAGAATGGAAAGAGTAGAGCTGTGGTGAGCAGAGGAGGTGAGAAGACACAAAAGTAGATAAATTATGTTTGTGCAATATATTCCCATGCACTTAAACCACAAATACCAGTGGTTCATAAGAGGTCAGGTCTCTACAACTGTATATTAAATTCCTAGAGGAAAGGCCTATGTCTGTTACATATTTTCTAATGTTCACGATGTAGGGCATATTGTAGGTATCCAACGCATTTCTTTCTTCTTTTTTTTTTTGATAGAGAGAGAGAGACAGTATGAGTGGTGTAAGGGCAGAGAGAGAGCAAGACATAGAATCTGAAGCAGGCTCCAGGCTGCCAGATGTCAGCACAGAGTGCACCCGACACAGGGTTCAAACTCACAAACCACGAGATCATGACCTGAGCTGAAAGTGGACACTTAATGGACTGAGCCACCAAGGCACCCCATTTCTTAATTTTTTTTAAATGTGTGTTAATTCACTTGGTTAAAAAAGAAAGAATGAGGGACACCTAGTTGGCTCAGTCAGTTGAGCGTTGGACTCCTAGTTTTGGCTCACGTCATGATCTGTAGGTTCAGGAGTTTGAGCCCTGCATTGGGCTCTGTGCTGACATCACGGAGCCTGCTTGGGGTACTCTCCCTCTCTGCCCCTGCTCCACTCATGCTCTCTCAAAATAAATGAAAGAAAGAAAGAAAGAAAGAAAGAAAGAAAGAAAAGAAAAGAAAAGAAAGAATGAAGTCATGGTAAGTGGAATCCAGTGGGACCTAGATTAGAAGATTAAGATCCTTGGCCATCCCAGATCTAATGATTCTAAAATTATGTAGCTGCCAAAATTTGCCTTTGGAGTCAACCACTTACCCATTTTCTCTGACTTCACTTACCTCTGATGATCCACTCCAATTAGGATCCCATTCCCAATTCCCATCCTAGGGGCGCCTGGGTGGCTCAGTTTGTTAAGCATCCGACATTTGATTTCAGCTCAGGTCATGATCTCATGGTTTCTGGGTTTGAGCCCTGCATCGGCCTCTGGGCTGACAGCCTGCAGAGCCTGCTTGAGATTCTCTCTCCCTCCCTCTCTGCTCCTGATTGTATGCACGTGCTCTCTCTCTCTCTCAAAATAAATAAATAAACTTAAAAAACACAACAACAACAACACCAATTCCCATCCCAAAGGCCACTTGATGCCTTATGCCAAAATCTCATACTGCTCCCCTACTCCTCCCTAATTAACACTCCTTTTCAGTGTCCTAATTACTACTAGTTGTTAGGAGAAAAACAAACCTGGCTCCTTAATGTAATTCTTACTAAGATGTAAATAATTACCTTTATGTGTCCTCTTCTAAAGGATATCCACCTTTAAAAGAGAATATTTGTTTGTCAACTGTGTTTGCTAGAACCACAAATGGATAAAAATAAAATCCAAAAAGAAATAAGCAAACAAAAACAGATTTTAGGTTCATAGAATTACTTTTCTGTATTTTTAAATTTCTTTAAATGTTGTTGTTATTGTGTTCAGTTTTTTTAAAAAAGAATAAAAAATGTAGAAACTGTAAGCAATATATACAGCCAGCAAACAGTTTTGAAATAAAACCCCAAAATCCTTTATATAACTAAAAAAAATTGCTACTACTAATTTTTGGGCTTGTACATATCTTCCTTTCTTTTTCTTTTCTTTTGTTATTTTTTTCTGAGTATGTGAAGGGAGAGTAAGAGCAGAGACTATATTTTCCTGTATTAAAAAAAAATTATACCTTCTACCTAAGAAATCTAAGTATTAAGCTTGCCATTAGCTGAAATGTTGGCTTTTTTTTTTTTTTTTTTTTTTAATTTTTTTTTAATGTTTATTTATTTTTGAGACAGAGAGAGACAGAGCATGAACGGGGGAGGGTCACAGAGAGAAGGAGACACAGAATCCGAAACAGGCTCCAGGCTCTGAGCTGTCAGCACAGAGCCCGACGCGGGGCTCGAACCCACGAACCGTGAGATCATGACCTGAGCCGAAGTCGGACGCTTATCCGACTGAGCCACCCAGGCGAAATGTTGGCTATTTTTAGAAATGTTTAGGAATTCGTATAAAAAATATTTTCCACTTATTGTATGCTTATCTCTTATTAATAAGCTAATAAAAATTCAGAGCAATAGTAAGTGCATCCAGGACAATTTGTAAATTATCCTAATAAAATTATCCCAAATTTGATACAGAAATAGCTAGAAAATAGCAAGAAAAAGGAAATTTTTTTTATTACTTTGGCCTTCAAAATTTTCCATAAATAACAATATGCATCTACTTCAATTGAAGCACTAGATATTTTATAGCTGAATTTCTTTCTTTTTATAATATAGCTGAATTTCTAACAAGCTGATTACAAACATAGAAAAAAGGAAGCCAAGGCTTCAATACTACCAGAAAAAGAAATAAAAACTCTAGCTCTAAAAGATATGAAATTACTTGAAATTCCAGAGAAACAATACATAACAACTTAAAACAGACCCTATATTAAGGAATTTATTTGAATCTCTTTAATTCCTCACAACATTGGGGTTTATTATTATTTCCATTTCATAGATGAGAAATTAGTACTGTATTAATTAGATATTCTGAAAAACATAGCATGAGAACCAGGTCACTGATTAATTACTTTGACTGCCTGCCAACTTACACTTCCAGCTATTGCTAAAACAATTTGTTTCTTACTTTTACCATTCATGTTAATACCATGGGAATCAAATTGTCCCGTGGGTATTTACAAAGGCGGCCTGGTTTAATAACCTAGTTTTATTACCTCTTAGGAGCCAGATTTTATATACTCAAGGGCTTAGTAAATGTGTGTGTGTGTGTGTGTGTATTACAGTTCCTTAGTTTTTGGTTCTATGCTTATTATGGATGGGGTTCTGTCTCCTTCATCTGTCTTCTGTTAATATTCTGCTTTGTTCTTAAGTTCCCCATTCCATGTATCATTTGGTAAGCAACTGGTAAGTCTATTAGCACCAGAACTAGGTGTTAGGGACTGAGAGATCAATATGGAAGGATTCTTGCTACCAAAGGAATCACAGAGGAGCTATATTCATAACCTAAGGTGTTTGTGAAAGCATTTTATAAACCACATTACAGGACGTTTTGTAAATTGTGAGATGCAAAAAATAAAGACAGAAAGAAAAAGCAAGCAAGCAAGCAAGGAAGCAATTGTGAGATGCAATTATTTCTTTGTCAGTCCTAATTACTTCTTTAGCCCCACTATAATGAATTAATTTTCCATACATTCTTAAAGGTCCTTTCAGTTTCCTAGACATATCTTGTCTGCATAGCCTCACATCTTAATCTGAAATATTGCACATTTTTTCCGCTTTCTTTCTTTCTTTCTTTTCTTTCTTTCTTCTTTTTTTCCTTCTTTCTTTCTTTCTTTCTTTCTTTCTTCCTTCCTTTCTTTTTTTTTTTTTTTTTTTTTTTTGACTAATCTCTGCACCCAATGTGGGGCTCAAACTCACAGCCAGAGATCAAGAGTTGCATGCTCTACCAACTAAGCCAGCCAGGCACCCAAACACTTCACATTTTAAAAATAGCTTCTTCCTCTGTACCAAATGATAACTCTTCTAGTCCTGGTATCTTTTCAATTTTCTGGTGAATCTTAACCAGGCTTCCCCGACCAACTATTTATATTTTCTTTAATATCTTCTTCTCTTCACTTCTGTGTCATAATATATATGCTCTGTAAAGTGTATGTCTACACATGCACATAAATAAGATCTAAATTTTAGCTGTTCATTATATTTTTACTATCTCTCTCTCAACTACTTATCCTATCAAAGATATACCGTACTTAAGCACAGTATCTATCTTTTGCTGGTTATATATTATAACTCCTTTTAAATATACTGTACCTTGAAAATAGTATGTTTACATGATTTTTTCTTGCTGCTCATGAAGCAGCTATTAAAAAAAAAAAAACAACTCCTAGCAGTTAAGAACTAATAGAATATTAGTTAAGGAACTAACAGAATATTTCTAAATGAAAACAAAAGTATTGATTGATAGCAAGAGCACTGATACATACATAAGATAAAACAAAACACAAAAACCACTACCAACAACAAATCTTAAAAAGAGGTTAAAATTAAGCTTATTGGGGAAAAGACAGTCTCTTCAACAAATGGTGCAGAAAAAGTGGACAGCTACATGCAAAAGAATGAAACTGGGCCACTTTATTACATCA